>NC_140351.1:1546260-2184260 GCF_963514085.1 Chelon labrosus | reverse complement strand
AGTTTTGAACCAGTTGTAGCTTATGGATGGATTTGTCAGGTAAACCAAATAAAAGGGAGTTGCAATAGTCCAGACGGGACGTGACCAGACTATGGACTCTGACCTTTTCTAGATGTCAGAGGAACTCAGAACTACTTGTGCTCTTTGGTTTTAGTTGTTGTTCTTCTAAGAAGTGCATCGTTGTCTAGGATTGAAAGCCAGCCTCTTCTTTAGCTCCCAGCATCCACACTAACTAACTAACTCCAGAGGAAACACACCACGTCTACAAGACATGTCCTTTTAGAAATGAAATGTCATTTATCTGGCTACTTTCTAGCAGAGATGACGCTATAAATAAATAGAAGAACTCAGTGTTTGTTAATATGACTCATGATGTTAATGAAGCAGCTGTGGCTGATAACCAAGCACAGACATCTATTAAAGTACAGCACTGTTACTGCTGACATCTGTGCATCTCTGCATCCTGGGCAGCATACGACTGTCTGCTGGCGTGCAGACCGACTCCGCCTCCGCCTCCTCGCAAGGTGCTACGAGGCTGCAAATAAAAAAGTTGTCCTTATCCTCAACAAGCATTCTCATTCTGTCACCATAGCAACCAGGACATTTAGGCCTCACCCCCCTGGCTTTGTCGGGGTCCAGGCCGTGTTGGTGTCTGTGGCTCTGGCCGGTGCTCGTGGCCAGCGTTGACCTGAGGTGTTGTGGTCTAGGGGAGGCCAGGCGAGGACTGAGGTGGTGGTTTATAACGGGAGAGGTGTGGCTGCTCACAGGACTGTCCAGAGGTCCAGACGGAGAGTCGGACATCTTGATCCGACTGCTGAACAGCTGAGGAGACAGAGACAGAGGTTCAAGCTTTTCAGTGTCCTTCACTCACTAACAAGAGCTGAATCACTCAGACACCTGGACCTGCACAGAGTAGAGAGACTCAAAGAGACGAGGCGTCCCTCAGAGACTGAAGGAGCTGCTTATGGCTGTCAGGAGAAGTCAAGACTCAAGGGTTAGGGTTAACCCGTTCTCAATGTCCCAGGACGAAGACAGGTCGCCCATGTCCACCGGCTGGAAGTGGATCTGTCGAGCTAACTCCATAATCTGCAGATGAAGACCTGCAGATAGAAGGTGTGTGTGTGTGTGTGTGTCAGGCTGCATCCTGCTGGGGATGGCTGCTGCCATCAAGGAGTGTCATTGCTATGGGGTGGGGGGGCCTGGTCTGGTCTAGGTGGGTGCTACATGTTGGAAGATAAATGTAGGAAATGTAAAAACTCTCTGACTCTAGCCTGAAGGTGTCTCATGTACCTTCCAGTAGATGCTTGAGGTCCCACAGGACGGAGTAGTGCTGGCGGCGGATAGCCAGGAAGACGATGTCAGCCTTCCCCACAGCGTCCTCATGGTGGGTCACGTCCACCACATGAGGAAATGAATGGGCTGCTAGTTTGGGATAGCGGCTGCCCACCACCACATGGAAGCCACAGCGTAGCAGGCGCATGGTCAGACACTTGGAGAAGTCTCCTGAACCCAGGATGGTCCCACTGTGGGCGGGACAGGGGAACGGGACGGTCCCGTATCTGCAGCCGTGTTCTTCTTCATGCCGCTGGGAAGCAAACAGACGTGATGGAGGGGGTCGGAGGTGGAGGAGGAGGTGAGGAACAGAGGACTCCTCCTGTCACACGCTCTAGAGACAGAGTCCATCACTCACAGCAGCTCTCTTCTTCTTCTGTGGTGTCCTCCTTCTGAAGACTTCAGTCTAACGGAGCAAAGAGACAACGAGGCCGATAGAAGGTCATTTAATACATCATGTCACTGGACAGAGAGACAGAGAGACAGAGAGAGAGACGGTGAATATATGAGTTAATAATAATGTAAAGTATGTTCCAGTAGAACAGAGTAAATGTGTGTCTCCTCCAAGAAGGCCCAGATTTGTCCAAACTAGAGTCTCAGACTAAAACCAAGTAGATTTGTGTTGATCCAAGGAGAATGTGACCAGAACAGTTTAGTCAGCAGCAATAGTTTCTACTTTCCAGTCAGTACTGTCATTGCTCTGGACTGGATTTCATCTCTGGACATATGTTAGTTGCTGTGCTGTGTTGTCAGACTGACAGTGAATCAGTGGATCTGTTTTGAACGTGTTCACACGTGAAAAGGATCAGATGCTGGAAAGAAGAAACTCTGACTCTGACAAAGTAGTTGTTGCTCTTGTCTGTGTTCATCTAAAACCTTTAGAGTTGTGCTAGTTCTCATTTGAAGCTTCAACTGAACTAAGAACCAGGAAGAACATCTCAACAACAAGTTAGAACAGATGATTAAGATCATTTAGGAGCTAAACACTGGAACAGAGTCAGACACTGACCAGGAACAACAATCATCTTCATTCAACATGTTTCATCTTCTCAGTTTTCTGCAGTGAAATCATTTTGAAGTAAAGCTTGTTAAACATTTGGACAGTGAACGTGGACTTTATCTCCCACTGATGTGAAGACACCAAACACGTTAGTAATGTTTCTCTCTCTGGCTCCAACGACACGATGCTGCAAAAACCTGCACACATCCTAAACCCTTAAACACAACACGGTCTGGAGGATGGTCCACATGTTGGAGGGGGACAGGACGCAGGGCTGGACCTGAGGTGCTGCTGGGGGGGGGGGGCGGGGGGGGGCGGGGGGGGCTGACCAGCGCAGCTCGTGACATCCGTTCACCTTCCGTTGGAGAACCGGTGATCCTGACGAGATGTGGCCGTGTGCACCTGTAGCTCTGCGGCAACGCGACTGCTCCTCTACCGGGAGGACGCACATCACACGACACCCAGCGGGCTGCACGTTCAGCCACGCACGAACACGCACGAACACGCGTCCACGGTGACATCGTACAGGTGAGATGATGTGGTGTGTTACCCACCTGAAGACTGGAGGGATCGCTGGGTGGATGCAGACACAGGCCAGCTACTAGCTGCACGCTCCTGCTCACTGACTGATCCTGACGCTGCATCAAGACATGCTGCGTTCACGTGCTGTGGGGAAGTTCAGGATGGACGCTGCTAAAACACTGTCAGTAGAGACAAATATTAAGACGTTAAGACTTTGCTTTGAACAAAGTTGTGATTACATTCAAACGAGATAAACTGAGATAAGATGAAGATTTATTTTATTTTAATTTCATGTCAATCCTCAGACTGTTTGTCTTTGTTCACTGACTCTTTCTAGAATGTCCATTATTTCTGGGTTTTTATTTCTTTCAAATATTTGATTTGGTCTCAAAAATAGAGTCCGACTGTTTGAAGTTTTATGGATTTTATAACAATATATAATTTGGTCATTTGATCAAACCTTCAATAGCTTCTTTGTGTGTCAGCTGATGGATGGGAGCTGCCACAGCTCAATGATTTAACCCTAACCCAGGGTCTGTGCTGCGTTCACGGTCTGGAAAGGCAGTGGGACAGCAAGGAACAAAGGGACAGTCCTGCATCTGTGGTGCGTTCACGACATGCAATGACAGCAGGAAAAACTCCTACCTGTGGTTAGTTCACTGTCTATCAAATAAATGGGACAGTTCAGTTTCCAGTTGTAGTTTGATTTATTTTCACTTTTTAATTTAGACCTTTTCATTTTTGTGAAACTCTGAAACTCTTTAATCAAGTCCATATGAACGGTTTCTTTCCAGTGTTCAGTCAACAGCTTCTCTTAACATTAATACCACCTTAATACATTAATACCACCTTCAAACTGTAGACATTTAATATCACCTTGAACCTTTAAAGACCTGCAGGGCTCAGATAGGCTGATATTAGCAGAGTGGAACTGATCATCTTGTTCAAACTGAACTGACTTTATTTGTAGAAAGAGATGAAGAGATTCCAGAGTGGATGAGGAAACAGCACCGTCTGGTGGCCTCTAGAGGAACTGCAGCTCATCAACATCTCTATCAGAGTCCATTCAGAGAATCACTGGGAAGCTTCCAGGAGATAGACGGATCCACTGAGTAGCTGCTTCTCCCAGTAAATACTCAGATCCAGTGGGTAGTTCAGGGCTTTACCAGATAAATCAGTTAATGGGTACTTCAGGGACCTCTAAACGTTTCTAGGAAATACACACATCCTGACCAACTGTCTGCTGGGAGAGCTGTTTGAGGAGACCAGTCTGTGGTGCGTTCACCGACTGAGATAAAGGTAGGACATACCAGTGTCTATGCTGAGTTCACTGAATGAGATAAAGGTAGGATATACCAGTGCATCTGGTGAGTTCACTGACTGAGATAAAGGTGGGATATACCAGTGCATCTGGTGAGTTCACTGACTGTGATAAAGGTAGGACATACCAGTGTCTGTGGTGAGTTCACTGACTGAGATACCAGGCTTTCCCCAGAAAGTGTTCCAGTTGTCAGTGAAGGCCACGTGGTTTGCTGGACACCACCTAGATAACCATAGATAGAATGACCACGTGAGACTAAACATGTCCTCATTGGTCAGATTGGTCTAATCTGACCTTAAACTTCACTCTCCCTCCTTCTAAACCAATGAAACTACGGAACGGATGCAAAACTCTCCTCCTCTCAAAAACCCACAACCATCTGAGGGACTGTCCCCATTTATAATCATTGGGAGTTTAACAATCCCGTGACACGTCACTGATGACGGCCGATACGCGTGTGACGTCATGAAGCTTCATCTGGGGAGTCACGTGATCTTTCAGCTGATGAAGCATCCAAACATCTTGTGGCGATACTTCTGCTTTGAACGCTCGACACTGTTTCCAGCGTCTGCTTCCATCATAACATCTCTACTGTGAACTAAAGGACAGATTTAAAGTTCAACTTTAGTTTCTGTGAGATTGTCAGTGAATGAATGTAATTAGCTAGCGTCTAGCTACAACAATACTCCAACGTTAGCTCTGTGGGAGGAGCTTGATTTACAATAATAAAGAAGTTCAGTGTATAATTCAACATGTCTCAGTAACTGGTGGAGGTGGAGCAGAGCAGCATTAACCAATCAGCAGTGAGTCTAGAGGGAGAGTGGGCGGGGCATCAATAACATGGATCCACTCTCAGACAGAACTGATCTGACTCTGGATCAGAAGTCACCAGATGGCGCCGCATGTAGCCCTGGGACACTAGCATCAGTTTGACCAATGAGAGGAAGTGGAGACGTGTGCTCCATGTTTTCTACAGTCTATGGATTCAAGCCCTAACTGGGACGACTGCCACCGTCATAGTTCAGCCATGAACCGTGCATCAGCTGCAGTAGAACCTCATCTTGTTTGGATCTACAGTGAAGCTGCTTCTTCATGCTGGAACTTGTCCTAGTGTTTCACGTCTTGTCCCAACAATCAAACGTCACTTCATCCCAAGCAGCTGGGCGGCGCCACAACATCATTAGAGGAGGATTTGGTTTGAATGGAAGGACGTCAGGAAACATTTAGTCATTTATTCTTTGTTCATTTACAAATCATTTACAGTTTAAAAATAACAAGAGGCAAACATAAGAATATAATGTGCAGAGCAGGAAGAGGCTTAGACCCAAGGGGGGTTACTGGAAGCTTCCAGCTTCATCATCTACGGTGGCCTGGAGGTGCCAACCAACATTACAACATGTCAAACACTTTTACAGCTTGAGACACATTTACATTGTAGAAAACATTTCTACATATCATAAAACACAATGACATCACCATAAGACATTTACAAGTCCTGAACCAGATTTACAAGCATCAACCATCAACCAGGAAGAGAATGGACCAACTCTGGGCTTGAACAGGAAGTGAGAACGGGAGGGAGCAGCCAATAGGAGCTGCTGTTGTGGTTGTCATGGTGACACTTGTCCACTGCCATCATTGAGTCCATCAGCACCTGGTCTGCTGCAGCCTCTGCTAAGGACAAGAGCAGACTCTCTGCAGAGAAGGTGATTGGCTGCAGTCTGACGTCTCTAGACCAGCTGGACGCTTCCAGGACTCTGAAGCAGCTAAGATTGTGTCTGATCCCTCTCACCCTGGACACAGACTATTTAACAGACGGCTGAGATCCATCCAGTCCAGGACCACTCACATGGTCAACAGTTGTATGAACAAACATACTTGACAATAAAGTCTTTTCTGATTCAGACACAGCTCATCCTCTCACCTCACACACCGTCCTGTTCACTGGTACCTCCACCTGTAGAGAGGAGGAGAAAGAAGAGAGGAGGTGATGACTCTGCTCATGGTTACTAAATGTAATGCTGGTTCTGTGATGTGCAGGCTTCAGTCAGACTGATCTCAGAGCTGTGATCAGTTGTTGATCAGATCTGATGAATGACCACCACTGTCTCTATACATCTTGGAAGGCTGTCAGCTGGAATCCAGCTTTATTTCCTGGACACATCAACACAACAACAACAGTCGTCTTCACATCAACTCAAACACATGATCACAACAAGCTTCAGGTTCATCTGATTGGCTGACTGTTGTCTCTCTCCCTGTCTTTCTGTCCAATCCTGAAGCCTGTCTCCATTCTCCTCTCACAGCTTCACTGAGAAGCTGCAGGTTTACAGGAAACACTGGATCTTTGATACTAACTGTGTTTAGGACAATACTGATGAAAGCAGCATGGACTGACTGGAACCCTCTACTCACTCCAGAGTCTCCAGTTTATAGTCTGGACTCTCCTTAAGATGAAGAAGCTGCTCCACTCCTGAATCCTTCAGCTTGTTGTTCCACATCAATAGATGTTTCAGATGGGAGGGGTTGGACTTCAGAGCTGAGACCAGAGAATCACAGCTGATCTCTGACAAACTGCAGTTAATCAATCTGAATAAAGAATAAAAGATGTAGATTAAATGATGAATAATTCAATCAGATGTGTTAAGGTTTTAAATGTGCAGCTCAACATTACTGCAGCGTTTCCCAAACTTTTTTGGCTGTGCCCCCCCTTCTATGTCCCAACCAGGTTGACACCCCCCCAATCCCCCACACCTTTAAAGGTGACAGAGAATGAAAAAACGTTTTTACCTTGTAGAAATGTCAGCCAGAAAATGCCCCAATCTGAACAACGGATACATATTACGTAAAATGCATCTCACTGCCCCCCCACTCTCATTCAATTCCCTCCCCTTCAAAATAATTTGCATACATCCGCCCTCTCGCCTCCAACGGGAAGTACATTGCAGCAGTGCTTGCGGAGTTCAAGGCGAAATGGCGAGTCGCGTTCCGAGGTGTGCTCTTCCAGGCTGTGCAAGCGGTGTGCAAACTTTCCATTACATTCCCACCGAAAGAAATGCACGAGATGCGTGGCTGCTGTTCATTTATAATCGGATTCCAACTACATTCAACCACAGACTGCTACTTCGTTTGTGAACGGCAGTCTATGGCGAAAGATAAATTATTTTCTGGTCCCGATCGACTTGTGCCTTGGATTATACATATGTGGTTTTTCAGAATAAAAAATTATTTTACATGTCAAGAATGTCACAGTTTGTCGCAAGATAGTTAAGTAAAACGCTATGGAAAATACGTAATTAAACGAACTACAAGTCCCGCATGCTGGCGCGTACAGAACCGACCAAAACTCCCTTCGGTAAGTAGAGGGGCGGGAGTGGCAGCAAATGCAGCCAATCAGCGTCAAGTGCTTGCATTTCATAATGAGGTTGCCAGTTAAGCCCGAAGGGGCGCCAAATAGGTGCAAAACCACGCGTTTAAAATCCCCCACCCTAATATAGCTTTCTGAGAGAGGTTTTTAGGAAGCTTCTAAGGCATTACAGACCCAACCAAAATTTTGTTGTCTTCATATCACATCACAGATCAAGGATAAATACCCCGTTCAATCATTCTATGTCACCTTTAAAAACACAACCATCTTTTTTATAGCCATATTAAAGGCAGCATGTTTAATCTGCTCAAATGACCAGAACACACATAGAACAAAATAATCAGCATCACAACAATGAGCTCTCACATTTGAATTAAAGTCAAACACTAACATTTTCAATAGAATGGAACAAATTTAGCACAAGCTTCCACTTTAAAGAGCAAAGAGGATGATGACAGGCTCAGGATCAGAGGCAGAAAGCAGATCAGTTGGAGGAAATGTTAGAATATTTTCAGACGCCTTCAACTAAAATTGCAGCAACTTTAAATGAGCGTGGAGCTAACACAACCCGTCATCATAGCACAGCGGTTATGGAGATAAAATGAAATTGTAATAAAGTTAGACACGAGCCACAACATCAATAACAAAGAGCACAGGCTCAGGAAGAGATAAAACAAGAGGATCCATGTGAGGATGTTAAAGAGCAGAGCAGGTGGCTCAGCTTGGTGTGCACCAGTAACGTACGCTGAGGTTGGTGGCTCAGATTTACTGTAGTGTGACTATCAGGACTAAGTTAGTCACTGAGAGGAGAAAGTGGAGCTCTGTCTGACACGCTGAGTCCAAGGAGGAAACATGAAACCATTACTGCTATTTAAGGGCTTTATTTTGATCCTTCTGATAACACATACTTCTTGTTATATTATTATGCAGATGGACTTGCAGGACTAAACTATGATGAACAATAGCTTAAGCCGTCAACAGTAAAACCCCTCCCCTACCTCCCCCTCTCTCTGTATCAGACAGAACAGATTGACAGGTAGGTGCAGGTGATATTCATGAGGCAATCATTCAACCCCAGTCACACCCACTGCCCCTGGTGACAAGCAGGGCTTGAGCTTAGCATTGTCCCAAGTAGCACGTGTTCTCCTAAGTTGAAAAATTTAGTAGCACACAAATAATTTTAGGGGCACGATGAAAAGTTACCAAATAATGTGTTTGTCTTTAATAAAGTGATATGAGGTCAATGAGGAGGCATTTATAAGCAAAACAATTAAATTCATATCTTTTTAAGTTTTACAAGTACTGCACAGACTGAAGCTTATCTGGCCTGTGTTATAACATAGAACATTCATACAACAGGCAGGTTCATAATGTGATTTACTATGTTTCACTAAATTATCTCGTTTGAAGTTCACGTTGCCTGTGACATAAACGGACTTTCCAGCTGCTTCTGAGCTTTGCAGTACTTACATTAATTGGTTTTGGTAAAGGAGCCACAGGAATGTTTTCTGCCAGTCAGCATTAAACCTGTACTTTCACATTAATTGTCATATTAATTGTTGCTACAGTGTTAAAAGCTCTATCCATCTTTGCTTTTATTTTTATAAGAACAATTGGTGCACTGCACCTTTAGAACAACAGCGCTGTCTCTTTCAGAAAGACGGTAGTCTTGATTGTTGATTGTTGTTGAAGTTGTGCGTGGCTGTGGATTTATGTCGCTGAACTGAGGGTATGTTGTAAATATAAAGTAAAATAAATAAAGATGAACGTTTGTCTCGCTGTTTGGTTTGGAGGTGCAACGGATGAATGTGTTAGACTAAAAATTCAATGGCACGTGATCTACCCGCACTAACTTCGAGATCTACCGGTCGATCACGATCGACTCAATGAGCCCCCTGCCCAGGGCCGCTGCTAGGAATTCTGGGCCCCCTGAAATAATATCTAACATGTTTTTTTTCAACTGTGTATTATGATGTTTTTCTTTGTTTTTCTGTTAATGCCTGGTGTATAATCACTCAACAATGAGTCAGAGTATTATTATCTAAATTGTATTTTTGTTATTGTCAGCCATTATGGTTTATTTTATTTTATATCGCTGTGAAAACAACAACAAATCTTGTTGGAACATTTAACTTCTTTGTATTTTCAAATGTCCCACCAATAGCGAACACATTTTTACAAGACCACACTTGAACACATCATGATAACGTTATTGACCTTCGCCTAATGCTCATAATTACTGAGTAGAACTTGAATGCGTCATAATACAATTCAGTGTAGCCTGGTAAGTGAGCGGGTGCTTGGTGCTGACTGGAGCACTGTCCGACAGTAATATGTGTGAAACACACAGTCCGCTGTAGATAGCCTCCACATTAGTAACGTTCAGTTATCTACACTAGGAATTGCTGCTCTACAATGAACTGGCCACTTCCCGCCTCTCACCCGATGATTGACAGCTAACGTAAGCTACAGCCCCTGGCCCCGTCAGGTACGCGTTACAGACAATGAATAAATGAATGAATGAATGAATGAATGAATGAACAAGAGGCGCCCTCGGTAGTTTTACTCTCACCATTCTTATAAAATGTTGATGTCCTGGGCCCCTGCTCTGTTGCTCCTAGCCCTGGCCTCCCTCTCTAGTCTTTTCTAGTCTCCAGATCTGTGTTTTTTGTGTCCATCATCTTCATCTTCCTCACTCCCTGCTGGAGTTCGCTCGCCCTCAATTTGAACCCGCGGTGTGGACCAAACCATTTTTTAAGAAGGGGCCAAGAGGGTTATTGAAATTATTAAAATTAAAATATGGCGTGACTTTGTGGCTTTATTTTAGTTCGGATTCATTACTATGAATATATATTAGTTAAGCCTATGCATAATAATGTAGTGGTAGACAAGGGAGTAGGTTTGATTTTGAGATTGGTGGGGACACAAAAGTGCTCCAAGGCAGCACTCCTGAAAGTTGACGTTTTTTTACATTAGCAATCATAATTTCACATCATACAGATGTTATAGGTTAAAGCAAATAATGAAAGTCAAGGGGGCAACTTCGAAGAGTTCTCATCTTTACTTTATGTGAAAGAGCCAAACAAATGCTTACGCCGGTCTGTGGCAGAAATGTTTTATTGTAGCCTACATTGAAAGCAAATGTGTAAAACAAATCCGTGTGTGTGTACACGGATTTGTTTTACACATTTGCAGATAGTTTTGCTACAATAATGGCCCCATAGACAATTTACATGACTTACCGTAAATTCCGGACTATAAGCCGCTACTTTTGTCACTTGCTTTGGACCCTGCGGTTTATACAACGGCGGATGGATTTTTACAGCTAACGGTCACCAGGGGCGCACTATCATGTCATAGACGATGACACGAGGATTAAGAACTGACTTTTCTGGTATAGTAGGCTGCTTATTTTGATACAGTAAACGGCCATGTTACTGCACCTTTACTGCTGTGTTGGCTGTTTTCGAAAAAGATGCTGGTTATTTAGTTGAGCAGCCGGGTTACTGCACTTTTGCTGCCGTGTTACAGGCAAGCACTTTTAAAAACGAATTAAATTTAGCCATTTAACGTTATTGCCTCGTCAAGCGTTGTAAGCTTTGTTTTTTGTTATACTGCACTACTACGGTACTATGACTGCAGGAAGTGCGCTAGGAGCGCACCGTTGTATTATTTGTGCACTGCACGAATGCTGTTTGTAATGTCAAAGATGTGAAAGTTTGATCGATTGATTGATTGTTTGATTGATCGAAAGATTTATGTTTGTCAAATGTAAATAAATGGGACGCTTTGCGTTTCCAAACAGTCATTTCTGTCCCGACAATCCCCTCCGTGGTAGAAGAAACTCTTACGGTAATTAAACATTAAAACACCAGCGGTAAATAGTCGGGTGCGGCTTATATATGGAACAATCTTTAGTTTCCCCAAAATTTAGCTGGGGCGCCTTATAGTCCGGAAAATACGGTACACTCGCAACTGCACATAACTGCGTCCGGTCCAACTAGCAGGTTGCATGTAGCTTTTTCAAACAGAAGGAGTGACAGCGGGGACAGCCAATCACATGTAAGTTAGCGGGAAACCGGCAGCCGATCAGGGAGCGATATTTAGGTTAGAGGCGGGACTTCGAGCAGAGACCGACACTTAACCCTTTGTGTGCCATAATCACTGCCCAAACACTACGGACAGCGGTTGATAGTGACAACACAGTAGCGGCTGAATATTGGTAGGGACGCTAGGGACGTGTCCCTAGCGTCCCTACCCAATTCTACGCCCTTGGTGGTAGAGGCTACTGGGGGCTGTGTGTGGGCCCTTAGAACTGTCATCACCTTTCCCCCCTAAACGACGGCGCTGACCCTGCCATAGATTCTCCCTCTGCCTTTAACCGCCTTCCGCAGCACGTCACCAACCACGCTCACTACGTGTAAATCACCTATTATTATTTTTTCAGCTGAGGCTGCATTCAAGAGCCTCAACCTCCAAACGTCAGCAACACATCATAAAACATTTATTGAACGGTAAACTTCGGTAGTTGCACACGTGCTACTAATTGCATTTCACAATTCGCACTGAACTATTTTTTACCAGCATTTGCGACGAGGTGCTCGCACTGTGGAGCCCTGGTGACAAGTGACAAACACATCCCTGCCTCTACATTTACAATCATGAACCCAGTGAAACAGCTTCAATTCTCCATCAGTTGGCTGCTTTCACACTAACTGGTTACGTTTCATATCTCAATGAGGATTCTTTACACAGGTATAAGGTTCATATCTGGACAAAGGACCAATGTCAATCTATAGCAGTTAAGAGACAGAATGAGACAGAGAGAGCGTTGGCCGTCACAACTCCACAGTTCATTCATTCAACATGAGAGTAGCCAGTGAGAAAAAATAAAGACAAATGGAAATATGGATTAGAATTTAAACTAAATCATCACCTTAATCAAATTATAATATTGAGTTATTAAATCTTCTGATGATCTGATCCATTTTTAATTCAGGCTGTTTAACAAAATATCTTCCATCATTTACCACTTCCTGTTTTGACTGAAGGTTTAGATTTACAATCTTCTATTTTTATCTTTCACACAAAGAATAGATCCCAATAAATGGACCTGGACAGTAGAGTTGACTGAGAGTAGAAGAAGAGCAACAGCATGAAGCATTGGCTCACTAGCGCCCTCTTCCATGAGGCAGAAGTACTGGCTGCCTCATCTCCTTGTTTTTCAGTGCGGTTTAATGTCAGATCAACAAGACTAAATATGTTCCACTCATACATGAAATACATTAACTAGACTATGAAAGATTAGGACACATGATAAAAATGGACACAACCAATATATTGATGCCATACAGACAGTTAGCCACAGGCAGATTGCGCAATCAGAGGCTGGGCTTCCTGCTGCCTCAACTGGTGTCTCTCCCTATATGACCATATATGGTCGCTTCCTGTATTCACATAAGAAATACTGAAATTCAGAGATTCTGAAAAATGATTGAAATGACTGGAATCATACAGAAAATGTATTTATATCACAGACCAATGGATAAATAGTAGAAGTTATTTTATTCATTCATTCATTCATCTTCTGTACCCGCTTATTCCCTTTAAGGGTCGCGGGGTCTGCTGGAGCCTACCCCAGCTGTGCTAACATACAGACACACTGAAAGTGACGTTAGCCCAATAACAGTAGCATATTTAACACGGTATTAGCATTAGCATGCTAACTTAGGACACCACGAAATAAATGTTCTGTCTGGATCATCTGTCGAGAACAAACAAGTTTTACACGGGCCGGTCAAAGTCAGACAAAGGGCCGTATACGGTCCACGGGTCGTGTCATGTCCAGGTCTGTTCTACACCATTACATTCATCTAGTGCCCCCCCTAGAGGCAGCTCCCCTGCATTACTGTGTCCTAACAGCCTTTAAGCTTCATTGACTTTAACAACTAACAGTGGACATTTTCTACAGTTTCTGATACAAACACTCGTCTTGAACTAAAGGACATTTACAGATTTATGGAGGAAAGTTTTGGATGAAAATGAATTAGATTCAGTTGGTGATTAAACATATCAGATCTACAACAGTAACAGACAGTGAACTGACCCCAGAGTCTCCAGTCTACAGTCTGGACTCTCCAGAAAACCACACAGCTGCTCCACTCCTGAATCTTTCAGGTCTTTGTTGAGACTCACGTCCAGATGTGTCAGATGGGAGGGGTTGGACTTCAGAGCTGAGACCAGAGAATCACAGCTGATCTCTGACAACCTGCAGTTCATCAATCTGAATAAAGAATAAAAGATGTAGATTAAATGTTGAATAATTCAATCAGATGTGTTCAGGTTTTAAATGTGCAGCTCAACATTACTGCAGCGTTTCCCAAACTTTTTTGGCTGTGCCCCCCCTTCTATGTCCCAACCAGGTTGACACCCCCCCAATCCCCCACACCTTTAAAAACACAACCATCTTTTTTATAGCCATATTAAAGGCAGCATGTTTAATCTGCTCAAATGACCAGAACACACATAGAACAAAATAATCAGCATCACAACAATGAGCTCTCACATTTGAATTAAAGTCAAACACTAACATTTTCAATAGAATGGAACAAATTTAGCACAAGCTTCCACTTTAAAGAGCAAAGAGGATGATGACAGGCTCAGGATCAGAGGCAGAAAGCAGATCAGTTGGAGGAAATGTTAGAAGATTTTCAGACGCCTTCAACTAAAATTGCAGCAACTTTAAATGAGCGTGGAGCTAACACAACCCGTCATCATAGCACAGCGGTTATGGAGATAAAATGACAATGCCAGTCATTTGAATAAAACTGTAATAAAGTTCCACACGAGCCACAACATCAATAACAAAGAGCATAGGCTCAGGAAGAGATAAAACAAGAGGATCCATCTGAGGATTTTAAAGAGCAGAGCAGGTGGCTCAGCTTGGTGTGCATACACAGTAGTGGTGGGTGGATCCATCCAGGTATCCATCATTATTGATAGCAACGTTGCTATCAATAATGATGGATACCAATATAATGAGATGGATCCTTCAGTTTCAGTTTCTCTCTTGTTTCATTAAAGAGGCTGTAACCTGACTGTGTTTGTCTAAATACTGCTGCTGTCCCAGAGCAGAGCAGGCTCACTCTGCTCCTCCCCCTCCTCTCCTGTGTTTGTTGTACCGTCACGTGACTCAGCGGCGCCAGGTAACCAAGCTCCGCCCACCACTACTTGCCAGGCCCGGCCAGCAGCAGAGCATTACACACAGCACAGAGACGGAGCAGGAGAACGGCAGAGAGGAAGAGGAGCGACAGCTAGGGTGACCAGATGTCCCGCTTTGTGCGGGACAGTCACGCATTTTCATTACTTTTCACACGTCCCGCAAATTGAGACGTTGTCCCGCATTGTTATTGACAGTCAGACTCCATGCGTGTTTCATAATCTGGCATTTATCAAATAGCTGTTTGGAGAAAGCAGTGAGGGCTGTCATCAGGGGTCGGGGCGGGCTGTTTGATCATGTCAATCAAACTGAGAGGCGGACGCAGGTTAACGGCGCGCCCACCAACAACAAACAATGCAAATCAGAGATCACAACGGCATGCAGCGCGAGACATGGAGGGAAGCACAACCCGTACGACTGAGAAGAGGAAATGCAGCTATAATAAAGACTGTTAAACTATCTATCCCTGGGTGAAACCAGTGCAAGGCGAGTCTGGTAAAGTTTGCTGTGAAGTTTGCTTGAGTCATTTTTCCGTTTCACACGGAGGTGAATACGACGTGAAACGACACAGACAATGCGAGACAAAACGTGTTGCTCAACTTGGGAACTTGGGAAAGTTGCATTTAAATAAGTTTATATATATATATATTATAAAATGTATTTGTTAAGTTTTTATTTGCAGGCTGTTATGTGCTACTGAATCAATCAGATGGCAAAGCATAGTAATGCTATAAGCAAAGGGGCAGAATAGAAATGTTTATTTTTTCTGTTAGTTCTTTTAGGGGACCTTGATGCACTGGTATCTCACATTGTCCCACACTGTCCCACACAAACGTATCCTTTGTCCCACATCTGGTGAATTGAGATCTGGTCACCCTAGCGACAGCAAGTTGGACTATTTGGAAAAAGGCTGGAAGATACAGTGGTAACACAACAAACTTGTAAAAGCAGATGAAAAATCATGGACAAGAAAACGCAGAGCTACAGAAACGGAGAGAGGAGGAGAAAAATCCCCCGCCCCCTGGCCCTGACAGACCCCCGAAAAGAAGAGAAGAACTAAAGGAGACAAATGTTGTCTTAGTTTTGTATTGTACTTCCTAAACAGACATGCTACTAGGACAAAATCATTTGTACACTGTTTTTATTTAAGAGAAGAATCCATGAAAGAAGTTCAATGAAGGGAGAGATTTAGTTTATAATTGTATTGTAGTTTCTGAACACCCTGTCTGAAAAAGAATTGGTGTGAGTTTAAAAAATTCAGAGCTGAAGAAGGTTCAGAATGAACAAGTTCACATGTTGAAGATGTTTTGTTCCTTCACAGTGAACTCTTTGATTCTTGTTCAGACAAACAAAGACATTTGAACACATCACCTTGAACTGTGATAGATGCTTTTAATTTGAAAAACTATAAGGAGGAAATCAAGAGGATTTTTCTTCTTCTGTGAAGGTTTGAAATCTGGAGCTCAACATGGCTCTGCTACAGTCAATGGACTAAACCACAGAAGAAGAAAACAGACTTCATGAAGATCCTCAGTGTGGATCAGTAGAATATCAGCCTGATGTCTGCAGTTTAGTGTCACCACAACTTTACCATCACATTCATCTCACCACACAAAGAAAACATGGAGTCTGACCTCAGAGTCTCCAGTCTACAGTCTGGATTCTCCACAAGATAACAAAGCTGCATCAGGTCTGAATCCTTCAGGTTGTTGTTAATCAGGTCCAGATGTTTCAGATGGGAGGGGTTGGACATCAGAGCTGATTCCAGAGAACTACAGCTGATCTCTGACATGCTGGAGTCCGCCAGTCTGAATAAAGAATAAAAGATGTGAATTTACAAAAGTTTAACAGCAACACAGAGTGATCAAAACAATATTTATTTCAACTGTACACTTGATATAAAAGAAAGAAACGTCTCTAATCTCATAAAATAACTTTTCTGTAAACTTCCAGAAAACCTAACTGCAGTCAAACTAAACTAAACCTCTACAGCAGTGGTTCCCAACCTTGTTTGGGTTGTGACCCCATTTTAACATCACAAATTTCTGGCGACCCCAGAGACCATGGGCGTCACACCCGTGGGGGATGGGGGTGTTGCAACACCCCCATTTTTTCAACAAGCTGATTTCATCCCCCCCACTTTTTCCCTAAGGTATTAAACCGTTTGCCCGCCCTTGCAGTGTACCAGCCTGCTGAAATGGAGCGCACCTGAGTTCCCCAGACATGAAAACCCATTGGTCAAGTTAGATTGATTGACAGGCATCCAGCCAATCACAGCAATATGACCAAATGCACTAGTCCCGGCCACCCGGCAAAGTAAACATTCATTCATTCATCTTCTATACCCGTTTTGTCCTGTTAAGGGTAACGGGGGTCTGCTGGAGCCTATCCCAGCTATCATCGGGCGAGAGGCAGGGGTACACCCTGGACAGGTCGCCAGTCCATCGCAGGGCTAACACAGAGACAGACAACCTCATACTCACATGCACACCTACGGCCAAGTTAGAGTCACCAATTAACCTAATGAGCATGTCTTTGGATGGTGGGAGGAAGCCGGAGAACCTGGAGAGAACCCACGCAGACACAGGGAGAACATGCAAACTCCACACAGAAAGGCCAGCCGGCCCATGGATTTGAACCGGTGACCTTCTTGCTGTGAGGCATCAGTGCTAACATCAAAGTAAACAGTTAGATGCTAGCATGGAGCTGACGTCAATCACTCCGCAGAGAGCGAACAGAAGAATGAAACGGTAATTTAACAAGTTAATAATGTCGATTTTTTTCTGTAAATAACTAAACTATGTCTTGCTTTGTGGCATGTCAGCTAATATTAAGCAAGCCAGATGGCAAACAAAGTTAATGCAAGCCCAGTAAAGATAATGGTAACTGACAGTTTTCTAGAGCCATCCACTGATTTAGATATCATTCAACATTATCATTATTATTTGTGTTAGGAATGACAAAAAGGAAAAGGCAGCAGAAGATTCACTTATTTTTCCACTCAAGTTGTCATGTCATAGGTGACAGGAGGGAAACAGAAAGCTGTCAATCCATAAATATACTAATTCAATTTTATAGTAGTACATATTCTTGCATTAATGATATGTAGGTGTTCATTTACGTAACCTAGAGCTATTTGTTGGCACTTAAAACCTTATTTTCAATGAAGAAAATCCCCTACATCAACCCATCCCTGTTACTGCTCTCAGAAACTAGAATAGAAATGAAGACAATGAAATGCAATAAAACTATTAAAATCTTAAATAATAAGAGGAATATGAGTAGTACGATAAAGGCTAGGATGAAAGACAGATTAGAACAACAAAATATATGTGAAATAATTAATAAAAAGCAGATAAAAGAACAACAGAAGAAATGAATGTTTCCTCATCAAAATCAAGGCTGTAGAGGTTTGTTCTAAGTTTATATAAAATATTTCAACACTTCCATGTTCAGGAATATTAACATTGAGTTCTTTATAGAATGAGGAAGGGTCCAGGAGTCAAGACAAAGGAGAGCATGGAGATGATGAGGGAGAGAATAGGAGAGAAGAGAGAGAGAACATAAAAGCAGAAGAAGGGGAGAACATGACACGTGTTCCTAATAAAACTTACATTAATTGCTTAATACCATGGTATGTGATTGTTTGTGAATATATATCTTGGGTTATATAGCGTTGTGCTATAATGTACATTGTGAATGCAATATTATTTGCATATCCTCATGATGAAAATCTAGAAATGCATTGCATTAGTTTTAGACTGAAATCTACTAGACTGAAACAGGAGCCAAAGGTGGTTGCAGCCCCAAGTTAATTAGGATTCCATCAAGTGAGCAAGGAGACGCCACCGCTGCAATTGGGCCATTTTGAGACAAGTGACTCAAGTGACTCACACAGCCCAGCTCATATTGACTTGAATGATCTGAATCCCTCGAAAGATCCATGTTTTACACTACTACTGCAGAACCGAATCAAAACAGCGCTGCAGCAGAAATTCAGCTGCTGCACACTTCACAAAATGTGTGAAAAGTTAAAAAAAACGCACTTTCAATGAAATTATTATAAATTGACATGCTTTAATATCATTCTTATATAGCCTGCATATCATTTAGCATTTTAAGGTCAATAAATTCAGATAATATTTTACCGGAATTTCAAACATTTGTCCGGTAAATCGAAAACCTGCCGGTCACGTTGTCTGGTGCCAATTTTTTTCTAGTGGAAACCCTAAAACTAAATCCAGCTTCACACAGATATGTGCTTGCAAAAGGAACCAACCGTTTTAGAGCACACAGTGAGATCTCTGGGTACTTAGATGGTGGTGATTTCACAGTGTTGTCCAGCTACTTTGAGATCTGACTGCTGCTGTTGACGCTGCGTCTTTCCAACCTAATAAATAGACGGAGGAAAGTTCTGCATGGAAACGTTATCAGAGTGAAACAAAGGAACATCACAGCTGTGTGTTTATGAGATGGAGAACTCTTACCTAACTCTAGAACTGTTGAAATAAATAGTTCTGTTTTGTATTTCTCTGTGTTGTTCTGTTGAGAAGATAACTGAACCTTTAAATCTCCTTCATCAAAGCTTCACTAGTCATAGATAGTCCTCACTTTAGATGAACTCACACAAATAGTTCATTAACAGCCTCTAAATGTTTAATAGCGACCTGAATTAATCATGAATTACAGGTTTCTAAAACAGCTATTAACACACTCAGTAACTATTAGTACATGTGTAAATAATAAGATGAACTAGAAAATTCCCGCAGGAAATTTTGAGAGTGACTCGAGGGCTGCTGCCGGGGTTATTAAAAAAAGAAAAGGAAAAAGATGTTAGCATTACCATTACTAATGTTGGCATTACCATTTGCCACGCTAACGCGCGGCGCTGACGCAAAACTAAACTAGGCTAAGGCTAGAGATTAGCACAGTCACGCACACACACAATAGAAAACATTCAGCTCAGATGTACACACAGAGTAAGCAGAGTGACAGTCACCTCAAAAAATGTCTTGCTTTACCTCTCTGTTACTGCATGTCTGTCTTTTACCCTCTCTCTGTCTCTTTCTTTGTTATTTACTTAAATAAACTGATATTAACTGCCAAGGACTACAAAAATGGCTGCAGCTGTGGCCCTGGCTTGAGGCTGCCATGGTGACTCTGCTGGTTGTCATGACTACACACAGACACAGGAGAGGAGAAGGAAGAAATTTTGATTTTTTGCCCTCTGACAGTCCTCGCATTTGGGCTCACTGAGGCAAAACCAAAGCTCACATCAGAAAATGATTGGCAGGAGAAGTTCCCAAACACACTGATGTAATTTTGGTGTCTCTGGAGTAAATATTGTGGAAACTGTGGCGAGTATAAGAAGAGGGTGGATTCAGCTTTCCTCGAAAATCAGCTTCAAATTTTGAATGGGAGTTCAGTGGCAGTTGGAGCGGGACACTCCTCACTCTGGGGCACGCCATTCAAATTCAGAAAATGTCTCGTCTTAGGCGAGCACATTGTATGAATCAGGACAAGTTCCTCTACAAAAGTGGAAAAAATCTAATGTCTACGATGTAAGATGTGCCCAGGAGCAGCGTGGAAAGAGAAAAATTTCAGTGAATTTCAGACAGCCTCTACCACTCTAGCCTCTGAGGTCTCCCACTCTAGGCCGAACATTCCACGCAATACACACCCATTATAAACTCAGAAATTTCACATGATTGATCACGATGATTGACGAGTGATTGATCGAAAAGTATAAAAGATATTAAAAATCTGAATGGTATTTTTATAGAGGACAAATTTACCTACATTTTAAAGTTTAAATGAAGTCTCTAGGTGAAATTTTGCGGGAGGAGTTAGCTTTTGAAAATGCCCCTCAAAAGTGTCAGTTTTTCCTTTTTTTTTCGTTTTTTCGCAGTTTCCCATTCATTTCAATGGGACGATTTTCGCAGTTTTTCGCGAATTTATTCTTGGATTCCTTATAAAAGTAATAGCACACCGATAAAGGCTCACGTTTTGATGTAATTTTTGTCGGTGTCGCCCCAAAATTGCGGGGCGAGTTTGAAATCGAAAAAAGGTACGGAAGATGAATAATATAGAAGAAACACGCAGAAGAACAATGAGACACGACTCCCCATATAGCTTAGAGCTATATGGGGAGTCGTGTCTCGTGCGTAGCCTCGAGTCACTAATAACTAGAAAATTCCCGTGGAAATTTTTGAAGTGCAGAGTGGGCTGTTGCCAGGGTTCTGTATTGAAAAAGCACACCTCAAACAGTAATTTTTAACATGTATATTTACACACATGAGCCACTAATTCTAGCATTAGCCACAAATGTTAGCAATTAGCATGTGTTTACATGCAGTCAAGCATTAGCCGCTAATGTTAGCAATTAGCATGTCTTTACTACCACGAGCGGCTAGCACGCTAGCTACTCATGGCAGTAAAGCATTAACCACAAATGTTAGCAATTAGCATGATGCGCTAGCCACTAATTTTAGCATTGGCTTAGTGTGGTATAGCTTCACAATACCCTCAAATAGTAATTTTTAACATGTATATTTACACACATGAGCCACTAATTCTAGCATTGGCCACAAATGTTAGCAATTAGCATGTGTTTACATGCAGTCAAGCATTAGCCGCTAATGTTAGCAATTAGCATGTCTTTACTACCACGAGCGGCTAGCACGCTAGCTACTCATGGCAGTAAAGCATTAACCACAAATGTTAGCAATTAGCATGATGCGCTAGCCACTAATTTTAGCATTGGCTTAATGTGGTATAGCTTCACAATACCCTCAAACAGTAATTTTTAACATGTATATTTACACACATGAGCCACTAATTCTAGCATTAGCCACAAATGTTAGCAATTAGCATGTGTTTACATGCAGTCAAGCATTAGCCGCTAATGTTATCAATTAGCATGTCTTTACTACCACGAGCGGCTAGCACGCTAGCTACTCACGGCAGTAAAGCATTAACCACAAATGTTAGCAATTAGCATGATGCGCTAGCCACTAATTTTAGCATTGGCTTAGTGTGGTATAGCTTCACAATACCCTCAAATAGTAATTTTTAACATGTATATTTACACACATGAGCCACTAATTCTAGCATTAGCTGCTAATGTTAGCAATTAGCATGATGCGCTAGCCACTAATTTTAGCATTGGCTTAGTGTGGTATAGCTTCACAATACCCACAAAATACATTCTGTACAACAAGTAAAATCAAATGGCTTCAACTGAAATAACGAGCATATCATAATAACTGATCATTAAACATAATCATTTTAATAATAAAAGTCATTGCTGCCATCTTAGTCCAGCTCTTCCGTCTGTCTGGATCAGCTGGTGGAAAACTATACACAGACAAATAGACATGTCAAATAATGTTATGTAATATCCATAATATAACTCTTATGAGTGTTCAACAGCACATTATTTATTTAATTAAGAACATATTATATTATATTACTCCAATTATATATATACCGTATATATACTGTCATTAGTGATGCAGTGCTACGCAATGCAAACTATTGACCCTCATAGCAAAGCTATGGGAGTCAATAGTTTGCAGTGCGAAGCACTGCAAACTATTGTTCTTCACTACGTTTTTTCTTCTTATTAGTGATGCAGTGCTACGCAATGCAAACTATTGACCCTCATAGCAAAGCTATGGGAGTCAATAGTTTGCAGTGCGAAGCACTGCAAACTATTGTTCTTCACTACGTTTTTTCTTCTTATTAGTGATGCAGTGCTACGCAATGCAAACTATTGACCCTCATAGCAAAGCTATGGGAGTCAATAGTTTGCAGTGCGAAGCACTGCAAACTATTGTTCTTCACTACGTTTTTCTTCTTATTATTATTATTATTAAACTTTTTCCTACGCATTTTCGAAACCTTTCAACTCAAATACCGTTCGTCGCACACAGACACAAAATACATCAAAACGTGCGTCTCGATCGGACTCGGTGTGCTTCTATACAGTTCTTTCAAACAAGATTTTTTCGCGACGTAGTCGCGAAAAAACTGCGACAAATTTCCCAATTGAAATGAATGGAGAAGCCCGAAAAAAAAAAAAATTCAACAGACATTTTCAACAATGAACTGCTCTGGCATACTTTAACCGAGAGACTTCATTTAAACTTTAAAACGTAGGTACTCTTGCCTTCTCTTCAGAGATTCACTTCACTTATCGACAACTTTTACCGTTTTTAAACTATGAAGCCTCAGAGTTGTGTAGGTTTTTACTCAAATTTCAGGGTTTATAATGGGTGTGTATTGCGCGGAATGTTTGTGCTAGAGTGGATGACATCATCAGCTAGAGTGAGGAGGGGAGAAGAAAGTTAGTCAAAAAACTGCACAGAAACTGCTCCCGTGGCCACAAATTTCACACGACAGACATAATTTATACATAGAAACGTAGGAAAATGTGTCTTCTCACTCAAATTCGTCTGCTAAAGCTGTAAGTCTTATAGTTTTGGCGTCAGACACAAAGATGCGCCAGCAACACCCACCCACAGCTCCATAGACTGCCATGTTAAAAAGGCAGGGAAATTTCTGGAGGAAAGCAGACGTAACCTTTCTTTGAATCGCTTAGAATAGGTCACATTTCTTCATTTTACCCACAAATTACACATCTAGACGTTCAGGAAAGCCTCAAGATGCCCAAAGTTAAGTCGGTTCAATGATTGGAAATACGGTTTGGCCACAAGTCCTTCCTGTTCGAGGCGATTTTTCAGCATTTTCTCTCTCTTTCCCCGTCTTCCAACTGACATTCTAACAGGAGCAGTTGACCCTGGTAGCCATGACAACCAGACCCCAACCAGCTTACACACGTTCACACACGCAGCTGCTGGGGACGAGAGGCGGGAAAAGAGCTCTCAGTGGAAAACATGATCTGCCAAAACATTAAAAACCCCCAAACCATTACTGCAGTACTGTAGGGGGCCAGAACCTGACATTGTGACCTTTTCCTTTATTTTAAACACAAATTATATCTGGCTGCTTTGCTGAAACTCCTGACACAACATCCCTGACCCGTTTCCTTCATCTTATTAGGTCAGTGAATAGCTAAACTGCTAACAGACGCTAACGACTAGCCGCCCAGTGATTTAGCCGACGACTAGCCTTCCAGCATAGCTCATGTATGTTAGCAAGCTAGCGGAGCTAACGGAGCTAGCTAGCCGCTACCTTAACGCCGCGGACTCAACCGCGGAGTTAGCCTCGAGCTAACCGCTAACTAACCGCTAGCTAACCGGGATTTAACCGCGGACCCGCGGGAGTTAAACACGAATTAGCCGCGGCAGTTAGCCGTGAGCTAACGCGGAGGCTAGTGGGGTTAGCCGCCGGCTAATTCGCCGCCTTGCTAGCGGGTGCTTATCACAGTAATAATGTTGAAGTTTAACAATTTAAAGGGAAGATATTTTTAAATGAAACTGTCAAACTGAAAAATATATTATTCCACCACATAAAGTAGGAAACATTTATGGCTTGCAACAACGTTAATGACAGTATATATATAATTGGAGTAATTTAATATAATATGATGTTTTTAATTAAATAAATAATGAGCTGTTGAACACTCATAAGAGTTATATTAAGTATGTTACATAACATTATTTGACATGTCTATTTGTCTGCCTATAGTTTTCCTCCAGCTGATCCAGACAGACTGCAGTGACGTCCAACATGAGACAAAGAGCTGGACTCGCAGGACAATTTGAAGGTCTTCACTTCATCGCTGGTTCCTTGTTACAGCCTGGATGTGTTAAGTTTAATATTATTGTTTTTCTAACTGTAAGACTGTGCCGTAAACTGTTAAACTATTGCTCAGGTAGGAGTAATGAGTTTTATTGTTAAAATTATTATGATTAACGATCAATTGTTACGATTTGCTCGTTCTTTGTCTGGGGATCCTAGTGAGATCCCTCCCACTCTCTTCCTTATTTGATGCTGGCTTTCAGGTGGAGCTGGGAGGGCTCTGCTGCCTGTACCTGCCCTTCAGTTTGTAGAAGGCGAAGCATAAAGGACGACCCTTCTCAGTGTCTCTCTCTCTCAGCCAGGCCTACTGCATCCTCCTCATCCTGTTTGGTTTGTTGTACCCTGCATGACATCAAACTCACACCCATCCAGTCAGAAGGAACCAGGCCTTAAATGACTATTTGAGTTGTGCTTTTTGTTATAGCTGCTGCTCATGGTAGTAAAGACATGCTACTTAGTAAAGACATTCGCGACGTAAGTCGCGAATACTTTCATACCTGTCTTGACGTGACCATTACTTTTTGTAGTCAAACATGAAATTATTTGCAACGTAAGTCGCAAATATTTTCACCAGGATTATATTATGACTATATGAACAGGTGATCATTAAAGCATCATAGCATCTTAGTATAATTGCATTGTAGCATCTAAGCATCGTAGCAACATAGT
Organism: Chelon labrosus; assembly: GCF_963514085.1. Classification (NCBI taxonomy): domain Eukaryota; kingdom Metazoa; phylum Chordata; class Actinopteri; order Mugiliformes; family Mugilidae; genus Chelon; species Chelon labrosus. The sequence continues at coordinate 2,159,065 of NC_140351.1, read as the reverse complement.
ATCTTAGCTTTGTAGCATCTTAGTATCATAGCATCTTAGTATCTTAGCATCATAGCATTGTAGTAGCATCTTGGCATAGTAGCATCATCGTAGCATCGTAGCATCGTACTATCACAGCAATATAGCATGGTATCGCAGACTGCTGCGGCCACTGCATCACTCTCGCGATTTCCCGCAGGGGAATTGTCTAGTTATTAGTGATGCAGTGCTACGCAATGCAAACTATTGACCCTCATAGCAAAGCTATGGGAGTCAATAGTTTGCAGTGCGAAGCACTGCAAACTATTGTTCTTCACTACGTTTTTTCTTCTTATTATTATTATTAGTGATGCAGTGCTACGCAATGCAAACTATTGACCCTCATAGCAAAGCTATGGGAGTCAATAGTTTGCAGTGCGAAGCACTGCAAACTATTGTTCTTCACTACGTTTTTCTTCTTATTATTATTAAACTTTTTCCTACGGCCGATTTTCGAAACCTTTCAACTCAAATACCGTTCGTCGCACACAGACACAAAATACATCAAAACGTGCGTCTCGATCGGACTCGGTGTGCTTCTATACAGTTCTTCCAAACAAGATTTTTTCGCGACGTAGTCGCGAAAAAAACGCGATCAATTTCCCATTGAAATGAATGGAGAAGCCCGAAAAAAGCGGCAACATTCCAAAATTTACAGCTTGGCTTTGTCCAGCGATTACTCGGCCATGCTTTGTAGTAGAAACTTGCTTGGAAGTTTGTACGAGGCACGGGAAGTGTAGCTTTCTCTTCCTGAAAACGGCGTTTCGATACCTTTTACGGTTTGGTCAGGGTCGCAGTTTACGTTTGGTGAAATTTGGGGAAAAAAATTAAAAATCCCTCCCTCTGAGCCTCACTCTAACTTCAGAGTTTCGGTGATATTCTGAAAAAAAAAGGTTCAATCTCACGTGGTGGTCACAGTTTTTGAGGTACAGAGATAAAAAATACATAAAAACGTAGGGATTTTTGTTGGCTTTAAGATGGTGTTGGTTTGATATGTGTGGGACGTACGGTTTGGACTGGAGGCTCCTCTGAGAGAGGAGTGCGGCGACAGCTTTTCGAATTTTTCCCCATGTGTGTGTATGTGGAAATCGAGAGGGATTTCTCGACGATTTTTCGTGTCGCATACTTTCTTTCCAAAACGACTACGGCCACAATTTTGGCAGTACGCGCGTGGCGACAACACTAAATTGTAGAAAACCCTTGGCTGACGCTCACGATGTGTTTGTTTTCTCGATAGCACTTGTAGTTTTTGAGATACAAGCATTTGTTCGGAGGGCAAATCCTAGTTTGCACTTTCCCTCTGACTCAGGCAGAGGTGAGAGGGAGAAGGAGAAGGAGCAGCAGTTGACCCTGGTAGCCATGACAACCAGACCCGAGTGGCGGGAAAAGAGTTCTCAGTGGATAACAGGATCTGCCAAAACATTAAAACCCCCTCAAACCATTACTGCAGTACTGTAGGGGGCCAGAACCTGACATTATGACCCCCCCACTCCAACCCCCCCCACCCCCCCTCCCACTATAGCATTACAGACACAGACTGCCAAAACATTATGACCCCTCAACCCATTACAGGACTATAGTAGGGAGCCAGAATCTGACACTATGACCCCCCCCTCCACTCCATTTAAGCATTACAGACACAGACTGCCAAAACATTATGACCCCCTAAACCCATTACAGGACTATAGTAGGGAGCCAGAACCTGACACTATGACCCCCCCACTCCAACCCCCCCACCTCCCCTCCCACTATAGCATTACAGACACAGACTGACAAAACATTAGGGACTCTCACACTGTTACAATGGGGAGACAGAACACTCCATGACCCCCCCCCCCTCTCCCTCTCGCTCTCTCTCTCCCTCTCCCTCCTTCCCTCTCTCTCTCCCTCCCTCCTCTGTTGGTGCTATCACTTTATTAGGTAAGTGAGTTTCTAGAATTATTTATATGTTAAGTGTTTGTGCCCAACATAGCTGAACTGTTAATAGAAGTTAACTACTAGCTGCCCAATGTTTTAGCCTTAGGCTAGCCTTCCAGCATAGCTCATGTATGTTAGCGAGCTAGCGGAGCTAGCAGCTAGCTAACCGCCGCGGACTAAACCGCGGAGTTAGCCTCGAGCTAACCGCGAGCTAGCCTCGAGCTAACCGCAAGCTAACCGGGATTTAACCGCGAGCTAACCGGGACTTAACCGCGAGCTAACCGGGATTTAACCGCGGACCCGCGGGAGTTAGCCGCGAGCTAACGCGGAGGCTAGTGGGGTTAGCGACTAAAACTGTGTCAAACTGAAAAATATATTATTCCACCACATAAAGTAGGAAACGTTTATGGCTTGTAACAACATTAATGACAGTATATATAAATAATTGGAGTAATTTAATATAATATGATATTTTTAATTAAATAAATAATGAGCTGTTGAACACTCATAAGAGTTATATTCAGTATGTTACATAACATTATTTGACATGTCTATTTGTCTGCGTATAGTTTTCCTCCAGCTGATCCAGACAGACTGCAGTGATGTCCAACATGAGACAAAGAGCTGGACTAACAGGACAGTTTGAAGGTCTTCACTTCATCGCTGATTCCTTGTTACAGCCTGGATGTGTTAAGTTTAATATTGACGTTTTTCTAACTGTAAGACTGTGTCGTAAACTGTTAAACTATTGCTCAGGTAGGAGTAATGAGTTTTATTGTTAAAATTATTATGATTAACGATCAATTATTACGATTTGCTCGTTCTTTGTCTGGGGATCCTAGTGAGGACAGCCCTCTTAAAGGTGGGGGTGTGACGATCCCTCCCACTCTCTTCCTTATTTGATGCTGGCTTTCAGGTGGAGCTGGGAGGGGTCTGCTGCCTGTACCTGCCCTTCAGTTTGTAGAAGGCGAAGCATAAAGGACGACCCTTCTCAGTGTCTCTCTCTCTCAGCCAGGCCTACTGCATCCTCCTCATCCTGTTTGGTTTGTTGTACCCTGCATGACATCAAACTCACACCCATCCAGTCAGAAGGAACCAGGCCTTAAATGACTATTTGAGTTGTGCTTTTTGTTATAGCTGCTGCTCATGGTAGTAAAGACATGCTACTTAGTAAAGACATTCGCGACGTAAGTCGCGAATACTTTCATACCTGTCTTGACCTGACCATGACTTTTTGTAGTCAAACATGAAATTATTTGCAACGTAAGTCGCAAATATTTTCACCAGGATTATATTATGACTATATGAACAGGTGATCATTAAAGCATCATAGCATCTTAGTATAATTGCATTGTAGCATCTTAGCATCGTAGCAACATAGTATCTTAGCTTTGTAGCATCTTAGTATCATAGCATCTTAGTATCTTAGCATCATAGCATTGTAGTAGCATCTTGGCATAGTAGCATCATCATAGCATCGTAGCATCGTACTGTCGCAGCAATATAGCATGGTATCGCAGACTGCTGCGGCCACTGCATCACTCTCGCGATTTCCCGCAGGGGAATTGTCTAGTTATTATTAAACTTTTTCCTACGCATTTTCGAAACCTTTCAACTCAAATACCGTTCGTCGCACACAGGTCAAAATACATCAAAACGTGCGTCTCGATCGGACTCGGTGTGCTTCTATACAGTTCTTTCAAACAAGATTTTTTCGCGACGTAGTCGCGAAAAAACTGCGACAAATTTCCCAATTGAAATGAATGGAGAAGCCCGAAAAAAATTAAAATTCAACAGACATTTTCAACAATGAACTGCTCTGGCATACTTTAACCGAGAGACTTCATTTAAACTTTAAAACGTAGGTACTCTTGCCTTCTCTTCAGAGATTCACTTCACTTAGCGACAACTTTTACCGTTTTTAAACTATGAAGCCTCAGAGTTGTGTAGGTTTTTACTCAAATTTCAGGGTTTATAATGGGTGTGTATTGCGCGGAATGTTTGTGCTAGAGTGGATGACATCATCAGCTAGAGTGAGGAGGGGAGAAGAAAGTTAGTCAAAAAACTGCACAGAAACTGCTCCCGTGGCCACAAATTTCACACGACAGACATAATTTATACATAGAAACGTAGGAAAATGTGTCTTCTCACTCAAATTCGTCTGCTAAAGCTGTAAGTCTTATAGTTTTGGCGTCAGACACAAAGATGCGCCAGCAACACCCACCCACAGCTCCATAGACTGCCATGTTAAAAAGGCAGGGAAATTTCTGGAGGAAAGCAGACGTAACCTTTCTTTGAATCGCTTTGAATAGGTCACATTTCTTCATTTTACCTACAAATTACACATCTAGACGTTCAGGAAAGCCTCAAGATGCCCAAAGTTAAGTCGGTTCAATGATTGGAAATACGGTTTGGCCACAAGTCCTTCCTGTTCGAGGCGATTTTTCAGCATTTTCTCTCTCTCTCCCCGTCTTCCAACTGACATTCTAACAGGAGCAGTTGACCCTGGTAGCCATGACAACCAGACCCCCACCAGCTTACACACGTTCACACACGCAGCTGCTGGGGACGAGAGGCGGGAAAAGAGCTCTCAGTGGAAAACATGATCTGCCAAAACATTAAAACCCCCCAAACCATTACTGCAGTACTGTAGGGGGCCAGAACCTGACATTATGACCTTTTCCTTTATTTTAAACACAAATTATATCTGGCTGCTTTGCTGAAACTCCTGACACAACATCCCTGACCCGTTTCCTTCATCTTATTAGGTCAGTGAATAGCTAAACTGGTAACAGACGCTAACGACTAGCCGCCCAGTGATTTAGCCGACGACTAGCCTTCCAGCATAGCGCATGTATGTTAGCATGCTAGCGGAGCTAACGGAGCTAGCTAGCCGCTAACTTAACGCCGCGGACTCAACCGCGGAGTTAGCCTCGAGCTAACCGCGGGCTAGCCTCAAGCTAACCGCGAGCTAACCGGGATTTAACCGCTAGCTAACCGGGATTTAACCGCGGACCCGCGGGAGTTAAACACGAATTAGCCGCGGCAGTTAGCCGTGAGCTAACGCGGAGGCTAGTGGGGTTAGCCGCCGGCTAATTCGCCGCCTTGCTAGCGGGTGCTTATCACAGTAATAATGTTGAAGTTTTATAATTTAAAGGGAAGATATTTTTAAATTAAACTGTGTCAAACTGAAAAATATATTATTCCACCACATAAAGTAGGAAACATTTATGGCTTGCAACAACATTAATGACAGTATATATATAATTGGAGTAATTTAATATAATATGATGTTTTTAATTAAATAAATAATGAGCTGTTGAACACTCATAAGAGTTATATTCAGTATGTTACATAACATTATTTGACATGTCTATTTGTCTGCCTATAGTTTTCCTCCAGCTGATCCAGACAGACTGCAGTGACGTCCAACATGAGACAAAGAGCTGGACTCGCAGGACAATTTGAAGGTCTTCACTTCATCGCTGATTCCTTGTTACAGCCTGGATGTGTTAAGTTTAATATTATTGTTTTTCTAACTGTAAGACTGTGCCGTAAACTGTTCAACTATTGCTCAGGTAGGAGTAATGAGTTTTATTGTTGAAATTATTATGATTAACGAGCAAATTGTAATAATTGATCGTTAATCATAATAATTCACCTGTTCATATAGTCATAATATAATCCTGGTGGGGGTGTGACGATCCCTCCCACTCTCTTCCTTATTTGATGCTGGCTTTCAGGTGGAGCTGGGAGGGGTCTGCTGCCTGTACCTGCCCTTCAGTTTGTAGAAGGCGAAGCATAAAGGACGACCCTTCTCAGTGTCTCTCTCTCTCAGCCAGGCCTACTGCATCCTCCTCATCCTGTTTGGTTTGTTGTACCCTGCATGACATCAAACTCACACCCATCCAGTCAGTAGGAACCAGGCCTTAAATGACTATTTGAATGCTATGATGCTAAGATGCTACAATGCTATGATGCTAAGATGCTTTAATGATGCTACCATGCTATGATGCTTTAATGATGCTACAATGCTATGATGCATTGTAGTATCTTAGCATCATAGCATCTTAGTATAATTGCATTGTAGCATCTTAGCATCGTAGCAACATAGTATCTTAGCTTTGTAGCATCTTAGTATCATAGCATCTTAGTATCTTAGCATCATAGCATTGTAGTAGCATCTTGGCATAGTAGCATCATCATAGCATCGTAGCATCGTACTGTCGCAGCAATATAGCATGGTATCGCAGACTGCTGCGGCCACTGCATCACTCTCGCGATTTCCCGCAGGGGAATTGTCTAGTTATTATTAGTGATGCAGTGCTACGCAATGCAAACTATTGACCCTCATAGCAAAGCTATGGGAGTCAATAGTTTGCAGTGCGAAGCACTGCAAACTATTGTTCTTCACTACGTTTTTCTTCTTATTATTATTAAACTTTTTCCTACGGCCGATTTTCGAAACCTTTCAACTCAAATACCGTTCGTCGCACACAGACACAAAATACATCAAAACGTGCGTCTCGATCGGACTCGGTGTGCTTCTATACAGTTCTTTCAAACAAGATTTGTTCGCGACGTAGTCGCGAAAAAACCGCGATCAATTTCCCATTGAAATGAATGGAGAAGCCCGAAAAAAGCGGCAACATTCCAAAATTTACAGCTTGGCTTTGTCCAGCGATTACTCGGCCATGCTTTGTAGTAGAAACTTGCTTGGAAGTTTGTACGAGGCACGGGAAGTGTAGCTTTCTCTTCCTGAAAACGGCGTTTCGATACCTTTTACGGTTTGGTCAGGGTCGCAGTTTACGTTTGGTGAAATCTGGGGAAAAAAATTAAAAATCCCTCCCTCTGAGCCTCACTCTAACTTCAGAGTTTCGGTGATATTCTGAAAAAAAAAGGTTCAATCTCACGTGGTGGCCACAGATTTTGAGGTACAGAGATAAAAAATACGTAAAAACGTAGGGATTTTTGTTGGCTTTCAGATGGTGTGGGTTTTATTTGTGTGGGACGTACGGTTTGGGCTGCAGGCTCCTCCGAGCGAGGAGTGCGCCGACCAGTTTTCGAATTTTTCCCCATGTGTGTGTATGTGGAAAGCGAGAGCGATTTTTCGACGATTTTTCACGTCGCATACTTTTTTTCTAAAACGACTACGGCCACAATTTTCGCAGTAGGCGCGTGGGAACAACACTAAATTGTAGAAAAACCTCGGCTGACGCTCACGATGTGTTCGTTTTCCCGATAGGACTTGTAGTTTTTGATTTATGAGCATTTGTTCGGAGGGCAAATCCTAGTTTGCACTTTCCCTCTGACTCAGGCAGAGGTGAGAGAGAGAAGGAGACTTCAGCGTCAGTTGACCCTGGTAGCCATGACAACCAGACCCCAACCAGCTTACACACGCAGCAGGAGGGGACGAGAGGCGGGAAAAGAGCTCTCAGTGGAAAACAGTATCTGCCAAAACATTAAAACCCGCCCAAACCATTACTGCAGTACTGCAGTGGGCCAGAACCTGACATTATGACCTTTTCCTTTATTTTAAACACAAATTATATCTGGCTGCTTTGCTGAAACTCCTGACACAACATCCCTGACCCGTTTCCTTCATCTTATTAGGTCAGTGAATAGCTCAACTGGTAACAGACGCTAACTACTAGCCGCCCAGTGATTTAGCCGACGACTAGCCTTCCAGCATAGCTCATGTATGTTAGCAAGCTAGCGGAGCTAACGGAGCTAGCTAGCCGCTAGCTAACCGCCGCGGACTCAACCGCGGAGTTAGCCTCGAGCTAACCGCGAGCTAGCCTCGAGCTAACCGCGAGCTAACCGGGATTTAACCGCTAGCTAACCGGGATTTAACCGCGGACCCGCGGGAGTTAAACACGAATTAGCCGCGGCAGTTAGCCGTGAGCTAACGCGGAGGCTAGTGGGGTTAGCCGCCGGCTAATTCGCCGCCTTGCTAGCGGGTGCTTATCACAGTAATAATGTTGAAGTTTTACAATTTAAAGGGAAGATATTTTTAAATTAAACTGTGTCAAACTGAAAAATATATTATTCCACCACATAAAGTAGGAAACATTTATGGCTTGCAACAACATTAATGACAGTATATATATATATAATTGGAGTAATTTAATATAATATGATGTTTTTAATTAAATAAATAATGAGCTGTTGAACACTCATAAGAGTTATATTAAGTATGTTACATGACATTATTTGACATGTCTATTTGTCTGCCTATAGTTTTCCTCCAGCTGATCCAGACAGACTGCAGTGACATCCAACATGAGACGAAGAGCTGGACTCGCAGGACAATTTGAAGGTCTTCACTTCATCGCTGATTCCTTGTTACAGCCTGGATGTGTTAAGTTTAATATTATTGTTTTTCTAACTGTAAGACTGTGCCGTAAACTGTTAAACTATTGCTCAGGTAGGAGTAATGAGTTTTATTGTTAAAATTATTATGATTAACGAGCAAATTGTAATAATTGATCGTTAATCATAATAATTCACCTGTTCATATAGTCATAATATAATCCTGGTGGGGGTGTGACGATCCCTCCCACTCTCTTCCTTATGTGATGCTGGCTTTCAGGTGGAGCTGGGAGGGGTCTGCTGCCTGTACCTGCCCTTCAGTTTGTAGAAGGGCGTAAAGGACGACCCTTCTCAGTGTCTCTCTCTCTCAGCCAGGCCTACTGCATCCTCCTCATCCTGTTTGGTTTGTTGTACCCTGCATGACATCAAACTCACAACCATCCAGTCAGAAGGAACCAGGCCTTAAATGACTATTTGAGTTGTGCTTTTTGTTATAGCTGCTGCTCATGGTAGTAAAGACATGCTACTTAGTAAAGACATTCGCGACGTAAGTCGCGAATACTTTCATACCTGTCTTGACCTGACCATTACTTTTTGTAGTCAAACATGAAATTATTTGCAACGTAAGTCGCAAATATTTTCACCAGGATTATATTATGACTATATGAACAGGTGATCATTAAAGCATCATAGCATCTTAGTATAATTGCATTGTAACATCTTAGCATCGTAGCAACATAGTATCTTAGCTTTGTAGCATCTTAGTATCATAGCATCTTAGTATCTTAGCATCATAGCATTGTAGTAGCATCTTGGCATAGTAGCATCATCGTAGCATCGTAGCATCGTACTATCACAGCAATATAGCATGGTATCGCAGACTGCTGCGGCCACTGCATCACTCTCGCGATTTCCCGCAGGGGAATTGTCTAGTTAGTGATGCAGTGCTACGCAATGCAAACTATTGACCCTCATAGCAAAGCTATGGGAGTCAATAGTTTGCAGTGCGAAGCACTGCAAACTATTGTTCTTCACTACGTTTTTCTTCTTATTATTATTAGTGATGCAGTGCTACGCAATGCAAACTATTGACCCCCCTCATAGCAAAGCTATGGGGGTCAATAGTTTGCAGTGCGAAGCACTGCAAACTATTGTTCTTCACTACGTTTTTCTTCTTATTATTATTATTATTATTAAACTTTTTCCTACGCATTTTCGAAACCTTTCAACTCAAATACCGTTCGTCGCACACAGACACAAAATACATCAAAACGTGCGTCTCGATCGGACTCGGTGTGCTTCTATACAGTTCTTTCAAACAAGATTTTTTCGCGACGTAGTCGCCAAAAAACTGCGACAAATTTCCCTATTGAAATGAATGGAGAAGCCCGAAAAAAATAAAAATTCAACAGACATTTTCAACAATGAACTGCTCTGGCATACTTTAACCGAGAGACTTCATTTAAACTTTAAAACGTAGGTACTCTTGCCTTCTCTTCAGAGATTCACTTCACTTAGCGACAACTTTTACCGTTTTTAAACTATGAAGCCTCAGAGTTGTGTAGGTTTTTACTCAAATTTCAGGGTTTATAATGGGTGTGTATTGCGCGGAATGTTTGTGCTAGAGTGGATGACATCATCAGCTAGAGTGAGGAGGGGAGAAGAAAGTTAGTCAAAAAACTGCACAGAAACTGCTCCCGTGGCCACAAATTTCACACGACAGACATAATTTATACATAGAAACGTAGGAAAATGTGTCTTCTCACTCAAATTCGTCTGCTAAAGCTGTGAGTCTTATAGTTTTGGCGTCAGACACAAAGATGCGCCAGCAACACCCACCCACAGCTCCATAGACTGCCATGTTAAAAAGGCAGGGAAATTTCTGGAGGAAAGCAGACGTAACCTTTCTTTGAATCGCTTTGAATAGGTCCCATTTCTTCATTTTACCTACAAATTACAGATCTAGACGTTCAGGAAAGCCTCAAGATGCCCAAAGTTAAGTCGGTTCAATGATTGGAAATACGGTTTGGCCACAAGTCCTTCCTGTTCGAGGCGATTTTTCAGCATTTTCTCTCTCTTTCCCCGTCTTCCAACTGACATTCGAACAGGAGCAGTTGACCCTGGTAGCCATGACAACCAGACCCCAACCAGCTTACACACGTTCACACACGCAGCTGCTGGGGACGAGAGGCGGGAAAAGAGCTCTCAGTGGAAAACATGATCTGCCAAAACATTAAAACCCCCCAAACCATTACTGCAGTACTGTAGGGGGCCAGAACCTGACATTATGACCTTTTCCTTTATTTTAAACACAAATTATATCTGGCTGCTTTGCTGAAACTCCTGACACAACATCCCTGACCCGTTTCCTTCATCTTATTAGGTCAGTGAATAGCTAAACTGCTAACAGACGCTAACGACTAGCCGCCCAGTGATTTAGCCGACGACTAGCCTTCCAGCATAGCTCATGTATGTTAGCAAGCTAGCGGAGCTAACGGAGCTAGCTAGCCGCTACCTTAACGCCGCGGACTCAACCGCGGAGTTAGCCTCGAGCTAACCGCTAACTAACCGCTAGCTAACCGGGATTTAACCGCGGACCCGCGGGAGTTAAACACGAATTAGCCGCGGCAGTTCGCCGTGAGCTAACGCGGAGGCTAGTGGGGTTAGCCGCCGGCTAATTCGCCGCCTTGCTAGCGGGTGCTTATCACAGTAATAATGTTGAAGTTTTACAATTTAAAGGGAAGATATTTTTAAATTAAACTGTGTCAAACTGAAAAATATATTATTCCACCACATAAAGTAGGAAACATTTATGGCTTGCAACAACATTAATGACAGTATATATATAATTGGAGTAATTTAATATAATATGATGTTTTTAATTAAATAAATAATGAGCTGTTGAACACTCATAAGAGTTATATTAAGTATGTTACATAACATTATTTGACATGTCTGTTTGTCTGCCTATAGTTTTCCTCCAGCTGATCCAGACAGACTGCAGTGACGTCCAACATGAGACAAAGAGCTGGACTCGCAGGACAATTTGAAGGTCTTCACTTCATCGCTGATTCCTTGTTACAGCCTGGATGTGTTAAGTTTAATATTATTGTTTATCTAACTGTAAGACTGTGCCGTAAACTGTTAAACTATTGCTCAGGTAGGAGTAATGAGTTTTATTGTTAAAATGATTATGATTAACGATCAATTGTTACGATTTGCTCGTTCTTTGTCTGGGGATCCTAGTGAGATCCCTCCCACTCTCTTCCTTATTTGATGCTGGCTTTCAGGTGGAGCTGGGAGGGGTCTGCTGCCTGTACCTGCCCTTCAGTTTGTAGAAGGGCGTAAAGGACGACCCTTCTCAGTGTCTCTCTCTCTCAGCCAGGCCTACTGCATCCTCCTCACCCTGTTTGGTTTGTTGTACCCTGCATGACATCAAACTCACACCCATCCAGTCAGAAGGAACCAGGCCTTAAATGACTATTTGAGTTGTGCTTTTTGTTATGGCTGCTGCTCATGGTAGTAAAGACATGCTACTTAGTAAAGACATTCGCGATGTAAGTCATACCTGTCTTGACCTGACCATTACTTTTTGTAGTCAAACATGAAATTATTTGCAACGTAAGTCGCAAATATTTTCACCGGGATTATATTATCACTATATGAACAGGTGATCATTAAAGCATCATAGCATCTTAGTATAATTGCATTGTAGCATCTTAGCATCGTAGCAACATAGTATCTTAGCTTTGTAGCATCTTAGTATCATAGCATCTTAGTATCTTAGCATCATAGCATTGTAGTAGCATCTCGGCATAGTAGCATCATCATAGCATCGTAGCATCGTACTGTCGCAGCAATATAGCATGGTATCGCAGACTGCTGCGGCCACTGCATCACTCTCGCGATTTCCCGCAGGGGAATTGTCTAGTTATTATTAAACTTTTTCCTACGCATTTTCGAAACCTTTCAACTCAAATACCGTTCGTCGCACACAGACACAAAATACATCAAAACGTGCGTCTCGATCGGACTCGGTGTGCTTCTATACAGTTCTTTCAAACAAGATTTTTTCGCGACGTAGTCGCGAAAAAACTGCGACAAATTTCCCAATTGAAATGAATGGAGAAGCCCGAAAAAAATAAAAATTCAACAGACATTTTCAACAATGAACTGCTCTGGCATACTTTAACCGAGAGACTTCATTTAAACTTTAAAACGTAGGTACTCTTGCCTTCTCTTCAGAGATTCACTTCACTTGTCGACAACTTTTACCGTTTTTAAACTATGAAGCCTCAGAGTTGTGTAGGTTTTTACTCAAATTTCAGGGTTTATAATGGGTGTGTATTGCGCGGAATGTTTGTGCTAGAGTGGATGACATCATCAGCTAGAGTGAGGAGGGGAGAAGAAAGTTAGTCAAAAAACTGCACAGAAACTGCTCCTGTGGCCACAAATTTCACACGACAGACATAATTTATACATAGAAACGTAGGAAAATGTGTCTTCTCACTCAAATTCGTCTGCTAAAGCTGTAAGTCTTATAGTTTTGGCGTCAGACACAAAGATGCGCCAGCAACACCCATCCACAGCTCCATAGACTGCCATGTTAAAAAGGCAGGGAAATTTCTGGAGGAAAGCAGACGTAATCTTTCTTTGAATCGCTTAGAATAGGTCACATTTCTTCATTTTACCCACAAACTGCATATGTAGACGTTCAGGAAAGCCTCAAGATGCCCAAAGTTAAGTCGGTTCAATGATTGGAAATACGGTTTGGCCACAAGTCCTTCCTGTTCGAGGCGATTTTTCAGCATTTTCTCCCTCTTTCCCCGTCTTCCAACTGACATTCTAACAGGAGCAGTTGACCCTGGTAGCCATGACAACCAGACCCCAACCAGCTTACACACGTTCACACACGCAGCTGCTGGGGACGAGAGGCGGGAAAAGAGCTCTCAGTGGAAAACATGATCTGCCAAAACATTAAAACCCCCCAAACCATTACTGCAGTACTGTAGGGGGCCAGAACCTGACATTATGACCTTTTCCTTTATTTTAAACACAGATTATATCTGGCTGCTTTGCTGAAACTCCTGACACAACATCCCTGACCTGTTTCCTTCATCTTATTAGGTCAGTGAATAGCTAAACTGCTAACAGACGCTAACGACTAGCCGCCCAGTGATTTAGCCGACGACTAGCCTTCCAGCATAGCTCATGTATGTTAGCAAGCTAGCGGAGCTAACGGAGCTAGCTAGCCGCTACCTTAACGCCGCGGACTCAACCGCGGAGTTAGCCTCGAGCTAACCGCTAGCTAACCGCTAGCTAACCGGGATTTAACCGCGGACCCGCGGGAGTTAAACACGAATTAGCCGCGGCAGTTAGCCGTGAGCTAACGCGGAGGCTAGTGGGGTTAGCCGCCGGCTAATTCGCCGCCTTGCTAGCGGGGGCTTATCACAGTAATAATGTTGAAGTTTTACAATTTAAAGGGAAGATATTTTTAAATTAAACTGTGTCAAACTGAAAAATATATTATTCCACCACATAAAGTAGGAAACATTTATGGCTTGCAACAACATTAATGACAGTATATATATAATTGGAGTAATTTAATATAATATGATGTTTTTAATTACATAAATAATGAGCTGTTGAACACTCATAAGAGTTATATTCAGTATGTTACATAACATTATTTGACATGTCTATTTGTCTGCCTATAGTTTTCCTCCAGCTGATCCAGACAGACTGCAGTGACGTCCAACATGAGACAAAGAGCTGGACTCACAGGACAGTTTGAAGGTCTTCACTTCATCGCTGATTCCTTGTTACAGCCTGGATGTGTTAAGTTTAATATTGACGTTTTTCTAACTGTAAGACTGTGCCGTAAACTGTTAAACTATTGCTCAGGTAGGAGTAATGAGTTTTATTGTTAAAATTATTATGATTAACGATCAATTATTACGATTTGCTCGTTCTTTGTCTGGGGATCCTAGTGAGGACGCCCCTCTTAAAGGTGGGGGTGTGACGATCCCTCCCACTCTCTTCCTTATTTGATGCTGGCTTTCAGGTGGAGCTGGGAGGGGTCTGCTGCCTGTACCTGCCCTTCAGTTTGTAGAAGGGCATAAAGGACGACCCTTCTCAGTGTCTCTCTCTCTCAGCCAGGCCTGCTGCATCCTCCTCATCCTGTTTGGTTTGTTGTACCCTGCATGACATCAAACTCACACCCATCCAGTCAGAAGGAACCAGGCCTTAAATGACTATTTGAGTTGTGCTTTTTGTTATAGCTGCTGCTCATGGTAGGAAAGACATGCTACTTAGTAAAGACATTCGCGACGTAAGTCGCGAATACTTTCATACCTGTCTTGACCTGACCATTACTTTTTGTAGTCAAACATGAAATTATTTGCAACGTAAGTCGCAAATATTTTCACCAGGATTATATTATGACAATATGAACAGGTGATCATTAAAGCATCATAGCATCTTAATATAATTGCATTGTAACATCTTTGCATCGTAGCAACATAGTATCTTAGCTTTGTAGCATCTTAGTATCTTAGCATCATAGCATTGTAGCATCTTGGCATAGTAGCATCATCAGAGCATCGTAGCATCGTACTATCACAGCAATATAGCATGGTATCGCAGACTGCTGCGGCCACTGCATCACTCTCGCGATTTCCCGCAGGGGAATTGTCTAGTTATTATTAAACTTTTTCCTACGCATTTTCGAAACCTTTCAACTCAAATACCGTTCGTCGCACACAGGTCAAAATACATCAAAACGTGCGTCTCGATCGGACTCGGTGTGCTTCTATACAGTTCTTTCAAACAAGATTTTTTCGCGACGTAGTCGCGAAAAAACTGCGACAAATTTCCCAATTGAAATGAATGGAGAAGCCCGAAAAAAATAAAAATTCAACAGACATTTTCAACAATGAACTGCTCTGGCATACTTTAACCGAGAGACTTCATTTAAACTTTAAAACGTAGGTACTCTTGCCTTCTCTTCAGAGATTCACTTCACTTGTCGACAACTTTTACCGTTTTTAAACTATGAAGCCTCAGAGTTGTGTAGGTTTTTACTCAAATTTCAGGGTTTATAATGGGTGTGTATTGCGCGGAATGTTTGTGCTAGAGTGGATGACATCATCAGCTAGAGTGAGGAGGGGAGAAGAAAGTTAGTCAAAAAACTGCACAGAAACTGCTCCCGTGGCCACAAATTTCACACGACAGACATAATTTATACATAGAAACGTAGGAAAATTTGTCTTCTCACTCAAATTCGTCTGCTAAAGCTGTAAGTCTTATAGTTTTGGCGTCAGACACAAAGATGCGCCAGCAACACCCACCCACAGCTCCATAGACTGCCATGTTAAAAAGGCAGGGAAATTTCTGGAGGAAAGCAGACGTAACCTTTCTTTGAATCGCTTTAATAGGTCACATTTCTTCATTTTACCCACAAACTGCATATGTAGACGTTCAGGAAAGCCTCAAGATGCCCAAAGTTAAGTCGGTTCAATGATTGGAAATACGGTTTGGCCACAAGTCCTTCCTGTTCGAGGCGATTTTTCAGCATTTTCTCTCTCTCTCCCCGTCTTCCAACTGACATTCGAACAGGAGCAGTTGACCCTGGTAGCCATGACAACCAGACCCCAACCAGCTTACACACGTTCACACACGCAGCTGCTGGGGACGAGAGGCGGGAAAAGAGCTCTCAGTGGAAAACATGATCTGCCAAAACATTAAAACCCCCCAAACCATTACTGCAGTACTGTAGGGGGCCAGAACCTGACATTATGACCTTTTCCTTTATTTTAAACACAAATTATATCTGGCTGCTTTGCTGAAACTCCTGACACAACATCCCTGACCCGTTTCCTTCATCTTATTAGGTCAGTGAATAGCTTAACTGCTAACAGACGCTAACGACTAGCCGCCCAGTGATTTAGCCGACGACTAGCCTTCCAGCATAGCTCATGTATGTTAGCAAGCTAGCGGAGCTAACGGAGCTAGCTAGCCGCTACCTTAACGCCGCGGACTCAACCGCGGAGTTAGCCTCGAGCTAACCGCTAGCTAACCGCTAGCTAACCGGGATTTAACCGCGGACCCGCGGGAGTTAAACACGAATTAGCCGCGGCAGTTAGCCGTGAGCTAACGCGGAGGCTAGTGGGGTTAGCCGCCGGCTAATTCGCCGCCTTGCTAGCGGGTGCTTATCACAGTAATAATGTTGAAGTTTTACAATTTAAAGGGAAGATATTTTTAAATTAAACTGTGTCAAACTGAAAAATATATTATTCCACCACATAAAGTAGGAAACATTTATGGCTTGCAACAACATTAATGACAGTATATATATGTAATTGGAGTAATTTAATATAATATGATGTTTTTAATTAAATAAATAATGAGCTGTTGAACACTCATAAGAGTTATATTAAGTATGTTACATAACATTATTTGACATGTCTATTTGTCTGCCTATAGTTTTCCTCCAGCTGATCCAGACAGACTGCAGTGACGTCCAACATGAGACAAAGAGCTGGACTCGCAGGACAATTTGAAGGTCTTCACTTCATCGCTGATTCCTTGTTACAGCCTGGATGTGTTAAGTTTAATATTATTGTTTTTCTAACTGTAAGACTGTGCCGTAAACTGTTCAACTATTGCTCAGGTAGGAGTAATGAGTTTTATTGTTAAAATTATTATGATTAACGATCAATTGTTACGATTTGCTCGTTCTTTGTCTGGGGATCCTAGTGAGATCCCTCCCACTCTCTTCCTTATTTGATGCTGGCTTTCAGGTGGAGCTGGGAGGGCTCTGCTGCCTGTACCTGCCCTTCAGTTTGTAGAAGGGCGTAAAGGACGACCCTTCTCAGTGTCTCTCTCTCTCAGCCAGGCCTACTGCATCCTCCTCATCCTGTTTGGTTTGTTGTACCCTGCATGACATCAAACTCACACCCATCCAGTCAGAAGGAACCAGGCCTTAAATGACTATTTGAGTTGTGCTTTTTGTTATAGCTGCTGCTCATGGTAGTAAAGACATGCTACTTAGTAAAGACATTTGCGACGCAAGTCGCGAATACTTTCATACCTGTCTTGACCTGACCATTACTTTTTGTAGTCAAACATGAAATTATTTGCAACGTAAATCGCAAATATTTTCACCAGGATTATATTATGACTATATGAACAGGTGATCATTAAAGCATCATAGCATCTTAGTATAATTGCATTGTAACATCTTAGCATCGTAGCAACATAGTATCTTAGCTTTGTAGCATCTTAGTATCATAGCATCTTAGTATCTTGGCATAGTAGCATCGTCATAGCATCGTACTATCACAGCAATATAGCATGGTATCGCAGACTGCTGCGGCCACTGCATCACTCTCGCGATTTCCCGCAGGGGAATTGTCTAGTTATTATTAAACTTTTTCCTACGGCCGATTTTCGAAACCTTTCAACTCAAATACCGTTCGTCGCACACAGACACAAAATACATCAAAACGTGCGTCTCGATCGGACTCGGTGTGCTTCTATACAGTTCTTTCAAACAAGATTTTTTCGCGACGTAGTCGCGAAAAAAACGCGATCAATTTCCCATTGAAATGAATGGAGAAGCCCGAAAAAAGCGGCAACATTCCAAAATGTCCAGCTTGGCTTTGTCCAGCGATTACTCGGCCATGCTTTGTAGTAGAAACTTGCTTGGAAGTTTGTACGAGGCACGGGAAGTGTAGCTTTCTCTTCCTGAAAACGGCGTTTCGATACCTTTTACGGTTTGGTCAGGGTCGCAGTTTACGTTTGGTGAAATCTGGGGAAAAAATTAAAAATCCCTCCCTCTGACGCTCACTCTAACTTCAGAGTTTCGGTGATATTCTGAAAAAAAAAGGTTCAATCTCATGTGGTGGCCACAGTTTTTGAGGTAGAGAGATAAAAAATACATAAAAACGTAGGGATTTTTGTTGGCTTTAAGATGGTGTTGGTTTGATTTGTGTGGGACGTACGGTTTGGACTGGAGGCTCCTCTGAGCGAGGAGTGCGGCGACAGCTTTTCGAATTTTTCCCCATGTGTGTGTATGTGGAAATCGAGAGGGATTTCTCGACGATTTTCGTGTCGCATACTTTCTTTCCAAAACGACTACGGCCACAATTTTGGCAGTACGCACGTGGCAACAACACTAAATTGTAGAAAACCCTTGGCTGACGCTCACGATGTGTTTGTTTTCTCGGTAGCACTTGTAGTTTTTGAGATACAAGCATTTGTTCGGAGGGCAAATCCTAGTTTGCACTTTCCCTCTGACTCAGGCAGAGGTGAGAGGGAGACTTCAGCAGCAGTTGACCCTGGTAGCCATGACAACCAGACCCCAACCAGCTTACACACGCAGCAGAAGGGGACCAGAGGCGGGAAAAGAGCTCTCAGTGGAAAACAGTATCTGCCAAAACATTAAAACCCCCCCAAACCATTACTGCAGTACTGTAGGGGGCCAGAACCTGACATTATGACCCCCCCACTCCAACCCCCCCACCCCCCCTCCCACTATAGCATTACAGACACAGACTGCCAAAACATTATGACCCCTCAACCCATTACAGGACTATAGTAGGGTGGCAGAATCTGACACTGTGACCCCCCCCCCCCCCCACTCCATTTAACCATTACAGTAAGAGAGTGCCCAAACATTATGACCACTTAACCCATTACAGGACTATAGTAGGGCTGCAGAATCTGACACTATGACCCCCCCCCCCCCACCCCCCCCCACTCCATTTAACCATTATAGTAAGAGACTGCCAAAACATTATGACCACTTAACCCATTACAGGACTATAGTTGGGAGCCAGAATCTGACACTATGACCCCCCTCCACTCCATTTAAGCATTACAGTAATAGACTGCCAAAACATTATGACCCCCTAAACCCATTACAGGACTATAGTAGGGAGCCAGAACCTGACACTATGACCCCCCCACTCCAACCTCCCACCTCCCCTCCCACTATAGCATTACAGACACAGACCGACAAAACATTAGGGACTCTCACAGCATTACATTCATTACAGTAGGGAGGCAGAACACCCCATGAACCCCCCTCTCTCCCTCTCTCCCTCCCTCCTCAGTTGGTGCTTCCACACAGCTGCTGGGCCTCCTAGCTATAGCTCCTCTCATTGACTGAATGACAACTTCTCAGTCATGTTTGACTGACGAGGATTTGCTCGTTCCTTGTCTGGGGATCCTAGTGAGGACAGCCCTCTTAAAGGTGGGGGTGTGACGATCCCTCCCACTCTCTTCCTTATTTGATGCTGGCTTTCAGGTGGAGCTGGGAGGGGTCTGCCGCCTGTACCTGCCCTTCAGTTTGTAGAAGGGCGTAAAGGACGACCCTTCTCAGTGTCTCTCTCTCTCAGCCAGGCCTACTGCATCCTCCTCATCCTGTTTGGTTTGTTGTACCCTGCATGACATCAAACTCACACCCATCCAGTCAGTAGGAACCAGGCCTTAAATGACTATTTGAGTTGTGCTTTTTGTTATAGCTGCTGCTCATGGTAGTAAAGACATGCTACTTAGTAAAGACATTCGCGACGTAAGTCGCGAATACTTTCATACCTGTCTTGACCTGACCATTACTTTTTGTAGTCAAACATGAAATTATTTGCAACGTAAGTCGCAAATATTTTCACCAGGATTATATTATGACTATATGAACAGGTGATCATTAAAGCATCATAGCATCTTGGTATAATTGCATTGTAGCATCTTAGCATCGTAGCAACATAGTATCTTAGCTTTGTAGCATCTTAGTAACATAGCATCTTAGTATCTTAGCATCATAGCATTGTAGTAGCATCTTGGCATAGTAGCATCATAGCATCGTACTATCACAGCAATATAGCATGGTATCGCAGACTGCTGCGGCCACTGCATCACTCTCGCGATTTCCCGCAGGGGAATTGTCTAGTTATTATTATTATTAAACTTTTTCCTACGCATTTTCGAAACCTTTCAACTCAAATACCGTTCGTCGCACACAGGTCAAAATACATCAAAACGTGCGTCTCGATCGGACTCGGTGTGCTTCTATACAGTTCTTTCAAACAAGAGTTTTTCGCGACGTAGTCGCGAAAAAACTGCGACAAATTTCCCAATTGAAATGAATGGAGAAGCCCGAAAAAAATTAAAATTCAACAGACATTTTCAACAATGAACTGCTCTGGCATACTTTAACCGAGAGACTTCATTTAAACTTTAAAACGTAGGTACTCTTGCCTTCTCTTCAGAGATTCACTTCACTTGTCGACAACTTTTACCGTTTTTAAACTATGAAGCCTCAGAGTTGTGTAGGTTTTTACTCAAATTTCAGGGTTTATAATGGGTGTGTATTGCGCGGAATGTTTGTGCTAGAGTGGATGACATCATCAGCTAGAGTGAGGAGGGGAGAAGAAAGTTAGTCAAAAAACTGCACAGAAACTGCTCCCGTGGCCACAAATTTCACACGACAGACATAATTTATACATAGAAACGTAGGAAAATTTGTCTTCTCACTCAAATTCGTCTGCTAAAGCTGTAAGTCTTATAGTTTTGGCGTCAGACACAAAGATGCGCCAGCAACACCCACCCACAGCTCCATAGACTGCCATGTTAAAAAGGCAGGGAAATTTCTGGAGGAAAGCAGACGTAACCTTTCTTTTGAATCGCTTTAATAGGTCACATTTCTTCATTTTACCCACAAACTGCATATGTAGACGTTCAGGAAAGCCTCAAGATGCCAAAGTTAAGTCGGTTCAATGATTGGAAATACGGTTTGGCCACAAGTCCTTCCTGTTCGAGGCGATTTTTCAGCATTTTCTCTCTCTCTCCCCGTCTTCCAACTGACATTCGAACAGGAGCAGTTGACCCTGGTAGCCATGACAACCAGACCCCAACCAGCTTACACACGTTCACACACGCAGCTGCTGGGGACGAGAGGCGGGAAAAGAGCTCTCAGTGGAAAACATGATCTGCCAAAACATTAAAACCCCCCAAACCATTACTGCAGTACTGTAGGGGGCCAGAACCTGACATTATGACCTTTTCCTTTATTTTAAACACAAATTATATCTGGCTGCTTTGCTGAAACTCCTAACACAACATCCCTGACCCGTTTCCTTCATCTTATTAGGTCAGTGAATAGCTAAACTGCTAACAGACGCTAACGACTAGCCGCCCAGTGATTTAGCCGACGACTAGCCTTCCAGCATAGCTCATGTATGTTAGCAAGCTAGCGGAGCTAACGGAGCTAGCTAGCCGCTACCTTAACGCCGCGGACTCAACCGCGGAGTTAGCCTCGAGCTAACCGCTAACTAACCGCTAGCTAACCGGGATTTAACCGCGGACCCGCGGGAGTTAAACACGAATTAGCCGCGGCAGTTCGCCGTGAGCTAACGCGGAGGCTAGTGGGGTTAGCCGCCGGCTAATTCGCCGCCTCTGCTAGCGGTGTGCTTATCACAGTAATAATGTTGAAGTTTTACAATTTAAAGGGAAGATATTTTTAAATTAAACTGTGTCAAACTGAAAAATATATTTATTCCACCACATAAAGTAGGAAACATTTATGGCTTGCAACAACATTAATGACAGTATATATATAATTGGAGTAATTTAATATAATATGATGTTTTTAATTAAATAAATAATGAGCTGTTGAACACTCATAAGAGTTATATTAAGTATGTTACATAACATTATTTGACATGTCTGTTTGTCTGCCTATAGTTTTCCTCCAGCTGATCCAGACAGACTGCAGTGACGTCCAACATGAGACAAGGAGCTGGACTAACAGGACAATTTGAAGGTCTTCACTTCATCGCTGATTCCTTGTTACAGCCCTGGATGTGTTAAGTTTAATATTATTGTTTTTCTAACTGTAAGACTGTGCCGTAAACTGTTAAACTATTGCTCAGGTAGGAGTAATGAGTTTTATTGTTAAATTATTATGATTAACGATCAATTGTTACGATTTGCTCGTTCTTTGTCTGGGGATCCTAGTGAGATCCCTCCCACCTCTTCCTTATTCTTGATGCTGGCTTTCAGGTGGAGCTGGGAGGGCTGTGCTGCCTGTACCTGCCCTTCAGTTTGTAGATAGGCGAAGCATAAAGGACGACCCTTTCTCAGTGTCTCTCTCTCTCTCAGCCAGGCCTACTGCATCCTCCTCATCCTGTTTGGTTTGTTGTACCCTGCATGACATCAAACTCACACCCATCCAGTCAGAAGGAACCAGGCCTTAAATGACTATTTGAGTTGTGCTTTTTGTTATAGCTGCTGCTCATGGTAGTAAAGACATGCTACTTAGTAAAGACATTCGCGACGTAAGTCGCGAATACTTCATACCTGTCTTGACCTGACCATTACTTTTTGTAGTCAAACATGAAATTATTTGCAACGTTAGTCGCAAATATTTTCACCAGGATTATATTATGACTATATGAACAGGTGATCATTAAAGCATCATAGCATCTTAGTATAATTGCATTGTAGCATCTTAGCATCGTAGCAACATAGTATCTTAGCTTTGTAGCATCTTAGTATCATAGCATCTTAGTATCTTAGCATCATAGCATTGTAGCATCTTGGCATAGTAGCATCATCATAGCATCGTAGCATCATACTATCACAGCAATATAGCATGGTATCGCAGACTGCTGCGGCCACTGCATCACTCTCGCGATTTCCCGCAGGGGAATTGTCTAGTTAGTGATGCAGGCTATGCTACGCAATGCAAACTATTGACCCTCATAGCAAAGCTATGGGAGTCAATAGTTTGCAGTGCGAAGCACTGCAAACTATTGTTCTTCACTACGTTTTTCTTCTTATTATTATTATTATTAAACTTTTTCCTACGCATTTCGAAACCTTTCAACTCAAATACACACAGACACAAAATACATCAAAACGTGCGTCTCGATCGGACTCGGTGTGCTTCTATACAGTTCTTTCAAACAAGATTTTTTCGCGACGTAGTCGCGAAAAAACTGCGACAAATTTCCCAATTGAAATGAATGGAGAAGCCCGAAAAAAAAAAAAATTCAACAGACATTTTCAACAATGAACTGCTCTGGCATACTTTAACCGAGAGACTTCATTTAAACTTTAAAACGTAGGTACTCTTGCCTTCTCTTCAGAGATTCACTTCACTTATCGACAACTTTTACCGTTTTTAAACTATGAAGCCTCAGAGTTGTGTAGGTTTTTACTCAAATTTCAGGGTTTATAATGGGTGTGTATTGCGCGGAATGTTTGTGCTAGAGTGGATGACATCATCAGCTAGAGTGAGGAGGGGAGAAGAAAGTTAGTCAAAAAACTGCACAGAAACTGCTCCCGTGGCCACAAATTTCACACGACAGACATAATTTATACATAGAAACGTAGGAAAATGTGTCTTCTCACTCAAATTCGTCTGCTAAAGCTGTAAGTCTTATAGTTTTGGCGTCAGACACAAAGATGCGCCAGCAACACCCACCCACAGCTCCATAGACTGCCATGTTAAAAAGGCAGGGAAATTTCTGGAGGAAAGCAGACGTAACCTTTCTTTGAATCGCTTAGAATAGGTCACATTTCTTCATTTTACCCACAAATTACACATCTAGACGTTCAGGAAAGCCTCAAGATGCCCAAAGTTAAGTCGGTTCAATGATTGGAAATACGGTTTGGCCACAAGTCCTTCCTGTTCGAGGCGATTTTTCAGCATTTTCTCTCTCTTTCCCCGTCTTCCAACTGACATTCTAACAGGAGCAGTTGACCCTGGTAGCCATGACAACCAGACCCCAACCAGCTTACACACGTTCACACACGCAGCTGCTGGGGACGAGAGGCGGGAAAAGAGCTCTCAGTGGAAAACATGATCTGCCAAAACATTAAAACCCCCCAAACCATCCCTGTCTGCCATGGTGCTTTCACACAGCTGCTGGGCCTCTTAGCTATAGCTCTTGTCATTGACTGAATGACAACTTCATGTTTGACCTTTTCCTTTATTTTAAACACAAATTATATCTGGCTGCTTTGCTGAAACTCCTGACACAACATCCCTGACCCGTTTCCTTCATCTTATTAGGTCAGTGAATAGCTAAACTGCTAACAGACGCTAACGACTAGCCGCCCAGTGATTTAGCCGACGACTAGCCTTCCAGCATAGCTCATGTATGTTAGCAAGCTAGCGGAGCTAACGGAGCTAGCTAGCCGCTACCTTAACGCCGCGGACTCAACCGCGGAGTTAGCCTCGAGCTAACCGCTAGCTAACCGGGATTTAACCGCGGACCCGCGGGAGTTAAACACGAATTAGCCGCGGCAGTTAGCCGATAGCTAACGCGGAGGCTAGTGGGGTTAGCCGCCGGCTAATTCGCCGCCTTGCTAGCGGGTGCTTATCACAGTAATAATGTTAAAGTTTTACAATTTAAAGGGAAGATATTTTTAAATTAAACTGTGTCAAACTGAAAAATATATTATTCCACCACATAAAGTAGGAAACATTTATGGCTTGCAACAACATTAATGACAGTATATATATATAATTGGAGTAATTTAATATAATATGATGTTTTTAATTAAATAAATAATGAGCTGTTGAACACTCATAAGAGTTATATTAAGTATGTTACATAACATTATTTGACATGTCTATTTGTCTGCCTATAGTTTTCCTCCAGCTGATCCAGACAGACTGCAGTGACGTCTGCCGCCTGTACCTGCCCTTCAGTTTGTAGAAGGCGAAGCATAAAGGACGACCCTTCTCAGTGTCTCTCTCTCTCAGCCAGGCCTACTGCATCCTCCTCATCCTGTTTGGTTTGTTGTACCCTGCATGACATTAAACTCACACCCATCCAGTCAGAAGGAACCAGGCCTTAAATGACTATTTGAGTTGTGCTTTTTGTTATAGCTGCTGCTCATGGTAGTAAAGACATGCTACTTAGTAAAGACATTCGCGACGTAAGTCGCGAATACTTTCATACCTGTCTTGACCTGACCATTACTTTTTGTAGTCAAACATGAAATTATTTGCAACGTAAGTCGCAAATATTTTCACCAGGATTATATTATGACTATATGAACAGGTGATCATTAAAGCATCATAGCATGGTAGCATCATTAAAGCATCTTAGCATCATAGCATTGTAGCATCATTAAAGCATCTTAGCATTGTAGTATCTTAGCATCATAGCATCTTAGTATAAGGAAAACACACACTTTATGACAACTACAGATGTTTAACATGTGTCTGCTTTGTTATTAGCTTGTTGCTTACATTTACTTATAACATTTGAAAGACATTTCAATTTTTTTGCATTGTCTTTGATAGGATTAAAGGGTTCCTGTGCTTCGACAGCTGAGAGTGATCATCGTTGATTCATCGCCCTCAACCATCGCAGAGCAGTATCGCCACCTCACCCACACACATACATTCACCACACCTTCATCTACACAGATTTAATTTAAGTATAACATATTACATTAATTTGTCTTAGATTAGATTATTTTACATTAGGTAGTTAGAGTTTAGGTAAAGGTTAGGGTTTAGGTTAGTTTGATAGGTTTGATAGCCTGTTAAGCTTTGAAAAGTATTTTGTCTTGTTTTTTTTTTCTGTCTATTTTTTGTCAGCAGGATGCCTAGGAAGTCCAGACGTTCCATGGCGGTGAAGCAGCGCTGGAGGAGGCTCGACCTGGAGGAGCTGAGGTCCACCCCTTCCCCCCTGGAGGTATTTACACAGTAGATAAGCTTCTGTGCCACAATGACATCTGTCTGCGTGAAAATGGCTCTAGAAATGTTACATCTATTGTTTTCTCCTTAACTGCTGAGTTCTGTATGTGTTTGGTCTTAATGTTTCATCAGACGTCCCCCCCGGCCGGAGAGGAGCCTTCCCACCGACCCTGCTCTCAAGCTCGTCCCCCCGTTCGTGCTCGTGAGTATCTCTCAATGATCAATAAATTAATTCATTCATTCAGCATTGTAGCATCTTGGCATAGTAGCATCATCGTAGCATCGTAGCATCGTACTATCACAGCAATATAGCATGGTATCGCAGACTGCTGCGGCCACTGCATCACTCTCGCGATTTCCCGCAGGGGAATTGTCTAGTTAGTGATGCAGTGCTACGCAATGCAAACTATTGACCCTCATAGCAAAGCTATGGGAGTCAATAGTTTGCAGTGCGAAGCACTGCAAACTATTGTTCTTCACTACGTTTTTCTTCTTATTATTATTAAACTTTTTCCTACGGCCGATTTTCGAAACTTTTCAACTCAAATACCGTTCGTCGCACACAGACACAAAATACATCAAAACGTGCGTCTCGATCGGACTCGGTGTGCTTCTATACAGTTCTTCCAAACAAGATTTTTTCGCGACGTAGTCGCGAAAAAAACGCGATAAATTTCCCATTGAAATGAATGGAGAAGCCCGAAAAAAGCGGCAACATTCCAAAATTTACAGCTTGGCTTTGTCGAGTGATTACTCGGCCATGCTTTGTAGTAGGAACTTGCTTGGAAGTTTGTACGAGGCACGGGAAGTGTAGCTTTCTCTTCCTGAAAACGGCGTTTCGATACCTTTTACGGTTTGGTCAGGGTCGCAGTTTACGTTTGGTGAAATTTGGGGAAAAAAATTAAAAATCCCTCCCTCTGAGCCTCACTCTAACTTCAGAGTTTCGGTGATATTCTGAAAAAAAAAGGTTCAATCTCACGTGGTGGCCACAGTTTTTGAGGTACAGAGATAAAAAATACATAAAAACGTAGGGATTTTTGTTGGCTTTAAGATGGTGTTGGTTTGATATGTGTGGGACGTACGGTTTGGACTGGAGGCTCCTCTGAGAGAGGAGTGCGGCGACAGCTTTTCGAATTTTTCCCCATGTGTGTGTATGTGGAAATCGAGATGGATTTCTCGACGATTTTTCGTGTCGCATACTTTCTTTCCAAAACGACTACGGCCACAATTTTGGCAGTACGCGCGTGGCGACAACACTAAATTGTAGAAAACCCTTGGCTGACGCTCACGATGTGTTTGTTTTCTCGATAGCACTTGTAGTTTTTGAGATACAAGCATTTGTTCGGAGGGCAAATCCTAGTCTGCACTTTCCCTCTGACTCAGGCAGAGGTGAGAGGGAGAAGGAGAAGGAGCAGCAGTTGACCCTGGTAGCCATGACAACCAGACCCGAGTGGCGGGAAAAGAGTTCTCAGTGGATAACAGGATCTGCCAAAACATTAAAACCCCCTCAAACCATTACTGCAGTACTGTAGGGGGCCAGAACCTGACATTATGACCCCCCCACTCCAACCCCCCCCACCCCCCCTCCCACTATAGCATTACAGACACAGACTGCCAAAACATTATGACCCCTCAACCCATTACAGGACTATAGTAGGGAGCCAGAATCTGACACTATGACCCCCCCCCCCACACTCCATTTAAGCATTACAGACACAGACTGCCAAAACATTATGACCCCCTAAACCCATTACAGGACTATAGTAGGGAGCCAGAACCTGACACTATGACCCCCCCCCACTCCAACCCCCTCACCTCCCCTCCCACTATAGCATTACAGACACAGACTGACAAAACATTAGGGACTCTCAGACTGTTACAATGGGGAGACAGAACACTCCATGACCCCCCCCCCCCCCCCCCCTCCCTCTCGCTCTCTCTCTCCCTCTCCCTCCTTCCCTCTCTCTCTCCCTCCCTCCTCTGTTGGTGCTATCACTTTATTAGGTAAGTGAGTTTCTAGAATTATTTATATGTTAAGTGTTTGTGCCCAACATAGCTGAACTGTTAATAGAAGTTAACTACTAGCTGCCCAATGTTTTAGCCTTAGGCTAGCCTTCCAGCATAGCTCATGTATGTTAGCGAGCTAGCGGAGCTAGCAGCTAGCTAACCGCCGCGGACTAAACCGCGGAGTTAGCCTCGAGCTAACCGCGAGCTAGCCTCGAGCTAACCGCAAGCTAACCGGGATTTAACCGCGAGCTAACCGGGACTTAACCGCGAGCTAACCGGGATTTAACCGCGGACCCGCGGGAGTTAGCCGCGAGCTAACGCGGAGGCTAGTGGGGTTAGCCACTAAAACTGTGTCAAACTGAAAAATATATTATTCCACCACATAAAGTAGGAAACGTTTATGGCTTGTAACAACATTAATGACAGTATATATAAATAATTGGAGTAATTTAATATAATATGATATTTTTAATTAAATAAATAATGAGCTGTTGAACACTCATAAGAGTTATATTCAGTATGTTACATAACATTATTTGACATGTCTATTTGTCTGCGTATAGTTTTCCTCCAGCTGATCCAGACAGACTGCAGTGACGTCCAACATGAGACAAAGAGCTGGACTAACAGGACAGTTTGAAGGTCTTCACTTCATCGCTGATTCCTTGTTACAGCCTGGATGTGTTAAGTTTAATATTGACGTTTTTCTAACTGTAAGACTGTGCCGTAAACTGTTAAACTATTGCTCAGGTAGGAGTAATGAGTTTTATTGTTAAAATTATTATGATTAACGATCAATTATTACGATTTGCTCGTTCTTTGTCTGGGGATCCTCGTGAGGACAGCCCTCTTAAAGGTGGGGGTGTGACGATCCCTCCCACTCTCTTCCTTATTTGATGCTGGCTTTCAGGTGGAGCTGGGAGGGGTCTGCTGCCTGTACCTGCCCTTCAGTTTGTAGAAGGCGAAGCATAAAGGACGACCCTTCTCAGTGTCTCTCTCTCTCAGCCAGGCCTACTGCATCCTCCTCATCCTGTTTGGTTTGTTGTACCCTGCATGACATCAAACTCACACCCATCCAGTCAGAAGGAACCAGGCCTTAAATGACTATTTGAGTTGTGCTTTTTGTTATAGCTGCTGCTCATGGTAGTAAAGACATGCTACTTAGTAAAGACATTCGCGACGTAAGTCGCGAATACTTTCATACCTGTCTTGACCTGACCATTACTTTTTGTAGTCAAACATGAAATTATTTGCAACGTAAGTCGCAAATATTTTCACCAGGATTATATTATGACTATATGAACAGGTGATCATTAAAGCATCATAGCATCTTAGTATAATTGCATTGTAGCATCTTAGCATCGTAGCAACATAGTATCTTAGCTTTGTAGCATCTTAGTATCATAGCATCTCAGTATCTTAGCATCATAGCATTGTAGCATCTTGGCATAGTAGCATCATCGTAGCATCGTAGCATCGTACTATCACAGCAATATAGCATGGTATCGCAGACTGCTGCGGCCACTGCATCACTCTCGCGATTTCCCGCAGGGGAATTGTCTAGTTAGTGATGCAGTGCTACGCAATGCAAACTATTGACCCTCATAGCAAAGCTATGGGAGTCAATAGTTTGCAGTGCGAAGCACTGCAAACTATTGTTCTTCACTACGTTTTTCTTCTTATTATTATTAAACTTTTTCCTACGGCCGATTTTCGAAACCTTTCAACTCAAATACCGTTCGTCGCACACAGACACAAAATACATCAAAACGTGCGTCTCGATCGGACTCGGTGTGCTTCTATACAGTTCTTTCAAACAAGATTTTTTCGCGACGTAGTCGCGAAAAAAACGCGATCAATTTCCCATTGAAATGAATGGAGAAGCCCGAAAAAAGCGGCAACATTCCAAAATGTCCAGCTTGGCTTTGTCCAGCGATTACTCGGCCATGCTTTGTAGTAGAAACTTGCTTGGAAGTTTGTACGAGGCACGGGAAGTGTAGCTTTCTCTTCCTGAAAACGGCGTTTCGATACCTTTTACGGTTTGGTCAGGGTCGCAGTTTACGTTTGGTGAAATCTGGGGAAAAAAATTAAAAATCCCTCCCTCTGAGCCTCACTCTAACTTCAGAGTTTCGGTGATATTCTGAAAAAAAAAGGTTCAATCTCATGTGGTGGCCACAGTTTTTGAGGTAGAGAGATAAAAAATACATAAAAACGTAGGGATTTTTGTTGGCTTTAAGATGGTGTTGGTTTGATTTGTGTGGGACGTACGGTTTGGACTGGAGGCTCCTCTGAGCGAGGAGTGCGGCGCCAGCTTTTCGAATTTTTCCCCATGTGTGTGTATGTGGAAATCGAGAGGGATTTCTCGACGATTTTCGTGTCGCATACTTTCTTTCCAAAACGACTACGGCCACAATTTTGGCAGTACGCGCGTGGCAACAACACTAAATTGTAGAAAACCCTTGGCTGACGCTCACGATGTGTTTGTTTTCTCGATAGCACTTGTAGTTTTTGAGATACAAGCATTTGTTCGGAGGGCAAATCCTAGTTTGCACTTTCCCTCTGACTCAGGCAGAGGTGAGAGGGAGAAGGAGAAGGAGCAGCAGTTGACCCTGGTAGCCATGACAACCAGACCCGAGTGGCGGGAAAAGAGTTCTCAGTGGATAACAGGATCTGCCAAAACATTAAAACCCCCCCAAACCATTACTGCAGTACTGTAGGGGGCCAGAACCTGACATTATGACCCCCCCACTCCAACCCCCCCCCCACCCCCCCTCCCACTATAGCATTACAGACACAGACTGCCAAAACATTATGACCCCTCAACCCATTACAGGACTATAGTAGGGAGCCAGAATCTGACACTATGACCCCCCCCCTCCACTCCATTTAAGCATTACAGACACAGACTGCCAAAACATTATGACCCCCTAAACCTATTACAGGACTATAGTAGGGAGCCAGAACCTGACACTATGACCCCCCCCACTCCAACCCCCCCACCTCCCCTCCCACTATAGCATTACAGACACAGACTGACAAAACATTAGGGACTCTCAGACTGTTACAATGGGGAGACAGAACACTCCATGACCCCCCCCCCCCCCTCTCTCCCTCTCTCTCTCCCTCTCCCTCCTTCCCTCTCTCTCTCCCTCCCTCCTCTGTTGGTGCTATCACTTTATTAGGTAAGTGAGTTTCTAGAATTATTTATATGTTAAGTGTTTGTGCCCAACATAGCTGAACTGTTAATAGAAGTTAACTACTAGCTGCCCAATGTTTTAGCCTTAGGCTAGCCTTCCAGCATAGCTCATTTATGTTAGCGAGCTAGCGGAGCTAGCAGCTAGCTAACCGCCGCGGACTAAACCGCGGAGTTAGCCTCGAGCTAACCGCAAGCTAACCGGGATTTATCCGCGAGCTAACCGGGACTTAACCGCGAGCTAACCGGGATTTAACCGCGGACCCGCGGGACTTAACCGCGAGTTAGCCGCGGGAGTTAGCCGCGAGCTAACGCGGAGGCTAGTGGGGTTAGCCACTAAAACTGTGTCAAACTGAAAAATATATTATTCCACCACATAAAGTAGGAAACGTTTATGGCTTGTAACAACATTAATGACAGTATATATAAATAATTGGAGTAATTTAATATAATATGATATTTTTAGTTAAATAAATAATGAGCTGTTGAACACTCATAAGAGTTATATTAAGTATGTTACATAACATTATTTGACATGTCTATTTGTCTGCGTATAGTTTTCCTCCAGCTGATCCAGACAGACTGCAGTGACGTCCAACATGAGACAAAGAGCTGGACTAACAGGACAGTTTGAAGGTCTTCACTTCATCGCTGATTCCTTGTTACAGCCTGGATGTGTTAAGTTTAATATTGACGTTTTTCTAACTGTAAGACTGTGCCGTAAACTGTTAAACTATTGCTCAGGTAGGAGTAATGAGTTTTATTGTTAAAATTATTATGATTAACGATCAATTATTACGATTTGCTCGTTCTTTGTCTGGGGATCCTAGTGAGGACACCCCTCTTAAAGGTGGGGGTGTGACGATCCCTCCCACTCTCTTCCTTGTTTGATGCTGGCTTTCAGGTGGAGCTGGGAGGGGTCTGCTGCCTGTACCTGCCCTTCAGTTTGTAGAAGGGCGTAAAGG
This sequence comes from Chelon labrosus, assembly GCF_963514085.1. Lineage (NCBI taxonomy): Eukaryota > Metazoa > Chordata > Actinopteri > Mugiliformes > Mugilidae > Chelon > Chelon labrosus. The sequence continues at coordinate 2,126,931 of NC_140351.1, read as the reverse complement.
ACGACCCTTCTCAGTGTCTCTCTCTCTCAGCCAGGCCTACTGCATCCTCCTCATCCTGTTTGGTTTGTTGTACCCTGCATGACATCAAACTCACACCCATCCAGTCAGAAGGAACCAGGCCTTAAATGACTATTTGAGTTGTGCTTTTTGTTATAGCTGCTGCTCATGGTAGTAAAGACATGCTACTTAGTAAAGACATTTGCGACGCAAGTCGGGAATACTTTCATACCTGTCTTGACCTGACCATTACTTTTTGTAGTCAAACATGAAATTATTTGCAACGTAAATCGCAAATATTTTCACCAGGATTATATTATGACTATATGAACAGGTGATCATTAAAGCATCATAGCATCTTAGTATAATTGCATTGTAACATCTTAGCATCGTAGCAACATAGTATCTTAGCTTTGTAGCATCTTAGTATCATAGCATCTTAGTATCTTGGCATAGTAGCATCGTCATAGCATCGTACTATCACAGCAATATAGCATGGTATCGCAGACTGCTGCGGCCACTGCATCACTCTCGCGATTTCCCGCAGGGGAATTGTCTAGTTATTATTAAACTTTTTCCTACGCATTTTCGAAACCTTTCAACTCAAATACCGTTCGTCGCACACAGGTCAAAATACATCAAAACGTGCGTCTCGATCGGACTCGGTGTGCTTCTATACAGTTCTTTCAAACAAGATTTTTTCGCGACGTAGTCGCGAAAAAACTGCGACAAATTTCCCAATTGAAATGAATGGAGAAGCCCGAAAAAAATTAAAATTCAACAGACATTTTCAACAATGAACTGCTCTGGCATACTTTAACCGAGAGACTTCATTTAAACTTTAAAACGTAGGTACTCTTGCCTTCTCTTCAGAGATTCACTTCACTTGTCGACAACTTTTACCGTTTTTAAACTATGAAGCCTCAGAGTTGTGTAGGTTTTTACTCAAATTTCAGGGTTTATAATGGGTGTGTATTGCGCGGAATGTTTGTGCTAGAGTGGATGACATCATCAGCTAGAGTGAGGAGGGGAGAAGAAAGTTAGTCAAAAAACTGCACAGAAACTGCTCCCGTGGCCACAAATTTCACACGACAGACATAATTTATACATAGAAACGTAGGAAAATTTGTCTTCTCACTCAAATTCGTCTGCTAAAGCTGTAAGTCTTATAGTTTTGGCGTCAGACACAAAGATGCGCCAGCAACACCCACCCACAGCTCCATAGACTGCCATGTTAAAAAGGCAGGGAAATTTCTGGAGGAAAGCAGACGTAACCTTTCTTTGAATCGCTTTAATAGGTCACATTTCTTCATTTTACCCACAAACTGCATATGTAGACGTTCAGGAAAGCCTCAAGATGCCCAAAGTTAAGTCGGTTCAATGATTGGAAATACGGTTTGGCCACAAGTCCTTCCTGTTCGAGGCGATTTTTCAGCATTTTCTCTCTCTCTCCCCGTCTTCCAACTGACATTCGAACAGGAGCAGTTGACCCTGGTAGCCATGACAACCAGACCCCAACCAGCTTACACACGTTCACACACGCAGCTGCTGGGGACGAGAGGCGGGAAAAGAGCTCTCAGTGGAAAACATGATCTGCCAAAACATTAAAACCCCCCAAACCATTACTGCAGTACTGTAGGGGGCCAGAACCTGACATTATGACCTTTTCCTTTATTTTAAACACAAATTATATCTGGCTGCTTTGCTGAAACTCCTAACACAACATCCCTGACCCGTTTCCTTCATCTTATTAGGTCAGTGAATAGCTAAACTGCTAACAGACGCTAACGACTAGCCGCCCAGTGATTTAGCCGACGACTAGCCTTCCAGCATAGCTCATGTATGTTAGCAAGCTAGCGGAGCTAACGGAGCTAGCTAGCCGCTACCTTAACGCCGCGGACTCAACCGCGGAGTTAGCCTCGAGCTAACCGCTAACTAACCGCTAGCTAACCGGGATTTAACCGCGGACCCGCGGGAGTTAAACACGAATTAGCCGCGGCAGTTCGCCGTGAGCTAACGCGGAGGCTAGTGGGGTTAGCCGCCGGCTAATTCGCCGCCTTGCTAGCGGGTGCTTATCACAGTAATAATGTTGAAGTTTTACAATTTAAAGGGAAGATATTTTTAAATTAAACTGTGTCAAACTGAAAAATATATTATTCCACCACATAAAGTAGGAAACATTTATGGCTTGCAACAACATTAATGACAGTATATATATAATTGGAGTAATTTAATATAATATGATGTTTTTAATTAAATAAATAATGAGCTGTTGAACACTCATAAGAGTTATATTAAGTATGTTACATAACATTATTTGACATGTCTGTTTGTCTGCCTATAGTTTTCCTCCAGCTGATCCAGACAGACTGCAGTGACGTCCAACATGAGACAAAGAGCTGGACTCGCAGGACAATTTGAAGGTCTTCACTTCATCGCTGATTCCTTGTTACAGCCTGGATGTGTTAAGTTTAATATTATTGTTTATCTAACTGTAAGACTGTGCCGTAAACTGTTAAACTATTGCTCAGGTAGGAGTAATGAGTGTTATTGTTAAAATTATTATGATTAACGATCAATTGTTACGATTTGCTCGTTCTTTGTCTGGGGATCCTAGTGAGATCCCTCCCACTCTCTTCCTTATTTGATGCTGGCTTTCAGGTGGAGCTGGGAGGGGTCTGCTGCCTGTACCTGCCCTTCAGTTTGTAGAAGGCGAAGCATAAAGGACGACCCTTCTCAGTGTCTCTCTCTCTCAGCCAGGCCTACTGCATCCTCCTCATCCTGTTTGGTTTGTTGTACCCTGCATGACATCAAACTCACACCCATCCAGTCAGAAGGAACCAGGCCTTAAATGACTATTTGAGTTGTGCTTTTTGTTATAGCTGCTGCTCATGGTAGTAAAGACATGCTACTTAGTAAAGACATTCGCGACGTAAGTCGCGAATACTTTCATACCTGTCTTGACCTGACCATTACTTTTTGTAGTCAAACATGAAATTATTTGCAACGTAAGTCGCAAATATTTTCACCAGGATTATATTATGACTATATGAACAGGTGATCATTAAAGCATCATAGCATCTTAGTATAATTGCATTGTAGCATCTTAGCATCGTAGGAACATAGTATCTTAGCTTTGTAGCATCTTAGTATCATAGCATCTTAGTATCTTAGCATCATAGCATTGTAGTAGCATCTTGGCATAGTAGCATCATCATAGCATCGTAGCATCGTACTATCACAGCAATATAGCATGGTATCGCAGACTGCTGCGGCCACTGCATCACTCTCGCGATTTCCCGCAGGGGAATTGTCTAGTTATTATTATTAGTGATGCAGTGCTACGCAATGCAAACTATTGACCCTCATAGCAAAGCTATGGGAGTCAATAGTTTGCAGTGCGAAGCACTGCAAACTATTGTTCTTCACTACGTTTTTCTTCTTATTATTATTAAACTTTTTCCTACGGCCGATTTTCGAAACCTTTCAACTCAAATACCGTTCGTCGCACACAGACACAAAATACATCAAAACGTGCGTCTCGATCGGACTCGGTGTGCTTCTATACAGTTCTTCCAAACAAGATTTTTTCGCGACGTAGTCGCGAAAAAAACGCGATCAATTTCCCATTGAAATGAATGGAGAAGCCCGAAAAAAGCGGCAACATTCCAAAATTTACAGCTTGGCTTTGTCCAGCGATTACTCGGCCATGCTTTGTAGTAGAAACTTGCTTGGAAGTTTGTACGAGGCACGGGAAGTGTAGCTTTCTCTTCCTGAAAACGGCGTATCGATACCTTTTACGGTTTGGTCAGGGTCGCAGTTTACGTTTGGTGAAATTTGGGGAAAAAAATTAAAAATCCCTCCCTCTGAGCCTCACTCTAACTTCAGAGTTTCGGTGATATTCTGAAAAAAAAAGGTTCAATCTCACGTGGTGGCCACATTTTTTGAGGTACAGAGATAAAAAATACATAAAAACGTAGGGATTTTTGTTGGCTTTAAGATGGTGTTGGTTTGATATGTGTGGGACGTACGGTTTGGACTGGAGGCTCCTCTGAGAGAGGAGTGCGGCGACAGCTTTTCGAATTTTTCCCCATGTGTGTGTATGTGGAAATCGAGAGGGATTTCTCGACGATTTTTTCGTGTCGCATACTTTCTTTCCAAAACGACTACGGCCACAATTTTGGCAGTACGCGCGTGGCGACAACACTAAATTGTAGAAAACCCTTGGCTGACGCTCACGATGTGTTTGTTTTCTCGATAGCACTTGTAGTTTTTGAGATACAAGCATTTGTTCGGAGGGCAAATCCTAGTCTGCACTTTCCCTCTGACTCAGGCAGAGGTGAGAGAGAGAAGGAGAAGGAGCAGCAGTTGACCCTGGTAGCCATGACAACCAGACCCGAGTGGCGGGAAAAGAGTTCTCAGTGGATAACAGGATCTGCCAAAACATTAAAACCCCCTCAAACCATTACTGCAGTACTGTAGGGGGCCAGAACCTGACATTATGACCCCCCCACTCCAACCCCCCCCCACCCCCCCTCCCACTATAGCATTACAGACACAGACTGCCAAAACATTATGACCCCTCAACCCATTACAGGACTATAGTAGGGAGCCAGAATCTGACACTATGACCCCCCCCTCCACTCCATTTAAGCATTACAGACACAGACTGCCAAAACATTATGACCCCCTAAACCCATTACAGGACTATAGTAGGGAGCCAGAACCTGACACTATGACCCCCCCACTCCAACCCCCCCACCTCCCCTCCCACTATAGCATTACAGACACAGACTGACAAAACATTAGGGACTCTCACACTGTTACAATGGGGAGACAGAACACTCCATGACCCCCCCCCCCCCCCTCTCCCTCTCGCTCTCTCTCTCCCTCTCCCTCCTTCCCTCTCTCTCTCCCTCCCTCCTCTGTTGGTGCTATCACTTTATTAGGTAAGTGAGTTTCTAGAATTATTTATATGTTAAGTGTTTGTGCCCAACATAGCTGAACTGTTAATAGAAGTTAACTACTAGCTGCCCAATGTTTTAGCCTTAGGCTAGCCTTCCAGCATAGCTCATGTATGTTAGCGAGCTAGCGGAGCTAGCAGCTAGCTAACCGCCGCGGACTAAACCGCGGAGTTAGCCTCGAGCTAACCGCGAGCTAGCCTCGAGCTAACCGCAAGCTAACCGGGATTTAACCGCGAGCTAACCGGGACTTAACCGCGAGCTAACCGGGATTTAACCGCGGACCCGCGGGAGTTAGCCGCGAGCTAACGCGGAGGCTAGTGGGGTTAGCCACTAAAACTGTGTCAAACTGAAAAATATATTATTCCACCACATAAAGTAGGAAACGTTTATGGCTTGTAACAACATTAATGACAGTATATATAAATAATTGGAGTAATTTAATATAATATGATATTTTTAATTAAATAAATAATGAGCTGTTGAACACTCATAAGAGTTATATTCAGTATGTTACATAACATTATTTGACATGTCTATTTGTCTGCGTATAGTTTTCCTCCAGCTGATCCAGACAGACTGCAGTGACGTCCAACATGAGACAAAGAGCTGGACTAACAGGACAGTTTGAAGGTCTTCACTTCATCGCTGATTCCTTGTTACAGCCTGGATGTGTTAAGTTTAATATTGACGTTTTTCTAACTGTAAGACTGTGTCGTAAACTGTTAAACTATTGCTCAGGTAGGAGTAATGAGTTTTATTGTTAAAATTATTATGATTAACGATCAATTATTACGATTTGCTCGTTCTTTGTCTGGGGATCCTAGTGAGGACAGCCCTCTTAAAGGTGGGGGTGTGACGATCCCTCCCACTCTCTTCCTTATTTGATGCTGGCTTTCAGGTGGAGCTGGGAGGGGTCTGCTGCCTGTACCTGCCCTTCAGTTTGTAGAAGGCGAAGCATAAAGGACGACCCTTCTCAGTGTCTCTCTCTCTCAGCCAGGCCTACTGCATCCTCCTCATCCTGTTTGGTTTGTTGTACCCTGCATGACATCAAACTCACACCCATCCAGTCAGAAGGAACCAGGCCTTAAATGACTATTTGAGTTGTGCTTTTTGTTATAGCTGCTGCTCATGGTAGTAAAGACATGCTACTTAGTAAAGACATTCGCGACGTAAGTCGCGAATACTTTCATACCTGTCTTGACCTGACCATTACTTTTTGTAGTCAAACATGAAATTATTTGCAACGTAAGTCGCAAATATTTTCACCAGGATTATATTATGACTATATGAACAGGTGATCATTAAAGCATCATAGCATCTTAGTATAATTGCATTGTAGCATCTTAGCATCGTAGCAACATAGTATCTTAGCTTTGTAGCATCTTAGTATCATAGCATCTTAGTATCTTAGCATCATAGCATTATAGCATCTTGGCATAGTAGCATCATCATAGCATCGTAGCATCGTACTATCACAGCAATATAGCATGGTATCGCAGACTGCTGCGGCCACTGCATCACTCTCGCGATTTCCCGCAGGGGAATTGTCTAGTTAATGTTGTTACAAGCCATGAACATTTCCTAATTTATGTGGTGGAATAATATTTTTCAGTTCGACACAGATTCACTTTATTTAAAAATATCTTTCCTTTAAATTGTAAAACTTCAACATTATATTTTAACTTCAGTGCCGGTTTGCTGACTGTGATAAGCTCCCGCTAGCAACGCGGCGAATTAGCCGGCGGCTAACCCCACTGGCCTCCGCGTTAGCTCGCGGCTAACTTCTGTGTTGGGACGCCGCGGCTAACTCCTGCGGGTCTGCAGTTAGCTTGCGGATAGCTTCGCGGTTGAGTCCGCCGCGGTTAGCTCGCGGCTAACATCCGTGTTAGCCTCCAGGCTAACCCTTCAGATTTTCTTCCAAATTCTAAAAGAAAAAGTTTCTCTCTGATCCTGTGGCCACAGTTTTTGAGGTACAGAGATAAAAAATACATAAAAACGTAGGGATATTTGTTGGCTTTAAGATGGTGTTGGTTTGATATGTGTGGGACGTACGGTTTGGATTGGAGGCTCCTCTGAGCGAGGAGTGCAGCGACAGCTTTTCGAATTTTTCCCCATGTGTGTGTATGTGGAAATCGAGAGGGATTTCTCGACGATTTTTCGTGTCGCATACTTTCTTTCCAAAACGACTACGGCCACAATTTTGGCAGTACGCGCGTGGCAACAACACTAAATTGTAGAAAACCCTTGGCTGACGCTCACGATGTGTTTGTTTTCTCGATAGCACTTGTAGTTTTTGAGATATAAGCATTTGTTCGGAGGGCAAATCCTAGGGTGCACTTTCCCTCTGACTCAGGCAGAGGTGAGAGGGAGACTTCAGCGGCAGTTGACCCAGGTAGCCATGACAACCAGACCCTAGCGAGCTTACACACGTTCACACACGCAGCAGAAGAGGACGAGTGGCGGGAAAAGAGTTCTCAGTAGATAACAGGATCTGCCAAAACATTAAAACCCCCCAAACCATTACTGCAGTACTGTAGGGGGCCAGAACCTGACATTATGACCCCCCCATCATGCTAATTGCTAACATTAGCAGCTCATGCTAGAATTAGTGGCTCATGTGTGTAAATATACATGTTAAAAAAAATGTTAAACATGTTAACATGTTAAAATTAGTGGCTAGCGCATCATGCTAATTGCTAACATTTGTGGTTAATGCTTTACTGCCATGAGTAGCTAGCGTGCTAGCCGCTCGTGGTAGTAAAGACATGTTAATTGCTAACATTAGCGGCTAATGCTTGACTGCATGTAAAGACATGCTAATTGCTAACATTTGTGGCCAATGCTAGAATTAGTGGCTCATGTGTGTAAATATACATGTTAAAAATTACTATTTGAGGGTATTGTGAAGCTATACCACACTAAGCCAATGCTAAAATTAGTGGCTAGCGCATCATGCTAATTGCTAACATTTGTCGTTAATGCTTTACTGCCATGAGTAGCTAGCGTGCTAGCCGCTCGTGGTAGTAAAGACATGCTAATTGCTAACATTAGCGGCTAATGCTTGACTGCATGTAAACACATGCTAATTGCTAACATTTGTGGCTAATGCTAGAATTAGTGGCTCATGTGTGTAAATATACATGTTAAAAATTACTATTTGAGGGTATTGTGAAGCTATACCACACTAAGCCAATGCTAAAATTAGTGGCTAGCGCATCATGCTAATTGCTGATATTTGTGGTTAATGCTTTACTGCCATGAGTAGCTAGCGTGCTAGCCGCTCGTGGTAGTAAAGACATGTTAATTGCTAACATTAGCGGCTAATGCTTGACTGCATGTAAACACATGCTAATTGCTAACATTTGTGGCTAATGCTAGAATTAGTGGCTCATGTGTGTAAATATACATGTTAAAAATTACTATTTGAGGGTATTGTGAAGCTATACCACACTAAGCCAATGCTAAAATTAGTGGCTAGCGCATCATGCTAATTGCTGACATTTGTGGTTAATGCTTTACTGCCATGAGTAGCTAGCGTGCTAGCCGCTCGTGGTAGTAAAGACATGCTAATTGCTAACATTAGCGGCTAATGCTTGACTGCATGTAAACACATGCTAATTGCTAACATTTGTGGCTAATGCTAGAATTAGTGGCTCATGTGTGTAAATATACATGTTAAAAATTACTATTTGAGGGTATTGTGAAGCTATACCACACTAAGCCAATGCTAAAATTAGTGGCTAGCGCATCATGCTAATTGCTGACATTTGTGGTTAATGCTTTACTGCCATGAGTAGCTAGCGTGCTAGCCGCTCGTGGTAGTAAAGACATGCTAATTGCTAACATTAGCGGCTAATGCTTGACTGCATGTAAACACATGCTAATTGCTAACATTTGTGGCTAAGGCTAGAATTAGTGGCTCATGTGTGTAAATATACATGTTAAAAATTACTATTTGAGGGTATTGTGAAGCTATACCACACTAAGCCAATGCTAAAATTAGTGGCTAGCGCATCATGCTAATTGCTAACATTTGTGGTTAATGCTTTACTGCCATGAGTAGCTAGCGTGTTAGCCGCTCGTGGTAGTAAAGACATGCTAATTGCTAACATTTGTGGCTAATGCTAGAATTAGTGGCTCATGTGTGTAAATATACATGTTAAAAATTACTATTTGAGGTGTGCTTTTTCAATACAGAACCCCGGCAACAGCCCACTCGGCACTTCAAACATTTCCGCGGGAATTTTCTAGTTCTTCTACTTATACAAAAGTAAGTTACGGAGTTCCTAAGGGTTCTGTGCTAGGACTAATATGTAGCACTGGTAACTTAAGTCACTCTGCCATAGTTTATTGTTGGCCAACGCAAATCACAACCTGAAGGAAAACAGGAACAGGAAACAGCCAATCAGACACCTTCAAAGCATTGGACTTCCTCATTGTCACCTGAGCCAATCACCACTCACTCTGCATCAGAATCTGTATCATAAACCAGCAGGAATTTGGAAACAGGACTTCTCCTTGGATTGGTGAGTCACATCTCAACTGAAACAAGTTGGAAACTGTTCAGTATCAGAGCTAACAAATGCTAATGCTAACAGGCCTCCACCATTCCATTACCCAACCATTTCTACTGCTGCCTTGGATTTCTGGATAATGACATTTAGCTGAACACTGGTGAGACTGAGGAAAAGCTCATATGGAAAGACTGATGATGATGATAATGATTTTAATGATGCCTGTTTGCAAAACAGGTTAGGCTTTTATGGATGGAGAGATTCGAGATTGATGGCGAGCTACCCCTTTGAAAGAACTAGACAACTTCTGAAAGGATTCGAGGATTCACCCATTCACCCACCCAAGCTATTGAACCTCATGAACAAAGAACTGCCATTTCATACTGCTTTTGATTTAAGTGATTGAAAGGTTTGAATTTGAGACTTAGAGGTGCATTTAATGAACTTTTACTGAAACCACCACTAGTAGGACTGAACATAAACTATTGCATTGCAACTGTGAGATTTTTGTGTTATTGTTTTGGCTTTATAATTTTGCTCATTGTTTTTCTTGATGCATTTCAAGTATTTTTTGTTCTAAGAATGTTCAATACAATACCGATAACCGATACCGATACCGATAATCAATACTGTGTCTTGTGCTTCATTGATCTTCACACAGCTCCATGAGTCGAACCTTAGCCCAACATACATTATCCATAGTAGCCTAACAAATTATTATTCTTATTCCTCATATCTATTGTGCATGGTTTAATAGGAATATTCTATTGTAAGTATTACAAATACTCTTCACGTTATACATGTTGCCATTAGGCAAGATTATTAGAAAACATGGCATAAACTTCCATTGCTATGCAGACGACACCCAGCTATATTTATCCATGAAACCAGATGAAACTAATCAGCTGGTTAAACTCCAAGCATGCCTTAAAGACATAAAGGCTTGGATGACCTGTAATTTCCTACGCTTAAACTCAGACAAAACAGAAGTTATTGTATTGGGTCCTAAGCATCTCAGAGATTCATTATCTAATCACGTGGTGTCTTTGGATGGCATTACCTTGGCCTCCAGTACTACTGTAAAAAACCTTGGTGTTATATTTGACGAGGATATGTCCTTTAAAGGTGACATAGAATGATTGAACGGGGTATTTATCCTTGATCTGTGATGTGACATGCAGACAACAAAATTTTGGTTGGGTCTGTAATGCCTTAGAAGCTTCCTAAAAACCTCTCTCAGAAAGCTATATTAGGGTGGGGGATTTTAAACGCGTGGTTTTGCACCTATTTGGCGCCCCTTCGGGCTTAACTGGCAACCTCATTATGAAATGCAAGCACTTGACGCTGATTGGCTGCATTTGCTGCCACTCAAAAGAATGTAAACTTCGCTATAGAGAGCCGAAGTCCTGCCCCTCTACTTACCGAAGGGAGTTTTGGTCGGTTCTGTACGCGCCAGCATGCGGGACTTGTAGTTCGTTTAATTACGTATTTTCCATAGCGTTTTACTTAACTATCTTGCGACAAACTGTGACATTCTTGACATGTAAAATCATTTTTTATTCTGAAAAACCACATATGTATAATCCAAGGCACAAGTCGATCGGGACCAGAAAATAATTTATCTTTCGCCATAGACTGCCGTTCACAAACGAAGTAGCAGTCTGTGGTTGAATGTAGTTGGAATCCGATTATAAATGAACAGCAGCCACGCATCTCGTGCATTTCTTTCGGTGGGAATGTAATGGAAAGTTTGCACACCGCTTGCACAGCCTGGAAGAGCACACCTCGGAACGCGACTCGCCATTTCGCCTTGAACTCCGCAAGCACTGCTGCAATGTACTTCCCGTTGGAGGCGAGAGGGCAGATGTATGCAAATTATTTTGAAGGGGAGGGAATTGAATGAGAGTGGGGGGGCAGTGAGATGCATTTTACGTAATATGTATCCGTTGTTCAGATTGGGCCATTTTCTGGCTGACATTTCTAAAGGAGGAATTTCTATGAAACGGAGATGTTCAGAATGTCTAGCACTTTTCGTATGTTCGTGAATGCGGGCAGACTACCGTTATTCAACTAAGACAAGGTAAAAACGTTTTTTCATTCTCTGTCACCTTTAAATGTCACATAAAGCAAGTGACCAGGACTGCCTTCTTTCACCTGCGTAATATTGTCAAAATTAGGAACATCCTGTCTCAGAGTGATGCTGAAAAACTAGTTCATGCATTTGTGTCGTCCAGACTGGATTACTGTAATTCATTACTGTCTGTCTCCAAATACTCTTTAAAAAGCCTCCAATTGATTCAAAATGCCGCAGCAAGAGCATTGACAGGAATTAACCAGAGAGATCATATTACTCCAGTTTTAGCTTCTCTTCACTGGCTCCCTTTAAAATCTAGAATAGAATTTAAAATCCTCCTCTTTACATACAAGGCCCTTAAAGGCCTAGCTCCATCGTATCTTAAAGACCTTATTGTACCATATCATCCCAACAGATCACTTTGGTCTGAAAGGTCAGGCCTACTTGTGGTTCCTAGAATTTCAAAAAGTAGAATGGGAGGTAGAGCTTTCAGCTATCAGGCTCCTCTCCTGTGGAACCAGCTCCCAGTTTGAGTTCAGGAGGCAGACACTCTCTCTATTTTAAAGGTCAGGACTAAGATGTTCCTCTTTGATCAGGCTTATAGTTAGGGCTGGACTAAACCACCCCTTAGTTATGCTGCTATAGGCCTAGGCTGCTGGGGGACGATGCACTGAGGACATGTCCTCCTTTTTTCATCTCTCTTCTCTCTCGTATCCTCCACTTTCTTTTCTCTGGCACAGAGCTTTTGCCCTCTAATTTCCTATCTATTACTAGTCATGCTTCTGTGCTATTACTATGTAGAATGTTTACTGCTGTGCGTCCCCGGGATTTTGTAAAGCGTCTTGAGAAGATTTGTATCGTTATTGACCCTATATAAATAAAATTGAATTGAAAATTGAATTTCTGCCTGATGTCTGCAGTTTAGAGTCACCACAACTTTACATCATCATCATCTCAGCACATGAGGAAAACATGGAGTCTGACCTTAGAGTCTCCAGTCTAAAGTCTGGATTCTCCACCAGATCAAGAAGATGCTTCACTCCTGAGTTCTTCAGGTTGTTTCCTCTGAGGTCCAGATGTTTCAGATGGGAGGGGTTGGACTTCAGAGCTGAGACCAGAGAATCACAGCTGATCTCTGACAACCAGCAGTTAATCAATCTGAATGAAGAATAAAAGAGGTAGATTAAATGATGAATAATTCAATCAGATGTGTTCAGGTTTTAAATTTTCAGCTCAACATTACTGTGTCCTAACAGCCTTTAAGCTTTATTGACTTTAACAACTAACAGTGGACATTTTCTACAGTTTCTGATACAAACACTCGTCTTGAACTAAAGGACATTTACAGATTTATGGAGGAAAGTTCTGGATGAACATGAATTAGATTCAGTTGGTGATTAAACATATCAGATCTACAACAGTAACAGACAGTGAACTTACTCTAGTATCTCCAGTCTACAGTCTGGACTCTCCAGAAAACCACACAGCTGCTTCACTCCTGAATCCTTCAGGCTGTTGTAAATCAGGTCCAGATGTTTCAGATGGGAGGGGTTGGACTTCAGAGCTGAGACCAGAGAATCACAGCTGATCTCTGACAAACTGCAGCTCATCAATCTGAATAAAGAATAAAAGATGTAGATTAAATGATGAATAATTCAATCAGATGTGTTCAGGTTTTAAATGTGCAGCTCAACATTACTGTGTCCTAACAGCCTTTAAGCTTCATTGACTTTAACAACTAACAGTGGACATTTTCTACAGTTTCTGATACAAACACTCGTCTTGAACTAAAGGACATTTACAGATTTATGGAGGAAAGTTCTGGATGAACATGAATTAGATTCAGTTGGTGATTAAACATATCAGATCTACAACAGTAACAGACAGTGAACTTACTCTAGTTTCTCCAGTCTACAGTCTGGACTCTCCAGAAAACCACACAGCTGCTTCACTCCTGAATCCTTCAGGTTGTTTCTACTCAGGTTCAGATGTTTCAGATGGGAGGGGTTGGATTTCAGAGCTGAGACCAGAGAATCACAGCTGATCTCTGACAAACTGCAGTCCCTCAATCTGAATAAAGAATAAAAGATGTAGATTAAATGAAGAATAATTCAATCAGATGTGTTCAGGTTTTAAATGTGCAGCTCAACATTACTGCAGCGTTTCCCAAACTTTTTTGGCTGTGCCCCCCCTTCTATGTCCCAACCAGGTTGACACCCCCCCAATCCCCCACACCTTTAAAAACACAACCATCTTTTTTATAGCCATATTAAAGGCAGCATGTTTAATCTGCTCAAATGACCAGAACACACATAGAACAAAATAATCAGCATCACAACAATGAGCTCTCACATTTGAATTAAAGTCAAACACTAACATTTTCAATAGAATGGAACAAATTTAGCACAAGCTTCCACTTTAAAGAGCAAAGAGGATGATGACAGGCTCAGGATCAGAGGCAGAAAGCAGATCAGTTGGAGGAAATGTTAGAATATTTTCAGACGCCTTCAACTAAAATTGCAGCAACTTTAAATGAGCGTGGAGCTAACACAACCCGTCATCATAGCACAGCGCTTATGGAGATAAAATGACAACGCCAGTCATTTGAATGAAACTGTAATAAAGTTCCACACGAGCCACAACATCAATAACAAAGAGCATAGGCTCAGGAAGAGATAAAACAAGAGGATCCATGTGAGGATGTTAAAGAGCAGAGCAGGTGGCTCAGCTTGGTGTGCACCAGTAACGTACGCTGAGGTTGGTGGCTCAGATTTACTGTAGTGTGACTATCAGGACTAAGTTAGTCACTGAGAGGAGAAAGTGGAGCTCTGTCTGACACGCTGAGTCCAAAGAGGAAACATGAAACCATTACTGCTATTTAAGGGCTTTATTTTGATCCTTCTGATAACACATACTTCTTGTTATATTATTATGCAGATGGACTTGCAGGACTAAACTATGATAAACAATAGCTTAAGAGGTCAACAGTAAAACCCCTCCCCTACCTCACCCTCTCTCTGTATCAGACAGAACAGATTGACAGGTAGGTGCAGGTGATATTTATTAGCCAATCATTCAACCCCAGTCACACCCACTGCCCCTGGTGACCAGCAGGGCTTGAGCTTAGCATTGTCCCAAGTAGCACGTGTGCTCCTAAGTTGAAAAATCTAGTAGCACACAAATCATTTTAGGGGCACGATGAAAAGTTACCAAATAATGTGTTTGTCTTTAATAAAGTGATATGAGGTCAACGAGGAGGCATTTATAAGCAAAACAATTCAATTCATAGCTTTTTAAGTTTTACAAGTACTGCACAGACTGAAGCTTATCTGGCCTGTGTTATAACATAGAACATTCATACAACAGGCAGGTTCATAATGTGATTTACTGTGTTTCACTAAGTTATCTTGTCTGAAGTTCTCGTTGCCTGTGACATAAACAGACTTTCCAGCTGCTTCTGAGCTTTGCAGTACTTACATTAATTAGTTTTGGTAAAGGAGTCACGGGAATGTTTTCTGCCAGTCAGCATTAAACCTGTACTTTCACATTAATTGTCATATTAATTGTTGCTACAGTGTTAAAAGCTCTATCCATCTTTGCTTTTATTTTTATAAGAACAATTGGTGCACTGCACCTTTAGAACAACAGCGCTGTCTCTTTCAGAAAGACGGTAGTCTTGATTGTTGATTGTTGTTGAAGTTGTGCGTGGCTGTGGATTTATGCCGCTGAACTGCAGGTATGTTGCAAATATAAAGTAAAATAAATAAAGATGAACGTTTGTCTTGCTGTTTGTTTTGGAGGTGCAACGGATGAATGTTTTAGACTAAAAATTCAATGGCACGTGATCTACCCGCACTACCTTCGAGATCTACCGGTCGATCGCGATCGACTCAATGAGCCCCCTGCCCAGGGCCGCTGCTAGGAATTCTGGGGGCCCTGAAATAATATCAAATTTTTTTTTTACAACTGTGTATTATGATGTTTTTCTTTGTTTTTCTGGTGATGCCTGGTGAATAATCACTCAACAATGAGTTAGAGTATTATTATCTAAATTGTCTTTTTGTTATTGTCAGCCATTATGGTTTATTTTATTTTATATCGCTGTGAAAACAACAACAAACCTTGTTGGAACATTTAACTTCTTTGTATTTTCAAATGTCCCACCAATAGCGAACACATTTTAACAAGACCACACTTGAACACATCATGATAACGTTATTGACCTTCGCCTAATGCTCATAATTACTGAGTAGAACTTGAATGCGTCATAATACAGTTCAGTGTAGCCTGGTAAGTGAGCGGGTGCTTGGTGCTGACTGGAGCACTGTCCGACAGTAATATGTGTGAAACACACAGTCCGCTGTAGATAGCCTCCACATTAGTAACGTTCAGTTATCTACACTAGGAATCGCTGCTCTACAATGAACTGGCCACTTCCCGCCTCTCACCCGATGATTGACAGCTAACGTAAGCTACAGCCCCTGGCCCCGTCAGTTACGCGTTACAGACAATGAATGAATGAATGAATGAACAAGAGGCGGCCTCTGTAGTTTTATTCTCACCATTCTTATAAAATGTTGATGTCCTGGGCCCCTGCTCTGTTGCTCCTAGCCCTGGCCTCCCTCTCTAGTCTTTTCTAGTCTCCAGATCTGTGTTTTTTGTTCCATCATCTTCATCTTCCTCACTCCCTGCTGGAGTTCGCTCGCGCTCAATTCGAACCCGCGGTGTGGACCAAACCATTTTTTTAAGAACGGGCCAAGAGGGTTATTGAAATTATTAAAATTAAAATATGGCGTGACTTTGTGGCTTTATTTTAGTTCAGATTCATTACTATGAATATAGATTAGTTAAGCCTATGCATAATAATGTAGTCGTAGAGGCTACTGGGGGCTGTGTGTGGCCCTTAGAACTGTCATCACCTTTCCCCCCTAAACGACGGCATTTCACAATTCGCACTGAACTATTTTTTACCAGCATTTGCGACGAGGTGCTCGCACTGTGGAGCCCTGGTGACAAGTGACAAACACATCCCTGCCTCTACATTTACAATCATGAACCCAGTGAAACAGCTTCAATTCTCCATCAGTTGGCTGCTTTCACACTAACTGGTTACGTTTCATATCTTAATGAGGATTCTTTACACAGGTATAAGGTTCATATCTGGACAAAGGACCAATGTCAATCTATAGCAGTTAAGAGACAGAATGAGACAGAGAGAGCGTTGGCCGTCACAACTCCACAGTTCATTCATTCAACATGAGAGTAGCCAGTGAGAAAAAATAAAGACTAATGGAAATATGGATTAGAATTGAAACTAAATCATCACCTTAATCAAATTATAATATTGAGTTGTTAAATCTTCTGATGATCTGATCCATTTTTAATTCAGACTGTTTAACAAAATATCTTCCATCATTTACCACTTCCTGTTTTGACTGAAGGTTTAGATTTACAATCTTCTATTTTTATCTTTCACACAAAGAATAGATCCCAATAAATGGACCTGGACAGTAGAGTTGACTCAGAGTAGAAGAAGAGCAACAGCATGAAGCAGTGGCTCACTAGCGCCCTCTTCCATGAGGCAGAAGTACTGGCTGCCTCATCTCCTTGTTTTTCAGTGCGGTTTAATGTCAGATCAACAAGACTAAATATGTTCCACTCATACATGAAATACATTAACTAGACTATGAAAGATTAGGACACATGATAAAAATGGACACAACCAATATATTGATGCCATACAGACAGTTAGCCACAGGCAGATTGCGCAATCCGAGGCTCGGCTTCCTGCTGCCTCCAGAGATTCTGACAATAAAAATTATTGAAATGACTGGAATCATACAGAAAATGTATTTATATCACAGACCAATGGATAAATAGTAGAAGTTATTTTATTCATTCATTCATTCATCTTCTGTACCCGCTTATTCCTGTTAAGGGTCGCGGGGTCTGCTGGAGCCTACCCCAGCTGTGCTAACATACAGACACACTGAAAGTGACGTTAGCCAAATAACAGCAGCATATTTAACACGGTATTAGCATTAGCATGCTAACTTAGGACACCACGAAAAAAATGTTCTGTCTGGATGATCTGTCGAGAACAAATGAGAAAAAAACAGCTTTACACGGGCCGGTCAAAGTCAGCCAAAGGGCCGTATACGGTCCACGGGTCGTGTAATGTCCAGGTCTGTTCTACACCATTACATGTTTCATCTGGTGCCCCCCCTAGAGGCAGCTCCCCTGCACTACTGTGTCCTAACAGCCTTTAAGCTTCATTGACTTTAACAACTAACAGTGGACATTTTCTACAGTTTCTGATACAAACACTCGTCTTGAACTAAAGGACATTTACAGATTTATGGAGGAAAGTTCTGGATGAACATGAATTAGATTCAGTTGGTGATTAAACATATCAGATCTACAACAGTAACAGACAGTGAACTTACTCTAGTTTCTCCAGTCTACAGTCTGGACTCTCCAGAAAACCACACAGCTGCTTCACTCCTGAATCCTTCAGGTTGTTGTAACTCATGTCCAGATGTTTCAGATGGGAGGGGTTGGACTTCAGAGCTGAGACCAGAGAATCACAGCTGATCTCTGACAAACTGCAGTTCCTCAATCTGAATAAAGAATCCATTTGACACATCAGTCAATGATTTGAATTGAATAAATAAAGAAAACCTACAACAGCTCCAGTCAGTGAACTGACCTCAGAGTCTCCAGTCTACAGTTTGGACTCTCCAGTCCAGCAGACAGATGCTTCACTAGTGAATCCTTCAGGTCATTATCACTCATGTCCAGCTCTGTCAGATAGGAAGGGTTGGACTTCAGAGCTGAGGCCACAACTTCACAGTGAGTCTCTGAGAGTCCACATCCAGTAAATCTGTGATTAGAAAACATATAAATCTGTTATAAAATCAGATCATTTACATTCTAGATCCAGACTGAATGAGTATGAAACAGAGTGTGGTGATCATCTGATGAACATCTGATTGATTCTGTTACTGATCAGGACTCACTGAGCCTTTCTGCAGTTGATCACAGCTGGGATCAGTCTCCGTCGTCCCTCATCTGATGTGTTGTACTTCTTCAGGTCCAACTCATCCAGAACCTCCTCTGACATCTGCAGCATGTAGGCCAGAGCTGAGCAGTGGATCTCAGAGAGTTTCTTCTCTGATCTGTTCTCTGACTTCAGGAACTCTTGGATCTCCTGATGAACTGAGAGGTCGTTCATCTCCATCAGACAGTGGAAGATGTTGATGCTTCTGTCAGGAGAAGTTTTATAAGTGTTCATCTCCTTCAGCTTGTTGATGGCTCTCTGGATGATTTCTGGACTGTTCTCTGTCTGACCCAGCAGACCTCCTAAGAGTCTCTGGTTGGACTCCAGAGAGAGGCCATGAAGGACGCGAACAAACAGGTCCAGGTGACCATTTTTACTGAGCAGGGATTTCTTCATGGCTCCATACAGGAAGTCATCCAGAGACTCAGTGGAGACCTGGTGGTCTTTCACCAGGAAGTCCTTCAGCACCTCTGTCTTCTTGTTGGTGTAACAGTGGAACATGTAGACTGCAGCCAGAAACTCCTGAATGCTCAGATGAACAAAGCAGTAGACTGATTTCTGGAAGATCACACTCTCTCTTTTGAAGATCTCTGTACAAACTCCTGAGTACACTGAGGCCTCTGTCACATCAAGACCACAGAGCTCCAGGTCTTCTTGGTAGAACATGATGGTTCCTTTCTCCAGATGTTCAAACGCCAGCCTACCCAGCTTCAGAAGAACTTCCCTGTCAGCCTCCATCAGCTCCTGTGGACTCGTCTCATGTCCCTCATGGTACTTGTTCTTCTTCCTCTTTGTCTGAACCATCACAAAGTGTGAGTACATGTCAGTCAGGGTCTTGGGCAGCTCTCCTCTCTGCTCTGTAGTCAACATGTGCTCCAGAACTGTAGCAGTGATCCAGCAGAAGACTGGGACTCCACACAGGATGTGGAGGCTCCTGGATGTCTTGATGTGGGAGATGATTCTGCTGGACAGCTCTTCATCACTGAACCTCCTCCTGAAGTACTCCTCCTTCTGGGCGTCAGTGAAGCCTCGTACTTCTGTTAGCCTGTCAACACATGTAGGAGGGATCTGATTGGCTGCTGCAGGTCGGGAAGTGATCCAGACCAGAGCCGAGGGAAGCAGTTTCCCCTTGATGAGGTTTGTCAGCAGCACGTTGACTGATGCCTTCTGTGTGACATCAGACACAACCTCACTGTTGTTGAAGTCCAATGAAAGTCTGCTTTCATCCAGGCCGTCAAAGATGAACAAAAGTTTACAGACAGCCAGCTCCTCTGCTGTGACCTTCTGTAATGTTGGATGGAAAACATGGAGCAGTCTGAGAAGACTGTACTGCTCATCTTTGATCAAGTTCAGCTCCCTGAACGAAAGCACAATCACCACACTGACATCTTGGTTTTCCAAACCCTCGGCCCAGTCCAGAGTGAACTTCTGCACTGAGAAGGTTTTTCCAACACCAGCGACGCCGTTGGTCAGAACCACTCTGATGTGTCTCTGTTGGTCAGGTAAGGCTTTAAAGATGTCGTGGCACTTGATTGGAGTGTCATGGAGGGCCTTCATCTTGGAAGCTGTCTCAAGCTGCTTCACCTCATGTTGGGTATTAACCTCTTCACTCTGTCCCTCTGTGATGTAGAGCTCAGTGTAGATCCTGTTGAGGAGGGTTCCACTTCCTGTTACATCACTTCCTTCAGTCACACGTTCACATCTCCTCCTCAGACTGATCTTATGTTCATCTAAAACCTCCTGCAGACCAACATCTGCTGGAAAGAAGAACAAACGTGAGACAGAAAGAAAACAGTCATCCCTGTTTGAAGCCACAAAGAACAGAAAACTGACTTTAAATGTTTTATAAAGAGTTTTTTCTTCTCATAATAACTCATTTTTAGAGGAAACATTAGAAATGCTCTTTGTTCTATCAGCCTCTGAGGGGGCGTGTCAGTGTTTGATTGACAGCAGAGGCAGCTCGTCTGCAGCTCTTCATCTAACAGCTCACTGGGGTTGTTCATTCCTCTCTGTAATATTTAAGACTGATCCACTAATAAAATGATGAGCAATATGTTCATCTCTTGCTTTTAACGGCACTAACAACTAAATACTGCTAATCAGGTGACAAACATTTCCTCTGGCTGTTTCACAATAAAAGCCTCTTAGTGGCTGGTCACAACAGGAACAGATTCATTTATATCAGCAGTAATTAACAAAGCTCAGTTATGAGTAAAATAAGGCTGGTATGTGAAGTGCAGGGAAAGAAAAGAGAATAAATAAAACTGTAGAAACTAAGAAATGATTTTATCAAGAGTCCATCAGCAGACAGATGTACAGTCTTACTTGTTCTGGATCTTTGTCCACACTGGGGACAGGAGGAGTGTCCTGATGAAGCAGACTGGTCCCAGTATGAGGTGATGCACTGTCTGCAGAACCAGTGTCCACAGCTGCTAGAGACTGGATCCTTCAGGACGTCCTGACACAAAGCACAGCAGGACAGCTGCTCCTCCACAGAAACATGACTCCTCTTCCTCTCTCTGTCAACACATTTCTTCATCACTAAAACCATTTGCAGATTGTCAACATTTGACATCACTGTCCAGAAGCTCAGACGCTCACAGAGAACAGGAAAAGTTTGAACTGACTTCCTTTGATTTCAACTCTCCTGCTTTCATCAACACCAATTAACTGCTTTTCCTATCTGGCTGTCTTATTAAACACTGAGTCATCTACCTGCCGTTTGCTGTTAATACAAACTCAACACTTCCTGCAGAGACTTCACAGTAAAAGCCTTCCATCAAAGAGAGCTGATTATGTCCTTCACTGTTTTATCTTGAGTTAGTTCAGTCTGAACTGAGCTTAGAAGAGTCTAAGAAGTGTTACTGATAGTGAACTGGACTGATAGGGAGTATTGATCAGATAAAGATCACATTCTAACTATACTGGCTAGTTGCTACACACTGACTATGGGAGGAGGAGAAAACTGCAGTTCAATCCATCCACTAGTAGCCCAGCTGAAAATCTTTACACACTTCAACATTAGGACAAATATATCTGAATATTGATGAGTGGACATTCTGAAATGGAGGTTCTCAGGTGTTTTACTACACAAATACCATCAGTACTTCCTGGTTCTAAAACCCAGACTAGGATCTTACCTACCTGCACTAAAACATCTGCATCATGACTAGAAATCTTTCAGCAGAACATTTCTGCTTCATCCTAAAATCATCATCTTCCATCGGGTCAGTTTACAGTAGAAACAGTCTCTTACTTTGTGTCTGAGGGTCCAGGTTCTTCTCTGAAGGCTGGAGGATGATCTTTGGACCAGTCACTCCTCATAGACAGACAGCTGGATACTGTAGACTCTGGTCTCTGTCTGTGGTACTGACCTCTGCAGAAACAAATGTGTTTTATTCTCATCAATCACTGATAAACTCTGAGATAAAGTCATTTCAGTAGCAGTAAACACACAAACTACAGCTGCTGCAGATAATGAGATGGTTTCATGTTTGTAACAGTCCTCTGAGATTAGATTACAGCTTTTCTAGGTGACTGACAGCTGTCAGAGAAGCTGAGAGGAAGACAGGACTCATTATTTATGTTGGAGTCACAAAAACCTTTTCAGAGTATTTTAGTAAAAATGAATCAACCATCAGAGACAGAAAATAAACTGGAACTGACAGAAGTGATTAAAATGAGTCATGAACAAGTTAGTAGTAGTTCTCTTACTTTGTGTCTGAGGGTCCAGGTTCTTCACTGAAGTCTGGAGGTTGATCTCTGGACCAGTCACTCTTCATAGACAGACAGCTGACTCTGTCCTCCTCTTCCTCCATCTTCTGGACTTCAGTCAGTCTGAGAGGTAAACCAGAAACACTCAGTGAGTTTACATCAACTTCAGTTACAGTCCTCCAGGTTGATCAGAGACTGATGGGAACTGTAGTTTTTATTAAAGATTTACCTGTCAAGTTACAATAAATACTTGTTTATTTTAGAATATGGACAGAAAACCACAAGCACACGTTGTGTTTAAGCTTTAAAAAGTAAAAATGAACTTCCAGACTTTTAGAACAGAAGTTAAAAAGCTGCGTCAGTAGCCGTTAGCTTAGCAGAAAAATAATTTAGCTTCAAACTGAAGGAAGAGTAAAATGATTCTATAATGTTTATTAATCATTCAGTTCAGTGAAACTTTAACAAAGCAACAGCAAAGTCCAACAAACTAAAGAAAACCGTTAGCATTAGCATTAGCATCAACGGTCCCTCTGCAGTCTTCAAAGTGACAGTTGATGCTAATGCTACATTTGTCTGCTAACAACGCAGTTAGCTAACTTATTTAAAAGATGAACTCAAAACACTTAGAAACAGGAGAAATCATTAAAGTCATTCACCTCTAACACAATAATTTATTTTAACACAAACACAGAGAATTATCGTTTCTGTTCCATCTTCCGTTACTGTCATTAACGGTTATCACATCCGGATACGTTCCTTTCAAAATAAACTAAATAAACAGGAAATACAAAATAAAAGCAGTGGAAGGAAAAACACGGAAGAACACAAACACGTTTTCAGTACCGAAACAAACATTAAAGGTCATATATAATATAATATAATATCAGAGTCAGTCTGACTGAGAACAGGAAGTAAAACACAAACTACGCAGTTTAATAAAAGCAGCAGAACTACAACTGATTAATCACTAGTTTGTTTCAATGGTTGAATCAAACTGTTAAATTCTGAATCTTCTTCCCTCTACAGTCCACATGAAGAAGAAGAAGAAGAAGAAGAAGAATATTAACACTTACGTCGCTTCAACCTTCAGTTTTCCTCCTTCTACTCTGAATCAAAATGGAGTCTGAACAAACTTTAGTTTCGTTTCTGCTCCGATTACCGGAAGTGACGTGTGTGTGTGTGTGTGTGTGTTAGTTCTTGTACAGCTATCTCTGTGATGACCAGTTGGAGTTTTCATTTTGGCTGGTCCTGTCTTCTCGTCCTCCTCTAATGGAGTCAGTCTGAGATGAATCAGGACCAACAAGTCTTTAAAGAGACACACTCCAAGAAAACTCCACACACACATTTCTGTCTGTGTGTTTGTTTTGTCCACCTCAGAGTTCCCTCCCTGTTCTCATGAAACTTGATCACCTGCTCAGGTGAGCTGCTCCTCTCTGGGTGTGGATCAGACTGTGCAGGTAAATCCAGGACAGCATTAGAGAACAGTGTTTTACTCTGGTTGTAGAAATCAGTTAGAAAGTGTAGCTAGAAAAGACTGATTAGTAAATGAATCTTTCAGATCAAGTGGATTGTTTGAGTCTAATAGCAGCGTGTTAGTGTGACTTAGTTCAGACTCATGGAGTGATGATGGAACAAACAGTCAAAGCTTTAACTGGAGTGAAAGGAACAGTATCACAGAGCAGACATGATCTGTTCCAGGTGCTGACTTCTGAAGAATAAGACTGACATTAAATGTGACATGGAGACAGGGAGGTTTAGCTCCATGACACAATGACTGATGAACTGATAACACAGACATGGGTCCCACACTGTGCTGCTATCTGGAAAACAGCTCTGATACAAACGCACCTGATGCCACTTTACTACCAACGTGACGTTCACCTGTTGTCAGCTGTGCAGGTAGGCAGCGCTAGGCTGCTCAGCTGGATGCTAACCAGTCTCTTTTGACTGAGTCTGGTTCTGTTCTGGTTCTGGTCCTGTGCTGCTTTCTCCGTCTGAATGCTGAAGAATCCCACTGTGACCTGGGAGTCCACGTCAACAGCTGTTTTAGCCCGTTACCCCTGAGCATAAAACTAGCTTCATTTATTTGTTGACTTGTACAGATCTCTGTCCAGAGTTGAATCTCAGCTGCTGTGCTGTCCTTGATCATTTAGAAGGTTGGATCAGACATTACAGAGAAAAGAGGAAGGATTCGTTCCAGGAACTACATTTATGGACAGTGTTAGCTCCATGCTAAATGCTAATCCATCATCCACTCTACTGTCCACTGTTTACATACGTGTCAGCTGGAGCTGTTGTGCAGCACGTCTTGAAACACACCTGAGAAATAGGCCAGAGTGACGAGGCGTGACAGCTCTTTCATTTGTTGAGACCTGATTTAATTCCAGTCCAGGAGAGACAGGAGACGCGTCCACCATTCACTGCTCAGAGATACAGCAAACCATGACCAGGAAGTAACTGGGACACCTGTCTGACCTCTGACCGTTTCTAGATGTCAGAGGAACTCAGAACTACTTGTGCTCTTTGGTTTTAGTTGTTGTTCTTCTAAGAAGTGCATCGTTGTCTAGGATTGAAAGCCAGCCTCTTCTTTAGCTCCCAGCATCCACACTAACTAACTAACTCCAGAGGAAACACACCACGTCTACAAGACATGTCCTTTTAGAAATGACATGTCATTTATCTGGCTACTTTCTAGCAGAGATTACGCTATAAATAAAAAGAAGAACTCAGTGTTTGTTAATACTCATGATGTTAAAGGTGACAGAGAATGAAAAAACGTTTTTACCTTGTCTTAGTTGAATAACGGTAGTCTGCCCGCATTCACGAACATACGAAAAGTGCTAGACATTCTGAACATCTCCGTTTCATAGAAATTCCTCCTTTAGAAATGTCAGCCAGAAAATGCCCCAATCTGAACAACGGATACATATTACGTAACATGTATCTTACTGCCCCCCCACTCTCATTCAATTCCCTCCCCTTCAAAATAATTTGCATACATCCGCCCTCTCGCCTCCAACGGGAAGTACATTGCAGCAGTGCTTGCGGAGTTCAAGGCGAAATGGCGAGTCGCGTTCCGAGGTGTGCTCTTCCAGGCTGTGCAAGCGGTGTGCAAACTTTCCATTACATTCCCACCGAAAGAAATGCACGAGATGCGTGGCTGCTGTTCATTTATAATCGGATTCCAACTACATTCAACCACAGACTGCTACTTCGTTTGTGAACGGCAGTCTATGGCGAAAGATAAATTATTTTCTGGTCCCGATCGACTTGTGCCTTGGATTATACATATGTGGTTTTTCAGAATAAAAAATGATTTTACATGTCAAGAATGTCACAGTTTGTCGCAAGATAGTTAAGTAAAACGCTATGGAAAATACGTAATTAAACGAACTACAAGTCCCGCATGCTGGCGCGTACAGAACCGACCAAAACTCCCTTCGGTAAGTAGAGGGGCAGGACTTCGGCTCTCTATAGCGAAGTTTACATTCTTTTGAGTGGCAGCAAATGCAGCCAATCAGCGTCAAGTGCTTGCATTTCATAATGAGGTTGCCAGTTAAGCCCGAAGGGGCGCCAAATAGGTGCAAAACCACGCGTTTAAAATCCCCCACCCTAATATAGCTTTCTGAGAGAGGTTTTTAGGAAGCTTCTAAGGCATTACAAACCCAACCAAAATTTTTTTGTCTGCATGTCACATCACAGATCAAGGATAAATACCCCGTTCAATCATTCTATGTCACCTTTAATGAAGCAGCTGTGGCTGATAACCAAGCACAGACATCTATTAAAGTACAGCACTGTTACTGCTGACATCTGTGCATCTCTGCATCCTGGGCAGCATACGACTGTCTGCTGGCGTGCAGACCTTCCTCCCACTCTGATGCATACTCCTGCTCCTCATCCTCCTCCTCCTCCTCTTCATCCATGCCTCTCTGGCGTTGCAAGGTGCTACGAGGCTGCAAATAAAAAAGTTGTCCTTATCCTCAACAAGCATTCTCATTCTGTCACCATAGCAACCAGGACATTCAGGCCTCACCCCCCTGGCTTTGTCGGGGTGCAGGCCGTGTTGGTGTCTGTGGCTCTGGCCGGTGCTCGTGGCCAGCGTTGACCTGAGGTGTTGTGGTCTAGGGGAGGCCAGGTGAGGACTGAGGTGGTGGTTTATAACGGGAGAGGTGCGGCTGCTCACAGGACTGTCCAGAGGTCCAGACAGAGAGTCGGACATCTTGATCCGACTGCTGAACAGCTGAGGAGACAGAGACAGAGGTTCAAGCTTTTCAGTGTCCTTCACTCACTAACAAGAGCTGAATCACTCAGACACCTGGACCTGCACAGAGTAGAGAGACTCAAAGAGACGAGGCGTCCCTCAGAGACTGAAGGAGCTGCTTATGGCTGTCAGTAGAAGTCAAGACTCAAGACTCAAGGGTTAGGGTTAACCCGTTCTCAATGTCCCAGGACGAAGACAGGTCGCCCATGTCCACCGGCTGGAAGTGGATCTGTCGAGCTAACTCCATAATCTGCAGATGAAGACCTGCAGAGAGAAGGGGTGTGTGTGTGTGTGTGTGTGTGTGTGTGTGTGTGTGTGTGTGTGTGTGTGTGTGTGTGTGTGTGTGTGTGTGTCAGGCTGCATCCTGCTGGGGATGGCTGCTGTAAACCATCAAGGAGTGTCATTGCTATGGGGTGGGGGGGCCTGGTCTGGTCTAGGTGGGTGCTACATGTCGGAAGATAAATGTAGGAAATGTAAAAACTCTCTGACTCTAGCCTGAAGGTGTCTCATGTACCTTCCAGTAGATGCTTGAGGTCCCACAGGAAGGAGTAGTGCTGGCGGCGGCTAGCCAGGAAGACGATGTCAGCCTTCCCCACAGCGTCCTCATGGTGGCTCACGTCCACCACATGAGGAAATGAATGGGCTGCTAGTTTGGGATAGCGGCTGCCCACCACCACATGGAAGCCACAGCGTAGCAGGCGCATGGTCAGACACTTGGAGAAGTCTCCTGAACCCAGGATGGCCACTGTGGGCGGGACAGGGGAACGGGACGGTCCCGTATCTGCAGCCGTGTTCTTCTTCATGCCGCTGGGAAGCAAACAGACGTGATGGAGGGGGTCGGAGGAGGAGGAGGAGGAGAGGAACAGAGGACTCCTCCTGTCACACGCTCTAGAGACAGAGTCCATCACTCACAGCAGCTCTCTTCTTCTTCTGTGGTGTCCTCCTTCTGAAGACTTCAGTCTAACGGAGCAAAGAGACAACGAGGCCGATAGAAGGTCATTTAATACATCATGTCACTGGACAGAGAGACAGAGACACAGAGAGAGAGACGGTGAATATATGAGTTAATAATAATGTAAAGTATGTTCCAGTAGAACAGAGTAAATGTGTGTCTCCTCCAAGAAGGCCCAGATTTGTCCAAACTAGAGTCTCAGACTAAAACCAAGTAGATTTGTGTTGATCCAAGGAGAATGTGACCAGAACAGTTTAGTCAGTAGCAATAGTTTCTACTTTCCAGTCAGTACTGTCATTGCTCTGGACTGGATTTCATCTCTGGACATATGTTAGTTGCTGTGCTGTGTTGTCAGACTGACAATGAATCAATGAATCTGTTTTGAACGTGTTCACACATGAAAAGGATCAGACGCTGGAAAGAAGAAACTCTGACTCTGACAAAGTAGTTGTTGCTCTCGTCTGTGTTCATCTAAAACCTTTAGAGTTGTGCTAGTTCTCATTTGAAGCTTCAACTGAACTAAGAACCAGGAAGAACATCTCAACAACAAGTTAGAACAGATGATTAAGATAATTTAGGAGCTAAACACTGGAACAGAGTCAGACACCGACCAGGAACAACAATCATCTTCATTCAACATGTTTCATCTTCTCAGTTTTCTGCAGTGAAATCATTTTGAAGTAAAGCTTGTTAAACATTTGGACAGTGAACGTGGACTTTATCTCCCACTGATGTGAAGACACTAAACACGTTGGTAATGTTTCTCACTCTGGCTCCAACGACACGATGCTGCAAAAACCTGCACACATCCTGAACCCTTAAACACAACACGGTCTGGAGGATGTTCCACATGTTGGAGGGGGACAGGACGCAGGGCTGGACCTGAGGTGCTGCTGGGGGGGTCCGGGGGAGGGAGGGAGGGAGGGAGGGGGAGCTGACCAGCGCAGCTCGTGACATCCGTTCACCTTCCGTTGGAGAACCGGTGATCCTGAGGAGATGCGTCCACGGTGACATTGTACAGGTGAGATGATGTGGTGTGGTAATGGTAAATGGCCTTGCTTTTATATAGCGCTTTTCTACCTATTGGTACTCAAAGCACTTTACAGTCATACCCACCTGAAGACTGGAGGGATCGCTGGGTGGATGCAGACACAGGCCAGCTGCTCGCTGCACGCTCCTGCTCACTGACTGATCCTGACGCTGCATCAAGACATGCTGCGTTCACGTGCTGTGGGGAAGTTCAGGATGGATGCTGCTAAAACACTGTCAGTAGAGACAAAGATTAAGACGTTAAGACTTTGCTTTGAACAAAGTTGTGATTACATTCAAACGAGATAAAAGATGAAGATTTATGTTATTTTCATTTCATGTCAATCTTCAGACTGTTTGTCTTTGTTCACTGACTCTTTCTAGAATGTCCATTATTTCTGGGTTTTTATTTCTTTCAAATATTTGATTTGGTCTCAAAAATAGAGTCAGACTGTTTAAAGTTTTATAGATTTTATAACAATAAATCATTTGGTCATTTGATCAATCCTTCAATAGCTTCTTTGTGTGTCAGCTGATGGATGGGAGCTGCCACAGCTCAATGATTTAACCCTAACCCAGGTCTGTGCTGCGTTCACGGTCTGGAAAGGCAGTGGGACAGCAAGGAACAGAGGGACAGTCCTGCATCTGTGGTGCGTTCACGACATGCAATGACAGCCTGTGGTTAATTCACTGTCTATCAAATAAATGGGACCGTTCAGTTTTCACTTTTAAATTTAGACCTTTTCATTTTTGTGAAACTCTGAAACTCTTTAATCAAGTCCATATGAACGGTTTCTTTCCAGTGTTCAGTCAACAGCTTCTCTTAACATTAATTCCACCTTAAAACTGTAGACATTTAATATCACCTTGAACCTTTAAAGACCTGCAGGGCTCAGATAGGCTGATATTAGCAGAGTGGAACTGATCATCTTGTTCAAACTGAACTGACTTTATTTGTAGAAAGAGATGAAGAGATTCCAGAGTGGATGAGGAAACAGCACCGTCTGGTGGCCTCTAGAGGAACTGCAGCTCATCAACATCTCTGTCAGAGTCCATTCAGAGAATCACTGGGAAGCTTCCAGGAGATAGACGGATCCACTGAGTAGCTGCTTCTCCCAGTAAATACACAGATCCAGTGGGTAGTTCAGGGCTTTACCAGATAAATCAGTTAATGGGTACTTCAGGGACCTCTACACGTTTCTAGGAAATACACACATCCTGACCAACTGTCTGCTGGGAGAGCTGTTTGAGGATAGCAGTCTGTGGTGCGTTCACCGACTGAGATAAAGGTAGGACATACCAGCGTCTGTGGTGAGTTCACTGACTGAGATAAAGGTAGGATATACCACTGTCTGTGGTGAGTTCACTGACTGAGATAAAGGTAGGATATACCAGTGTCTGTGGTGAGTTCACTGACTGAGATAAAGGTAGGACATACCAGTGTTTGTGGTGAGTTCACTGACCGAGATAAAGGTAGGATATGCCAGTGTCTGTGGTGAGTTCACTGACTGAGATAAAGATAGGATATGCCAGTGTCTGTGGTGCGTTCACTGACTGAGATAAAGGTAGGACATACCAGTGTTTGTGGTGAGTTCACTGACCGAGATAAAGGTAGGATATACCAGTGTCTGTGGTGAGTTCACTGACTGAGATAAAGATAGGATATGCCAGTGTCTGTGGTGCGTTCACTGACTGAGATAAAGGTAGGACATACCAGTGTTTGTGGTGAGTTCACTGACCGAGATAAAGATAGGACATACCAGTGTCTGTGGTGAGTTCACTGACTATGATAAATTATTTCTATTATTGCCTTTTGTTGGTGGTTGTCAACCAACTTTTAGGAGCATTCAGCGCCACCTACTGGACTGGAGTGGGGGACATGAGATGAAGGCATCAATCCATTATCTGGAATCAAGTTGCCTTGACTCTACGGTGGCCCAGAGAGCTCAACACACTGCAACTTCAGAAAACACCTGCAAATAGACTGACAACAGCAGCAAACACAGAAACACGCTGCAAACTCACACAGAGGAAATGTTTCCAGAGGAGCCTAAAAAGAGATGCACCTGGTTTGCTCCAACCCTGTAGTGATGGAGAACCTGAAGCTTTCTGAAGCTCTGAATCAATCTGAAGCAGTTGTGTTGAAATGGTTCAGGTGTTTGGAAGCATTTGATCTAATGAAATGTGGCGACATCTGCTGGATAATATGAGACATAGCATTCACATGAAACCAAGGCTCCACAAACACAAAGTTGGCTTTGTTGAACAATAAAGGATCTACAGTATGTGCATCTTCAAATGCTTCATTTCTTTTCTTTTCTATAAAATAATAGACTTGTATGAGTTTGACATCATATAATACTGGATGTTTTAAATAGATGCTTTTATAAGATTGATACAAATACAGAAATATATTTACAAAACAGGTGAAATGCTTGTGCATCTAGGGACGGTGATGACAGTAGTTGTACTAAATGCTTGTGAAACTGCTTCAGAGATTTTTATTAAAAACAAGATCATTTCAGCTGAGTCAGGCTTTAGTCTGCTCCTCTTCTATGTATGTATACAGGGATGGAAATCAATGTGTAGTGTGTGAATGCCTATGTGAGGATGCAAGTTCATCTAATGTTCTACTAATTTAATTCAGTTTTATTTCTATAGCGTCAATAACAAAACAAATCGTCTCAAGACGCTTTACAAAACCAGACCTGAAACCTCCAGAGCAGCCTGAAGGAGACGGTGGCAGGAAAAACTCCCTTTAACAGGAAGAAACCTGTTTAGAGCTGTACTAGTAATAGAAGAGAATAGCATGACTAGTAGTAGATATCATCCTGTAGCCACGTTTCAGTCAAACTAAATAGATCAATCTGATGATCAGTTATCAGATCATTCACTAAAAGACATTTAGATGAGAGAGATGTGACATTTAAAAGACCACATTTCATTTTCCTCTTCTTCTGTTCTACCAATGAACTTGTACTGATTTGTATCAGGTTCCAATGAGTAACTCCTCTGTTGTTGTTCTTTGGTTTAAATAATCTGGGAGCAGACAGAACATCTAGAGAGTTTAGAGAGTTTAGGGTGTGAGACAGTCCTAGAGAAGCAGCAGAGAAGTGTGGAAGACTACAACTCCTGCTCCTGGTCTGAACTCTGGGTTGTCATGGTTACGGGTGGGGGGTTAATAAAATGGTCCATATTCCTAGAGATGAGAGCAGCACCTGCTAAAGTGGGGTGGATGCCATCTCTCCTAATCAGACCAGGCTTTCCCCAGAAAGTGTTCCAGTTGTCAGTGAAGGCCACGTGGTTTGCTGGACACCACCTAGATCAGTGGTTCTCAACCTTTTTGGGGTCCTGGACCCCCTGGACCCCCCCCCCCCCCCCCCCCCCCCCAACTGGTGGGTGGGGGTGCAATTTGATAGAAACAGCAGAAACTGCATTTTAAATTGCAGTATGGCATATTCTCTCTTTGGGGCAATCAAATATATTATTATATATTACTATTGCGTTGTTAAATCTTTTGGTGATCTGATTCATTTTAATTCAGACTGTTTAACAGAATATCTTCCATTATTTACCAGTTCCTGTTTTGACTGAAGGTTTGGATTTACAATCAATTTTTATCTTTCACACAGAGAAAAGATCCCAGCTCGTACAGTTGACTGAGAGTAGAAGAAGAGCAACAGCATGAACCAGTGGCTCACTAGCGCCCTCTTCCATGAGGCAGAAGTACTGGCTGCCTCATCTCCTTGTTTTTCAGTGCGGTTTAATGTCAGATCAACAAGACTAAATATGTTACACTCATACATGAAATACAAAAATAATATGATTATGAGATTACCCATATATTGATGGAATACGGAGAGTTAGCCACAGGCACGCGCCAAGGACACGAGCCTAACGCAGTTTGTGAGAGATTGCGCAACCCGAGGCTCGGCTCGCTGCCTCAACTCACGTGGCTCCCTGTGGTCGCTCTTTATATTCACACAAGAAATACGTCAATTCAGCGATTTTGACCATAAAAAGGATCGAAATGACGGGAATCATACAGAAATTGCACGTATATCCAACTTATATTAGACCAATGGACAAACAGTATAATTTATTTTATCAACAGTATAATTTATTTTATCAACAGTATAATTTATTTTATCGTCATTACTTTTCATGATGCCAGGTGAGGCACTTTCTCCCCTGACCGCACGTCTGTTGTATTTTTCTGTGGCCCAGAGTCTGCTTCGTCCGAAACAAGCGGTCTTTTTTTATTTGAGTCATCTCTCCATGTTGTCAAGTTGAAACGTCGTCGTCTTCTTTGTGTAACTGTGCTTATCATCTTCTTCGTTTGTTTGTAACATTAGCACAATTTCAAGCGCTAACCTGAACCTTGCAATTGATGAGTTTTACCACATCAGCTTCCTGCAAATATTTCACAATAAAAGCATTATTAAGAAATGAATGGTGTATGCCCACTGAAACACTAGGGGGCTCATAATTTGAAAAGAATGCAGATGGTGTTAAGTTTGTATTAACAGCGTCATGCAGTAACTTTA
Source organism: Chelon labrosus (assembly GCF_963514085.1). Classification (NCBI taxonomy): domain Eukaryota; kingdom Metazoa; phylum Chordata; class Actinopteri; order Mugiliformes; family Mugilidae; genus Chelon; species Chelon labrosus. The sequence continues at coordinate 2,093,816 of NC_140351.1, read as the reverse complement.
ACAATGCAAGCGGGTGAGGGATCTCATTAAAATACAACGAATAACACTTGTGAAACAGACGGAATTACAGGAAAAAAGCCATGTTACCCACTGTAGTTTAGGTAGATAAAGGTCTCAGTCACATTTGAATAAAATAATACTTTTTGTATAAATGTCATAGGATCTTTTTTAAAAGATATTTTAGTTTCACGGACCCCTTGCAATTACACCACGGACCACTAGGGGTCCACGGACCCCCGGTTGAGAATCACTGACCGAGATAACCAGAGATGGAATGACCACGTGAGACTAAACATGTCCTCATTGGTCAGATTGGTCTAATCTGACCTTAAACTTCACTCTCCCTCCTTCTAAATCAATGAAACTACGTAACGGAGGCAAAACTCTCTTCCTCTCAAAAACCCACAACCATCTGAGGGACTGTCCCCATTTATAATCATTGGGAGTTTAACAATCCCGTGACACGTCACTGATGACGGCCGATACGCGTGTGACGTCATGAAGCTTCATCTGGGGAGTCACGTGATCTTTCAGCTGATGAAGCATCCAAACATCTTGTCGCGATACTTCTGCTTTGAACGCTCGACACTGTTTCCAGCGTCTGCTTCCATCATAACATCTCTACTGTGAACTAAAGGACAGATTTAAAGTTCAACTTTAGTTTCTGTGAGATTGTCAGTGAATGAATGTAATTAGCTAGCGTCTAGCTACAACAATACTCCAACGTTAGCTCTGTGGGAGGAGCTTGATTTACAATAATAAAGAAGTTCAGTGTATAATTCAACATGTCTCAGTAACTGGTGGAGGTGGAGCAGAGCAGCATTAACCAATCAGCAGTGAGTCTAGAGGGAGAGTGGGCGGGGCATCAATAACATGGATCCACTCTCAGACAGAACTGATCTGACTCTGGATCAGAAGTCACCAGATGGCGCCGCATGTAGCCCTGGGACACTAGCATCAGTTTGACCAATGAGAGGAAGTGGAGACGTGTGCTCCATGTTTTCTACAGTCTATGGATTCAAGCCCTAACTGGGACGACTGCCACCGTCATAGTTCAGCCATGAACCGTGCATCAGCTGCAGTACAACGTCATCTTGTTTGGATCTACAGTGAAGCTGCTTCTTCATGCTGGAACTTGTCCTAGTGTTTCACGTCTTGTCCCAACAATCAAACTTCACTTCATCCCAAGCAGCTGGGCGGCGCCACAACATCATTAGAGGAGGATTTGGTTTGAATGGAAGGACGTCAGGAAACATTTAGTTATTTATTCTTTGTTCATTTACAAATCATTTACAGTTTAAAAATAACAAGAGGCAAACATAAGAATATAATGTGCAGAGCAGGAAGAGGCTTAGACCCAAGGGGGGTTACTGGAAGCTTCCAGCTTCATCATCTACGGTGGCCTGGAGGTGCCAACCAACATTACAACATGTCAAACACTTTACAGCTGGAGACACATTTACATTTTAGAAAACATTTCTACATATCATAAAACACAATGACATCACCATAAGACATTCACAAGTCCTGAACCAGATTTACAAGCATCAACCATCAACCAGGAAGAGAATGGACCAACTCTGGGCTTGAACAGGAAGTGATGACGGGAGCAGCCAATAGGAGCTGCTGTTGTCGTTGTCATGTGGTTGTCATGGTGACACTTGTCCACTGCCATCATTGAGTCCATCAGCACCTGGTCTGCTGCAGCCTCTGCTGAGGACAAGAGCAGACTCTCTGCAGAGAAGGTGATTGGCTGCAGTCTGACGTCTCTAGACCAGCTGAACGCTTCCAGGACTCTGAAGCAGCTAAGATTGTGTCTGATCCCTCTCACCCTGGACACAGACTATTTAACAGACGGCTGAGATCCATCCAGTCCAGGACCACTCACATGGTCAACAGTTGTATGAACAAACATACTTGACAATAAAGTCTCTTCTGGTTCAGACACAGCTCATCCTCTCACCTCACACACCGTCCTGTTCACTGTTACCTCCACCCCCTGTAGAGAGGAGGAGAAAGAAGAGAGGAGGTGATGACTCTGCTCATGGTTACTAAATGTAATGCTGGTTCTGTGATGTGCAGGCTTCAGTCAGACTGATCTCAGAGCTGTGATCAGTTGTTGATCAGATCTGATGAATGACCACCACTGTCTCTATACATCTTGGAAGGCTGTCAGCTGGAATCCAGCTTTATTTCCTGGACACATCAACACAACAACAGTCGTCTTCACATCAACTCAAACACATGATCACAACAAGCTTCTGGCTCATCTGATTGGCTGACTGTTGTCTCTCTCTCTGTCTTTCTGTCCAATCCTGAAGCCTGTCTCCATTCTCCTCTCACAGCTTCACTGAGAAGCTGCAGGTTTACAGGAAACACTGGATCTTTGATACTAACTGTGTTTAGGACAATACTGATGAAAGCAGCATGGACTGACTGGAAGCCTCTACTCACCTCAGAGTCTCCAGTTTATAGTCTGGACTCTCCTTAAGATCAAGAAGCTGCTTCACATCTGAATCCTTCAGGTCGTTGTATCTCAGGTCCAGATGTTTCAGATGGGAGGGGTTGGACTTCAGAGCTGGTCCCAGAGAATCACAGCTGATCTCTGACAAACTGCAGTCCCTCAATCTGAATAAAGAATAAAAGATGTAGATTAAATGAAGAATAATTCAATCAGATGTGTTCAGGTTTTAAATGTGCAGCTCAACATTACTGCAGCGTTTCCCAAACTTTTTTGGCTGTGCCCCCCCTTCTATGTCCCAACCAGGTTGACACCCCCCCAATCCCCCACACCTTTAAAAACACAACCATCTTTTTTATAGCCATATTAAAGGCAGCATGTTTAATCTGCTCAAATGACCAGAACACACATAGAACAAAATAATCAGCATCACAACAATGAGCTCTCACATTTGAATTAAAGTCAAACACTAACATTTTCAATAGAATGGAACAAATTTAGCACAAGCTTCCACTTTAAAGAGCAAAGAGGATGATGACAGGCTCAGGATCAGAGGCAGAAAGCAGATCAGTTGGAGGAAATGTTAGAATATTTTCAGACGCCTTCAACTAAAATTGCAGCAACTTTAAATGAGCGTGGAGCTAACACAACCCGTCATCATAGCACAGCGGTTATGGAGATAAAATGACAACGCCAGTCATTTGAATGAAACTGTAATAAAGTTCCACACGAGCCACAACATCAATAACAAAGAGCATAGGCTCAGGAAGAGATAAAACAAGAGGATCCATGTGAGGATGTTAAAGAGCAGAGCAGGTGGCTCAGCTTGGTGTGCACCAGTAACGTACGCTGAGGTTGGTGGCTCAGATTTACTGTAGTGTGACTATCAGGACTAAGTTAGTCACTGAGAGGAGAAAGTGGAGCTCTGTCTGACACGCTGAGTCCAAGGAGGAAACATGAAACCATTACTGCTATTTAAGGGCCTTTATTTTGATCCTTCTGATAACACATACTTCTTGTTATATTATTATGCAGATGGACTTGCAGGACTAAACTATGATGAACAATAGCTTAAGAGGTCAACAGTAAAACCCCTCCCCTACCTCCCCCTCTCTCTGTATCAGACAGAACAGATTGACAGGTAGGTGCAGGTGATATTCATGAGGCAATCATTCAACCCCAGTCACACCCACTGCCCCTGGTGACCAGTGACAAACACATCCCTGCCTCTACATTTACAATCATGAAGCCAGTGAAACAGCTTCAATTCTCCATCAGTTGGCTGCTTTCACACTAACTGGTTACGTTTCATATCTCAATGAGTATCTTTATGTGTGAAGCGTGTAAGGTGCAGCTGGACGACCTTATTAATAGAAGGGATGGTTCAGCCACCAACGCAACAATAACAATATTGGATATTAAAGAGTTATGTGAGATCAGAAACAGAAAGAAGTCTTCTTCTATCGTACTAGGTACGGGCTTGTTGACCACTTTGCTGCAGCTTTGCTCACTAGATCAGATGCACCACACTCTAATATTTCACCTTGTAGAAACCAGTTAGAGCCGGCCTCGGCTACACATGGGAAACTACTGATCCACTAAAGGCGGCGCTCCTCCTATTGTCCTCGGGTGGAGCCCAGATAGAATAAAACTTGTGTGCACACATAGTTGGGGGCTTCTCCTTTTCTACCCATAAGGTGGTGAAGAAGTAAACTTTGAAGGGACATTGGAATTGACACGTCTGGGGCAACTCCAGCCATATGTTGATCTCTCCTGTCTCTGTTCCCCTGACGATCAGAGCCTCCTGATCATACTCCTTTGTCTACCCTCCCCATCTCCTCTCCCCTGCTGATCAGAGCCTTGATCATACTACCTGAGTGTCACTCCTTTGTCCTTTTGTTCTGATCATGTCTGGGAGCCACCCCTGCCCCCTACTGAGTTCACCCTCCTGTGTAAAGTTGCTCTCGACTGACCAATATACATCCACTATACGATCTAATCAGGAACTGTCTGCAACCACACCCGGGGACAGGGTATATCTGTGCTCTGGCCCTGCGTTCAGGGTCAGTCTCTGGTCTCAGATCCACTCTGTGTCGGCAGGCTCACCATGACCTGGAACTCCAATAAACCTCCACCACTGCAGCAAACTTGGAACTAGACTTGGATTGTTTTTTTCTTCAACAGTGGTTAAGCTGAAGTCTCAGCGCTAATTCTGGACCTATTCTCTGCTGTTGATTGGAGAGAAGTTGTCAGGTGGTCCATTCATAGTCAGACTAACCTTCCAATAGGTATAAAGACAACAACAACAGCAGTGCTCAGACTCAAGAGTCTTGCTGGGCAGACTGCAGCTCCTGAGGACACTGGACTGGTGTAGCAGATCACACCAGACAGAGGGCAAGAGGAAGCGGTGTGGGTGGAAGGAGGAGAGGGGCAAACGGGGCGGACTGCTAGCTAGGCTAAAGGCTAACGCTGGAAGACCACCGATCCCGTCCCTGTTCCTGTCCAATGTCCGCTCCCTGGACAACAAGATGGACTTACTTGGACTGAGGCTGGGGGTTTCCTGAGAGATGAGGAACTGTGCAGTGCTTTGTCTGACGGAAACCTGGCTGAACGACAACATGCCGGACCAAGCCTTCCAGATCGACGGCCAGCTTCTCTTCTGTGTTTACCACAACCAGCTGTCAGGGAAAGCCCACAGGGGCAGATTATGCTTCTATGTGAATAAAGGTTGGTGCATGAACTGTACTGTGGTAAACAACCACTGCTCTGAGGCCATAGAGCATATGACTGTGACATGGCAGCCACACTATCTGCCTCCTGAGTTTACAGCAGTGTTTATTATGGCTGTTTACATCCACCGGGTGCTAATGCTAACGATGCGCTAAAGGAGCTCCACAACAACATAACTCGCTCCAGAACAAGCACCCGGAGGCTTTTTACGTGATTGTGGGGGATTTCAACCACGTGAACCTGACAGACACACTGCCTAAGTTCCATCAGCATGTCACCATAGCGACACGGGGAAATAACACGCTGGACCGTGTTCACACCAACAAAACAGACGCATACAGAGCCGTCCCCCACCTCCACCTCAGCTTCTCCACCACATCTCCATCATGCTGGTCCCAGCCTACCGTCCCCTGCTCAGACGCCACACACCAACACAGAGGACCATCACCGTGTGGCCCAGTGATGCTGTCCCTGTGCTGCAGGACTGTTTCCAGACTGGCAGATGTTCAGAGAGGCAGCTGTCTGTGAGGGAGAGCTGGATCTAGAGGACACACATCTGCTGTCCTCAGCTACATCAACAAGTGTACAGAGGATGTCACCACCACCTGGACAGTAACATGCTACCTGAACCAGAAACCCTGGCTGAATGCAGAGGTCCACTCTCTGCTGAAAACCAGGGATGCTGCGTTCAGGTCTGGTGACAGTCTGACACTCAGGGCGGCTAGAAGACAGCTGACTGCAGGAGTGAAGAGGGCTAAGGCTGCATACGCCCAGAGGGTCCAGGGACACTTCACGTCCAGCGATCCACGGAGTATGTGGAGGGGCATAAAGTGCATCACAGACTATAACACCAGAGATGTACAATGCCCCAGGGACCCCTCTCTACCCGACGCTCTCAACAGATTCTACGGCCGCTTTGAGGACCTAGACCAGACTCACCCCCCCACCAGGAGAAGAGCCCCTCAGTGTGACCCCAGCAGAAGTGAGGAGGACCCTCCAGAGGATTAATCCACACAAAGCTGCTGGTCCAGATAACATCTCTGGGTGGGTGCTGAGGGGCTGCACACACCAGCTCACCGAGGTGCTGACAGACATCTTCAACACCTCCCTCCAACAGGCGGTGGCCCCCACCTGCCTGAAGACCACCACCATCATCCCCATTCCTTAAACGTCTACAGTGACAAGCCTGAATGACTATGGACCAGTAGCCCTCACCCTGATAGTCATGAAGTGCTTCCAGAGACTGGTCATGGCCCACATCAAGGACTGCATCGACGTCACTGTGGACCTGCACCAGTACGCATACAGGAAGAACCGATCCTCAGAGGACGCCATATCTACTGTGGTCCACACAGCCCTCACCCACTTAGAGAACAAGGACTCTGATGTTCACATGCTCTTTGTGGATTTCACATCAGCCTTCAACACCATCAGACCACAGACCCTGGTACATAAACTGACAACACTCAGACTGAGCTCCACACTCTGCAACTGATTCCAGGACTTCTTAACAGACAGGCCACAGTCTGTGAGGATCCACGATGTCTCCTCCTCCTCCATCACCCTCAGAGAGACTCCACCCACCCTGTCCCTCTCCCCTCAGGCAGGAGGCTGAGGAGCATCAAGAGCAGGACCACCAGACTGAGGAGCAGCTTCTTCCTGGAGGCTGTGAGACTGTTGAACACTGGAGGACCCCTGTAGCCCCTGACCCCCAACAACCAACCACAGATACATTCTGCACTGAATGCAGTCGTTTTGCACAGACTCCAGTAGAGCACTGTCACTTTAATTCTTCTTCCATGAGGCAGAAGTACTGGCTGCCTCATGGATCATACATGAAATACATTAACTAGACTATGGAAGATTAGGACACATGATAAAAATGGACACAACCAATATATTGATGGCATACACACAGTTAGCCACAGGCAGATTGCGCAATCCGAGGCTCTGCTTCCTGCTGCCTCAACTGGTGTCTCTCCCTATATGACCATATATGGTCGCTCCCTGTATTCACATTAGAAATACTGAAATCCAGAGATTCTGACAATAAAAATGACTGAAATGACTGGAATCATACAGAAAATGTATTTATATCACAGACCAATGGATAAATAGTAGAAGTTATTTTATCAATAGTATAATTTATTTTATTGTCATTACTTTTCATGATGCTAGGTGAGGCTCTACCTCACATGACTCCCCTGACCACACGTCCCTGGTGCTCACATCTTCTCCACCATTACATGTTTCATCTGGTGCCCCCCCTAGAGGCAGCTCCCCTGCATTACTGTGTCCTAACAGCCTTTAAGCTTCATTGACTTTAACAACTAACAGTGGACATTTTCTACAGTTTCTGATACAAACACTCGTCTTGAACTAAAGGACATTTACAGATTTATGGAGGAAAGTTCTGGATGAACATGAATTAGATTCAGTTGGTGATTAAACATATCAGATCTACAACAGTAACAGACAGTGAACTTACTCTAGTTTCTCCAGTCTACAGTCTGGACTCTCCAGAAAACCACACAGCTGCTTCACTCCTGAATCCTTCAGGTTGTAGTTGTAACTCAGGTCCAGATGTTTCAGATGGGAGGGGTTGGACTTCAGAGCTGGTCCCAGAGAATCACAGCTGATCTCTGACAAACTGCAGCTCTTCAATCTGAATAAAGAATAAAAGATGTAGATTAAATGATGAATAATTCAATCAGATGTGTTCAGGTTTTAAATGTGCAGCTCAACATTACTGCAGCGTTTCCCAAACTTTTTTGGCTGTGCCCCCCCTTCTATGTCCCAACCAGGTTGACACCCCCCCAATCCCACACACCTTTAAAAACACAACCATCTTTTTTATAGCCATATTAAAGGCAGCATGTTTAATCTGCTCAAATGACCAGAACACACATAGAACAAAATAATCAGCATCACAACAATGAGCTCTCACATTTGAATTAAAGTCAAACACTAACATTTTCAATAGAATGGAACAAATTTAGCACAAGCTTCCACTTTAAAGAGCAAAGAGGATGATGACAGGCTCAGGATCAGAGGCAGAAAGCAGATCAGTTGGAGGAAATGTTAGAAGATTTTCAGACGCCTTCAACTAAAATTGCAGCAACTTTAAATGAGCGTGGAGCTAACACAACCCGTCATCATAGCACAGCGCTTATGGAGATAAAATGACAACGCCAGTCATTTGAATGAAACTGTAATAAAGTTCCACACGAGCCACAACATCAATAACAAAGAGCATAGGCTCAGGAAGAGATAAAACAAGAGGATCCATGTGAGGATGTTAAAGAGCAGAGCAGGTGGCTCAGCTTGGTGTGCACCAGTAACGTACGCTGAGGTTGGTGGCTCAGATTTACTGTAGTGTGACTATCAGGACTAAGTTAGTCACTGAGAGGAGAAAGTGGAGCTCTGTCTGACACGCTGAGTCCAAGGAGGAAACATGAAACCATTACTGCTATTTAAGGGCCTTTATTTTGATCCTTCTGATAACACATACTTCTTGTTATATTATTATGCAGATGGACTTGCAGGATTAAACTATGATGAACAATAGCTTAAGAGGTCAACAGTAAAACCCCTCCCCTACCTCCCCCTCTCTCTGTATCAGACAGAACAGATTGACAGGTAGGTGCAGGTGATATTCATGAGCCAATCATTCAACCCCAGTCACACCCACTGCCCCTGGTGACCAGCAGGGCTTGAGCTTAGCATTGTCCCAAGTAGCACGTGTTCTCCTAAGCTGAAAAATCTAGTAGCACACAAATCATTTTAGGGGCACGATGAAAAGTTACCAAATAATGTGTATTTCTTTAATAAAGTGATATGAGGTCAACGAGGAGGCATTTATAAGCAAAACAATTCAATTCATATCTTTTTAAGTTTTACAAGTACTGCACAGACTGAAGCTTATCTGGCCTGTGTTATAACATAGAACATTCATACAACAGGCAGGTTCATAATGTGATTTACTGTGTTTCACTAAATTATCTCGTCTGAAGTTCACGTTGCCTGTGACATAAACAGACTTTCCAGCTGCTTCTGAGCTTTGCAGTACTTACATTTATTGGTTTTGGTAAAGGAGCCACGGGAATGTTTTCTGCCAGTCAGCATTAAACCTGTACTTTCACATTAACTGTCATATTAATTGTTGCTACAGTGTTAAAAGCTCTATCCATCTTTGCTTTTATTTTTATAAGAACAATTGGTGCACTGCACCTTTAGAACAACAGCGCTGTCTCTTTCAGAAAGACGGTAGTCTTGATTGTTGATTGTTGTTGAAGTTGTGCGTGGCTGTGGATTTATGCCGCTGAACTGAGGGTATGTTGTAAATATAAAGTAAAATAAATAAAGATGAACGTTTGTCTTGCTGTTTGTTTTGGAGTTGCAACGGATGAATGTTTTAGACTAAAAATTTAATTTTTCTGGTGATGCCTGGTGTATAATCAGTCAACAATGAGTTAGAGTATTATTATCTAAATTGTCTTTTTGTTATTGTCAGCCATTATGGTTTATTTTATTTTATATCGCTGTGAAAACAACAACAAATCTTGTTGGAACATTTAACTTCTTTGTATTTTCAAATGTCCCACCAATAGCGAACACATTTTAACAAGACCACACTTGAACACATCATGATAACGTTATTGACCTTCGCCTAATGCTCATAATTACCGAGTAGAACTTGAATGCGTCATAATACAGTTCAGTGTAGCCTGGTAAGTGAGCGGGTGCTTGGTGCTGACTGGAGCACTGTCCGACAGTAATATGTGTGAAACACACAGTCCGCTGTAGATAGCCTCCACATTAGTAACGTTCAGTTATCTACACTAGGAATCGCTGCTCTACAATGAACTGCGTTTACATGATCTTTAGTATCCTGGTTTTGAGCATATTCGGGATATGTTGTTTACATGGAACACAGAGAAACCCGGTTATTCATATCCCTGTATACATGATAAATAACAGTATCCCGTTTTCCGACCACTGCATCCTATCTGCGCATGCGTGTTTTACGTCTTTGTCAACGTTTTCCAACGCGACCTAACTTGTTCAACGGAGCGAGATGGAAAACCAGCGTCACGTAGCTTTTCCGCAACAGATTTGAATACATCAGCATGTCTGTGTTTTCGTTATGTTTAGTTATTTCATTAATTTAAGGCAAAATTCTGTCTCTTCGTCGCTCCAAAAGTGAGAAGTTCTCGTTGCCGCCATGTTGTTTGTATATCTAGTGCGTCACTCGCGCCTGCGCAGACAGTGGGCAGCCGTCAGAGACCAGGATAAGGTGTATACATGCTCCAGTATCCCGGCTTCTATCGGAGTAGGTAGCAAAGCCGGGTTTCTTGAAATCGGGAAATGGGCATATCCCGATTTCTGAATTCGGGATATGGTGTTTACATGGACAAACACAAAAACGGGATACTATCTAAATACTACACTATCTAAATATAGTATCTAAAATACTAAAATAGTATCCCGATTTGGATCGGGTTACTAAAGACCATGTAAACATGGTCAATGAACTGGCCACTTCCCGCCTCTCACCCGATGATTGACAGCTAACGTAAGCTACAGCCCCGCCCCGTCAGCTACGCGTTACAGACAATGAATGAATGAATGAATGAACAAGAGGCGCCCTCGGTAGTTTTACTCTCACCATTCTTATAAAATGTTGATGTCCTGGGCCCCTGCTCTGTTGCTCCTAGCCCTGGCCTCCCTCTCTAGTCTTTTCTAGTCTCCAGATCTGTGTTTTTTGTTCCATCATCTTCATCATCTTCGCTGCTGGAGTTCGCTCGCGCTCAATTCGAACCTGCGGTGTGGACCAAACCATTTTTTAAGAAGGGGCCAAGAGGGTTATTGAAATTATTAAAATTAAAATATGTCGTGACTTTGTGGCTTTATTTTAGTTGGGATTCATTACTATGAATATAATGTAGTCGTAGAGGCTACTGGGGGCTGTGTGTGGCCCTGATGGGCTGTGGGCCCTTAGAACTGTCATCACCTTTCCCCCCTAAACGACGGCGCTGACCCTGCCATAGATTCTCCCTCTGCCTTTAACCGCCTTCCGCAGCACGTCACCAACCACGATCACTACGTGTAAATCACCTATTATTATTATTTTCAGCTGAGGCTGCATTCAAGAGCACAACCGGCCTCAACCTCCAAACGTCAGCAACACATCATAAAACATTTATTGAACGGTAAACTTCGGTAGTCGCACACGTGCTACTAATTGCATTTCACAATTCGCACTGAACTATTTTTTACTAGCATTTGCGACGAGGTGCTCGCACTGTGGAGCCCTGCCCCAGGGACAAATGAAGTTTTCTGAATCTGAATAAAAATAAATAAATAGTAAGCTACACTTTAAAAATGATCTTATAAAATGTGTGATTAAACTCAGGCCCACTACCACAGTGTTCACATGCTGATAGTTCTATTTATCTGCTTCATTCATTTACCTGCTGGTCATCAAAAAAATAAAAGTGTTTAAGACGTAGATTTGGCTCCAAGTCATCACTGCTGCATTGTTGCATGTTTTCATTTTTCCTGTTGCTAAATACCTCAGTGTTGTGATGACTTTCATTTCTGGTGATATTGCGATTGTAACCAGCTTGATTGTCATTCAGTGTTTGGAGAATATCTCTCCTGTCTCTTCTCTCAGACATTTTCTCCTCCTCTTCAGAAACTCCTAAACCTCTAAAAGTCCTCCTCCCTGCTCTGAACAGATCTCACCTTAGGAGCTCTCTGAAGAGCTGAGATTCTTTAGGAATACCTTTTATCTTCACCAGGATCTACTCTGAGGAAACATCATGATTCTAGGAATGTTCTTAGAGTTTGGCCACTAGGAGAAACTCTTTGAGATAAGAACCTTTAGGAATACCGGCCCAGTCTGTTAGCATACATGCCAGCAATACAGACACACTGAAAGTGACCGTTAGCTAAATAACAGCAGCATGTTTAACACGGTATTAGCATTAGCATGCTAACTTTGGGCACCACGCAAAAAAGTTCTGGGATGATCTGTTGAGAACAAATGAGAACAAACACGCTTTACGTGGGATGGTCAGAGTCAGACAAAGGGCCGTATACGGCCCGCGGGTCGTGTCATGCCCTGGGGCCTCATGTACGAAGGGTGCACAAAAATGTTCCGTACGTACTCGCTCACGAAAAATTCAGATGTATCAATAGTGAAATGTCGTGAACTTGTCCGTTCCTTCACCAACGTCATGTCTGGCTACGCTGGCTTCTACAGCTGTTGATCCTCTGGAGACACTGAGAGGTGATGCTGGGAAACTGTCATCAGTGTGAAAACTATTAGACCGACCGGTCGACCCTGAGCAGAGCCATGCCAGCCGTGTGGGGCGGAGTTATCCTCATGTCAGCCAGGTATATCAAATACCCACAATGCATCTGAACAGGTCAACATTAAAGAGACGGTTCTCTGAATGTAATCAGAGCTATGGACTGGACACACACTGATATAAAAGAACCATCACATGAATTTGTAAATGTCAACAGGAAACATGTTCATTCATCAATGTACAGATCATACGTGATGCGCAAATGCAAGTAAACATTGTGGCAGCATGTCAAAGAGGACATGTTTGCGCATCTCCAGTGAGTAGCGTCTCCAGTTCTCTTTCTGTGAAGTTCTTCTTCCCGTCTTACTCATTCTTATGTTTTCGTTTTCTGATCACACAGAGAGGGGAATCTCAGGTGGAGGGTCAATTTAAAATATAATTTGCATATTTAAAAGGGGCGTGGACAGGGAGGGGTCAGGTACGCTCGATTGGGATGTACAAAGGAAAAATGCTTCTAAATCTGAGCGTGCTCCACGTTTTAGAAGGAAATCTACGCAACTCTTCGTACATGAGGCCCCAGGTCTGTTCTACACCATTACATGTTTCATCTGGTGCCCCCCCTAGAGGCAGCTCCCCTGCATTACTGTGTCCTAACAGCCTTTAAGCTTCATTGACTTTAACAACTAACAGTGGACATTTTCTACAGTTTCTGATACAAACACTCGTCTTGAACTAAAGGACATTTACAGATTTATGGAGGAAAGTTCTGGATGAACATGAATTAGATTCAGTTGCTGATTAAACATATCAGATCTACAACAGTAAAAGACAGTGAACTTACTCTAGTTTCTCCAGTCTACAGTCTGGACTCTCCAGAAAACCACACAGCTGCTTCACTCCTGAATCCTTCAGACTGTTGTTACTCAGGTTCAGATGTTTCAGATGGGAGGGGTTGGACTTCAGAGCTGGTCCCAGAGAATCACAGCTGATCTTTGACAAACTGCAGCTCTTCAATCTGAATAAAGAATAAAAGATGTGAGTTTAGAAAGTTCAGAGCTGAAGAAGGTTCAGAATGAACAAGTTTAAAGTTCACATGTTGAAGATGTTTTGTTCTTTTGTAAATATTTCTTCGAAACTTTTTCTTCTTTAGAACACAAATATACTCAGGCATGCAAACTGGTCAGGGGTCAAAAAGGTGAGAAGAGTGCGCGAAGAGGGAAATGGCCACGAACCCCCCCCCCCCCCCCCCCCCCCCATATTTCACTGTCTGAATGGAGTTGAATGTGCCAATTTTCATGTTTCCACTTCTTCCGTCAATAATCTCATTCATGAGACTGAACGAGGATTCAACTCTGGGGCCGTGAAAAACAGAGAGATTTCCGGCGTGTGAACGTCTTCTTTTGCTTCTCCCTTGTCGAAGACTGAATTAATGAATTGCTGTAACGTACTGCGGTATTGATCGGTGACGTGCATAGCGCTTGCAAGTGGCGGGTAAAGTCTGTGCATGTTTAATAAACACATAGGGGCTACGCATGGGGCTCTGACAACACATTTCAATATGTGTTTGCGTCTGTAAATAAAGTCAGCGGTTATATATACCGTATTTCCTCTAATACAGGCCCGGGCCTTTATTTTACTCAAGCGCATAGCGGTCCAGGCCTTTATTGGAAGGAGGCCAGAATTAGAGGCAGGCCTTAATTTCTATTTGAGCAAAACGAACTACGAGTAGAATGAATAAAAACAAGATTTTGTGTCTATTTGAACCTATAAAATACTAGGTTCATTTATTGAAAACGTACAGTTACCATAACATGGTATGCTTACAGAACATTAACAACAAATGAGCGGCGCGACGCGGTCGGAGCGCACTGAGGACAGTGAGTCCGCTGCAGGTCGGCAGTCGCGCCGGGAGCGAGTGGGCCCCGTCCCTCCCCGCAGGGAGAGAGGGCGCAGTGAGCACTGATTCCACGACCCCAGGGAAGCGGTGAGGTGAGATGCGGGGGGTCGCTGTAAAGCTCGCGGCCGGAGCCGACGAGCCACCTTCGCCCCGAGCACTTACAGGCCGCGCACCGCCACGGAGGAAATGCGCCCGGCAGGGGCCGGCCGACGCTGGGGAGAGGTCCCGCTGAGGGGATCCTCCCACACCGTGCCGCCGAAACCCTGACCCGCCGAGATGGTTCTAATAATAGCCCCGGCCGCTATTAGAGACCGGCCTTTATTTACCTCCGCTGACAGCGAGACCGGCCAATGTTGGAGACCCGGCCGCTAATGGAATACAGGCCAATATTAGAGGATTTACGGTATATAGAACATTATATTATTATATTATTAAAATATATTAAAATAAAAGTCAACGAGTAGGCTAGCCCCCCCCCCCCCCAAAATATTTTCTCCTCGGATTTGCACGAATCACATAAGTCACCCAATTTGGATTGAAAACGGCGAATTTCGCCGAAAGGTGAGGAGTTTGCATGCCTGTATACTGTATATTTGTTAGTTTCTTTGTTTTATAAAGATGCTTCTCAGAGGACTTTTATTCACTTTCCTGATCACAACCGGACTATTGTTTGGAGAGCATTCTGCGTTCGGGCAACAACGGGACGCAGCCATTGTTTACAGTCGGGATCAGCTGTTTGACCTGAGACACGCCGGCACAGACCATGGCTACATCACAGACCTCATCCCCGAGGAGATAAAGAGAAAGCGACGGGGGAGAAGAGGTAAGGGATGGAGGACGAGGCAGAAGAAGGCAGCGGCGAGGAGGGAGCGAAAGAGATTTAAGCCGTGTCTTCCCTCCGTCATCATGGGAAATGTCCGGTCGCTGGCTAACAAAGTGGATGAGCTGGAAGCGTTAGTCAAGACCCAGCGGGAGTTTCGTGAGTGCAGCATCATGCACATAGCAGAGACATGTGGGTCAGATCTGGCTTGAAGCCGGCACAGGTGGCGTTCACTCGGCACTGGCATACGGCATGTGAGCCGGACATGGCCCAGATGCGGCAAAGGCGGCACTGTCTTGACTCCGGCAGACAGATGTGGGCCACTTGTGGAGTGCCGAATTCGGCCCACATATCAGCTTAGACCTCTGGGCCACATATGTGAGGCCGGACTCATGCCACCCTTAAAGTTATTTTTCGATATTTTTGAGTGAGTTGTTGTTTAACATCACAGGTTTAATAAATATAAATAAGTAAATTAAATATTATTATGATATATTGTCGATGTCAATCAATGTCAACTATCACAATATCGTTCTTGTAGAAACAGGACAGATGTCTCAGTTGATCTGAAAATTTAAAGTTAAACCTTGCCACAGCGGCCTTTCAACGGTCAGCCAGCTATCCACTTTTTAAATTCATCAGCCAATCAACGGAAGTAACGGAAGTGACGTAACCGTCCAGGTGACTGACGCGACCGACGTCACTGTGACCGGAGCTGATGGCTGCTCGTGCACTCCGGTGAGACGGACATCAAAGACGTGGTGAGTGAAATGCATCAGTTTTATGTTTACGATAACATTTGTTTTTGAGACAATGCGCTAGCCGTTGGTATACTGTCTAGAGCAGTGGTTCTCAACCTTTTTTCAGTGATGTACCCCCTGTGAAATATTTTTTCAGCCAAGTACCCTCTAACCAGCACAAAGCATTTTTAGTGTCAAAAAGTCAGGTGGCTTACCGACGTGACATCCATGTTTTGTATTAAGATGACGCTGCAGATGTGCTGGCTTCATGCAACTGTTAGCTAATTTCTCCCCACAGAAAAAACACATTGCACTGGGTGGGTTGCAACTTGTGGACGTAAATCCAAATAAAACATACTCTTCAAGATACAGCCGGAATTTTGCCGGCTGTGGTTTGGCCTTCTTTGCCACTTGTCCCTCCGTGTTTTCAAAAGAATTGCCGCTACGCTTCAACCACGACTCCATCGTTTGAGTTTTAATGAGTTTTAACAGTGATTGACAGGTGATGGCAGGTACGTGACAGGTTGGGTTGGTATGGGGGGGACTCTGGGTTTTTAGGATAATGAAATTGAATAGCCTACTGAAATATAAAATTCATTTTATGAACTTATATTTTCCTGAAATATTTATTAAATAATTATTTTTAAAGGATTTTTGCATGGATGCTACTTTTTAAATATATGTATATTTTAAAATCTCAAGTACCCCCTGGAGTGCCTTCACGTACCCCCAGGGGTACGCGTACCCCCATTTGAGAACCACTGGTCTAGAGAGTCTAGCCTGAATGTTAACAAGGGGCGCTAACGTTTAGCTATGTGGCTAACGGTTAGCTATGTGGCTAACGGTTAGCTATGTGGCTAACGGTTAGCTATGTGGCTAACGCGTGGTTAGCGTTAGCTAACGATTACCGTTAGCCTAAAATGCGGCTCAGGAAAGGATGGACTGCACTGTTTTGCTGTTAAACTATCATATTAGTTTTGAATAAATTATATAGACGAACTTAACACAGCAGATGTTTTGCCGAAGGGGTCGTTTTCTTTTTTTTTTTCACGTTTTTTCCGGCTAGTTAAACATTAGTGCTACTACCATAGCTTCTGCTAGCTGACCGTTAGCGTGTTTTTCCGCTGGCAATTACAGATGTATCGTGCTTCAATCCAAAAATAGCGTTTAAAAAGTCAACTGTGGACTTGTAGAGTTTTATTTATGTATGTGTTATGTGTTTTTATTTTATTTTTTTGAGAAGACGTTTCACAACTCATCCGAGTAGCTTCTTCAGTTCGAGGGGACTGGTGGGAAGTCTGAGGTTTAGGAACTTGTACTGAAACTATTGTTTGTAAACAACCATAAAACGGGTCAGTTTGAATGTTGTTTACAAACCTACAGACTCTATTTTCAAGAATCTTAGAGTTATTTTAATTGATCACATACTGATACTGACTACTCACAGTTTGTGTAACACTAAGTCCTTGTTTTGTACATAAATTAAACCAAGTAGATGTAGGGAGAACATTTATCTGACACCTGAATATTGTCATCACTATCAGTTTTAATATAATTACTGTAGCCATATTATCTAATGATACATAAATGTTAATTTCCAATCATTTGTGCTTTGTGTGTATGTTTCAGCTGCTGTTGGCGTAACTGACTAACATCTGGGGCCACAGACCAGGAAATAGACTGGACCATCAAAAGATGTTTACATCTCTCTCCAGGTAGAGATGGTGGCAGACTGAAGAGGATGAAGAGAAAGCAGGGAATGGACAGCACCATATCTAAAACTCGTGCTGAGAGTGGGGAGAATCCAGTTTTCTCTCTACTTCCATCAGGTCGGTGTTTCCGATGCCTGAGGACAAAGACTGAAAGGCTGAAGAACAGTTTCTATCCAAATGCCATCCGCCTGCTCAGCTCTGAACTGTAACCACTTATACCACTGCACTTTACTCACATAGCTGCTCAATACCGTAAATGTGTGTATATATACAAACTACCCCCCCTCTAAGTTTACACTTGAGTTTTACCATCTTTATTTTATTCTGTATTACCATCTATATTTTATTCTATTTTTATCGGTATACATTTACACTTATATTGTTTACCTTGTGTGTTAAGGAATTTACAATTACTACTGTTTTACTGTAGTACTCTTTTTTTTTTTACTACTGGCTGCAGGTACAAGAATACATTTCACTGTGCATTGTAGGGGTGGGAAAAAAAATCGATTCTCCGATTTATTTCGATTCTATCCTGAACAATTCTGTCTCGATTCAAATAAGTTCATAATCGGAATTTTAAAATCAAAATTTTTAATTAGTTCGCCCGCTGCAATATTCTGTGCGCCTGCTGCGGAGCTCAACAGAAAACTCTCCTCTCTGGCCTGCTGATTCTCTGCTATACGCGCATGCACACACACGTGCGAGTTGTTTACATGCGGCGATAAAATGGCTGCACTACCTAATTTGAGTACGTGAGGGCGTTCACACTGAAAATTCCAACGAGACGAAGTGCACTGCAAGTACCCGGATGGTGTACTCATAACGGTCAAAAAGCTGAGTGTGGAACGCTGCACACTTTCCACCCTAAACGGTAGCCATCTTGACTACGAAGCGGCAGGGGAGGGACTATCAACCCAATTCAAACTTGCGATAGTGGCGGCTGATATCGGCGGCAGTGATTTGGAAGCGGTGGTGGAGCAGTTTTACAGGTCCATACAGATGTAAGTTACAATATGACATTTAATGAAAATGATCTATATTGCTGTTTTACACGTAGTACTATTAAATTGCTGCTCGATATACGCTCGCGGTCAAAATCAAAATACGGCGTTAGTCATTCGTCATTTCCGGTAAGTATAGGCGTAGCACCCGATTTGAGACGATACTACCTTTTTGAAAATTACGCTCTACGGACGTAAGTGCATAGTGCTCATAGTGCATGATATCGAAGTGTACTGACGAAAGTACGCCATTTGAGACACAGTCATAAGACTTGCACCGGCTTCTTTAAAAGCTGACGTATGGCAGCATTTTGGATTTTTTGAGGATGGAGGAAAGATCGACAAGACTTTCACTGTTTGTAAGGTAAATTCTAAAAAAAATTAGAGAAGGTAATTCATCTATTTTTCTTTCTCTAATGATCAACACAATAGTAGGAAATGATTTGCAAATTCTGAGTAGCAAACTCATATTTAAGAATCTGACCAAACTAAAATATGTGTGTGTGTGTGTGTGTGTATATATATATATATCACAAAATTTAAAGTCACACATGGAAATGTACATAAAAAAAAATAATAAAAAAAAATCGATTAATCGATAATCGTTTTAGAATCGAATCGTTGACCTCTGAATCGGAATCGAATCGAATCGTGAGGTGCCAAGAGATTCCCACCCCTAGTGCATTGTACTATATATAACTGTGTATGTGACAAATACAATCTTAAACCTTTATGGACATGTCTAGAATCATAAATGTACAGTTTTTAAATTTGTTAAATGTTTGTTAAATGTACTGTGTTGACATGACTAAAAAAATAATAATAAATAATAATACTGTACTTGTTTTTATATATATATATATGAATAAATATGGCACATAAATATAGTGGCTGAGTTAAGGCTGACATCAGGAACCACTTCTGAAAATGGTTTGGCCCACCTTAGGGCCACATCAGGGCCAGCTCTGGTTGAAGTGTGGGCCTTATCTGGCACACATGTTGGATGCCGGATGTGGCCCACGTAAGGGCCGGAATTCTTTCAGGCATGTGGGCCGAGTGCAAGTGGGAGGTGTGGCCCAGAGGTGGGCCACACCAGTTTTGCTATGTGGGATGTTTTTTACGGAGACATGGTTGCACCGTGACATCCCTGACTAGAACGCTACCATCAACGGCTTCCAGACTGTCCGGGCAGATCGGGACATCACCGCAAGTGGTAAGCGGAAAAGAGGGGGGCTTTCCATCTTTGTCAACAACAGGTGGTGTAACCCAAACCACATCACCATCAAGGAACAAGTCTGCTGCCCGGATATCGAACTGCTGGCTGTGGGGCTCAGGCCGTATTTCCCGCCGAGGGAAATTCCCCATGTTATCGCCGTCACTGTTTACATCCCACCATCAGCGAACCCGACGGTAGCATGTGACATCACTCACGGCGTCACTGCAAAACTGCAGACCAAACATCCGAATGCCCTGATAGTAGTCTCTGGTGATTTCAGTCATGTCCCAATGATAAATACACTGACTAATTTTACACAGTATGTTGACTGCCCGACCAGAGAGGAGAGGACACTGGATTTGCTGTATGCTAATGTGAGGAATGCATACAGATCTACCTCCCTTCCCCCCTGGGCAGGTCAGACCATAACCTGGTTCACCTCAAATCCTGCTATGTGCCCCTGGTTAGGACACAACCAGTCACCACCAAAACAGTGAAAAGGTGGTCTGAGGAGGCCTACCACTCACTGCAGGACCGTTGAACTAACGGACTGGAATGCACTCAGTGAGCCACATGGAGAGGACATCGACGGACTTATGGAGTGTATAACTTTTTACATAAACTTCTGTGTGGATGTGTGAGCTGCCCATCATCATCATCAACACCAACGATGGCATCATCATACCCTCCCCCACCTCACAGCTCTCCTGCTCCTGTAGGGCCCGATAAAATCCGTTTTATTTTTTTCCCAAATTCTGTTTTGTTTTTTCCCAAATTCCATTTTTTCCATTTTAATTTTTGGTAGTTCTGTTTTTTCCAGTATAGTTTTTGCGAATCCCATTTTTTTTTTACCTTTTACTCTTATTTTACTATCAAAAACAGTGTGTTTTTAATGTAAATGACTAAAATGCACACAAATTAAATAGAAATTAACTTTATTGAGGTGACAGACAACACGTTTCCTCAATATGGCAAAATTAAAGTGCATCAAAACCAACCAAAAAATCTGAATTCACACTCCTGACCACTTGGTGGCGAGTGAGCATATTGATTGGCTCTTGGTTAAGCAGGGATCCACGAGCAGCAGTTATGAGTCGGTTAAGTTTCGTTTCTCTGCGTCTTGTGCGTAAGTGAGCGCCTTAGTTTGCTAATAGACGTCTAGATTCACAAATCTTGAGTCGTCTTTGATGGCCGGTTATATAAGCCAGATCCAAATCTTTTTTTCCACCGCTATATTAATTAAAAATGAATGAAAATGAAATTCTATTGAATATGTCATTATTATCATTTAAAAAAATTAAAGTGACGGGTAAAAATAGATTATGACGGGATTTTTATGACCCTGTCAGTCAAAATGACAGACAACGAAAAAGTCTAGCGCAACTTCTGCCTGACACATAGAAGTCGTTCGGGAACTGCTCGGCTCTGTACTGGGGGGTTAGCGTCGAGTTTCGCAGTTTTTTCGCCAAAGAAGACGGAGCCATAGGCAGCCGATTCGCCATGCTTACAATGTTTTGAAGGGGGAGGGGCTCAGTCTTTGGAAGGGGCTTGTTGTGCCACCCAGATTTGCTTCCCTCCGTGCAGTTTTCCCCAGACATACGTTCCTCTTCCACATGCAAACAGCACTGCAGTCAAATTATGTCAAATTACGCGATATTCCGCATTAAAAAATAGATTCCGTTTTTATCGGCCAATTCCGCGATTCCATCTGCGATTCCGTGATCGCGGAAATCATAGGACCCTACTCCTGCTCTTATTGATGGCCCTGCTCCCCCTTCACTACCTCCTCCATCAGCCCTCTCCAGAGGCGTGGCAGCAACCCCCCACCAAGAACAATAACAATGACCTGCAGCTGACCAGGTGAGGAGACGGCTGAGGACAATCCACGCAGGAAAGGCTGCAGGCCCGGATGGCGTCTGTCCCAGGGTGCTTAGGACCTGCGCCACCCAGCTGTGTGGAGTCTTTCAACTGGTTTTCAACATGGGCCTGAGCCTACAGAGGGTACCTGTGCTGTGGAAGACACCATGCCTCGTCCCAGTGCCAAAAACACCATGCCCCTGCAGCCCCAGCGACTACAGACCGGTGGCCCAGACCTCCCACATAATGAAGACCTTCGAGCGACTGGTTCTGGAACAGCTACAAGACATGGTCGACACTCAACTGGACCCTCTCTAGTTCACCTACCAGCCACGACTTGGAGTAGAGGATGCCATCATCTTCCTCCTCAACCGTGCATATGCTCACCTGGATAAACCGGCAAGCTCTGTGAGGGTCATATTCTTTGACTTTTCCAGTGCTTTTAACACCATCAGGCCGACTCTTCTGGATGAGAAGCTCAAAGCTATGCAGGTTGATGCCTCCCTGGTGTCCTGGATTGTTGACTACCTCACTGGAAGACCACAGTATGTGCGGCTGCAACACGGTGTGTCTGACAGGGTGATCAGCAGCACTGGGGCTCCACAAGGGACAGTCCTCTCCCCCTTCCTCTTCACCGTCTACACCATGGACTTCAACTACCAGAGGAGGATGCTGGCAAGAGTGGAGCCATCCTGGACAACACATCTCACCCACTCCACAACACACTGACCAGTCTAAGGAGAACCTTCAGTAACAGACTCATTCTACCCAAATGTACCACAGAACGCTACAGGAGCTCATTCCTGCCTGTGGCCATCAACCTTTATAACTCCTCCCGCTGAGTGTTGGTCACTCTTAACACCTTTAACACTTCAGATGCCGTTAACTTATTTGCAGCCTCTTACCTCTGTATATTGTGAATATGTGTGCAATATTGTTCTTTTACTTTAAAATTCAATTCAATTCAATTCAATTTTATTTATATAGCGTCAATAACAATACAAATCGTCTCAAGACGCTTTACAAAAACCCGGCCTGAAACCCCCAGAGCAGCCTGAAGGCAACGGTGGCAGGAAAAACTCCCTTTTAACAGGAAGAAACCTTGAGCAGAACCCAGCTCATATGGAGGGACCCATCTGCCTAAGGCCAGCCGGGTACAGACAGAAGAAAGAGAGAAGAGAACAGCAAGATAAACATACATCTGTCATAGATACACATATCTGACTAAAGCGTACATGTGGAATCTTATGATACAAACTGAAAATGCATCTTACTTTATTTTTATATATTTTTGTATTGCTTTTATTCTATTGTAATTGCTCTGTTAACTAGCAACTGTCACTTTATGAGAGCAACAGCAACAAAACAATTTCCTTTAAGGATTACGTAATAAAGTATTCTGATTCAGATTCCTTCACAGTGAACTCTTTTAGATTCTTGTTCAGACAAACAATGACATTTGAATACATCACCTTGAACGTGGTATCAAGATGTTTTAACATTTCATAAAATAATTTAATAACTGATAGATTCAGCTATAATATAAAATAATTGTTAGTTGCTAGCCTGCTTTTAATTTGAAAAACTATAAGGTGGAAATAAAGAGTGTCAGAGTTTCAGAAGCAATCATCCTGTGGAGGATTTTTCTTCTTCTATGAAGGTTTGAAACCTGGAGCTCAACATGGCTCTGCTACAGTCAATGGACTAAACCACAGAAGAAGAAAACAGACTTCATGAAGATCCTCAGTGTGGGGTTAGGGTTATCAGTAGAATATCTGCCTGATGTCTGCAGTTTAGAGTCACCACAACTTTACCATCACATTCATCTCAGCACACAAAGAAAACATGGAGTCTGACCTGAGAGTCTCAAGTCTACAGTCTGGATTCTCCAGAAGATAACAAAGCTGCTTCACTCCTGAATCCTTCAGGTTCTTGTTCATCAGCTCCAGATGTTTCAGTTGGGAGGGGTTGGACTTCAGAGCTGATTCTAGAGAATCACAGCTGATCTCTGACATGCTGGAGTCGTCCAGTCTGAATAAAGAATAAAAGATGTGAGTTCACAAAGTTCCTGCTTGAAGAGAAAAACAACACAGAGTGATACAAAACAAATATTTATTTCAACTGTACACTTGATATAAAATGAAGAAATGTCTGTAATATCATAAAATAATATTTCTGTAAACTTCCAGAAAACCAAACTGCAGTCAAACTAAACTAAACCTCTACAGTCTGATATAAAAGAACATTTGTCATAGTGCTGAATAATTAATGATCTTCTTCAGTCGGGTGGATCAAGTTATTTTCAGAAATAATCAATAATAAATAAAAAGCTAATAAAGTAATGACTTTAGATGGTGGTGATTTCACAGTGTTGTCCAGCTACTTTGAGATCTGACTGCTGCTGTTGACGCTGCGTCTTTCAAACCTAATAAATAGACGGAGGAAAGTTCTGCATGGAAACGTCATCAGAGTGAAACAAAGGAACATCACAGCTGTGTGTCTAAAACAGCTATTAACACACTCAGTAACTATTAGTACATGTGTAAATAATAAGATGAATTAATGTACATTTAAAGAGTTTATTCATCATTTACTGACACTTTCTAAATGTTCTTATGAACCACTGATAACTCCTAAATAAATACTGTAAACACTTTAATATTTAATTTATAAATGATAAACTGATCATTAGTAAAGTATGAAAATATAATTATTAAACAGTTTATAGAGGACTTCTGGTGACACCATGTTGGAGGCAGCAGCTTAAAACTGAGCTCTGTTGGTTCAACTGTTCATTTCCAAACAAAACTACTTTAAAAATCTAAAAAACTTGCACAAACTCGGCATGGCAACTTCTTTGAGAGGCAAAGGCTGAAAACAGGAACACACGAGGAGAAAAACAAAAATGTGAAGCAGCTAACTTTAATGCAGACTCGAGTGGTGCAGCAGATGCTAGCACATGTGACCCTGGGTCCAAAATTTTACCTGAACTGGAGAAGTTAAGGAAATAAAATCTAGACGGACACACGCAGACCACACTGTCGCTGACAATAACTGAATCTTCCATGCAAGAACTGAAAGACGAAATGACTAAACTTGAAAAAGGAACCACGGAGGCAGAAGGACGTATTAGCGCTGTGGAAGATATCGGGATGAGACACCAGAGACCAACACAGTACCTGTTATATAGAGAGATGGACCTGACGGCCAGGTGTGAAGACCTGCAGAACAGGTCAAGATGGAACAACTTGAGAATCTACCGGGTGCCTGAAGGGAGTGAAGGAAAGGATGCGAAGGCTTTTGTGAAGGAGCCAATTCAATCAGTCCTTCAACCGATGCCTGAAGTGAATCTACAAATAGAGAGAGCCCACCGATCCCTAACAGCCAAGCCAAAGAACCCCACTGCCACTCTGAGATCACTGATTGTCAAGTTTCTGGATTACTCTGTGAAGGATGCTATTCTAAGACAAGCCTGGAGCCAAAGACAGATCCTCTACAAAGCAGAGCTGATATTCTTTGACCATGATTATTCCCCAGAGTTACAAGAGAGCACAGGTGTGAGATGCAATCAAACAGTTAAAGCAGAAAAACATCAGCGCCTAATGCATCTACCCAGCACAGCTGAGGATCTTCACTGGTGATGGTGAAGACCTACTCGATGCTAACACATGCTCTCCTGGCGCTACAGGGGCTCAGGATACAGGCATGGGTGGATGAGAGGGAGCAGATGGAGAGCGATCTGTCCCGCTACAGGTGGAGCACCGTGGGAGGGAGATGAGGGAAAGACCCAGCGGTGCTACCAGCTATGGATGTCAAGGCTCTCCTCAGTGGAGATGAAGGATGCAGAGTGAGGAGAGAATGGGTGGATCAGATATATAGCTCCTCTTTCAAAAACAGGAGGAAAAATAAATCAGTTTATTTTAGCCACGAAAAAACAACTGAGGATAAAGAGGGTAGGTATGTGATGGTGATTATTGGACGTACTACAATAACAATGGTGGACCTATATGTCCCGAACGAAGATTGTCCACTTTTTTAAGATGATAGCATCTCTATTAGCAGTAGGGCTGCAACAACGAATCGATAAAATCGATAAAGTTCGATTATTAAAAGAGTTGGCAACGAATTTCATTATCGATTCGTTGTGTCGCACGATTATTATGCCACGGAGATGTTTGAGTATTAAAAAAAAGTTGAGTTGAGCGCGGAGCGGACGTAGAGGAAAGACCATCGGAGAGACTGTTGTTTTGAAACATGGCGGAGGCGGAGAAATCAGTACAACTGTGTCTCAAATCGCGTACTTCTGCACTTACAATACCTAATTTGAGTACGTGAGTGCGTTCACACTGAAAATTCCAACGAGACGAAGTGCACTGCAAGTACCCGGATGGTGTACTCATAACGGTCAAAAAGCTGAGTGTGGAACGCTGCACACTTTCCACCCTAAACGGTAGCCATCTTGGCTACGTAGCGGAAGGGGAGGGACTATCAACCCAATTCAAACTTGCGATAGTGGCGGCTGATATCGGCGGCAGTGATTTGGAAGCGGTGGTGGAGCAGTTTTACAGGTCCATACAGATGTAAGTTACAATATGACATTTAATGAAAATGATCTATATTGCTGTTTTACACGTAATACTATTAAATTGCTGCTCGATATACGCTCGCGGTCAAAATCAAAATACGGCGTTAGTCATTCGTCATTTCCGGTAAGTATAGGCGTAGTACCCGATTTGAGACGATACTACCTTTTTGAAAAGTACGCCATTTGAGACACAGTCGGTGCAGTACGCCGAAATTAAACTACAAATGAGACCTGGAAGTGGAATCCAGTGTTCAGCCTGGTTTGTAATGTGTTGCTGCACCGGGTATGGTAGGGAAGTACGGCGCAGGCGAAGCGGGGAGATTTTATCGTCACGTAGCGTTTGTTAGCGATATGTATTTATGCCTTTTGGATTCGAGACTTCTCCTGTCACATGAACCTCGTATTAAATTTGGGAAATGGACAAGATGTAAGTTTAATGATTGCTGGCTTTGTAACGTGAAGTTGGAGAGAAGCTTAGCCACTTTTGCTAGTAGTATGTTTCAACATGAAGTAGCAAGGCGTCTCACGGCATATTACAAAATATAATAACAGATAATAAAATGTTCGTGGCTTGTAGCCTTCACCAACGGATGCAACAAGAGTGACACCTGCTGAACTAAGCGATGAAAACAAAGGAGGCGCCGCCGTGTGGCGTAAACTGGTACTGCCCCATGTAAAACACTGGCTGTTACAGCTTGAATGAAATGATTTCATTGATTAGCTGAAACGTCCTGAACTATCCTTATGAGGCGAACTGCAGACTCTACCGATTTTTTAAAAATTATTGAATGAATCATTTTTTAAATGATTACTTTAACAGCTCAGAGATGTTCAAGGAGCAACCTGTTTATGCACTTTCTGCTCTGTCAGCTCTGTTTTTGAATAAAGGGTTGGAAATTAATGCTTTTTTTTTTTTTGTCCGATTCATCGTTTAATCGAAAAAATAATCGACAGATTAATCGATTATTAAAATAATCGTTAGTTGCAGCCCTAATTAGCAGACAAAGCAGAGGGAGTTATTTTGATAGGTGGAGATTTCAACTGCATTGTGAGGCAGACTCTAGATAGACTTCCAGCAGGAGGAGGCTCCATGTCCAAGAAATCCATAACTCTTCATGCAATGATGGATGAACTGGGCCAGGTGGACGTCTGGTGTCACCCACACCCTAGAGAAAAGGACTATACCTTCATGTCACAGGTGCATGGCAGCCACTCTAGACTGGACATGTTTCTGATATCAGGAACAGATATTTATAGAACGAGTGAATGTAATATAGAACCAATAACTATATCGGACAATGCTCCTGTCGCCTTAAAGACTCAGATAGGACCAAATAAACAGTTTAAATATTGGAGACTCAACGTTTCATTATTAAACGATGAAGCAACCCAACAAGAAGTCTGTAAAAACCAACAGACTATCTGAAATCTAATGATAATGACACAGTCTCCCCCTCTACTCTCTGGGAGACGGTCAAAGTGGTGATGAGGGGTAACATTACTGCTATCTCATCTAGATTAAAAAAGCAAAGACTGGACTTCCGGTCTGGCAGCCATGAGGTAGACAGCACGCTATCGGAGCTCCCCGATCATCAAGGAAACGCCGTTATTTTTTTGAGAGATTGTTTCTTGTTAATAGGAAAGGTTGAAAAGGCGTTTATAATATGCCCAAACCAAAACAGAAAAGCGTGCCACAGACGAGGGAAAGAGCTCAAATAGCCGGGGAGGGGTCGGTCGAGGATGATACACCTGGCCTTCCCGACATGGCGGAGCAGCAAGTGGATGCGGAGACGGTTAGCCTGCAGACGATATTGCAAGAGCTGAGAGAGTTTCGGCGCGAAAATGTAGATACTCTCCGAGAGATACGAGAAGACATTAAGGCAACTAACAACAGAGTCGAGGAAGCCGAAATGCGAATTTCAGAGACAGAGGAAAGAGTGCAGGGGCTGGAAGAAGCTACGGCGGAGCTGCTAAAGCTACAGGCTAAGCTGGAGGACAGGCTAACGGACCAGGAGGGGAGAGCAAGGCGGGAGAATATAAGAATTCACGGCATAGAGGAGGGGTCCGAGAGCAACTCCACATCGATGATAACATTCGTGGAAAATCTGCTGAGGGAGAAACTGGAGCTGCCCCCCACCCATGACCTGAAGATTGAACGTGCGCATCGCGCACTGGGACCGAAGCCCCCGGCTGGGTCTCCCCCGAGATCTATAGTCGCTAAGTTCTCCAGCAGCAAAACTAAAGAAGAAGTTCTGAAGTTGGTATGGCAGAAAAAAGGTTTTCTGTACAAGGAAAGAAGAGTTTTTGTGGACCACGACTACGCACCGGAGACCCTCAAGAAACGCCGGGAATACGCAGAAGCGAAGAAGGTGCTGCGGGAAAACAACACACGGTTCCAGACACCTTTCCCAGCCAGATTAAGGGTGTTCTACGAGGGAGAGACGTGCCTATACAACTCGGCCGAGGAAGCTACGACGGACATGGTGAAGAGAGGTTTGCCTGTGACGATATTCAAACCACCGGCGAGCTGGGCTGATAGAGTGAAAAACCTGATGTGGCGCAAGGTCCGGTCCCCGGGGAGAACGGATCAGCACCCTGAGACGCCGCGGGACGGTTTTAAAAAGAGACTGGACGTTTTCAGACGGTCTGACCGCTGATCTTGTTGCGCCTCGGCGCGGTTTCTCCACGGTAAGGATACATAGTAGTAGTGGCAGTGACGCGAACAATTAATAAACCACTACTTTGAGACGTGTTTGGGTCAGTTTAATGACATTAATAATATAATATGTGTGACCGGGGAAATCCGACTAAGCTAAAACATGGAACATTTTGAAAACTTAAGGGAGGGCCCTCCACAACTGGAGATGATTGGAGACTTTCCCTCCGAGCCGGCAAAACATCCCGGCTCCTTCAGGGTCTCAAACGAGACCTCAAATCAGGAAGTTCAACTTGAGTCACTGGTAAAATGTCTCAAGTTTATGTTCTTTTGGGACTGTTCAAGTCACGTTCTTTTTTGTGTTTTTGTTCGTGTTCTTATAGTGTTTGAGTGGAGGGGGGTAGTAAGATTAAAAGAGACATATAATTTATAATGGAAAGTCCAAAAGTTCCACTTAGATTTGCCTCTTACAATGTGAAGGGTGTACTTAATCCAGTTAAAAGAAGTAAAATTCTGGGCAAAATGAAAAAAGACAAAGTAGATATAATATTCTTGCAAGAGACGCATCTAACCGAATCCGAGCATGCTAAACTTAAGAGGCAGGGCTTTAATCAAGTTTATTCGTCGTCCTATAAAACAGGACATAGAAGGGGAGTGGCTACACTGATAGCGAAAAGATTAATTTTTGAAAAGATATCAGAAACTTCGGACAAAGAGGGAAGGTATAACATGCTTGTAGGAAAATTAGAAGGGTCAGAAGTCACTCTCTTAAATGTTTATGTACCCCCAGGTGCAACATGGGAATTCTATAAACAAGTACTTGATCTAATGATTACAAAAGCCCAGGGAATGGTGATTTGTGGTGGTGACTTTAATTTGAGACTGAATCCAAACTGGGATGTGTCAAGACCCACTCAGACTAACACAATAAGCAAAAAGGTGAGAAAGATGATGAGTGAAATGGGCATTTGTGACGTATGGAGGGAGTTGAATCCTACAACTAGAGATTTCACTTTTTACTCCTCACCACATAAAACGTACTCAAGGATTGATTATTTTTTCATGTACAGTAAAGATATTGGTCTGGTAAAGTCTTGTAAAATTGGAATAATGGACCTCTCGGACCACAGCCCGGTTTATCTGGATTTAAATTTTAAAAATAACAAAAACAGTTTTTCCTGGAGACTTAATTTAAATGCACTTAAAGGTAAAATGAAGGATGAACTTCAGGAGGAAATTCGGTTGTACCTGTCAGAAAATGATAATGGGGAAGTATCCCCAATTATGGTATGGGATGCAGGTAAAGCCGTCTTGAGAGGGAAAATCATTGCGAAACTGGCCCTACAAAAGAGGCTTAGACAGGAGAAACTGAATAAACTAGAAAAAGAGTTGGAAAATTTGGAGAAAAAACATAAAAAAGATGTCCAAATGGATATTATGAAGAAAATTAAGGAAATTAAAAATCAAATTAAAGAAATTTACGAGGTAGAAATTCAGAAGAAACTAACCTTTCTGAAACAGAATTACTATGAAGTAGGTAATAAATCAGCCAAAATTCTGGCCTATAAATTAAAAAAACAACAAGCAGAGAGGGTAGTGTATAAAATCAAAGACCAAATCACCAAACAAATAAAACTTGACTTCCAGGACATTCATAGTTGCTTTGAAAAATATTATAAAAATTTATATACCCGGATGGTCAGTAAGGGGATTAGGACTCCTGAATCTCTGCTTGCGTCACTCAATCTCCCCACAATTACAGAAGACCAGAACAAAGTCTTACTGGCCAATGTGACTATCGAAGAACTCCAAAAGGCAATCTCTAGACTAAAACCTAACAAATCCCCAGGCTCTGATGGGTTTACAGCAGAGTGGTACAATACTTTTAGTGACTTATTATCACCTCTATTACTGAGAACATTCAATTGGGTCATTAAAAATGGAGAGATCCCTCCATCTTGGAGGGAGGCGATCATTACTGTAATACCAAAAGATGGTAAAGATAAGACAGATTGTTCTAGTTACCGACCAATTAGCTTGCTAAACCAGGATTATAAACTATTCACATCAATTCTAGCAAAACGCTTAGAAATAATACTTCCAGATATTATTCATTTAGATCAAACGGGGTTCATCAAGCAGAGGCAAACACAGGACAATGTTAGGAGGACATTACATGTTATTAACCATATAGATCAAGATAAATTAGAGGCTGTTCTGCTGGGGCTAGACGCAGAGAAGGCTTTTGACTCTGTCGACTGGTCATTCTTATATAAGACATTAGAGAGGTTCCAATTTCACAATGATTTTGTTAAAGTAATACAAGCTTTATACTATAAACCAACAGCTAAAATTCGGATTAATGGAGCATTATCAAATAATTTTGAACTTGAAAGGGGATGTCGGCAGGGTTGCCCTATATCGCCGCTCTTATTTGTCATCTTTATAGAGCCCTTGAGTCAATGGATAAGGCAGAATGAGAAGATAAAGGGGATCATGGTGTCGCAAGAAGAACACAAAATTGCCCTATTCGTTGACGATATTTTGATATATTTGGGGCATCCGTCCGCCTCTTTCCCAGAATTACTCACAACTCTGAAGGAATATGGCCTACTATCAGGCTATAAACTCAATATTCACAAATCACAAATCTTGACATTCAGGTATTCACCTAGCCATCCCATGAGAGAGGAATTTAAAGTCAATTGGGACTCCAAATCAATTAAATATCTAGGTGTGAATATCCCAAAACACCTGAACATGATCATAGCAGAGAACTATGACATATTGTTTTCCAAAATTAAATCTGACCTGTCCAGGTGGAATCTAATCCCCTTCTTAGGATTAGGACAAAGAGTGGAAGTGATAAAAATGAACCTGTTACCTAGATTATTATATCTGTTCCAAAACATACCAGTCGAGCTTCCAAATGGGAAATTTCAAGAATTAGACAAATTAATATCACGATTCATTTGGCAGGGGAAGAAGCCAAGAATTCGCTATAAAACTCTCCAACTAGCAAAGGACAAAGGTGGCCTTGCTCTCCCGAATATTAAAAATTATCACCAAGCGGTCCAGATAAAAATTTTGGTTGACATTTGCAACCCTTCCTATAAAGCAAAGTGGAAAGACATAGAATGTCAGATATCTAGTGATATCCCAATACAAGCAATTATAGGGGACAGTGGACTGGTTAATTGTCTAAAAGATGTAAACCCATGGATTAAAATGTCAATGAGGACCTGGCACAGAGTAATCAAGGAAAACAAGGCAAAAGAACCTTATTGGATCATTAAATGGATAGGATATGACATAGATTTCTTACCAAACAGGATGGATGCAAGATTTAAACAGTGGGCTGACAAAGGGCTAACAAAATACAGCGACCTCTTTGAGGGGGGCACACTGCAACAATTCCAGGATCTTAAAAATCGATTTAGTTTAACAAATCAAGATTTTTATAGATTTTTGCAAGTTAGACATTATCTAGATAATATAATGAAAAAGGAAGAAGGGCAACAAACTAACTTGGGATTACTGAAGATATTTCTACTCAGCTACAGATCGGACCCTGGTCGCGGAAACATATCAAAGATATACAAGGTGTTACGACAACTAGAAGGAGGAGACACTGTATATATAAAGGAGAAATGGGAGAAGGAGAGCAACATTACGATACAGATGGAAATATGGGAAAAAAATTATATTACAAAAGTGGAAGAGTACATTCTCACTGTCTTGGAGAGAATTTGGGTGGAAAAATGTTGTCAGGTTTTTTAAAGTTCCAGCACAAAGGACTTCTCTGGGAAGAAATACAACCTGCTGGAGAGCATGTGGTGAGGGCAAGGCAACACATTATCACATGTTTTGGGAATGTCCAGTCATTACAAAATATTGGGAGGAAATTAAATTGAACATTGAGAAAATCATGAAAATAGTGATCCCATCAGGGTTTGAGACATTATACCTGGGGCTAAGACCGGACACTGTGAAGGGACCTGACAATAGATATATGTATAATATTTTACTATTAGCAAGTACAAAAGCAATCACAAGGAAATGGTTGGTAAAAGATTCCCCGACAATTGAAGATTGGATCAGAGTGGTTAAGGATATTTTCACAATGGAGAAGCTAACATTCATTCTGAGGCTGGAACAAGAAAAGTTTGAAAGTTACTGGAAAGTTTGGATCAACTATCTAACAAATGATAGGCAGGAAGTTTAAAGTGACATCTCCACCCACCCCCCCCCCCCCCCCCCCCCCACCTCTTAGTTCTTAGTTCTTGACTCCACTCATCTGTTTCTGGTTTTAGTTTCTGATGTAGTTATCACATATTTATTATAAGTGCTATACATGTATGCAGCAAGCTATCTTTGTTTTATTTTAAAGACTATTACAAGGACTACTATTTGAGTTAGTGAAACTTTTGTTATGGCTGTAATTATCACCCCACAGTACTGTCCAGATTACCCCCCATACAACTTGGTTATTAGTTTTACTTTGTAACATTATTTTTTTTCACTTTTCTTTGGATACTCAGGATATTTAGACATTTTGAGGGGTGTTGTGTATAAAGAACAGAGGTATTTCTGTAATGATTTTTGAATTCTGAATATATTTGTAATCTACTTGCTCTCTATACATGTTTCAAGCAAAAGACTTGTTGAGGTGTACTTGTATGAGCTCTTCAATAAAAAGTTTAATAACAAAAAAAAATAAATAAATAAATTAAAAAAAAAGCAAAGACTAGCTCAGCAAGTTGAATTAGAGAGGGAAATTAAGAAATTAGAGACACAGTATCAACAATCAGAAGAACATAACCATTTTGATTGTGACCATTCTGGTATTATTAAAAGAGAAGAGACAGAAACTGGATGACCTGTTGACTTACAAGGCAGAGGGAGCACTGTGATTTATAAATAGGAAGTACTAAGAATATGGTAATAGAGCAAGCTGCTTGCTGGTCTTCCAGCTGCATAAAGCTCAATCTAACAAATTAGTGCATAAAATCAAATGCCCAAATACTAACCAGATGTTAACCCAACCAAAAGATGTTTTGGAGGCATTCGCTACCATAAGCTATATACAGAAGAAGATCAGCCTCATAAAAAAGAGAAGACTGAATCCTTCCTTAATTAAATTAATTTGACCAGATTAACAGTAGATGAGGCAGTTACAATGTTACCAATTACAAAAGAAATTAAAGAAAATATTCTCAGACTCAAAAATAACAAATCTCCAGGGGTAGATGGCCTTCCCAGAGAATATTATAAAACCTTGGTAAATGAGTCAACTCCAGTTTTGTGTAGAGTTTATAACTATGCTCTAGCACAGGGAGGGGCAACCTAAATGATGGAGGGGGCCACAATTTTTCATCGACACTACCTGAGGGCCACATAGGACCGCACACTTAACCAGACATGATAAAACTGCAATTTCAGATATGTTTGTGTGTATATACACACATACATATATATATGAAAAACGTCCCTCTCACCCTTTTGGGGTGGTATCTCATATCTGTGTCATCCTCAAGCTCGGGTCCTCTACCAGAGGCCTTGGAGTCTGAGGGTTCTGCGCATATATATATATATAGATATATATAATGTTTAGTGACGCAAACGGAAAATAACCACTTATTGTTATTTCGTTTATTTTTTTTTTTTTAATTAATTTGTGCATTTTTACACTAAGAAAGAGTTCAACATTGTCCCTGTATACCCACTCTACCTCACCACTACCAGCAGTGGCCACTGGTAAAAAGCTGCCTTTGTTTGCATACTTTTGATTTAAGGCCCGCTACGATAGCAGCCCTTGCAGCTTCAGTATACTTCTCGTATTTAGTGTTGGGACATGAACCTGGTGGTGAGCTATGGAAGCTCACCATGCATAATCAAGTTAACCACATGTCTTGGAAACAAAGGGAGGCCCAGGAAACCCCAAGTCCCACAATCCTCCAGGTGTGAAAACTGACCCAGCAGTAGAATGTGACCTCTGAGGTCATCAGGTCATATAAAGTGCACTTTTTGGCCTGTGTTCTCTCTCTTACCTTCTTACTCTCTACTCTTCCACCTCTTCAACTCCACACCCCCACGTGGGGTGCCAGGCCTGTTCTCCTTACAGCAGTGAAGCGAGAGCCTGCTGAGGAATCTGCACCAGCTCTTTAAGCCAACAAACAGAAGGTTTGTAGGCTAAACCCCCAACCAACAGGAGCCACGGCTAGTTAGCACCGAGCTGCTAACAAGCCACTTCAAAGGGCCTAGTTAAGCTAAGCTAAGCATAGAACTTAAACTTTGATTTGATGTGATATTTGTTTTTATTGAGTTGTTTTAGTATAGTGACTTGATGTTAGTTTAGATTATGCAACACGTAGACTCAGGGTCTTGCATGCTAAGCTAACCATCCTTTCTCTAACCTGGCACCTCATAAAACCCTTATCACATTCCACGAAGGCATGGTAATTTTGGTTATAGTTATGAAGTTAATTATTAATTCGAAATCCAAATTGACAATTTAGTATAATTTATGAGACTGATTTGATTAATTGGCTATCTTTTCCCTTCGTTGAAGGGTGGTGCTCCGAGGTGATCTAGTAATTCAGATCCAATTCTTTAATAATAAATAATTATTTTTGATAATTATTAATTATTCATGATAGCCAAACCCCAATATTGAGTGCCTTAGTACCCAGGCCCAACATAATCTTTGAGCAACATGTTGTAGGGGCAACTTAAATTGAAATCTTTCATGGCAGATAACGTCTCTAAACAGAATAAGCACATAGGTTTGCTTTTACATTCTGTAAAAGATAATCTTCTTCCCATTTCACCTGAAACACACATTTTCTAGATCAAGTTTTCTCTCTCCTCTGCTCTTAGCCACGGCTCAACGTCTCTTCTTCACTGGTGGAGAAGACCCGGTAGAAGCGTGTACGAGGCGGCGTCTGCATTAGAGGCCATCTAGTGACCAACTGTGTCATTACAACTGATTCAGTGCTGCAGAGGATACATGTTTATAATTATCAAAATTAATCTAAGGGCCACTTAGAGTGAGGTCGCGGGCCGTGTGCGGTCCCCGGGCCACCAGTTGCCCATCCCTGCTCTAGCAGAAGGGCAGCCCCCTGGGTCATGGTCAGATGCAGTGACCAGTGTTATCCATAAAGACAATAAAGACCTGACTCTTTGTACATCTTACCGCCCAATCAGTCTCCTATGTGTAGATCTTAAAATGTTGACCTCCATTATAGAATACAACAATATATTAGAAAACTTATAAAGCCTGACCAGACGGGTTTTTATTAACAACAGACAGAGAACCAATAATGTAAGAAGGGCCTTGAGCCTTCAATCAGTTGCAGCCAGGAGGGAAACCCCGTCAATGCTTCTCAGCTTAGACGTTGAGAAGGCATTTGACAGAGATGATTGGACCTTCTTAGAACAGACTCTCAGCAAAATGGGCTTTAATGATATTTTTGTGAAGTGGATTAAAACCTTTTATAAAAGTTCCAGATCCAGAGTGAACAGGCATTGCTCAGAATGTTTCCTTCTGGGACATGGCACATGTCAAGAACATGCTTTGTCACCTTCCTTGTTTGCTCTCAGCATTGAACCTTTAGCTGAATTGATACGATCTAATCCCCTTATACAGGGAATACTTGATGAAGGAAGTAATCAGCACAAACTGGCACTTTTTATTAATACATCATGTATTAATATTTTTGGATAATCCTATTACTTCTGTCCTCGCTTTCCTACATAGTGTTGAGTACAGTAGAGTGTCAGGCTATGAGGTTAATATGAACAAATCTGAAGCCACGATGATTGTGGGGGATTGGCCATCCCAGTTAGATGATCTGGTCTCTTTCAGAAGATCCAATCAGGGATTCTGATATCTTGGCTATCTTGGATATCCTGTATTAGTACCACAATCCATATGGAACCTCTGATGGACAAGAGCTGTTAGAGCACCATTCATAGGGAAGAGAACGGGGACAGGTAAGTACCGAAACCAGTAATGGAAATTAGCTGCACCGTTTCTGGTTGTTAACACAACATGCAAGTTACAGTAGGAGTTCCTATTTAAACCTCAAACTTCCCACCAGTCCCCTAGAACTGAAGAAGCTACTCGGATGAGTTGTGAAACATCTTCTCAAAAAACTCTACAACTCCAGTTGACTTTTTGAACCTTTTTGAATAAAGCCTAAGCCTAGCTGGGAGCAGTGGTGGCATGGGCTGTCGGGGACTTATAGACCAGTTGGGTCTCTATGGAACAAAACACCATACCAGGGATACCCCTGTCTGGTCTTCTATTTCTTAGCCAACAATCATCATACAATCATATTCATCTCAGCACATGAAGAAAACACGAAGTCTGACCTCAGAGTCTCCAGTCTACAGTCTGGACTCTT
The DNA here is from genome assembly GCF_963514085.1 of Chelon labrosus. Classification (NCBI taxonomy): domain Eukaryota; kingdom Metazoa; phylum Chordata; class Actinopteri; order Mugiliformes; family Mugilidae; genus Chelon; species Chelon labrosus. The sequence goes on along the minus strand of NC_140351.1, from coordinate 2,056,414 downwards.
CACAAGATCAAGAAGATGCTTCACATCTGAATCCTTCAGGTTGTTTCCTCTCAGGTCCAGATGTTTCAGATGGGAGGGGTTGGACTTCAGAGCTGAGACCAGAGAATCACAGCTGATCTCTGACAACCTGCAGTTCATCAATCTGAATAAAGAATAAAAGATATAGATTAAATCATGAATAATTCAATCAGATGTGTTCAGGTTTTAAATGTGGAGCTCAACATTACTGTATCCTAACAGCCTTTAAGCTTCATTAACTTTAACAACTAACAGTGGACATTTTCTACAGTTTCTGATACAAACACTCGCCTTGAACTAAAGGACATTTACAGATTTATGGAGGAAAGTTCTGGATGAACATGGATTAGATTCAGTTGGTGATTAAACATATCAGATCTACAACAGTAACAGACAGTGAACTGACCCCAGAGTATCCAGTCTACAGTCTGGACTCTCCAGAAAACCACACAGCTGCTTCACTCCTGAATCCTTCAGACTGTTGAGACTCAGGTCCAGATGTTCCAGATGGGAGGAAATGGACTTCAGAGCTGGTCCCAGAGAATCACAGCTGATCTCTGACAAACTGCAGCTCTTCAATCTGAATAAAGAATACAAGTGATCTACAATGAAAGGTATGATGTGTTTGATCCTGACTCAGAGCAGCAGCCTTCAATCAGACTGACTCAACAACATCAGTAACAGTCTGTGACTGTGTATTTAGTTTTTATGATCAGTGGAGAAGGGAATGGACTGTTGCACCAAAGCAGCATATTTACCAGGACTTGTTGTTTTAAGATTGGAGGCCAGTTATAGTTTGGGGAGTTTCAGTGATATGTGAAATGTTCTGAGTAATAGTTGATGATGTATGATTGTAATAAATAAGAAGACTGGGTCAATATCCTTCAACTGTTTTGAAAAACATTTGAGAAAAAGAAACTTCTTCAGATTTGTGCTCATTGAAATACTGAACATTTATCAACTAAAGAACATTTGACACATCAGTCAATGATTTGAACTGAATAAAATAAGAAACCCTACAACAGCTCCAGTCAGTGAACTGACCTCAGAGTCTCCAGTCTACAGTTTGGACTCTCTTTTAATTTTCGTTTTTATTTAGTTCACTTAACTAAATAGTTTTTTCAATTTTAGTTTTCGTTATTTCGTTCGTTTTCGTTAACTATGATAACCCTGCTCCTGAGTTTACAGCAGTGTTTATTATGGCTGTTTACATCCACCGGGTGCTAATGCTAACGCTGCGCTAAAGGAGCTCCACAACAACATCAGCTCGCTCCAGAACAAGCACCCGGAGGCTTTTTACGTGATTGTGGGGGATTTCAACCACGTAAACCTGACAGACACACTGCCTAAGTTCCATCAGCATGTCACCATAGCGACACGGGGAAATAACACGCTGGACCGTGTTCACACCAACAAAAAAGACGCATACAGAGCCGTCCCCCACCTCCACCTCAGCTTCTCCACCACATCTCCATCATGCTGGTCCCAGCCTACCGTCCCCTTCTCAGACGCCACACACCAACACAGAGGACCATCACCGTGTGGCCCAGTGATGCTGTCCCTGTGCTGCAGGACTGTTTCCAGACTGGCAGATGTTCAGAGAGGCAGCTGTCTGTGAGGGAGAGCTGGATCTAGAGGACACACATCTGCTGTCCTCAGCTACATCAACAAGTGTACAGAGGATGTCACCACCACCTGGACAGTAACATGCTACCTGAACCAGAAACCCTGGCTGAATGCAGAGGTCCACTCTCTGCTGAAAACCAGGGATGCTGCGTTCAGGTCTGGTGACAGTCTGACACTCAGGGCGGCTAGAAGACAGCTGACTGCAGGAGTGAAGAGGGCTAAGGCTGCATACGCCCAGAGGGTCCAGGGACACTTCACGTCCAGCGATCCACGGAGTATGTGGAGGGGCATAAAGTGCATCACAGACTATAACACCAGAGATGTACAATGCCCCAGGGACCCCTCTCTACCCGACGCTCTCAACAGATTCTACGGCCGCTTTGAGGACCTAGACCAGACTCACCCCCCCACCAGGAGAAGAGCCCCTCAGTGTGACCCCAGCAGAAGTGAGGAGGACCCTCCAGAGGATTAATCCACACAAAGCTGCTGGTCCAGATAACATCTCTGGGTGGGTGCTGAGGGGCTGCACACACCAGCTCACCGAGGTGCTGACAGACATCTTCAACACCTCCCTCCAACAGGCGGTGGCCCCCACCTGCCTGAAGACCACCACCATCATCCCCATTCCTTAAACGTCTACAGTGACAAGCCTGAATGACTATGGACCAGTAGCCCTCACCCTGATAGTCATGAAGTGCTTCCAGAGACTGGTCATGGCCCACATCAAGGACTGCATCGACGTCACTGTGGACCTGCACCAGTACGCATACAGGAAGAACCGATCCACAGAGGACGCCATGTCTACTGTGGTCCACACAGCCCTCACCCACTTAGAGAACAAGGACTCTGATGTTCACATGCTCTTTGTGGATTTCACATCAGCCTTCAACACCATCAGACCACAGACCCTGGTACATAAACTGACAACACTCAGACTGAGCTCCACACTCTGCAACTGATTCCAGGACTTCTTAACAGACAGGCCACAGTCTGTGAGGATCCACGATGTCTCCTCCTCCTCCATCACCCTCAGAGAGACTCCACCCACCCTGTTCCTCTCCCCTCAGGCAGGAGGCTGAGGAGCATCAAGAGCAGGACCACCAGACTGAGGAACAGCTTCTTCCTGGAGGCTGTGAGACTGTTGAACACTGGAGGACCCCTGTAGCCCCTGACCCCCAACAACCAACCACAGATACATTCTGCACTGAATGCAGTCGTTTTGCACAGACTCCAGTAGAGCACTGTCACTTTAATTCTTCTTCCATGAGGCAGAAGTACTGGCTGCCTCATGGATCATACATGAAATACATTAACTAGACTATGGAAGATTAGGACACATGATAAAAATGGACACAACCAATATATTGATGGCATACACACAGTTAGCCACAGGCAGATTGCGCAATCCGAGGCTCTGCTTCCTGCTGCCTCAACTGGTGTCTCTCCCTATATGACCATATATGGTCGCTCCCTGTATTCACATTAGAAATACTGAAATCCAGAGATTCTGACAATAAAAATGACTGAAATGACTGGAATCATACAGAAAATGTATTTATATCACAGACCAATGGATAAATAGCAGAAGTTATTTTATCAATAGTATAATTTATTTTATTGTCATTACTTTTCATGATGCTAGGTGAGGCACTACCTCACATGACTCCCCTGACCACACGTCCCTGGTGCTCACATCTTCTACACCATGACATGTTTCATCTGGTGCCCCCCCTAGAGGCAGCTCCCCTGCATTACTGTGTCCTAACAGCCTTTAAGCTTCATTGACTTTAACAACTAACAGTGGACATTTTCTACAGTTTCTGATACAAACACTCGTCTTGAACTAAAGGACATTTACAGATTTATGGAGGAAAGTTCTGGATGAACATGAATTAGGTTCAGTTGGTGATTAAACATATCAGATCTACAACAGTAACAGACAGTGAACTTACTCTAGTTTCTCCAGTCTACAGTCTGGACTCTCCAGAAAACCACACAGCTGCTTCACTCCTGAATCCTTCAGACTGTTGTTACTCAGGTTCAGATGTTTCAGATGGGAGGGGTTGGACTTCAGAGCTGGTCCCAGAGAATCACAGCTGATCTCTGACAACCTGCAGCTCCTCAATCTGAATAAAGAATAAAAGTGATCTCCAATGAAATGTATGATGTGTTTCATCCTGACTCAGAGCAGCAGCCTTCTATCAGTCTGACTCAACAACATCAGTAACAGTCTGTGACTGTGTATTTAGTTTTTATGATCAGTGGAGAAGAGAATGGACTGTTGCACCAAAGGAGCATATTTACCAGAACTTGTTGTCTTAAGATTGGAGGCCAGTTATAGTTTGGGGAGTTTCAGTGATATGTGAAATGTTCTGAGTAATAGTTGATGATGTATGATTGTAATAAATAAGAAGACTGAGTCAATGTTCTTCAACTGTTTAGAAAAACAGAACATTTGAGAAAAAGAAACTTCTTCAGATTTGTGCTCATTGAAATACTGAACATTTATCAACTAAAGAACATTTGACACATCAGTCAATGACTTGAACTGAATAAATAAAGAAAACCTACAACAGCTCCAGTCATTGAACTGACCTCAGAGTCTCCAGTCTACAGTTTGGACTCTCCAGTCCAGCAGACAGATGCTTCACTCCTGAATCCTTCAGGTCATTATTAGTCATGTCCAGCTCTGTCAGATGGGAAGGGTTGGACTTCAGAGCTGAGGCCACAACTTCACAGTGAGTCTCTGAGAGTCCACATCCAGTAAATCTGTGATTAGAAAACATATAAATCTGTTGTAAAATCAGATCATTTAGATTCTAGATCCAGACTGAATGAGTATGAAACAGAGTGAGGTGATCATCTGATGAACATCTGATTGATTCTGTTAATGATCAGGACTCACTGAGCCTTTCTGCAGTTCCTCACAGCTGGGATCAGTCTCCGTCGTCCCTCATCTGATGTGTTGTACTGATTCAGGTCCAACTCATCCAGAACCTCCTCTGACATCTGCAGCATGTAGGCCAGAGCTGAGCAGTGGATCACAGAGAGTTTCTTCTCTGATCTGTTCTTTGACTTCAGGAACTCTTGGATCTCCTGATGAACTGAGAGGTCGTTCATCTCCATCAGACAGTGGAAGCTGTTGATGCTTCTGTCAGGAGACATTTTACTATTCCTCATCTTCTTCAGCTTGTTGATGGCTCTCTGGATGATTTCTAGACTGTTCTCTGTCTGACCCAGCAGACCTCCTAAGAGTCTCTGGTTGGACTCCAGAGAGAGGCCATGAAGGAAGCGAACAAACAGGTCCAGGTGACCATTTATACTGAGCAAGGATTTCTTCATGGCTCCATACAGGAAGTCATCCAGAGGCTTAGTGGAGACCTGGTGGTCTTTCCCCAGGAAGTCCTTCAGCACCTCTGTCTTCTTGTTGGTGTAACAGTGGAACATGTAGACTGCAGCCAGAAACTCCTGAACGCTCAGATGAACAAAGCAGTAGACTGATTTCTGGAAGATCACACTCTCTCTTTTGAAGATCTCTGTACAAACTCCTGAGTACACTGAGGCCTCTGTCACATCAAGACCACAGAGCTCCAGGTCTTCTTGGTAGAACATGATGTTTCCTTTCTCCAGATGTTCAAACGCCAGCCTCCCCAGCTTCAGAAGAACTTCCCTGTCAGCCTCCATCAGCTCCTGTGGACTCGTCTCATGTCCCTCATGGTACTTGTTCTTCTTCCTCTTTGTCTGAACCATCACAAAGTGTGAGTACATGTCAGTCAGGGTCTTGGGCAGCTCTCCTCTCTGCTCTGTAGTCAACATGTGCTCCAGAACTGTAGCAGTGATCCAGCAGAAGACTGGGACTCCACACAGGATGTGGAGGCTCCTGGATGTCTTGATGTGGGAGATGATTCTGCTGGACAGCTCTTCATCACTGAACCTCCTCCTGAAGTACTCCTCCTTCTGGGCGTCAGTGAAGCCTCGTACTTCTGTTACCCTGTCAACACATGTAGGAGGGATCTGATTGGCTGCTGCAGGTCGGGAAGTGATCCAGACCAGAGCCGAGGGAAGCAGTTTCCCCTTGATGAGGTTTGTCAGCAGCACGTTGACTGATGCCTTCTGTGTGACATCGGACACAACCTCACTGTTGTTGAAGTCCAATGAAAGTCTGCTTTCATCCAGGCCGTCAAAGATGAACAAAGGTTTACAGACAGCCAGCTCCTCTGCTGTGACCTTCTGTAATGTTGGATGGAAAACATGGAGCAGCCTGAGAAGACTGTACTGCTCATCTTTGATCAAGTTCAGCTCCCTGAACGAAAGCACAATCACCACACTGACATCTTGGTTTTCCAAACCCTCTGCCCAGTCCAGAGTGAACTTCTGCACTGAGAAGGTTTTTCCAACACCAGCGACGCCGTTGGTCAGAACCACTCTGATGTGTCTCTGTTGGTCAGGTAAGGCTTTAAAGATGTCGTGGCACTTGATTGGAGTGTCATGGAGGGCCTTCATCTTGGAAGCTGTCTCAAGCTGCTTCACCTCATGTTGGGTATTAACCTCTTCACTCTGTCCCTCTGTGATGTAGAGCTCAGTGTAGATCCTGTTGAGGAGGGTTTCACTTCCTGTTACATCACTTCCTTCAGTCACACGTTCACATCTCCTCCTCAGACTGATCTTATGTTCATCTAAAACCTCCTGCAGACCAACATCAGCTGGAAAGAAGAACAAACGTGAGACAGAAAGAAAACAATCATCCCTGTTAGAAGCCACAAAGAACAGAAAACTGACTTTAAATGTTTTGTAAAGAGTTTTTTCTTCTCATAATAACTCATTTTTAGAGGAAACACTAGAAATGCTCTTTGTTCTATCAGCCTCTGAGGGGGCGTGTCAGTGTTTGATTGACAGCAGAGGCAGCTCGTCTGCAGCTCTTCATCTAACAGCTCACTGTGGTTGTTCCTTCCTCTCTGTAATATTTAAGACTGATCCACTAATAAAATGATGAGCAATATGTTCATCTCTTGTTTTTAACTGCACTAACAACAAAATACTGCTAATCAGGTAACAAACATTTCCTCTGGCTGTTTCACAATAAAAGCCTCTTAGTGGCTGGTCACAACAGGAACAGATTCATTTATATCAGCAGTAATTAACAAAGCTCAGTTATGAGTAAAATAAGGCTGGTATGTGAAGTGCAGGGAAAGAAAAGAGAATAAATAAAACTGTAGGAAACTAAGAAATGATTTTATCAAGAGTCCATCAGCAGACAGATGTACAGTCTTACTTGTTCTGGATCTTTTTCCACACTGGGGACAGGAGGAGTCTCCTGATGAAGCAGACTGGTCCCAGTATGAGGTGATGCACTGTCTGCAGAACCAGTGTCCACAGCTGCTAGAGACTGGATTCTTCAGGACGTCCTGACACAAAGCACAGCTGGACAGCTGCTCCTCCACAGAAACATGACTCCTCTTCCTCTCTCTGTCAACACATTTCTTCATCACTAAAATCATTTTGTCAACATTTGACATCACTGTCCAGAAGCTCAGACGCTCACAGAGAACAGGAAAAGTTTGAATTGACTTCCTTTGATTTCAACTCTCCTGCTTTCATCAACACCAATCAACTGCTTTTCCTATCTGGCTGTCTTATTAAACACTGAGTCATCTACCTGCCGTTTGCTGTTAATACAAACTCAACACTTCCTGCAGAGACTTCACAGTAAAAGCCTTCCATCAAAGAGAGCTGATTATGTCCTTCACTGTTTTTATCTTGAGTTAGTTCAGTCTGAACTGAGCTTAGAAGAGTCTAAGAAGTGTTACTGATAGTGAACTGGACTGATAGGGAGTATTGATCAGATAAAGATCACGTCACTCTTCATAGACAGACAGCTGGACACTGGAGACTCTGGTCTCTGTCTGTGGTACTACCCTCTGCAGAAACAAATGTGTTTTATTCTCATCAATCACTGATAAACTCTGAGATAAAGTAATTTCAGTAGCAGTAAACACACAAACTACAGCTGCTGCAGATAATGAGATGGTTTCATGTTTGTAACAGTCCTCTGAGATTAGATTACAGCTTTTCTAGGTGACTGACAGCTGTCAGAGAAGCTGAGAGGAAGACAGGACTCATTATTTATGTTGGAGTCACAAAAACCTTTTCAGAGTATTTTAGTAAAAATGAATCAACCATCAGAGACAGAAAATAAACTGGAACTGACAGAAGTGACTAAAATGAGTCATGAACAAGTTAGTAGTAGTTCTCTTACGTTGTGTCTGAGGGTCCAGGTTCTTGACTGAAGTGTGGAGGAAAATCCTTGGACCGGTCACTCTTCATAGACAGACAGCTGACTCTGTCCTCCCCTTCCTCCATCTTCTGGACTTCAGTCAGTCTGAGAGGTAAACCAGAAACACTCAGTGAGTTTACATCAACTTCAGTTACACTAAGATGATGGTTACTATAAAACAACAAGGACCTGGTGACTTTATAACCTTCTGGTGAAATGTAAGAAATTGAATAAATTATAACAGGCCTGTAATTTAGAAGAAGAATATTAACTCTCACCTCCCTTCAACCTTCAGTTTTCCTCCTTCTACTCTGAATCAAAGTCTGAACAAACAGACTGAACACTTTCATTGCTCAAGGATTAAAGGGAAGTTCTCCAACTTGCAGTGTTTCTTCTTCCCTGAAGCTCAAGCTAATTTTATTTTCTATACAGCGCCAGATCACAACACAAGTCATTTAAGGTTACCTTCCTATAGAACGGTCTACACCTGGTTCTTTTATTAAACAAACTAAATTGACTCATATTATTTATCTTATTTACAGTCATTTCTGTCTCTACATGGCCATGGACTAAATATTGTTGAATGAACTAAGAGTTCTAAGTTTACATCAACTTCAGTTACAGATCTCCAGGTTGATCAGAGACTGATGGGAACTGTAGTTTTTATTAAAGATTTACCTGTCAAGTTAAAATAAACACTTGTGTATTTTAGAATATGGACAGAAAACCACAAGCACACGTTGTGTTCAAGCTTTAAAAAGTAAAAATGAACTTCCAGACTTTTAGATAAAGTTAAAAAGCTGCGTCAGTAGCCGTTAGCTTAGCATAAAAACACTCGATAATTTAGCTTCAAACTGAAGGAAGAGAAGAGTAAAATGATTCTATAATGTATATTAATCATTCAGTTCAGTGAAACTTTAACAAAGCAACAGAAAAGTCCAACAAACTAAAGAAGGAAAACCGTTAGCATTAGCATTAGCATCAACGGTCCCTCTTCAAAGTGACAGTTGATGCTAATGCTACATTTGTCTGCTAACAACGCAGTTAGCTAACTTATTTAAAAGATGAACTCAAAACACTTAGAAACAGGAGAAATCATTAAAGTCATTCACCTCTAACACAATAATTTAATTTAACACAAACACAGAGAATTATCGTTTCTGTTCCATCTTCCGTTACTGTCATTAACGGTTATCACATCCGGATACGGTCCTTTCAAAATAAACTTCACAGGAAATACAAAATAAAAGTAGAAGGAAATACACGGAAGAACACAAACACGTTTTCAGTACCGAAACAAACCATTAATGGTCATATATAATATAATATAATATAATATAATATAATATAATATCAGAGTCAGTCTGACTGAGAACAGGAAGTAAAACACAAACTACGCAGTTTAATAAAAGCAGCAGAACTACAACTGATTAATCACTAGTTTGTTTCAATGGTTGAATCAAACTGTTAAATTCTGACTCTTCTTCCCTCTACAGTCCACATGAAGAAGAAGAAGAAGAAGAAGAAGAATATTAACACTCACTTCGCTTCAACCTTCAGTTTTCCTCCGTCTGTTCTGAATCAAAATAGAGTCTGAACAAACTTTAGTTTCGTTTCTGCTCCGTTTACTGGAAGTGACGTGGTGTGTGTTTGTGCGCGTACACTTGTACAGCTCTCTTTGTGAGGACCACTTTGAGTTTTCACCATCAGAGTGAGGACATTTTAGCCAGTCCTCTCTTCTCGTCCTCCTCTAATAGAGTCAGTCTGAGAGATGTTGTAGAACATGTAGAAATCAGTTAGAAAGTGTAGATAGAAAAGACTGATTAGTAAATGAATCTTTCAGATAAAGTGGATTGTTTGAGTCTAATAGCAGCGTGTTAGTGTGACTTAGTTCAGACTCATGGAGTGATGATGGAACAAACAGTCAAAGCTTTAACTGGAGTGAAAGGAACAGTATCACAGAGCAGACATGATCTGTTCCAGGTGCTGACTTCTGAAGAATAAGACTGACATTAAATGTGACATGGAGACAGGGAGGTTTAGCTCCATGACACAATGACTGATGAACTGATAACACAGACATGGGTCCCACACTGTGCTGCTATCTGGAAAACAGCTCTGATACAAACGCACCTGATGCCACTTTACTACCAACGTGACGTTCACCTGTTGTCAGCTGTGCAGGTAGGCAGCGCTAGGCTGCTCAGCTGGATGCTAACCAGTCTCTTTTGACTGAGTCTGGTTCTGTTCTGGTTCTGGTCCTGTGCTGCTTTCTCCGTCTGAATGCTGAAGAATCCCACTGTGACCTGGGAGTCCACGTCAACAGCTGTTTTAGCCCGTTAGCCCTGAGCATAAAACTAGCTTCATTTATTTGTTGACTTGTACAGATCTCTGTCCAGAGTTGGATCTCAGCTGCTGTGCTGTCCTTGATCATTTAGAAGGTTGGATCAGACATTACAGAGAAAAGAGGAAGGATTCATTCCAGGAACTACATTGATGGACAGTGTTAGCTCCATGCTAAATGCTAATCCATCATCCACTCTACTGTCCACTGTTTACATACGTGTCAGCTGGAGCTGTTGTGCAGCACGTCTTGAAACACACCTGAGAAATAGGCCAGAGTGACGAGGCGTGACAGCTCTTTCATTTGTTGAGACCTGATTTAATTCCAGTCCAGGAGAGACAGGAGACGCGTCCACCATTCACTGCTCATAGATACAGCAAACCATGACCAGGAAGTAACTGGGACACCTGTCTGACCACAGACGTGCACAGGTACGGGTTATGGGCTCACATCAATACAGTGAGCCCATAATTGGTAAAGTGTTAAAAAAATAAATAAATCGCACATGGTTACTAAACCAATCTATGTTGTTTGAGTGTAGTATCTTAGCCTCACCACAAAGTGGCGCACCAGCACTGTGCGTAGTGCCATGACCCTTGAACGTGATCTCACCAGGGCCGGATCAGTACCCCCAGGGGCCCCTGGGCACTGAAGTTCATGGGCCCCCTCCCCTCCCAAACACCCACACCCTCCAAAGTAGTAGATTGCTGCCCCACCAGACAGATACACACGCAAAATGCTACACACCCTGGTCATTAAAGCCCACCTTAATTATTTGAACTCCCAGCCAATCTGACATGTCAAATCACACATCTATTGGTCAAAAGATGAAACTAATCCAACTGAGCAAGGAGCAAGTATGCCTGACCAGTTCAATAAATCTCCAGCAATCTCCAACACAAACAATAAGACAATGATAGAATGAATCAAATATAGTGTTCATTGAAAACAATCAGCCTACATTATCAGGTCACACAGTCACATCAAATTATACTACTCATTTCACAGACAGCATAATAGCTCTTACCTTTAGAAGTTCTTTTTTCGTGTGTTTTTCTTTGCGAAGTTGCAGATCAAGTCCTCAAAGTCCAGCTCCCTCACCAGCTCAGACTCAATAGCCATCAAAGACAATGAAGAGAGCCTCTTCTGACCCATGGTTGTCCTGAGTTCATTTTTTATCCGTTTCAGTCGTGAAAATGTCCTCTCTCCCTCACAGTTGGACACAGGCAGTGTGAGGAAAAGTCTGAGTGCGACAAAAACGTTGGGGAATGTTGTCTGCAGTCCATTCCTGAGAACAACCTGCAATAGATTTGCAGGTGTCTTTTCTTGTTCAGTGCTGACAAAGGCCCTAAACTGGATCAGCTCATCAGCTAAAGCAGTATCCATGTCGGTGGGATATGAAGAGGAGAGAGCGTTGGCCCGTTTGCGTAGGTCACTGTCATCGCAGTCCATGTCAAAAAAGCGACTGTTAATGTCTCTGTATGCGTCCAGGCGTTTGTCCAGTCCTGAAAGCAAACTGTCAATGATAACATTGAATGTCTCAACTTGAAACTTTTTACTCCCATTGAGAACAACTTCATTGTCCACTGTCTCATCAACAAAGGCCTTTCTTTTACTCCAGCGGTGGGTCTCGTCCTGGTAGGTCTGTGTCACACCTGTGACAGCCCGAGCAGATGTCTCAAAGTCAGCAAATTGCCCTCTTAGTGATGCAACATAAGTGTGCATTGATTCCAAAAGGTGCACAGCGGTCATTAGGTCCACATCCCTCTTTTGCAAACCATTGCTCGTAAGCTTGAAACGGTGTAGCACAGTGTCCCAAAATATTGTCATGAGTGCAGTCTCCAGTTTCCTGAGCTTGTTACACAGCGCAGTAGCCTCGCGCCTTGTGTCCTGCCGCTCTTCGTCGTCAGATGCTAACATCTGTAAGGCTCCTCTTATTTCAGCATAATTTTCACAAAGAGCTCTTGTGGAGTCTCCTCTGCAGCTCCATCTTGTAGAGGAGAGCGATTTTAGCGTCAGTGTGATGTTGGCAGTAAACACTTTATTCCATCGGTGGGTCGAAGCAGAGCAAAACGCATATAGTGCTTGAACGAAGTCAAAAAACTGGCTTGCTTCCCGGCACCTATTTTCAACACAGTTCACACCAACCCAAATTCAAAGAATGTGCTGCGCATGGAATGTAATGAATCAGTGGGTTGTGTTTCTTGAGATGAGCTTGCAACCCATTATATTTCCCCGACATGTTTGATGCGTTGTCATAAGCTTGGCCACGGCAGTTGGAGAGATCCAGCCCCAAGTCGCTGACCATCTTGATCACACAGTCAGCCAGACTTGACCCAGTGTGACTGTGAATGGGTTCAAATCCAATAAATCGCTCTACTACTTTCCCTTTATCATTCACAAATCGGAACACAAAAGTTAGCTGGTCCACATGAGACATGTCAGGTGTAGAGTCCACTACAACGGAAAAACACTTTGCTCGCTTTAGTTCTGTAGCTATGGTTTGCTTTATCTTGTCACCCATCAGGCCAATAAATTCCTGGCTGATAGTTGATGACAAATATGAAACCTTGCCACGACCCTTCTGACCATACTTTTGCAAATGTTCCATTAAAAATGGATCAAACTGTGCTAGCAGCTCGATGATTCCCAAGTAATTACCATTGTGTGGGGATCCCAAAAGTTCATCATCTCCCCGGAATGGAAGTCCCCTTTCACTCAGAAATTTTATGACGGCAACAACACGCCTCAATACATCCTTCCAGTACTGACTTTCAGCTTCAATTTGTCTCCCAAGAGAAGCATCCACAGTGCCCAGATGTTTAGTGCGATGTATAAGTGACAGCATGCATTTTTTCTGCTCACCGCTCATTTCGTGCTCCGTTATTCTCTGCGGATGTTTCCAGTCACTGAATCCGGTGACAAATGTGGTGCAGTGTGTTGATAAAACTTTGCAAGCGAAGCAATAAATTTCTCCAGTGGACGGTGAATAAATAATCCATTCTCGTGACATAGTTTCACCATTTTGAAGATGTCGGGTCAACGCTTCGTTAGTGAGAGAGCGGGTCTTGCTGCCAGCCTCGCCCCCCCCTCCGTGATGCTGGATACTTTGCCGCCCGATTCTGAAAGGCTGAAACTCCTTTGAGAATAATTTCCTCCCGGACACTCTCTGTAATTGATCCCCATTGTGCGGGGTCCTCTGAGATGACGGTATCCGCCACTGTAAATGAACGTGAAGAAATCGCGTTACCTTGTTCCGTTTGGTGACCGGCGTCATCTCTCTCTTTTCCCGCATCCCCGCTAACGTTAGCTGCTGCTAGCTGAGGCTGAGCATCGCTGCTAGAGCTAGAGCTAGCGTTGTCTAGTTCGCCATCCTCCTCTTCTTCATTTCTCGCTTTTTTGAAAAAGCTACTTATTAGCGGGACATTTTTTAATGCCGCCGCTTCTTTCTCCTCCTTTTCTCGTTTCTTTTTCCTTTTTGCAGCTCCGCTGGGCTTTTGGTCAATACCGCTATCCATCTTCCGCGCAACTTTAACTGAACTTGAACCAGCAAGACGTACCACCCGCTATGTCCGCCCACCTTTACCACTCGCCAATCAACACAGTGCATTGCAGCCTGCTGCCAATCATTACCGTCCAGTAACTGACAAATAAAACAGGCAATCGGGAGACAGAATTTTTGTAAACAACTATTTTTATCTCCTGATTGGGTACTTATCAAGCACAAGGGGCAAGTTTAAACTTCGGGGAGGAAAAAAAATAAAAAACTCGGATCGTGAAGGGCCCTTTTCTGCCCAAGGGCCCCTGGCACGTGCCCAGATTGCCCATATGATAGATCCGGGCTTGGCCCTCCGGCCCGCTTGAATATGACCGCTCGCTCTGAGGGGGGCAGCTGTCCGGTCTGATTTTGTTCAGGATCACATCAGTGAGTTTTTTTTGTTTTTCTGTTTCCATCCCACATAGCAGAGACATGTGGGCCGGGTCTGGCTTGAAGCCGGCACAGGTGGTGTTCACTCGGCACTGGCATACGGCATGTGAGCCGGACATGGCCCAGATGCGGCAAAGGCGGCACCGTCTTGACTCCGGCAGACAGATGTGGGCCACTTGTGGAGTGCCGAATTCGGCCCACATACCAGCTTAGACCTCTGGGCCACATATGTGAGGCCGGACTCATGCCACCCTTTAAGTTATTTTTCGATATTTTTGAATGAGTTGTTGTTTAACATCACAGATTTAATAAAAATAAATAAATAAAATATTATTATGATATATTATCGATGTCAATCAAAATCAGCTATCACCCTTAACAATATCGTTCTTGTCGAAACAGGACAGATCATAGCTGATCTGAAATTTTAAAGTTAAACCTAAGTTGCAACAGCGGCCTTTCAACGGTCAGCCAGCTATCCACTTTTTAAATTCATCAGCCACTCAACGGAAGTAACGGAAGTAACGGAAGTAACGTAACCATCCAGGTGACTGACGCGACCGACGTCACTGTGGCCGGAGCTGATGGCTGCTCGTGCACTCCGGTGAGACGGACCACAAAGACGTGGTGAGTGAAATTGTTACGTTTTCTGTTCCTTCAGCCATCTTAGGAGGGAAATAATTAACACCAGCTTTTCTTTTCGTTCTCTTTTATTCACATCTCTTCTCAGTAACAGACATGGCGGAAGAAAAAGTTCATAATAACAACAAAAAACGCGCCCACAACATCTCATTGGCCCAAGAGGCTCACGTGACCTCCACCGAACGTACAGCTTCAAAATAAAAGCATAAAACAACAATAAATGAGAACACAAAACCCAACACCCCCACTTGTTCTCATCATCATAACCCGATGTTATCATTCCAATACATTTAGTTTCCAAAGAACCATGTTTTGAACTTGATTATTTTTGGTTTCGCTACAGGCTTTGTCAGTATGTCGGCAACCATTTCCTCTGATGGGCAATAGACAATACTTATTTTACCTTCACAGAGTGTGTTACGTATGAAGTGGTATTTCACATCAATGTGTTTAGACCTCTGTCTGTTCACTGGGTTCTTACACAGTGCTATGGCACCCTGGTTGTCACCATGAATCTCAGCACGACTGTGTATTCTATTATCCATGCCATTTAACAGCTGAGTAAGGTATATGCTCTCCTGAGTAGTAGCAGCTAGACCTATGTACTCGGCCTCACATGTGGACAATGCCACTGTGGGCTGTTTCTTTGTCTTCCATGAAATGGCGGGACCCTGTTTTGTCAGGCTGAAACAGTACCCTGTAGTGCTCCGTCTATCTTCCACAGAGGATGCCCAGTCAGCATCACTGAAGCCAATAAGATTCAAACCTTCCTCATTTTTCTTGTAACATAGTTCATAGTCAACAGTGCCCTTTAGATACCTTAGAACATGTTTAGCAGCCACTAAGTCCTCTTCTTTAGGGTTTGCTAAAGTTTGAGAGAGCTTGCTCACAATCCAGCTGATATCTGGTCTTGTACTAGTCATAGCATAAATCAGGCTGCCAACAATCTCCCGATATCCTCTGGGGTCTACAAACTCACTCTTCTTTTCCTCCTCACTTTTGATACCACCCTCTCTTGGTTCACTTGGGGTAGATCTGGGTTTACACTCTGACATTCCAAATCTTTCAAGCATTTTTAGAATGTATTGTTTTTGATTCATTGTAATTTTGTCTTTCTTCTGGTCAAACTGTATGCCCAAGAAATATGAAATTTTCCCCAGATCCTTCATGTTGAATTGTGATCTCATAGTGTTTTTGAAGCTGTTGAGTAGGTCGCCATTGCTGGCTGCAATGATTAAATCATCTACCCATATGATCACAATGATTGTCTCACTTCCTATCTGTTTCTTGTACACACAGTGGTCAGATAGGTTCCTCTCAAAGTTGTCTTGTTCTAGGTGGTCATTTAGAAGTTTGTACCAATTTCTTCCAGATTGTTTCAGACCATAAAGGGATTTCTTTAACTTACACACAAGTTTTTCTCCGGTTTCTGATGTGTTTTCAAAACCCTCAGGTTGTTCTAAGTAAATCTCTTCCTCTATTGGAGCATGTAAGTATGCTGTTTTCACATCCATCTGATGTACAATGAGATCATTCTGGACAGCAATTTGCATAAGGGCTCGCACTGAACAAATGTTTGCTGTTGGGGCAAATGTTTCATTATAGTCTATTCCCTCTGTCTGGTTGTAGCCTTTAGCAACATACCTGGCTTTGAAAACGTTTCCCTTTTCTGTGTTTTCCTTTAAGGCATATACCCATTTTCCCCCCACTGTATTCCTACCCTCAGGTAATGTAGTCAGTTCAAAGGTTTCGTTTTCTTTAAGTGAGTCCATTTCTTCCTTCATGGCTTGTTGCCATGCTGGTGCCTCCGGTGACATCTGGGCTTCTCTATAGGTTTGGGGGACTCCGCACACTGCCCTGAAACAATAATCAACACTAGCATGGGTTACATCTTTATCTTTAATGTCCGATGTGTAATCCTCTAGGTATTTTGGAGCTTTTCTTTCTCTTATTGGGTAGCGGGGGTTTTGGTCACAACTAGGCTCTGAACCTAAGCTGTTTTTGTTTTCACCCAGAACAACTTCCTCATTTTGTACATTGTCATTCTTGTCTGTGTCATCATCATTATTGTTTAAGATCTGATTCTCTTTGCTATCTTCTTTCTGTAGCAGCCTACATTATCAGGTCACACAGTCACATCAAATTATACTACTCATTTCACAGACAGCATAATAGCTCTTACCTTTAGAAGTTCTTTTTTCGTGTGTTTTTCTTTGCGAAGTTGCAGATCAAGTCCTCAAAGTCCAGCTCCCTCACCAGCTCAGACTCAATAGCCATCAAAGACAATGAAGAGAGCCTCTTCTGACCCATGGTTGTCCTGAGTTCATTTTTTATCCGTTTCAGTCGTGAAAATGTCCTCTCTCCCTCACAGTTGGACACAGGCAGTGTGAGGAAAAGTCTGAGTGCGACAAAAACGTTGGGGAATGTTGTCTGCAGTCCATTCCTGAGAACAACCTGCAATACTCACTCTTTTCAATTTCTGACTTTTGGTCTCTGAAGCTGTTGGTTTCTGGTTCATATTCATCAGTCTGGGTTTGTTGATCAACACTGTTCATTTTGATGAATTTCACCAGTCTGTGTTTGGACACCTTTCTTGTTTGAGGGTTGTAAACCAGATACGCTGGACTGTTCTTACTGTACCCCACAAATATTCCCTTTTTACATTTGGGATCAAGTTTCTTCTGATCATGACTATATGCATAACAATCTGATCCAAAAACCCACATTTTTGATAGATTTGGCTTTCTTCCTGTTAGCATAAAGTATGGGGTGTTTTTAGTTCTCTCATTGTAACATCTGTTACGGATATGGGCTGCACTTTGAATAGCATAAGGCCACAATGCTTTTGGTAACCCCTTTTCTATTAACATGCATCTCCCCATTTCAAACAAGGTCCTCCACTGTCTTTCAGCTGTTCCGTTCTGATGTGGAGAGTAAGGGGATGATGTCTCGTGTCTTATACCTTTTTCTCTTAAAAGGGCCTGAAAGGCCTCACTTGTGTACTCTGTACCATTATCTGATCTGATACATTTGACACTACCATAAGGTGCACTGTCTGCAAGATACTTCTTTGTGGCCAATGTTGTATCACTCTTATTTTTAAGGAAGTAAACAGCCACTGCCCCTGAAAAATCATCTGTGAATGAGATGGCATATCTATGCCCATCTTGACCAGTTGGCTCTATTGGACCTGCTAAGTCAGTATGTACTAACTCGAGGGGCGCACAAGCTTTTGCATCAGCATTTCTACTTCTACTGTTGGTGAATTTTCCCTCAGTACAAACATTACAGTCAATCTTAGTTTCCCCCGTGATTTTCATGCCTAATACAACATCAGGTAGTTTCATCACATCATCAATGTTACAATGTCCCAGTATTTCATGCCATGTTTTGGCATCACCCGTTAAATTCACTTTGTCCTTAGACATTATGTCATTGACTGAGTAATCAACCCATTTTTCATTGTTATTTACCGTTTCAATGTAGTACAGTCTTTCCAGTTCCTCGATGCGGAAGACAGTCCCATCTTTGGTTGTCAGTTCATTCTTCCCCTTTTGGAAAACCACTTTGGCCCCATCAGCTGTTACTGCCTCTACTGAGAGGATGCTCTGAGGATACGATGGTATGAACAGGGCCCTCTTCAGTGTTACCATGACGTTTCTCCCCTTCTGGTCCCGTAGCATCACCTCTGCATCTCCTCGCTTGAGAGCTACGTTGTTCTCCCTGGTGCCATCTGCAAGCTCCATAAAATGCTGTTGTGGATTAAAGGTCTTGTCAAATCTTGTAAACTTACTTTCCTCTGTTATGATGTGGGATGTTGCTCCACAGTCCACCATCAGTCCATTTTCTTTGATGTTATCTGGGAGGAGCTCTTGACTAATCTTGAATACGTAGGTTTGTTCTTCGTCATGACTTTCTTGTTTCTCTGCAGATTGCTTTGCATCATCTTTGTGAGTATTTTTCCTCCTGCACGTCTCATCGCTGTGTGTTGAGCTTTTGTGGTAGCTGCACCACTTCGCGGCTCCTTTTTGGCGGCAGTCTCGTGCAAAATGACCACGTTTTCCACATCCATAGCACGTCATGGACGACACATCCACTTTCATTACATTGTCTGACTTTATCTTTGTTTCAAACTTCTCTGTTTCTTCATAGCTTCTTAGTTTACTTTTGAACTCAATAAAAGTCATCTCTTGACTGCTCTGTGTTGTGTGTACAACAAATGGCTTATATGACTCTGGGAGTCCTTTCAAAATCATGGCGATTATAAGCCCGTCACTAATTGTTTCTTTTGCACTTCGAAGTGACGTTACAACTTTTTCAGTCCGGATGATATAGTCTGTCACAGTTTCTTCTGGCTCCTTTCTAAGCAACGTTAATTCTGTGTACAAGGCAATTATCCTGGGTTTACCTTGACTGGCGTAGTGGTTCCGTAATATTTGTAGTGCTTTTCTGCCGTCGTCTGTGGCTTCTCTCATCACCAACGACAGGCTGCGGTCGTCGAGGAACTGTATTAGCTCTGCGAAGCATTGTGCATTCTTCTCTGCATCGATGTTATCGGTGCCGACAAGCACGTCTTTCAGACCTTGTAGTCTCATGTGGCCGAGGAACTTTACCTCCCAAAGTTCATATTTCTCTTCGTCTCCGTCGAAAACTAGTCTCTGTTGCCATCCTCCTGTACTGCGCCTGGGCCCATAACCTGTTACGTTTTCTGTTCCTTCAGCCATCTTAGGAGGGAAATAATTAACACCAGCTTTTCTTTTAGTTGTCTTTTATTCACATCTCTTCTCAGTAACAGACATGGCGGAAGAAAAAGTTCATAATAACAACAAAAAACGCGCCCACAACATCTCATTGGCCCAAGAGGCTCACGTGACCTCCACCGAACGTACAGCTTCAAAATAAAAGCATAAAACAACAATAAATGAGAACACAAAACCCAACAGAAATGCATCAGTTTTATGTTTACGATAACGTTTGTTTTTGAGACAATGCGCTAGCCGTTGGTATACTGTCTAGAGTCTAGCCTGAATGTTAACAAGGGGCGCTAACGGTTAGCTATGTGGCTAACGGTTAGCTATGTGGCTAACGCGTGGTTAGCGTTAGCTAACGATTACCGTTAGTCTAAAATGCGGCTCAGGAAAGGATGGACTGCACTGTGTTGCTGTTAAACTATCATATTCGTTTTGAATTAATGATAAAGACGAACTTAAAACAGCAGATGTTTTGCCGAAGGGGTCGTTTTCTTTTTTCACGTTTTTTCCGGCTAGTTAAACATTAGTGCTACTACCATAGCTTCTGCTAGCTGACCGTTGGCGTGTTTTTTCCGCTGACCTGACAATTGCAGATATATCGTGCTTCAATCCAAAAATAGCGTTTAAAAAGGCAACTGTGGACTTGTAGAGTTTTATTTATGTATGTGTTATGTGTTTGTATTTTATTTTTTTGAGAAGACGCTTCACAACTCATCCGAGTAGCTTCTTCAGTTCTAGGGGACTGGTGGGAAGTTTGAGATTTAGGAACTTAGACTGAAACTATTAAACAACCATAAAACGGGTCAGTTTGAATGTTGTGTTTACAAACCTACAGACTCTATTTTTAAGAATCTTTTTATTGATTACATACTGA
The DNA here is from genome assembly GCF_963514085.1 of Chelon labrosus. Taxonomy (NCBI): domain Eukaryota; kingdom Metazoa; phylum Chordata; class Actinopteri; order Mugiliformes; family Mugilidae; genus Chelon; species Chelon labrosus. The sequence goes on along the minus strand of NC_140351.1, from coordinate 2,035,957 downwards.
TACTGACTACTCAGTTTGTGTAACACTAAGTCCTTGTTTTGTACATAAATTAAACCAAGTAGATGTAGGGAGAACATTTATCTGAATATTGTCATCACTATCAGTTTTAATAGAATTACTGTAGCCATATTACCTAATGATACATAAATGTTAATTTCCAATCATTTGTGCTTTGTGTGTATGTTTCAGCTGCTGTTGGCGTAACTGACTAACATCTGGGGCCACAGACCAGGAAATAGACTGGACCATCAAAAGATGTTTACATCTCTCTCCAGGTAGAGATGGTGGCAGACTGAAGAGGATGAAGAGAAAGCAGGAAATGGACAGCACCATATCTAAAACTCGTGCTGAGAGTGGGGAGAATCCAGTTTTCTCTCTATTGCCATCAGGTTGTGTTTCCGATGCCTGAGGACAAAGACTGAAAGGCTGAAGAACAGTTTCTATCCACATGCCATCCGCCTGCTCAACTCTGAACTGTAACCACTTATACCACTGCACTTTACTCACATAGCTGCTCAATACCGTAAATGTGTGTATATATACAAACTACCCCCCCTCTAAGTTTACACTTGAGTTTTACCATCTATATTTTATTCTATATTACAGTCTATATTTTATTCTATTTTTATCGGTGTACATTTACACTTGTATTGTTTACCTTGTGTGTTAAGGAATTTACAATTACTACTGTTTTACTGTAGTACTCATTTTTTTTTTTTACTACTGGCTGCAGGTACAAGAATACATTTCACTGTGCATTGTACTATATATAACTGTATGTGACAAATACAATCTTAAACCTTTATGGACATGTCTAGAATCATAAATGTACAGTTTTTAAATTTGTTAAATGTTTGTTAAATGTGCAGGTGTGTGTACTGTGTTGACATGACTAAAAAATAAATAAACATTTGCTTATAATACTGTACTTGTTTATATATATATATATATATATATATATATATATGAATAAATATGGCACATAAATATAGTGGCTGAGTTAAGGCTGACATCAGGAACCACTTCTGAAAATGGTTTGGCCCACCTTAGGGCCACATTAGGGCCAGCTCTGGTTGAAGTGTGGCTGAGATGTGGGCCTTATCTGGCACACATGTTGGATGCCGGATGTGGCCCACATAAGGGCCGGAATTCTTTCAGGCATGTGGGCCGAGTGCAAGTGGTTGCTATGTGGGTAGGAGTGTATCGGGACATCTGTATTGGGGACGATCCAGCAGAGCTGCCAACTCTCACGCTTTCGCCGTGTGACACACGGTTTTGCCTGTTTTCACACGCACTCACGCCACACATCCAATTTCTCACGCAAAAAAAAACAAAAAACAAAATCCGATCTTGCTCCGAGACTCTTCCGTTCCTTTTCAAACTCCACGAAGGTAGATGGCGCTGATGAGCGCCCCTGAACATTTGCGCTGCGCTACACCTGCAGTGCACCCCTTTACTATCTATGCCTGCACCCCGAAGTAGACAGAAGAAGAGATACAGAGACCGCCAAGACAGCAGGAGAAACCAGAAACTACTTTGAGAAGTCTGATAAAGAAGAGAATCTGAGCTGAGACTAGGCCAGTATAACCATGCACACAGATCATAGACAAGGACTTTACCCAGCTTCTGATCTGCATCTGATACTGATTATGCCTCATTTTAGCTATTTTTGTAATGCATTCATCTGTTTTATTGCTTGAAAAAGTTGTACTGTTTAAGCACTTTATTTGTTGCACTTTATTTGTTGCACTTCATTTGTCTCTGATGGACCATGTGGTGGGAGACTTTGAATGAAGAATAATGTCCCTCCCTAACTAATGTTGTGTCGTTTTTGGCTGAACATAAATCATTAAGTGCTCTTAAGAATACAATTATTCACAACATAGGTTAGGTTTTAGTTAAGAATTAGTTTAATACCATTTTAATCAAAATATCAATCAACCTACCGAGGTCAAATCTTAAACACTGATCTATGAATAAGGCTTTATTGTCATTTAGGCACACCGATAGTTTTCTGGTTGAATGTTCAGCTCAAGTCTACAGACTAAGACCTACAAGTCATGATGCCGAACATGAATCAGAATAAGTTCAGGTATTGCACATCTTTAGCAGACCGCCCAAAAATGCACTAGAATGCTGGAAACCACATCTACTTAATCCAAAATCTCCTGGGGGTGGACCTTCAGCTATGTCTGCTTCACAGAATGTAACCAATATTGTCCATCTTCAGTGGGCTGCCCCTATCAACAGCTTTGAACCTCCCCACAAACCACCAGAATGCAGGGTACAACATGGGTACAACATCAAATTAATTCCAATTATCTAATATCTGAGCCACCAATTTGTGTGACTGCGTGCACGGCATAATTTTGGTCACCCACGAAAATCTCACTCCAAGGTTTTTTGAAAAGTTGGCAGGTATGTCCAGGCATTTTTAAAATGGTATCTGAGTTCAGACAGACCTGAGCTTTTGTATTTACGGTATTTATTTTAGGTCTGACATAAACCAAAACCATATCCCTGTAGCGTTAAAACGTCTTCTTCTTCTGTATTAATGGCCAAAAATTAAAGAAGAAGAACATGGCTGCCGTTTGGAAAAAGTAAAATTAATATGAAATCAGCAAGTTTAGAAAATAGTTTAATAATTTTTTAAATATTGTAATGTTTATGTTTGTTGGGGTGGTCGTATCGTTCTATACTACCAGCTTGATTAAACTGCAAAAACATTAAACATAATGCGTCGAGTTCACTCGGCTAAATGTAGCATCAAAACGTCGTCTTCTTCTTCTTCTCTTTTAATGGCGGTTGGCTCGAAGAAGAAGAAGAAGAAGCAAAATCACGTGATTAAAGATGGCTGCTGTACGGAAGAACTTTAATCTGGAAAATAAGGCCAGAGAGATTGTTTTTCAAATATTACAGTGTGGATATTTGTTGAGGAGGCAGTAGGACATCATCGTTCAATACTAAAAGAAGGTTCAACAGCAAAACCCTAAATATTATGCGTCGACTACACTCCGCTAATGTAGCGTCAAAACGTCTTGTGTTGTTAATGGCGGTTGGCTAGCGGCAAAGCTGCCGAGAATCAAAGAAGAAGAAGAAGCGACATCACGTGACTAAACATGGCTGCCGTGGAAAAGAGAACACAAGGTACCAGCTACCCTCTCCACACTACATTAACTTTGACTGAAAGATTTATTGGACTGAATCCAGTCCACTCTAGGAGAAGACAAGGAAGACAAGGACAGACTTTAGGAAGACACAGGAGACCAACTCTAGGAGAAGACAAGGAAGACAAGGACAGACTTTAGGAAGCTACAGGAGACCAACTCTAGGAGAAGACAAGGAAGACAAGGACAGACTTTAGGAAGACACAGGAGACCAACTCTAGGAGAAGACAAGGAAGACAAGGACAGACTTTAGGAAGCTATAGGAGACCAACTCTAGGAGAAGACAAGGAAGACAAGGACAGACTTGAGGAAGACACAGGAGACCAACTCTAGGAGAAGACAAGGAAGACAAGGACAAACTTTAGGAAGACACAGGAGACCAACTCTAGGAGAAGACAAGGAAGACAAGGACAGACTTTAGGAAGACACAGGAGACCAACTCTAGGAGAAGACAAGGAAGACAAGGACAGACTTTAGGAAGACACAGGAGACCAACTCTAGGAGAAGACAAGGAAGACAAGGACAGACTTTAGGAAGCTACAGGAGACCACCTCCAGGAGAAGACAAGGAAGACAAGGACAGACTTTAGGAAGACACAGGAGACCAATTCTAGGAGAAGACAAGGAAGACAAGGACAGACTTTAGGAAGCTATAGGAGACCAGCTCTAGGAGAAGACAAGGAAGACAAGGACAGACTTTAGGAAGACACAGGAGACCAACTCTAGGAGAAGACAAGGAAGACAAGGACAGACTTTAGGACGCTACAGGAGACCAACTCTAGGAGAAGACAAGGAGGACAAGGACAGACTTTAGGAAGCTACAGGAGACCAACTCTAGGAGAAGACAAGGAGGACAAGGACAGACTTTAGGAAGCTACAGGAGACCAACTCTAGGAGAAGACAAGGAAGACAAGGACAGACTTTAGGACGCTACAGGAGACCAACTCTAGGAGAAGACAAGGAAGACAAGGACAGACTTTAGGACGCTACAGGAGACCAACTCTAGGAGAAGACAAGGACAGACTTTAGGACGCTACAGGAGACCAACTCTAGGAGAAGACAAGGAGGACAAGGACAGACTTTAGGAAGCTACAGGAGACCAACTCTAGGAGAAGACAAGGAAGACAAGGACAGACTTTAGGACGCTACAGGAGACCAACTCTAGGAGAAGACAAGGAGGACAAGGACAGACTTTAGGAAGCTACAGGAGACCAACTCTAGGAGAAGACAAGGAAGACAAGGACAGACTTTAGGACGCTACAGGAGACCAACTCTAGGAGAAGACAAGGAAGACAAGGACAGACTTTAGGACGCTACAGGAGACCAACTCTAGGAGAAGACAAGGACAGACTTTAGGACGCTACAGGAGACCAACTCTAGGAGAAGACAAGGAAGACAAGGACAGACTTTAGGACGCTACAGGAGACCAACTCTAGGAGAAGACAAGGAGGACAAGGACAGACTTTAGGAAGCTACAGGAGACCAACTCTAGGAGAAGACAAGGAGGACAAGGACAGACTTTAGGAAGCTACAGGAGACCAACTCTAGGAGAAGACAAGGAAGACAAGGACAGACTTTAGGACGCTACAGGAGACCAACTCTAGGAGAAGACAAGGAAGACAAGGACAGACTTTAGGACGCTACAGGAGACCAACTCTAGTTTATAAATCAGTGTTAGAGGATCAGGACCATGCAGTAAAGCTTGTGTTTCCTCTGAAGCCACATTAGTTAAAAGGTTCTTGTTTGTGTGTCAGACTGGATTAGTTTCTGCCTGATCCTGTGGATTTAACCTTCACTCCAACTATTTTCATGCACGTGTGAGAAAGCAGCCAAGTGATCAGGTGTGACCAGGTGTGACCAGCCGTCACTACTTCACACATTCTGACCTAATTGTTGATCATAATCCTTTCTGTTCTTCTGGCGCTCCCTCCATTAATGCACAGTGATCTCTGCCGTATGTAATAAGAGGCTGTCTGTGTGTAGGGAGCGTTCTCAGCCACGGCTAAGATACTAAACCAATAACTGATAGCCAATAGCTTCATGAAGAGTCGTGGTTTTCAACAATGAAAACTCAAACCTCACACGTTTAACTGTGGCCTTTGTTCCTCTGTGGGGAGGTGGTTCAAGTTTGTTCTGGCTGCGCAGATGTTCACATGGGACACGGTACAATCTCTGTGTCGACAGTTAACAAAGAAAATCACATCATTTATGATTTGTAGATTCTGATCTTAACCCTACTGGTCCTGATGGTCATTCATTCATCACCAGACAGTGGCTTTAGTGATGGGAGGGTGTATCTAAGATCTCCAAAATTCAAAATCCCCAAAGAGGAAGAAGACAAAGTCGTTGCACGATTCCTAAAACTGAAACTACTCCCAACTGGAGTCTATCCCAGCTGTCTTTGGTCTAGAGGAGGGGGTCCACCCTGGACAGGTCTCCAGTCTATCCCAGCTGTCATTGGTCTAGAGGGGGGGTCCACCCTGGACAGGTCTCCAGTCTATCCCAGCTGTCTTTGGTCTAGAGGGGGGGTCCACCCTGGACAGGTCTCCAGTCTATCCCAGCTGTCATTGGTCTAGAGGGGGGGTCCACCCTGGACAGGTCTCCAGTCTGTCCCAGCTGTCATTGGTCTAGAGGGGGGGTCCACCCTGGACAGGTCTCCAGTCTGTCCCAGCTGTCTTTGGTCTAGAGGGGGGGTCCACCCTGGACAGGTCTCCAGTCTATCCCAGCTGTCATTGGTCTAGAGGGGGGGTCCACCCTGGACAGGTCTCCAGTCTATCCCAGCTGTCATTGGTCTAGAGGGGGGGTCCGCCCTGGACAGGTCTCCAGTCTATCCCAGCTGTCATTGGTCTAGAGGGGGGGGGTCCACCCTGGACAGGTCTCCAGTCTATCCCAGCTGTCATTGGTCTAGAGGGGGGGGGGTCCACCCTGGACAGGTCTCCAGTCTATCCCAGCTGTCATTGGTCTAGAGGGGGGGGTCCACCCTGGACAGGTCTCCAGTCTATCACAGGGCTAACACAGAGAGACACTCACACCTACGGCCATTTTAGAATCACCAATGAACCTAACCAGCATGTCTTTGTCTATAGTTTAATTCACTGATTTGTTCTTCATACTTTGATCAATGTGTCCTGATCTGACTTTAACGTGTCTCGTTTCTAACGTCTAGTTTGTTCGGTTAGTTTTTCTAATTCTCACCAGTCATGCTAAAGGCCTTTTCTTCTCACTTTGAAATAATATAACAGTCACTCAACCCTCCTCTTCCTCCTCCTCCTCCTCCTCCTCCTCCTCCTCCTCCTCCTATATCCTATATCTTTCCACCTTCCTCTGAGACAAAGCCTAATTCACCAGCACCCTTAGGGGACGCCTTGTCTATTCCTGAATGTCCTCTCCCTCCTTCTTCTTTTTTTTTTTTTTTGGGATTTTCTTCTTTGTTTATCCATCAGAGTTTATTTCAGGTCAGAGGAAATTAAAGGTGGTAGAAAAAGGTGGCAGCAGTTTACTTTTGTTTTTATAATCACAGCCGTGTTTCCTCACGTGGCGGTGGAGAGAAAACCATCAGTCAACACCTACAAACGGCCTCATTCAACCCAAGCTCATAATTAGTTTGCTATATCTGGAGGTGCCTCGCTATTTCTGACGCCGCCTCCAGCGAGTCAGAACACGTGCGTTGACACGCCGAGGTCAGAGAGCGCTTTATATCCACCGTGTCTCATGGGACTCGCCATAAAAAAAATAAAAAAAAAGACAAGCTTCATGCTCGTTTTGTTGAGGTTGTAGATGAAGGAGGGAACGCAGGCTGTGGTTTGGGTTTCCTGTGGTGCTCCGGTTTCCTCCCACTGACCAAACTTTGTCTCTGTGAGAGACAGACAGCTGACTCTAAACAACATGTCTGTATGTGTCTCTTGCAGCGCTGCCGGAGGAGAGATCTTCAACCAGTGTGTGTCGGACCGGGAGGACGAGTCCTTCAGGGAGGAGGACGTGAAGAGGCTCATGAGACAGATTCTAGAGGGAGTGGCCTTCCTCCACCAGAACAACGTGGTCCACCTCGACCTGAAGGTCAGAGGAAACAAAAAACACCTGATTCTCTGCTGTCACTTTATTTTGCATGTGGTTACATCCCTCGGTGGCACGAGAGGGAATTTAGGAACAACCAACAAGGAAGATGAGAAGCCTGACTAATATAACGCACATATATAAGAAAAGAACTGATGAGTGGCACCATCCAGTAAACAGGTGTTACCTACATGTGGGAGATAGAGACCTTTAAACACAGTGATCAGGGTTTATAAGACATAAAAGACATCTCTGACATGGAGGAGAGACAGTAACGTGTCTCCTGTCTTTCAGCCTCAGAACATCCTGCTGACCAGCAGCTCTCCTCTGGGAGACATTAAGATCGTTGACTTCGGTTTGTCCAGGATGGTCAGCAGCCACCAGGAACTCAGAGAGATCATGGGAACCCTGGAGTACGTTGGTGAGTTCTTGATTCTGTGACTTTGGCAGGAATATCCAGCAGTCGTCTGATAGTTGATGATAACTTGTTTCTGTTTTTATCTTTTTAGCTCCTGAGATTCTGAATTATGAGCCCATAAGCACAGCAACAGATATGTGGTAAGAAAGTGTTTCTCTTTGTACCGAGTTCAGTTTAAGTTGGACGATGAACCATTATTTTTATTCCAAACAGAACGGCCCAGGTTTAGAAACACCAGAGGACTCTCCTCCTGTCATTAGACCACCACATCCTCCATTTATAACTTTATTTATAACACTCATAGCATTTATTACCTACTCATTTTATAGTGATGTCTTATTTTACCCTCTATGTATTTGTCATATATGATCTGTTGCTTTTCTTCTTTTCATGTTGAAGTAACTTCCTGTTTATAGTTTGTAGAATCTCAAACTCTGGCGCCCCCTACAGGCATTACCAGCAAAGAGCATAATCTGCAGGAATTCAGTTCCACCATAGAAAGTCCTCAGAAGGATTTTAAAAGCTTTTATTGCCAAAGACCCTGACATAAATCTATTTTAATACTGTGTATATATGGTTTTGTTAAATATAGTTTGATAAAACATAACATCATATATCAACAACGTAAAACTGGAGACTTTCTGTCATGTAGAGTAATAAACAATATAAACTGATTATTAAAGTCTTATGTTTAATCAATTTTAACACTGCAGAAACGCTGATTTATACAGTTTTGATCACATTATAAACCAAACGGCAGTTTAAATATTATCTCAGTATTACTCAGGAATAAAGTCCATTGTTCTTACTTCAGTTCCTTTTGGAAATGTAAATCCATCTTAGTGACTTAAAGAGTCAACATATTTCTCTTTTCACTGTCAGTGCGTAAAGAAAGAAGTTATTAGTTCAAATTAAATCTTTTTTTGTCCATAATGTCTCCATCTCAGTAAGAAGTGATCAGACTTTACTCGTTGATGTCCCTCATGTTCTTGTTTCTAACCCGGTCTGCTCTCTGTTCTTCAGGAGCATCGGTGTTCTGGCGTACGTGATGCTGACGGGGATCTCTCCGTTCCTGGGCGAGGACAAACAGGAGACGTTCCTCAACATCTCTCAGCTCAACGTGAGCTACACCGAGGAGGAGCTGCAGCAGCTGGACCGGACGGCCGTGTCCTTCATCCAGACGCTGCTCCTCAAGCAGCCACAGTCAGTCCTCACCTCCTCCTCCTCCTCCTCCTCCTCCACATAGACGCGTACTCACAGTCTAACCTGTATCTGTACTATGTCTAGGAATACATGAGGCATCACTTTAGACTCTTGTGTCATCAGGGACCGGGCCACAGCGGAGCAGTGCCTCAAACACCCCTGGCTCCAGCCCTCAGAGCCTCAGGACACCCAGACGGTGGAGGAGATCGTCCCAGCGGAGGACCAGGAGGTCAGCAGCAGCAGCAGCTCCGCCAGCAGCCCCGAACCCCCCAGCAGCTCCAGCACGGCCGGGGAGGAGGAGGAGGAGGCAGAGGAGGTGGGTGGCCTGGTGACGGAGGAGCTGATAGTCGTGGCTGCCTACACCCTGGGCCAGTGCCGCCAGTCATCCAGCTCCACCTCAGAGAAGGAGGCCCTGGCCGCCGAGCAGAAGGCCGTCTCTAAACGCTTCAAGTTCGAGGAGCCCTTCAGCGCCCTGCAGGACGTCCCTGGAGAGTTCATCTACTGACCCCCCCTCAGCCCCCCCTGCACCAGCCTCTAAAGGAGGACAAGTTAGTGTTGTCACAGTAACGACATTAAGCTCCTGATTATAAAATACACCCTCCATTTCTACTCAGTCAGTGTGTGATCAGATGCTGTTGTTATTTAAGTAGTTGGCTTTTAAAGGATCTTCTCACATACGACTCATCAACAGCTCCACTACTGTCATCTATGTCACAATTCTCTCTGAGTTTCTCTGAAGAAAATCCACATTTATAAGAGTTTGAGTTGAGTGCAATATGAAGACCCATAAAGACTCGTAAATCAGTTCATACAGCGGTCCGTTTACTTTTTGGTATTTCAAGTAAAATAGAAAATAAATAAATGAGAGTTTATTTTTAAATTTAAAAAGCAAAAACTAAAACATTCTGATCCATGCATTTTTTGTTATTTCAAATTTGTTAAAAAAAAAAAATCAAGTCTTAATTTTCTTTCTACTGACGTAATTTAAAAAACAGAAGTTCAACAAGTCCTTGGTCCAGGAAGTAGTCCTGTTTAGTTTTTCTAGGGAATTTAAATTTAAAAAAATCTAATAAACGCTCACTATTTATTTTTTATTTTACACCAGAAAATAAAACTAAATACCAGAATGTACACGGACCATTTACCTTTAATTCCATGACATCTCAGTGAACTGTGTAACGTCAACAGCAAATATGTGTATAATACAGTATATCTAAATAGTTTCTAATTATTATTATTATTATTTATGTTAGATCCGTAGAGCTTCAGCCTCAGCCTCTCTAGACGTCCCAGGACCTGTAGGTTGTAAAGTCTGCTGCTCTGTAAATGAAGATTTAATTTGAACATTTGGATTTAAAAGCAGAGGAAGACGTCGGTCTAAATATGAACCCTCAGGACTTCAGAGCGTGTACAGTCTTGTAAAAGCAGGTATTATCAGAACCAGGGTAAAAATGGATTTTAGAGAACTGAAATAAATTTGTCACCACGAAGAAGAGGTTCAAACATGTTCATATATTAGACACCATAAATAACCTTCTGTCGACCCATCTGAACATTCACTAATACATAACATCTGTCAGTAAGAATAATCTTTATTTATTTAGCACTTTACAAATTTACTAAGAGCTTCACAGAAACATAGAAATCTGCAATTTTAAAAACAGAAGTTAAAAACTTGGAAAATCTCTCTGATGAAAACAGGTTTAAAGGAGATCACAGCTGACCTGATTTCCTCGAGCAGATCGTTCTGCAGCCCTGGGGCCCCTGACTGTGAACACCCTGTCCCCTTTTGACTTCAGCCGGGCCTCTGGCCACCAAGAACTTTAAAATGAATCAGTATAAGTTTAAAATGGTTTCTAAAACGAACTGGGAGCCAGTGGACAACATAGACTCTAAAGCTCCTCTGTGAAGCTGTCCCGTAAATTAAAATAAAATAAGTGCATGAAAAAACAAAACACCAGTGAGTCTAGAGGAGGAACGTGGCTCTGATCAGACTCTGGATCCAAACTGAAACAAGATGGCGCCGCCCGTATCCCTGGGATACGAGCCTCAGTTTGACCAGTGGGAGGAAGTGACACGGCGTCCATTTGATGAGGTTCTGGTTCTGGTTCTGGTTAAAAGTCTGGAAGCTGCATGTTCCCAAATAACACCGGTCACAGTTTTCCAAAGACAGAGTCTACTAACGACATCCTGACGCCACAGAGTTAATTCTGAGTTTGGTTCAGAGTGTACAGCGGCTCCAGTCCTCATTTAAAGGATCTGCATGTGAACTAACGACTGGAGAGACTGATTAGCATCTGAGCAGAAACAAACTCTTCTTCTTCTCCATTTCCTCTGAACAGAACGAGCTCTTAACTCTTTTAAGTGTTTGTATTTGTTCCTTTGTTTTTTGTATCTGGTGCCATGAGGAAAATATTTGATGATTTTTAGCTCTTGCAGTTTTTTTTTTTTACTATAATTTGTGTTGACCGTTGCTGTTTTAAAGAGCCATGTCACATATTCCTCCTAGAGGCTTCAGTCCTCTTTCATTTCCAGCTTTGTTTGTGCGGACGATGACGTCGTCGAGCGCTCCGTACTTCCACGAGGTCTGGACGTTAAACGATAAGCTCTGTTACCATAGGAACGGGTTTGTAAATGAATGAATGTCCTGTTTACTGTAAATAAATAAATAAACATTTCAAAACGGCGACAAGTTGCAGCTTCTGTTTGTGATCAGACGACAGAATGAAACATCTGGAGCAGGAGGTCAGAGGTCATTTAAGAGTCACCCAACAAAACCTACAGGTGTCTGATGTGAAATGATCTCAGCCTGAATAAGATATGATGATAATTTTTGGATTTTATTGTTATCTTGTTGTGCATCCTTAAAATAATATTATAACAAGTTATAAAAGCTGATTAAGCTCATCGATAAAATAATACAATTCAGCTGTTTTCTGGTTGGGCGGCACAGTGGCATGGTGGTTAACACTGATGTCTCACAGCAAGAAGGTTCCTGTTCCCATGAGTTTCATAATATCTGCTGACACACAGGAAATGTGCCTCTAGCGGCCACTAGATAAACTGCAGTTAATTATATACAGTCTATGATCAGAGTTAATGTTAGATTGTAGTCAGAGTCTCTGTTCACACAAGCTGCTGCTGCTTCTGCATCAGGACACAGCTCATCCTCTCACCTAACACACCGTCCTGTTTATCACCACCTCCACCTGTAGAGAGGAGGAGAAAGAAGAGAGGAGGTGAAGGAGCGTTTCCAGAGTCTCCCTTCATCATCACATCCAGTAGAAAGAGCAGCAGGGACTTCAGTCCTGTTCAGAGCAGCAGTGGAGCAGCAGTGGAGCTCAGCCAGCTTCCTTTCAGCTTCATGTTAACGTGTTGGAGTGAACACACACAGACCTGCAGAGACTTTTAGCATCAAGTCTGTTTCCTCTGCAGATTTCACTAATAAACTGCTGAGAGTCCTGAACACTTCATTACTGCACCAACACTTTAGTGATGGATTTACTGCTGCTCCATTTAAACAAAGATCAGCTGACTAATAAACATGGAGGCTGTCATTGAAGAGATCTGATCAAACTAATGACACATGTGATGACTCTGCTCATGGTTACTAAATGTAATGCTGGTTCTGTGATGTGCAGGCTTCAGTCAGACTGATCTCAGAGCTGTGATCAGTTGTTGATCAGATCTGATGAATGACCACCACTGTCTCTATACATCTTGGAAGGCTGTCAGCTGGAATCCAGCTTTATTTCCTGGACACATCAACACAACAACAGCAGTCGTCTTCACATCAACTCAAACACATGATCACAACAAGCTTCTGGCTCATCTGATTGGCTGACTGTTGTCTCTCTCTCTGTCCTTCTGTCCAATCCTGAAGCCTGTCTCCATTCTCCTCTCACAGCTTCACTGAGAAGCTGCAGGTTTACAGGAAACACTGGATCTTTGATACTAACTGTGTTTAGGACAATACTGATGAAAGCAGCATGGACTGACTGGAACCCTCTACTCACTTCAGAGTCTCCAGTTTATAGTCTGGACTCTTCACAAGATCAAGAAGCTGCTTTACATCTGAATCCTTCAGGTTGTTTCCTCTCAGGTTCAGATGTTTCAGATGGGAGGGGTTGGACTTCAGAGCTGAGACCAGAGAATCACAGCTGATCTCTGACAAACTGCAGCTCTCCAATCTGAATAAAGAATAAAAGATGTAGATTAAATCATGAATAATTCAATCAGATGTGTTCAGGTTTTAAATATGCAGCTCAACATTACTGTGTCCCAACAGCGTTTGAGCTGCATTGACTTTAACAACTAACAGTGGACATTTTCTACAGTTTCAGATACAAACACTCGTCTTGAACTAAAGGACATTTAAAGATTAATGGAGGAAAGTTCTGGATGAACATGAATTAGATTCAGTTGGTGATTAAACATATCAGATCTACAACAGCTCCACAGGGGACTGTACTTTCCCCTTTCCTCTTCACCCTGTACACCGCGGACTTCTGCTACAACTCTGACACATGTCACGTCCAGAAGTTTGCAGATGACACGGCCATCATGGGGTGTATCAGTGGCGACGAAGAGGAGGAGTACAGGAGCCTGGTGAGGGATTTTGTTGTCTGGAGCCACACAAACAACTTACAGCTCAACACCTCAAAGACTAAGGAACTGGTCATTGACTTTGGGAGGGACAGACCCAACCCCAGACCAGTTCTGATAAGAGCGGAGGAGGTGGAGGTCGTGCAGACCTATAAATATCTTGGGCTGTGGCTGGACAACAAGCTGGACTGGACGAGCAACACGGGGCAGCTGTACAAGAAGGCCCAGAGCAGGATGTACTTCCTGAGGAGGTTAAGATCCTTTAACATCTGCAAGAAGCTCCTGGGGATCTTCTAACAGTCTGTGGTTGCCAGCGTCCTATCCTACGCTGTGGTGTGCTGGGGTGGAAGCACCTCAAAGACAGACCTCTCCAGGTTGGAGAAGCTGATCAGACGGGCTGGCTCTGTGGTTGGCACGAGGCTGGACCCTCTGGCTACTGTAGCAGAGAGCAGGACACTTAAAAAACTAACGAGTATCCTGGACAATGCCAGCCACCCTCTGCACACGATCATCAGTAGCCAGAGAAACACCTTCAGCGAGAGGCTGCTCCTCCCGAGGTGCAGGACAAACAGACTGAGGAACTCCTTTGTCCCCCATGCCATCAAACTGTTCAACCACCACTCACTTGGGGGGAGGAGGACAATAAAGAAAGGGACTGAATGACTTTTTAATTAACCTGCAATAGGAAAGTGCAATAACAATGTACCTGGTATTTCTATTTATGCAACAACCATTTATGTACAGTCACAATATTTATTTATTTTTATTACTATTATTATTATTCTTTACTGGGTGTTTGGTATTTGGGCTTATTATACTGTTTCCTACATGTATGTCTGACAGTGCTGTATGCAATGGAGATGTCAATTTCCCTGCGGGAACCTCCCAAAGGGATCAATAAAGTTGTCTATCTATCTATCTATCTATCTATCTAACAGTAACAGACAGTGAACTGACCTCAGAGTATCCAGTCTACAGTCTGGACTCTCCAGAAAACCACACAGCTGCTTCACTCCTGAATCCTTCAGGTTGTAGTTGTGACTGAGGTCCAGATGTTTCAGATGGGAGGGGTTGGACTTCAGAGCTGAGACCAGAGAATCACAGCTGATCTCTGACAAACTGCAGCTCATCAATCTGAATAAAGAATGAAAGATGTAGATTAAATGATGAATAATTCAATCAGATGTGTTCAGGTTTTAAATGTGCAGCTCAACATTACTGTGTCCTAACAGCCTTTAAGCTTCATTGACTTTAACAACTAACAGTGGACATTTTCTACAGTTTCTGATACAAACACTCATCTTGAACTAAAGGACATTTACAGATTAATGGAGGAAAGTTGTGGATGAACATGAATTAGATTCAGTTGGTGATTAAACATATCAGATCTACAACAGTAACAGACAGTGAACTTACTCCAGTTTCTCCAGTCTACAGTCTGGACTCTCCAGAAAACCACACAGCTGCTTCACTCCTGAATCCTTCAGGTTGTAGTTGTGACTGAGGTCCAGATGTTTCAGATGGGAGGGGTTGGACTTCAGAGCTGAGACCAGAGAATCACAGCTGATCTCTGACAACCTGCAGCCACTCAATCTGAATAAAGAATAAAAGATGTAGATTAAATCCTGAATAATTAAATCAGATGTGTTCAGGTTTTAAATGCGCAGCTCAACATTACTGTGTCCTAACAGACTTTAAGCTTCATTGACATTAACAATTAACAGTGGACATTTTCTACAGTTTCTGATTCAAACACTCGTCTTGAATTAAAGGACATTCACAGATTTATGGAGGAAAGTTCTGGATGAACATGAATTAGACTCAGTTGGTGTACTGTTATCCCTACGTGTTGGATACTCTGTATGTCAACGCAGATCAACAGCAAGCCAAACTCATGTTTTATGAGCCAGGATACCGAGCGTCTTGCTCCTTTATTAACAGTCTTCTTGACAGCTCACAATTTGCAATTGTGATGGTAGCTCAATAAAAGCCACAGTGAAACTGAAAATAAACAGACACAAAATAAACACTAGCTCTCTGAAATGAGAATAAAATACACAAATAAATGGCTAGTACCAGAATACTTGCTTATAAATTAACTTAAGCTGTTAGAAAGTAATTCGGCGATCTTTTCAAATGCTAACAATGCTATTCGTTAGCAACAATGCTATACTAATACACAGCGGTCTAAGCAAAGCAGTGATAAGGCTAATTCCTGGTACAAATATGTTTATACAAAACGATCTCTAAATCAGAACTTAAAACAATTCTAAATGAACTAAAACACACATTAGACTTACAGCCATTGCCTTCAAAGGTTTGGACAAGATTTACGACACAGGAGGCCAAGTTTTCACACTGAAAGACAGGTTTTCTGTACCATGTTTTTCTCAGAGTGACCGAAAATAAACTTATGCTGGCTGCATTTAAATACTTAACCAGATTAACGTTTTAGCATGAAATTATTACAAATGAATTATGACGTATTTATAACTAAATTATTTTGAACCATTTTTTAAACTTTTTATGAAATACATTTCTACATAGGGCAGAACAGTTGGTGATTAAACATATCAGATCTACAACAGTAACAGACAGTGAACTGACCTCAGAGTCTCCAGTCTACAGTCTGGACTCTCCAGAAAACCACACAGCTGCTTCACTCCTGAATCCTCCAGGTTGTTGTTACTCAGGTCTAGATGTTTCAGATGGGAGGGGTTGGACTTCAGAGCTGGTCCAAGAGAATAACAGCTGATCTCTGACAAACTGCAGCTCCTCAATCTGAATAAAGAATAAAAGATGTACATTAAATTATTACTAATTCAATCAGATGTGTAAATGTGCAGCTCAACATTACTGTGTCCTAACAGCCTTTAAGCTTCATTGACATTTTCTACAGTTTCTGATACAAACACTCGTCTTGAACTAAAGGACATTTACAGATTTATGGAGGAAAGTTCTGGATGAACATGAATTAGATTCAGTTGGTGATTAAACATATCAGATCTACAACCGTAACAGACAGTGAACTCACTCCAGAGTCTCCAGTCTACAGTCTGGACTCTCCAGAAAACGACACAGCCGCTTCACTCCTGAATCCTTCAGGCTGTTGTTATTCAGCTCCAGATGTTTCAGATGGGAGGGGTTGGACTTCAGAGCTAAGACCAGATAATAACAGCTCATCTCTGACAAACTGCAGCTCTTCAGTCTGGATAAAGAATAAGTTTACATGTTAAAGATATTTTGTTGATTCACAGTGAACTTTAGATTATTGTTCGGACAAAGACATTTGAAGACATCACCTTTAACTCAGAGAGTGGAATCAAGATGTTTAAACTAGGGGTGGGACTTAAATGCGTTAATTACAATTAATTAATAACATAAAAATTTACGTTAAAAAAATTTAACGCATTAAAACACATTTAATCGTAGTTTGTATTCC
The DNA here is from genome assembly GCF_963514085.1 of Chelon labrosus. Lineage (NCBI taxonomy): Eukaryota > Metazoa > Chordata > Actinopteri > Mugiliformes > Mugilidae > Chelon > Chelon labrosus. The sequence goes on along the minus strand of NC_140351.1, from coordinate 2,019,070 downwards.
AAACAACACAGAACTTTTATTAGAAGGCAAATTTTATTTAAGAAAAGCTACCTGATGGAAGCTTTGATAAAAGCAGAGTTTTGTGCAAAAAACTTCGGTACCATCTAAATGGAGCTGTTAGCGCTAGCAGTCCCGGTCCGAGTACGGACGAGACGTGTCAGCAACCCAAACTGTTTAGTGTTTTTGGGTTTTTTTTACCATTTAAAGTCAATACTGTTTTGAAAAAGTACTTGAAGTACTTGGTACCTTAACTTTAGGTCTGTTCAGTTTTGGCCAGGGATATATTCTTTCTTTTTCTACTGTTTTGAATTGAAATGCAATTAAATGTATTTTCCAGACTTTAAAAGAGCTTGAGTTTACAATATTCATGTCTGTGTCTATTATTTGATTCAGTCGTCCACTAAAATCCATTTAAATAAAAAAATTTTGCTTTTTGTTATGTGATTAAAATGTGATGAATTACAATTACAATTTTTTTAATCAAGTCCCATCCCTAGTTTTAACATTTTATAAAATAAATCATTAAATAGCTGATTCAGCTATAATATTAAATAATTGTTAGTTTCTGGCCTACTTTTAATTTGAAAAACTATAGGGTGCAAATCAAGTGTATCAGAGTTCCAGTGTTTCAGTCTGACCTCAGAGTCTCCAGTCTACGGTCTGGACTCCTCACAAGATCACGAAGATGCTTCACATCTAAATCCTTCAGGTATTTGTCACTCAGGTCCAGATGTTTCAGATGGGAGGGGTTGGACTTCAGAGCTGAGGCCAGAGGATCACAGCTGATTTCTGGGACACTGTTGCTCTCCGGTCTGAATAAAGAATAAAATATGTGAGTTTACAAAGTTCCTGCTTGAAATCTCTCAGACTTTCATCATGTGTTCAGAGCTGAAGGTTCAGAATGAGCAAGTTTCAAACATGGAAACTCCAAACAGCTGAAACCAACAGGAAGCAGCTTCAAACAGTCAAATAGAACAAGTGAAGAAGAGATCTCATTAATATTAATGGCAATAAAGACATAGTGACTTCAGCTCTGAACTCTACCAGCTCCACCAAAGGCATGTTGTGCAGATAAATTTATTTCTGATTTCACCAAAGATTCTCAAGTTTCCAAAGAAAACAAACATGTCAGGATGAATTCAAACAGTCTAATTTTCTGGAACATTGATGCTGTTTGCGTGATGGAACCGTGGTGTGGTGGTTAGCACTGATCCCTCACAGCAAAACGGTTCTGGGCCCTAATCCATGGGCTGACTGGTTCCTTTCTGTGTGGAGTTTGCATGTTCTCCCTGTGTCTGTTAGGGTTCTCTCCAGGTTCTCCAGCTTCCTCCCACCATCCAAAGACATGCTGGTTAGGTTCATTGGTGATTCTAAAGAGGCTGTAGGCGTGAGTGTGAATAGATGTCTGTCTCTCTGTGTTAGCCCTGTGATAGCGACCTCTCCAGGGTGTACCCTGCCTCTCACCCAATGTCATTTATTAGTTCCAGTCTAATGTGGTGGAAATGATTATAGTTCTGTTTTAAATGTCTGACAGACTTAAAGGTGGAAATTAAGTGTGTCAGAGTTTCAGAGTCAATCATCCAGTGGAGGATTTTTTTCTTCTTCTATGAAGGTTTGAAATCTGGAGCTCAACATGGCTCTGCCACAGTCAATGGACTAAACCACAGAAGAAGAAAGCAAACTTTACCATGAAGATCCTCAGTGTGAATTAGTAGAATATCAGCCTATGTCTGCAGTTGAGAGTCACCACAACTTTACCATCATATTCATCTCAACACTCAAAGAAAACATTGAGTCTGACCTCAGAGTCTCCAGTTTATAGTCTGGATTCTCCACAAGATCACGAAGATGCTTCACATCAGAATCCTTCAGGAAGTTTCCACTCAGGTCCAGATGTTTCAGATGGGAGGGGTTGGACTTCAGAGCTGAGACCAGAGAATCACAGCTGATCTCTGACAACCAGCAGCTCTGTAATCTGAATAAAGAATAAAAGATGTAGATATTTTCTACAGATTCTGCTACAAACACTTATCTTGAACTAAAGGACATTTATAGACACTGGACAGACTTCTCTCCATCATGTACAATCCATCTCATCCAGCTCCACTCACACAGTGAACGCTACAGGACATCATTCAGACCAAACTCTATCCAGCTGTTCAACAACTCACCTTCCTGTAACACATAACTCATGTCACTCATGTAAATGCACATTATTGCACCTTAATATTCCTTCCTATGTATATAATATATATTTAATTCTGTCTCTATTCTTGTACATTTGTTCACATGGTAATTTTGTAGATTTTTTTTTTTTTTACTTATGCTATTTTATTTTAATCTTATTTTATTTTTATTTTATCTTTCTTTTAACTTGTGGCTCTAAAGCGTATTTTTAATGTGCAACTAAGCTACTGTGACCAAACAATTTCCCTTGTGGATGATTCAAATGTAAGGTTTATGGATTTATGGAGGAAAGGAAATGAGATTCAGTTGGTGATTAAACTTATCAGATCTACAACAGTAACAGACAGTGAACTCACTCCAGAGTCTCCAGTCTACAGTCTGGACTCTCCAGAAAACCACACAGCTGCTTCACTCCTGAATCCTTCAGACTGTTGTTACTCAGGTCCAGATATTTCAGATGGGAGGGGTTGGACTTCAGAGCTGAGACTAGAGAATCACAGCTGATCTCTGACAACCTGCAGCTCTTCAATCTAAATAAAGAATAAAAGATGAAGATATTTTCTACAGTTTCTGATACAAACACTTGTCTTGAACTAAAGGGTATTCACAGATTTAAGAAGAAAGTTCTGGATGAACATGAATTAGATTCAGTTGGTGATTAAACATATCAGATCTACAACAGTAACAGACAGTGAACTGACCCCAGAGTCTCCAGTCTACAGTCTGGACTCTCCAGAAAACCACACAGCTGCTTCACTCCTGAATCCTTCAGGTTGTTGTTACTCAGGTCCAGATGTTTCAGATGGGAGGGGTTGGACTTCAGAGCTGGTCCCAGAGAATCACAGCTGATCTCTGACAAACTGCACTTCATCAATCTACATAAAGAATAAAAGATGAATGAAATGTATGATGTGTTTCATCCTGACTCAGAGCAGCAGCTTTCTATCAGTCTGACTCAACAACATCAGTAACAGTTTGTGTATTTAGTTTTTATGTATGGCTGAACGATTTGGGAAAATAATCTAATTGCGATTTTTTTTCTCCAATATTGCAATTGCAATTTAATAAGTGATTTTTTATTTTATTTTTTTATTTTATCCTCTTTATTTCCCAACAAAACGTAATGAGTGATTTAAATATGAACTACACAATATTAGATACATTTACTGTAAAATGCTCTTTCCCATAAGTTGGGCCTATTAGAATTAAATTAAAAGATGTATGACTTGAAATAAATTACATTTTTATTTAACTGCTCATTACAGAAACATCTGTGGCTTTGCCACTGTGCATTTAAAGGGGAACTACTGTTTTTTACAACCTGGACCTTATTTCTAGCGTAAAATACCATTGTTTACTCACCAATATCACTTTTGTTTCATTTGCATTTGTTCAGGAGATAATTAGATCAGTGTATATCCATATAGTGGGAGTGATCAGGGCATCAAAACGCAATCTCTAAATAACGCATTATCTGCAGCGAAACCCGTTCATTCCGCCAATACTTTGTTATGATACGCTAGTGCTATTCCCCGTTGAGTCTGGAGTTACCTGTTATCATCATCATCCGGGGTCTGTAGATTGACCTACAGACCTCGGATGATGCCTTCTGACCTGGACGATGTCATCTCTGAGCGGCGTCCACACGCGCTACAGTCAGCTTGTTTACCTGTAATTTGCTACTGCTATGGTTCCACAGCCCCAGAGTCAGACAAATATTCAGCCATGTTGCAAAAAACTAGCAGTAGCAAATTACAGGTAAACAAGCCGACCGGTTGTGCGTGCCGCTAAGAGATGACATCGTCCAGGTCAGAAGACATCATCCGTGTCGCTCGCGTCACATTACCACCTTGTAATCGCGCAAGTTGCGGTTAGAAAATCGCGTTTAATCATATCGCGATATTATCCCAAATGCAATTAATCGTTCAGCCCTATTTTTATGTTCAGTGGAGAAGGGATTGGACTGTTACACCAAAGCAGCATATTTACCAGGACTTCTTGTTTTAAGATTGGAGGCCAGTTATAGTTTGGGGAATTTCAGTAATGTGTGAAATGTTCTGAGTAATAGTTGATGATGTAAGATTGTAATAAATAAGAAGACTCATCCTGGGTCTGTCAGTTTGGTGCAATAAACTCTATGGAGTCAACATTGTTGTTTGTTGCTGAGAGAAGATTCTCCACCACAAGACATCATCACTGATTAAACCCAGTAACATGTAACACCAGCTGTAGCATCCCTTCACTGCTTCTCTCTGTGTTTTAGAACAGATGTTAAAGTTTCAATGATGACTTTCAGTCTGGTATGATGTTGGTCCCTGATTGTATCTCTGACATGTTAACCCTCCTCCAGTAGAGCTCTGTTACTAATTCCTGAGTCGAGGTTAAACACCAGAAGAGACTGAGCCTTTGTAGTCAGAGACCCTCGACTGAACATTTATCAATTAAAGAACATTTGACACGTCAGTCAATGATTCGAACTGAATAAATAAAGAAAACCTACAACAGCTCCAGTCAGTGAACTGACCTCAGAGTCTCCAGTCTACAGTTTGGACTCTCCAGTCCAGCAGACAGATGTTTCACTCCTGAGTCCTTCAGGTCAGTTTTACTCATGTCCAGCTCTGTCAGATAGGAAGGGTTGGACTTCAGAGCTGAGGCCACAACTTCACAGTGAATCTCTGAGAGTCTATATCCAGTAAATCTGTGATAAGAAAACATATAAATCTGTTATAAAATCATATCATTTACATTCTAGATCCAGACTGAATGAGTATGAAACAGACTGAGGTGATCATCTGATGAACATCTGATTGATTCTGTTAATGATCAGGACTCACTGAGCCTTTCTGCAGTTCCTCACAGCTGGGATCAGTCTCGGTCGTCCCTCCTCTGATGTGTTGTACTTCTTCAGATCCAACTCATCCAGAACTTCCTCTGACATCTGCAGCATGTAGGCCAGAGCTGAGCAGTGGATCATAGGGAGTTTCTTCTTTGATCTGTTCTTTGACTTCAGGAACTCTTGGATCTCCTGATGAACTGAGAGGTTGTTCATCTCCATCAGACAGTGGAAGATGTTGATGCTTCTGTCAGGAGACATTTTACTATTCCTCATCTTCTTCAGCCTGTTGATGGCTCTCTGGATGATTTCTGGACTGTTCTCTGTCTGACTGAGCAGACCTCCTAAGAGTCTCTGGTTGGACTCCAGAGAGAGGCCATGAAGGAAGCGAACTAACAGGTCCAGGTGACCATTTATACTGAGCAGGGATTTCTTCATGGCTCCATACAGGAAGTCATCCAGAGACTTAGTGGAGACCTGGTGGTCCTTCCCCAGGAAGTCCTTCAGCACCTTTGTCTTCTTGTTGGTGTAACAGTGGAACACATAGACTGCAGCCAGAAACTCCTGAACGCTCAGATGAACAAAGCAGTAGACTGATTTCTGGAAGATCACACTCTCTCTTTTGAAGATCTCTGTACAAACTCCTGAGTACACTGAGGCCTCTGTCACATCAAGACCACAGAGCTCCAGGTCTTCTTGGTAGAACATGATGTTTCCATTCTCCAGATGTTCAAACGCCAGCCTCCCCAGCTTCAGAAGAACTTCCCTGTCAGCCTCCATCAGCTCCTGTGGACTGGTCTCATGTCCCTCATGGTACTTGTTCTTCTTCCTCTTTGTCTGAACCATCACAAAGTGTGAGTACATGTCAGTCAGGGTCTTGGGCAGCTCTCCTCTCTGCTCTGTAGTCAACATGTGCTCCAGAACTGTAGCAGTGATCCAGCAGAAGACTGGGACTCCACACAGGATGTGGAGGCTCCTGGATGTCTTGATGTGGGAGATGATTCTGCTGGACAGCTCTTCATCACTGAACCTTCTCCTGAAGTACTCCTCCTTCTGGGCGTCAGTGAAGCCTCGTACTTCTGTTACCCTGTCAACACATGCAGGAGGGATCTGATTGGCTGCTGCAGGTCGGGAAGTGATCCAGACCAGAGCCGAGGGAAGCAGTTTCCCCTTGATGAGGTTTGTCAGCAGCACGTTGACTGATGCCTTCTGTGTGACATCAGACACAACCTCACTGTTGTTGAAGTCCAATGAAAGTCTGCTTTCATCCAGGCCGTCAAAGATGAACAAAAGTTTACAGACAGCCAGCTCCTCTGCTGTGACCTTCTGTAATGTTGGATGGAAAACATGGAGCAGCCTGAGAAGACTGTACTGCTCATCTTTGATCAAGTTCAGCTCCCTGAACGAAAGCACAATCACCACACTGACATCTTGGTTTTCCAAACCCTCTGCCCAGTCCAGAGTGAACTTCTGCACTGAGAAGGTTTTTCCAACACCAGCGACGCCGTTGGTCAGAACCACTCTGATGTGTCTTTGTTGGTCAGGTATGGCTTTAAAGATGTCGTGGCACTTGATTGGAGTGTCATGGAGGGTGTTCATCTTGGAAGCTGTCTCAAGCTGCTTCACCTCATGTTGGGTATTAACCTCTTCACTCTGTCCCTCTGTGATGCAGAGCTCAGTGTAGATCCTGTTGAGGAGGGTTCCACTTCCTGTTACATCACTTCCTTCTGTCACACGTTCACATCTCCTCTTCAGACTGATCTTATGTTCATCTAAAACCTCCTGCAGACCAACATCTGCTGGAAAGAAGAACAAACGTGAGACAGAAAGAAAACAGTCATCCCTGTTTGAAGTCACAAAGAACAGAAAACTGACTTCAAATGGTTTGTAAAGAGTTTTTTCTTCTCATAATAACTGATCCACTAATAAAACGATGAGCAATATGTTCATCTTTTGTTTTTAACTGCACTAACAACAAAATACTGCTAATCAGGTGACAAACATTTCCTCTGGCTGTTTCACAATAAAAGCCTCTTAGTGGCTGGTCACAACAGGAACAGATTAATTTATATCAGCAGTAATTAACAAAGCTCAGTTTTGAGTAAAATAAGTGTGATATGTGAAGTGCAGGGAAAGAAAAGAGAATAAATAAAACTGTAGAAATTATTTTATCAAGAGTCCATCAGCAGACAGCTGTACAGTCTTACTTGTTCTGGATCTTTGTCCACACTGGGGACAGGAGGAGTCTCCTGATGACGCAGACTGGTCCCAGTATGAGGTGATGGACTGTCTGCAGAACCATTGTCCACAGCTGATAGAGACTGGATCCTTCAGGACGTCCTGACACAAAGCACAGCAGGACAGCTGCTCCTCCACAGAAACGTGTCTCCTCTTCCTCTTTCTGTCAACACATTTCTTCATCACTAAAATCATTTCCAGATTGTCAACATTTGACATCACTGTCCAGAAGCCCAGACGCACACAGAGAACAGGAAAAGTTTGAATTGACTTCCTTTGATTTCAAATCTCCTGCTTTCATCAACACCAATCAACTGCTTTTCCTATCTGGCTGTCTTATTAAACACTGAGTCATCTACCTGCCGTTTGCTGTTAATACAAACTCAACACTTCCTGCAGAGACTTCACAGTGAAAGCCTTCCATCAAAGAGAGCTGATTATGTCCTTCACTGTTTTATGTTGAGTTAGTTCAGTCTGAACTGAGCTTAGAAGAGTCTAAGAAGTGTTACTGATAGTGAACTGGACTGATAGGGAGTATTGATCAGATAAAGATCACATTCTAACTATACTGGCTAGTTGCTACTGAAGAAGTAAACTTTGAAAGGACATTGGAATTGACACGTCTGGGGCAATTCCAACCATATGTTGATCTCTCCTGTCTCTGCTCCCCTGTCGATCAGAGTTTCCTGATCATACTCCTTTGTCTACCCTCCCCATCTCCTCTCCCCTGCTGATCAGAGCCTTGATCATACTACCCGAGTGTCACTCCTTTGTCCTTTTGTCCTTTTGTTTTGACCACATCTGGGAACCACCCCTGCCCCCTACTGAGTTCACCCTCCTGTGTAAAGTTGCCCTCGGCTGACCAATATACATCCACTATACGATCTAATCAGGAACTGTCTGCAACCACACCCGGGGACAGGGTATATCTGTGCTCTGGCCCTGCATTCAGGGTCAGTCTCTGGTCTCAGACCCACTCTGTGTCGTTAGGCACTAGACTTGGATTGTTTTTTTTCTTCAACACTACACACCGACTATGGGAGGAGGAGAAAACTGCAGTTCAATCCATCCACTCTGAATATTGATGAGTGGACATTTTGAAATGGAGGTTCTCAGGTGTTTTACTACAGAAATACCATCAGTACTTCCTGCTTCTAAAACCCAGACTAGGATCTTACCTACCTGCACTAAAACATCTGCATCATGACTATAAATCTTTCAGCAGAACATTTCTGCTTCATCCTAAAATCATCATCTTCCATCAGGTCAGTTTACAGTAGAAACAGTCTCTTACTTTGTGTCTGAGGGTCCAGGTTCTTCTCTGAAGAATGGAGGAATAAATCCATAGGACCTGTCACTCTTCATAGACAGACAGCTGGATACTGTAGACTCTGGTCTCTGTGTGTGGTACTGACCTCTGCAGAAACAAATATGTTTTATTCTCATCAATCACTGAAACATATTTAAGTAGCTCTACTGATAGCTCCATGTACATTTAAGATAAACATTTAATTAATCCCACAGTGAGCATACCTGCCAGCACTCCTGATTTATGCGGGAGTCTCACGATTTTTAATAATTTCTCCTGCCCTGCTCCTGATTTGTAATTTCTCTCGCTATCTCCCGATTTTAAAGTGAAATGAATCAATGGTGTTTCATGTGTCCTGGTACCTGACAACCTGGCAAGCCAACCCAAACACTCCCGCCCTACGTGCCTTGTGTCCCATACGTCACTGCCCACGTCCAAGCTCACGTCAATTCCTGGGCTACACAAAATGAGCAAGATGGAGACAATGAAAAATATGCTTCACAGTTTCAGACTGCGTGGTGGGACACGTTCACCTTTGTCGTCACGAGTCACGTAAGTGTCTACCATGCCTTTTGTAAAGTGTGTCAGGGCGACTTCTGCGTGGAACACGGAGGGAACAACGATGTTAGCATCCACGCTAACTGTGCTAAACACAAACAAACTGTGGAGGCACAGAAAGAACACCAAGCATCGGGTCGTTGTTTCTGAGGAGCGTGATGGTGATGCTGGTCACAAAGAACAACATCCCTTTGGTTTTCTGTGATGACTTCAGTAAAAGTGTGTCTTTATTTTGACCCCATTAATAAGGAGGTAACTATATTAATTTAACACAAGTGCTCTACTGGAAATTGATAGTTTGAATTTTATTACTTCACACACAAAATATGTCTGGTTAGAACATGTTGTTGTTCAGGTCCAAACCGTTCATGGACCTCAAACAGAAAGACCAGATTACACTTTACCAAAATAACATGTAAGAAAAGCCAGAACAGCTCTGGAACAGCATCTCTGGACAGATGAAACTCAGATCAACCTGAACCATCTGTGTTTGAGCCTGGATCTGGTCAATTGAAGCCAGTGTATGGATGCCAGTACCAGTGTAATGTGGTCTTGTTGTGTTTTTCCTGTTAAAATGCAGCCTGCTGCAGCTGTACAGCCTGCAGGCGGTTGTTACGTGTAGATGTGTGTGTGTGTCCCTCTCTCTCTCTCGCTCCTCTTTGTTCTGCAGGTGAGGAAATGGAAGATTGGCTGCCACCTGTGAGCTCCAGAAGAGCTGTGGATTGGCCCACCCATCAGCCAATCAAGGTTTGTGGTGGGGAGGTAAAGACTGAGGTAAGGCTGGGGTACCCCATAGATTCACACACGTAGATGGATTTTGTTACTACACTAGGTTGTGGGTTGTTGCCATCGATGTATTTTTATTACTTTCAGATGTTTCTTAGATAAGAGTCAGGCCTTTTGTTTTCCTTTTTCTTTCCTCACAGGTTGCGCTAGGCCCTATTTTTTTGTACTTTACTTATTTCGTTTGGCACAATCCCCACAGTTACCCTCCCCCCACATTTTTCAAACCTACATTAATTGTTTGCCTTTTCATTTAAAAAAAATATGTAAATAAATCTCTCTTTGAGTGCATTCCCATCCTCCCTGGGTTCTTTCTTTGTTGGTTGTCAGCGTTATTGTTTCTGCTAAAAAGGGAAACGTAACAGCGGTGTATTGATGACTGGTCCAGCTCAATCTACAGAGAGTTTCAGTAGTCTAAATGAGAAGTAATAAAAGCATGAATTGTCCTCTCAAAATCATGTGGAGGGAGGCAGGACTTCACTTTACTCTGAAGTCTTAATTTAAAAAGCATGTCTTGACTACTGAACTAATCTGCTCATCAAATTTAAAGGCGGAGTCAAAAATCACGCTGAGGTTTCTTCTGACAGGGTGACAGTAGGAGGCTAGAGGGCCCATGGCACTGTGAAAAACCATCTAAGAGATTAGGTTGGCCAAATAATATGATTTCAGTTTTGTTTTCATTTAGATTAAGGACGTTTGCCTCCATCCATGATTGCACATCTGTTTGTCTGTATGGACAGATAAATGTGTAAATCATCTGTAAAACAATGGGGCTCATTATTTATATCTGAGTCACAAAAACCTTTTAAGAGTATTTTAGCAAAAATAATTAAAACAGTCGGTGAGAGAAGATATCCTGGAAGTGACAGAAGTGATTAAAATGAGTCATGAACAAGTTAGTAGTAGTTCTCTTACTTTGTGTCTGAGGGTCCAGGTTCTTCTCTAAAGAATGGAGGAATAAATCCATAGGACCTGTCACTTTTTATAGACAGACAGCTGGATACTGGAGACTCTGGTCTCTGTCTGTGGTACTGACCTCTGCAGAAACAAATATGTTTTATTCTCATCAATCACTGATAAACTCTGAGATAAAGTCATTTCAGTAGCAGCAAACACACAAACTACAGCTGCTGCAGATAATGAGATGGTTTCATGTTTGTAACAGTCCTCTGAGATTAGATTACAGCTTTTCTAGGTGACTGACAGCTGTCAGAGAAGCTGAGAGGAAGACAGGACTCATTATTTATGTTGGATTTATGTGGTATTTTAGTAAAAATGAATCAACCATCAGAGACAGAAAATAAACTGGAACTGACAGAAGTGATTAAAATGAGTCATGAACAAGTTAGTAGTAGTTCTCTTACTTTGTGTCCGAGGGTCCAGGTTCTAGACTGAAGAATGGAGGAATAAATCCATAGGACCAGTCACTCTTCATAGACAGACATCTGGATACTGTAGACTCTGGTCTCTGTCTGTGGTACTGACCTCTGCAGAAACAAATATGTTTTATTCTCATCAATCACTGAAACATATTTAAGTAGCTCTACTGATAGCTCCTTGTACTTTTAAGATAAGCATTTAATTCATCCCACAGTGAGCATACCTGTAAACACTCCTGATTTATGTGAGTCTCACGTGAGCTTGGCTTTTTATCATCCAAGTCCTTTGAAGTTATAGAGTTAACTTCAAAGGACTTTCTGCCGTTTAGTTTCATTTCATGATTTAGATTCCTGCTGTTATTTGGTGTGAATATTACGTGATTTGTGTCAGAGGAAAGTTAGCAGTCTGTTAGAATATTAGTTTACCTCATTCCAGTCGATTCTGTTGCAGTATTTCATGTTAGACATATCGCAGAATATATGACAATTTAAACCGTCACGTCGCTGGATAATTAGACAGTACGTTCCCCTTTCCAGTGACGCATATGGCCACTAGGTGGCACCATTGTAGCATGATAGGGGTTATATAGTTGAAGAACTTAGTTTCACCTGTACAGTTTAAGCAGTATGAGCAAAGTCAGTGTTATGACTGTATAGTTTTGTATGGTGATACTAATCTAAATATGGTGTATCTTTTGTTTTATTTCAGACCACACATACACACATAGAGATATTTGAGTTGAAATAGACATTTCATTGGAAACTTGCCCTTTGTGCTTTGCTGTGCTGTAATGTACCCTTAACTACAAGTAAACACCGGTTTGCAAAATTCCAGTTTCCTGTGTTCTGATCGACACACTAGGGAGACATCCATGTTTGTCATTACATATGCTGTCTGCTGTTTGTCTGTATGGGCAGATACATGTGTAAATCATCTGTAAAACAATGGGGCTCATTATTTATATCTGAGTCACAAAAACCTTTTAAGAATATTTTAGCAAAAATAATTAAAACAGTCGGAGAGAGAAAATATCCTGGAACAAGAAATGATTAAAATGAGTCATGAACAAGTTAGTAGTAGTTCTCTTACCTTGTGTCTGAGGGTCCAGGTTCTAGACTGAAGTGTGGAGGAATAAATCCATAGGACCAGTCACTCTTCATAGACAAACAGCTGGATAGTGGAGACTCTGGTCTCTGTCTGTGGTACTGACCTCTGCAGAAACAAATATGTTTTATTTGTTTTATTGGCTCCAAGAAGACTGTAGACCAGGGCTATTCAGTTAATTGGGAATTGGGTCCAGCTCATGAAACTGAAGCAAACTAAGGGGCCAGAGAATAAACGTAATCACAGTAACAAATAAAGAAATTACAACAACAAACTGAAGGAGTCAATGTATTCTATGTTGTAAATGCACAACATATACACAAAGGGTTGCCAACTCCCTGAAAAATAAATAAGGGACAACTCAATGGCAGGGCCGGCCGACCCGATTGCCCTCATTGTTGCTGGTGTGGTGAATTTTTCTTTAGCTTATTTGTGTGTGTGAAAAGATTTTGAACTATTTGACTTGAACCTGAATTGAATTAGATTAATATTTCTGAGTGATATGAACACATGGAAAACAAGTTATTATTCAACAATTTATTTTTAATACAAAATAACAAAATTAACAGAAACCTGTCATGCTTAACTTAAAACTGTGTTGCCAAAATGAATTTAAAACAATAGAAAGCAGAACATTCCTCTTGTAATAGTGCAATAAGAAAAGTTCAAACAGAAAGTGTGAGTAAAAGTTGTTGCTTTATTGTCTTCCGGTATCTTCTTTGCAAAAACAGTACCTCGACCAATGAGATGAGAGGGATTCACGCTGTCAGCTCATTGGTCACAGAGCAGGAGATTGCCTGGGAATAAGCTTACCGTAAATGTTCATGTAAAGCGTCCTGCTGTTCATTAATTCCATTGATGTTTTACACCCTATTTTTGATTCTCACGGTAATACCCGTTTCAGCTCAATACGGGACGTGTACTTTTGATTCTAAATATGGATTCTGTTTTTCAAGGGACAGTTGGCAACCCTCGTCATATGGGCAACTACTGAACTAATTTTTTTGAAAGTAGAGAGATTTTTTGTCTTGTTAGCCAACCTTCGTGCTTGAAAGAAACAAGTCAGAGTAGTCAGAGCCAGCCGTATATACAGTCAGTGCTCAGCGCGTTGCACTGAAGCGCATATGGCAACTTTGATTGGTCATGTGCAGTCCCTCAAAATATAGGTCCAACTTAAACGGGTGCATACCATCTTCTACTGAACGACAGAATGTACAATTAGCCATAGTCACGTGCTGTAGTACACTATCCATATGTAATAACTACACAACACTGTAAGGGCCGATACAAAATTCCTCAGGGGCTGGACCCGGCCCGGGGGCCGCCAACTGAAAGTTGTTTTGTTACCTACGTGGAACATTCAACAGCTACCCCAGAACATTCATTAATTCATTCATCTTCTGTACCCGCTTATTCCAGTTAATGGTCACGGGGGTCTGCTGGAGCCTGTCCCAGCTCTCATCGGGCGAGAGGCGGGGTCAACCCTGGACAGGTCGCCAGGGTCAACATAGAGAGACAGACATCCATTCACACTCACACCTACGGCCAATTTAGAATCACCAATGAACCTAACCAGCATGTCTTTGGACGGTGGGAGGAAGCTGGAGAACCTGGAGAGAACCCACGCAGACACAGGGAGAACATGCAAACTACACACAGAAAGGAACCAGTCGGAACATGGATTCAAACCTGAGACCTTCTCTCTGTGAGGCATGCTAACCACCTCACCACTGTGCCGCTCCCTTTTCAGAATATTTTAGCAAAAATAATAAAAACAGTCAGCTAGAGAAAATACTCTGGAACTGACAGAAGTGATTAAAATGAGTCATGAACAAGTTAGTAGTAGTTCTCTTACTTTGTGTCTGAGGGTCCAGGTTCTTCACTGAAGACTGGAGGTCTGTCTTTGGACCAGTCACTCTTCATAGACAGACGTCTGGATACTGGAGACTCTGCTCTCTGTCTGTGGTACTGACCTCTGCAGAAACAAATATGTTTTATTCTCATCCATCACTGATAAAAGTTTAACTAGCTCTACTGATAGCTCCATGTCCATGTTACAGCAGACCACTCCGTGCAGAATGACTGATGCCACTACAGAGTCATAGAGGGTCTTCAGGAGTGCCCCTTTCACTCCAAAAGACCTCAGTCTCCTCTCAAGGTAGAGCCTGCTCTGTCCCTTCTTGTAGTGCGTCAGTGTGGTGAGTCCAGTCCAGCTTGGTGTTGAGGTGAACACTCAGGTACTTATAAGAGTCCACTTGCTCAGTGAACACAGCCAGACATCGGGGAAGAATTAATAACATCTACAAAACATGGCCCAAGGATATTAAAACATCCTTGAGGAGATGAGGTGGGATGCTGCCTCAGAGGCAGTAAGATGGCTGCAACTGCTGAACTGTTTCAGTTAAAAAGGAGAGGGACACCTGCTCAAAATGATCAAAAACAACAGGGTCTACAACAGAATCAACAGGATCTGAGACAGAGGGTGAGGAGAAGGACCTGATAGCAGAAATATTGTCTTTAAAAAAAATGGAAGAAATTCCTCACAAAGCTTAGATGAAGGCACAAGTGGAGTTATAAGAGAGTTAAGAGCATTGAAAAGATGGGTTGTGGCTATTATTTGATACAAGATTAGATAAAAATTGTGTTTTAGCAGTTTTAACGGCTCTCTGGTACTCCAGTAGGCTGTTTCTGAGAATGGAAACTTGATCCTTCTTCCATTTTCTCTCAGCGTGTCTAGTAGAGCGTCTGAGAACTGGTATCATTCAGCTATGGTTCTGTCATTTGGAGCGTTTAATGGTGAAAGGAGCCACCAGACCAGGTTCAGCAGAACAAAGGAGGAAACCTATTCTGTGATGATGTGCATGGGCTCAGACTTCAGTCATTGTCTGCTAAGGATTCTGGACAAAGTGTTAAAAATAAGCATTTTATTTATGATTTTATGAATTTGTCCAATCACTTCAGTCCCTGAAAATAGAGGACTGTGTATTAAAATGTTTTTAATTCCTCCAGATGTGAATACTCTCAAATTAAAGCTGAGACTCTGCAGTCTTTAAGACCACCTTCATTTTATAACTGTAACTTGAATAAACTTTGGTTAACAGCTGGAATAACAAATACATTTCAGTTAAACTCAATCAACCATCAGAGACAGAAAATAAACAGGAACTGATAGAAGTGATTAAAATAAGTCATGAACAAGTTAGTAGTAGTTGTCTTACCTTGTGTCTGAACCTGGTCCAGGTTCTTCTCTGAATAATGGAGGTTGATCTTTGGACCAGTCACTCTTCATAGACAGACAGCTGACTCTGTCCTCCTCTTCCTCCATCTTCTGGACTTCAGTCAGTCTGAGAGGTAAACCAGAAACACTCAGTGAGTTTACATCAACTTCAGTTACAGTACTCCAGGTTGATCAGAGACTGATGGGAACTGTAGTTTTTATTAAAGTTAAAATAAATACTTGTTTATGTTAGAATATGGTCAGAAAACCACAGGAACGTGTTTAAGCTTTAAAAAGTAAAAATGAACTCTGACAGACTTTTAGAACAGAGTTAGCTTAAAAAGCTGCGTCAGTAGCCATTAGCTTAGCATAAAAATACTCGATAATTTAGCTTCAAACTGAAGGAAGAGAAGAGTAAAATTATTATATAATGTTTATTAATCATTCAGTTCAGTGAAACTTTAACAAAACAATAGAAAAGTCCAACAAACTAAAGAAGGAAAACCGTTAGCATTAGCATTAGCATTAGCATCAACGGTCCCTCTGCAGTCTTCAAAGTGACAGTTGATGCTAATGCTACATTTGTCTGCTAACAACGCAGTTAGCTAACTTATTTAAAAGATGAACTCAAAACACTTAGAAACAGGAGAAATCATTAAAGTCATTCACCTCTAACACAATAATTTATTTTAACACAAACACAGAGAATTATCGTTTCTGTTCCATCTTCCGTTACTGTCATTAACGGTTATCACATCCGGATACGTTCCTTTCAAAATAAACTTCACAGGAAATAATAAATACACTTCACAGGAAATACAAAATAAAAGCAGTAGAATGAAATACACGGAAGAACACAAACACGTATTCAGTACCGAAACAAACATTAAAGGTCATATATAATATAATATAATATAATATAATATAATATAATATCAGAGTCAGTCTGACTGAGAACAGGAAGTAAAACACAAACTGATTAATCACTAGTTTGTTTCAATGGTTGAATCAAACTGTTAAATGCTGACTCTTCTTCCCTCTACAGTCCACATGAACAAGAAGAAGAAGAAGAAGAAGAAGAAGAAGAACAATATTAACACTCACTTCGCTTCAACCTTCAGTTTTCCTCCTTCTACTCTGAATCAAAATGGAGTCTGAACAAACTTTAGTTTCGTTTCTGCTCCGATTACTGGAAGTGACGTGTGTGTGTGTGTGTTCTTGTACAGCTATCTTTGTGAGGACCAGTCTGAGTTTTCTACCATCAGAGTGAGGACATTTTGGCTGGTCCTGTCTTCTCGTCCTCTTCTAATGGAGTCAGTCTGAGATGAATCAGGACCAACGAGTCTTTAAAGAGACACACTCCAAGAAAACTCCACACACACATTTCTGTCTGTGTGTTTGTTTTGTCCACCTCAGAGTTCCCTCCCTGTTCTCATGAAACTTGATCACCTGCTCAGGTGAGCTCCTCCTCTCTGGGTGTGGATCAGACTGTGCAGGTAATTCCAGGACAGCATTAGAGAACAGTATTTTACTCTGGTTGTAGAAATCAGTTAGAAAGTGTAGCTAGAAAAGACTGATTAGTAAATGAATCTTTCAGATCAAGTGGATTGTTTGAGTCTAATAGCAGCGTGTTAGTGTGACTTAGTTCAGACTCATGGAGTGATGATGGAACAAACAGTCAAAGCTTTAACTGGAGTGAAAGGAACAGTATCACAGAGCAGACATGATCTGTTCCAGGTGCTGACTTCTGAAGAATAAGACTGACATTAAATGTGACATGGAGACAGGGAGGTTTAGCTCCATGACACAATGACTGATGAACTGATAACACAGACATGGGTCCCACACTGTGCTGCTATCTGGAAAACAGCTCTGATACAAACGCACCTGATGCCACTTTACTACCAACGTGACGTTCACCTGTTGTCAGCTGTGCAGGTAGGCAGCGCTAGGCTGCTCAGCTGGATGCTAACCAGTCTCTTTTGACTGAGTCTGGTTCTGTTCTGGTTCTGGTCCTGTGCTGCTTTCTCCGTCTGAATGCTGAAGAATCCCACTGTGACCTTAGCCTGGCTGACGCGACTGCACATCTCAATGAGATGCTGGTCTGGAAACTACGTGTTCATTTTCTCGTATTTGAGGCGTGGTTTTACAAATGCCTAGAGCCGTTTATTGGGCGCTACGAATGTCTATCAAATGCGCCTGGTAATTCCCATGCTGCCTTGTGCGCGATTCATAGCCAATCGTATCAGTTATACCAAATGACGTATGTAGAGCGACAGAAATTCGACGAGGAAGAAGAAGAACCTTTACTGTCCATGAAAAGACGATGGCGTTTAATGATTATTGCCGTTTGTGCAAAGTAAATATGAGGGTAGAAGGCATATACGGTCACTCTGCAGACCTATTGTATCCAAAAAAACACAGAGTCTATTAATGGCGAGACCACCACAACGACTGGGGTCTCGCTAAGCTAGGGTTGCCACCTTTCAGAAATAAAAATAAGGGACGCCCACCACGGCTCCTCGGGGCCATGACCACCACAGACCTGACTCCTGTAGGACAGGGGGGCCGCAGCAGTGGTACGTTATATTTTGTGCTGGTGTTTTTAGTAAAGGGGCGATCAAGATAGCCATTGTTCATACTTAAAGCTTGAAATGTTTTATTAACAATGAACACGTTCTCTTATAAAGTGCAGTTAATTAAATCTTTACTGAAATCTGTACCAATGAACCTTTAAAATATAAACAAAATGTATTTGTTTATTCATTAACTGTTAATCTATTTGTATGATTTGTTTTTTTACTCGTACTCGTACTCGTCGTCTTCCGCTTATCCGGGCCCGGGTCGCGGGGACTTGTTTGATTTGTTTTTTTAAATGGTCATATATATAATATGTATATTGGCAAATACTACTGTATATTAAATAAATGATCATTCATTTAACTCATCATAAACCTAAACCACTCATGTCAAACTCAAGGCCCATAACTGTATCAGGCAATATAATATTTTATATGTATCAGAACAGGTCCGCAGGTATTTTACGTGCATCAGACAGGTACGTCAATTAGCTCCTCCTCCCAACTTTATTGACAAACTCGTCCGAGTCTCATGGTTGCCTTGGCAACCGCTCAGCGTATCGGTACGGCAGCGCGGCGCTCTGAAGCTGATCACTGGCTCTTTTAGCGCAGCCAACACAACAACTCCTTGGCATTTTGACTGTACTACTAAACGAAACACGCAAAGATTCAGTCCTCCTCCGTTATCAACACTCTCTGAAAAGACGTCTTTCTGCCCCCTGTCTGCGCGCGCAAACACTTGTGACGTTGACAAGAAATCCGTCTATACGGGTGACCAATAAAAGCTCAAGACACAACCATTAGAGCACTAAATACTAAAATATGTTTACTGGTACAGCGTATAAGATGTAGCAGTTAGCAGACAACGGGCTAAATCTGTTAGCCTACTGTTCCACGGTAGCACACACAGAAAGCTTACCACTGCAGCTAAACACCAGTCTGTTAGCATACAGACACACTGAAAGTGCCCGTTAGCCAAATAACAGCAACATGTTTAACACGGTATTAGCATTAGCATGCTAACTTAGCCCCGTGGTTAACTCCGCTGATTGAGTTTGACACCACTGTCCTAAACAACCAATCAAACCACAATAGTCTAATAAAATAGGCTATGCCCATGAACTGACATCTTCTGGTAAAAGCACAACCCGATAGGAAATCAATCATAACATAATGTCCCATACCGGATCAGTCTCAGAAGATGATTGGGGATGAAGAACGTTTTTTGAGGAGTATCGGGATGTAGAGGACATTTTTAAAAGGCGCGGGTTATGTGAGCAGCGCTGTGTGTGGTGTCTGTCTCTAGGCAACAGTGACAGCGCCACGCGCAGGCGGCCAGGTACAGACCGCTAAAGACACACAGAGGAGCGGAGTCCGGGGAGGCTTTTGATCATTATTGTTAGATTTAGTGTTGATGTGTGTGTGACAGACATGTGTATTGGACATTTATTGAAATACGGAACAAATCGCGTCCCGTATTGGTTTAATACGGGACGCAACATTTAATTGCCAAATAAGGGACGATTCCGTATTTTACGGGACGGGTGGCAACCCTACGCTAAGCCCCATAGCCTTAGCCACCAACGGGGCTAGCTGGTAAATAAGGTTTTTGCCAAAGCCTGTTGGTAGCAGAGCAAACACATCCTTCTTGGCAATGAAGTCTTTCAACGCCAAACGTTGCTCTTTTTTTAAAATAAACTTGCGTTCTAAGCTACTTAAAACACTGCGGTAACGTTAGGTCCGCTGCCATGTTGGATTAACACACTACAAGCTTCGGTGTCGCGCATAGACGTCGTCATCATCTTGCTGCCCCCCCCCTGTCTGTGATTGGTTCCCTATCTCAGGGGCAAATATGGGCGATGGTTTCCAGACTGCTTTTGCAGCGAGAATGAAATCGCGCGCAAAGCAGTATGGGAACACCCAGGCTACTGTGACCTGGGAGTCCACGTCAACAGCTGTTTTACCCCGTTAGCCCTGAGCATAAAACTAGCTTCATTTATTTGTTGACTTGTACAGATCTCTGTCCAGAGTTGGATCTCAGCTGCTGTGCTGTCCTTGATCATTTAGAAGGTTGGATCAGACATTACAGAGAAAAGAGGAAGGAGACGTGTCCACCATTCACTGCTCATAGATACAGCAAACCATGACCAGGAAGTAACTGGGACACCTGTCTGACCTCTGACCTTTTCTAGATGTCAGAGGAACTCAGAACTACTTCTGCTCTTTGGTTTTAGTTGTTGTTCTTCTAAGAAGTGCATCGTTGTCTAGGATTGAAAGCCAGCCTCTTCTTTACCTCCCAGCATCCACACTAACTAACTAACTCCAGAGGAAACACACCATGTCTACAAGACATGTCCTTTTAGAAATGAAATGTCATTTATCTGGCTACTTTCTAGCAGAGATTACGCTATAAATAAATAGAAGAACTCAGTGTTTGTTAATATGACTCATGATGTTAATGAAGCAGCTGTGGCTGATAACCAAGCACAGACATCTATTAAAGTACAGCACTGTTACTGCTGACATCTGTGCATCTCTGCATCCTGGGCAGCATACGACTGTCTGCTGGCGTGCAGACCGACTCCGCCTCCGCCTCCGCCTCCTCGCAAGGAGCTACGAGGCTGCAAATAAAAAAGTTGTCCTTATCCTCAACAAGCATTCTCATTCTGTCACCATAGCAACCAGGACATTTAGGCCTCACCCCCCTGGCTTTGTTGGGGTGCAGGCCGTGTTGGTGTCTGTGGCTCTGGCCGGTGCTCGTGGCCAGCGTTGACCTGAGGTGTTGTGGTCTAGGGGAGGCCAGGTGAGGACTGAGGTGGTGGTTTATAACGGGAGAGGTGTGGCTGCTCAAAGGACTGTCCAGAGGTCCAGACAGAGAGTCGGACATCTTGATCCGACTACTGAACAGCTGAGGAGACAGAGACAAGAGGTTCAAGCTTTTCAGTGTCCTTCACTCACTAACAAGAGCTGAATCACTCAGACACCTGGACCTGCACAGAGTAGAGAGACTCAAAGAGACGAGGCGTCCCTCAGAGACTGAAGGAGCTGCTTATGGCTGTCAGGAGAAGTCAAGACTCAAGGGTTAGGGTTAACCCGTTCTCAATGTCCCAGGACGAAGACAGGTCGACCATGTCCACCGGCTGGAAGTGGATCTGTCGAGCTAACTCCATAATCTGCAGATGAATCAGGAGGAAGGAGGAAGGGAGGAGGAGGAGGAGAGGGAGGAGGAGGAAGAGGAGGAGGAGGAGTTGAGGAGGAGGAGGAAGAGGAGAGGGAGGAGGAGGAGGA
The DNA here is from genome assembly GCF_963514085.1 of Chelon labrosus. Taxonomy (NCBI): domain Eukaryota; kingdom Metazoa; phylum Chordata; class Actinopteri; order Mugiliformes; family Mugilidae; genus Chelon; species Chelon labrosus. The sequence goes on along the minus strand of NC_140351.1, from coordinate 1,997,594 downwards.
AGAGGAGGAAAGGGAGGAGGAGGAAGAGGAGTTGAGGAGGAGGAGGAAGAGGAGAGGGAGGAGGAGAAGGAGGAGGAAGGGGAGGAGGAGGAGGAGGAAGAGGAGGAAAGGGAGGAGGAGGAGGAGGAAGAGGAGGAAGAGGAGGAGGAGGAAGAGGAGGAAGGGGAGGAGGAGAGGGAGGTGGAAGAAGAGGAGGAGAAGGAAGAGTAGGAGGAGGAGGAGGAGGAGGAGAGGGACAAGGAGGAGGAGGAAGAGGAGGAGGAGGAGGAGGACAAGGAAGAGGAAGAGGGAGAGTAGGAGGAGGAGGAGGAGGAAGAGGAGGGGGAGGAGAGGGAGGAGGAGGAGGAGGAGGAGTATGAGGAGGAGTAGGAGGAGTAGGAGGAGGAGGAGAAGAGGAGGAGGGGGGTAGGAGGAGGAGGAGGAGGAGAGGGAGGAGGAGGAGGAGGAAAGGGTGGAGGAGAAAGAGAAGGACGAGAGGGACGAGGAGGTGGAGGAGGAAGAGGAGGAGCTGGAGGAGGAGCTGGAGGAGGAGGAGGAGGAGGAAGAGGAGGAGGTGAGGAACAGAGGAGTCCTCCTGAGTCCATCACTCACAGCAGCTCTCTTCTTCTTCTGTGGTGTCCTCCTTCTGAAGACTTCAGTCTAACGGAGCAAAGAGACAACGAGGCCGATAGAAGAGTCAGTTGAGCTCAGCTACTGAACGGTGCATTCAATGACATCTGTGTGAGAAAGTACTGGAACAAGCCCAGATCCAGTCTGTGCACTATTTATGGCAGAGACAAGTTTATACCTGTTTGAATGAACATCCTTAGAAAGCCAGCGATGCAGCACGTGGATTCTACGTCAAAGTCTTCATCATCACTGTCCTCAACTGTCAATGTGACTTTTTCATGGAGCATCTTAAAGAACACATCAATGTAATGATTTTAAAAAAGGAGAAGTTATTTTGGTGAAAGAATATTCAGATGACATTCTTGGTAAATGGACAAATAATCAGCGTAGTCATTGAAAATCCATGAAATAAAGCCACAAATATAACGACATTACTGACTGACCTGTGGGGTGAACTGCATTTCAGTCATTTTGGGCCAAATACGTGGGACAACATGTGGCCTAGATGTCAGCAGGGGCCACACCATCACATCTTTCAGTCCCTTTCTCAACTGTCTCATTTGGCGCATGGTCCTCCCAGTGACCTAAGAGACAGACCAGACCCAGATTACAAACCAGATCCTCAACCCCAGTTATACAAAAGTTGGCACAGCAGGAAAAATGTTGAGAAATTACAACAAAGTGCTTCATAAAATCCATTCAAACTCTATTAGAGAATATATCAAGCCTTAAGACATGGATCCATTTTAGAATAATGTATGCTGCTGTTCACATGTGTCTTTTCCTGGGACGTCCCTTCATTTTAAATCACATTTTACAGAGATGACAAGTTAAAGAGAAGAGTCTGCTTCAGACATAACTGATGGATGAACGGGGAAATTCCTCTTTCTAAATGTCACCAGTTGGAAGTTGCAGTGGATAAAAAGGCAAATGAACAAAACCAAATGTGTGTTGTTGATCTGCTCTCAGTGTACTGCAGTGTGATTCTTTAGAATATTTTGTTCCTACTGTGTCAACATTTGTCCAACATTTGTGAAACTGGGCTTTTGTTAAATCTGCCACTGTTCTATCAACACTAGCAGGAGTGAGAACTATTGTAGAGCTTCAACTGTTGTTTCAGCAACTTGTCTTTGTGAACATCTCTTACCATCAAGCCGCCGCGCGAGCCAAGGCGGGGGGATTTCGGACGCACGTTCAAACTTAAAATAATTCCAACCAAAATAGGATTTCTATCCTTCAAAATTGAACTGAAATATCTCAAACGATGTATGCGTGTATCAATGTAAATGTAAACAAAAAGCTTCTAATTTCTAATGTATTTCGTGTTCTAAAGTTATCTCTATGTGTGTGTGGTTATATGTGATTATATGTGGTCAAAAAACTATATCGCTCCCGACTGTGGCTCGCGTTTTCCTCATGTCGTCACCTCACAGGCCTCACTTCCTGTCTACCTATAAGCAGTTCCTGGTGGTGTCGTTGGGCAAAATAAAAGTGCCAGCAGGGGGAGGTAAATTTCAATAAAATAAAAAATAAAGATTAAATTGGCCCTAACAACTGTATATGCATCAAACACTGGTCTGAAGAACCTGAACATGACTATGAGCAAAGACTAAATATCATTTTGAATGTTCTCCATCTCTGTCAGTAAAAAGGAGATAAGGTGTTCTCCAGGACTTAGCTGGTTATTTAGAGCGGCAAGGTGTATGGGATGTGTCCCCGTTAAAAGACACCGAGGCAGATGTCCAGTTTAGTGGTGGATTTATTCGACTGTGGTTCTATAATAACGATACAAAATAACAATCAGTACAGAACACACCATACATAATACACACATAGTAATATAACTGGAAATAAGGACTGTATTCAGCAATAAATCAAATCAAATATGGTAAATAATTACTTCACATGAGGCATATAGCACCAACACGGTAAGTATTAGCTTATTAGCTGAACATCAAGCAGCATGAGATAGCATTAGCCATATTCACCGGTAAACAATAAACATTAGCAGAATATAGCATCCAACTTGGACAGTAAAACGCCATTAGACTCACCTTCTATCATTTACACACAATAAACCCAGGACATATTGGTGAATGCTGGGAAGACAGGTAAAGGGAAAATCACAAGCTATCCACTGCTGTCTTCGGAGGAAAACAAACTTTCACAGCTACGGCATCTCACACACAGGTGTGGTGCGTTAAATAACGTCGGAACGGCTATGGTGCGTTCACGAGCGTCGGACATATGAAAACTCACCAAAAACACAATATAATTGAACAGTATTCAATTGAAAACACCTAAACAACATGGGCTTTCTAACACAGCCGCCCCCGACTGTCTACACAGACAGTCGAATCCAAGATAGAAAGTCCACTCAAGTAACTGAATCTTCGGCCGCGTCTTCCAGCTTAGGGAGCTGGACCAGACGAGCCACTGGTCGAACGTACGTCCGATCTTTGACCTTGATAGCAGCGGTCCGGATGCGTCCATCAGCTCCAGGGTAAGTGCTTGTTACCCTCCCAACAGGCCATAAAGCTCGCGGGAGCTGTGGATCCATGATGAGCACCACTTGATTTGGTTCGAGCTGTCTCCCATCCTTCAGCCACTTCTGTCTCTCCTGCAGGCTGGGCAGATAGTGACTGATGAATCTGGACCAGAAGTGATCAACAAGGACTTGGCTGTGCCGCCATCGACGATTCCCGAGGGTGTTACTGGGGTCGTAAACAGCCTGTGGAAGGGATGCATCATAGCGTCCCATTAGTAGGATGCTCGGCGTGATGGGGTCTGGATCAGCTACGTCTGATGAGACGTAACCCAGGGGTTTAGCATTCAGGATGCCCTCCACTTCCACCAAAACTGTGCGGAGCACTGTTTCAGGCACAGACTGCTCCTTAAGTACCACCTTGAGAGCAGTCTTGACGGACCTCACTTCTCTCTCCCATGCTCCACCGAAGTGGGGAGCACTGGGGGGATTGAAGCAGAACTCAATCTGCTGTTCTGCCAACTGTTCCTTCAGTTGAGGGCCCATGGCCTCGAAGGCCTCACGTAGCTCTCGGGCTCCACCAGTGAAATTGGTTCCATTATCGGACAGGAGCTCGAAAGGTTTGCCTCTTCTGGAGATAAAACGTCGTAAAGACATCAGAAAGGCGTCAGTATCGAGGCTCTCCAGGAGGTCTAAATGCACACAACGGGTTGTCATGCACTTAAAAACGATTCCCCAACGCTTCTCCGTTCGGCGTCCAATCTTGACTGTGAATGGACCAAAACAATCGACTCCAGTCGAATAGAAGGGTGGTTTATAGAGGCGTAGACGAGCAGGTGGTAAATCCGCCATCTTAGGGACAGAAGGATTGGCTCGCCATGCGTGGCATTGTATGCAGCGACTCTGACACCTCTTCACTGCTTCCCTCCCCCGCAGAATCCAGAACCGACGACGCAGCTCACCTAGCACTCTTTCGGGTCCAGGATGCAGGAGGGTCTCATCGAAATCCTGAATGATGAGGTTGGTCAGCGGGTGCTTGGGATCTAGCAAGACCGGGTGGATGGTGTCTTGTGGTAGCTGCTCCGCTCTCCTTAACCTCCCCCCGACCCTGAGAAGTCCTGCATCCTTGTCGTACTCGGGAGATAGGGAGCCTAAACGACTGGAGGCTGGCAAAGGTCGGTCGGAGATGAGAGCTTTGATCTCTTCTGGGAATGACTCCAACTGCGCCCGTCTCAGGAGGAGGTTCTCAGCCTTGATGTAGTCAGCTGCTTCACTGGGTGAGTCAGAATTTGGGACGGCCGCCCCGTGAAGGGACCGTGCGGTTGTCTGCATCAAGTCCTTCCACGTGGAGAACTGACTGACATCGGGGAGTTGAAGACCGGTGTCAACAGTTACATGTCCGCAGAAGGATGATTTCTTCAGTCTCCGGATAGGATGGTGGGCTGGTCGGCCAGTGATCCTCTGCGTAACGTAGGAAATCAGGGCCTTGGTGCCAACGATGTGGTCGGGACAGCTCCTTCAGGCTCTTTCCCCGAGTGATGTCATCAGCGGGATTGTTCGCACTATCCACGTACCACCCAGCTGCTCACCTCAGTAAGGCTCTGTATCTCTGCCACACGTGTACCCACGAAGACCTTATAGTGACAGGATTCTGACTTGATCCAGTGTAGAACTGTAGTAGAGTCGGACCAGAGAGTGATCCTCCTGATGGGTAAGGTGAGCTCAGTGCGGAGAACACTGGCTAGTTGCGCACCGGTAAGTGCAGCGCTCAGCTCTAGCCGTGGCATGGACAGCTGCTTCTTTGGCGCCACACGGGACCTGGCTAGGACAAAGGAGACGTGGACTTCATTCTGAGCGTCCTCTGTTCGTAGGTAAGCAACAGACCCGTAGGCTCTCTCAGAAGCGTCACAAAATATGTGCAGATCTCTGCTTGATGTCGACGAGTCTGCAGATGCTGGTGCATAACATCTGGGGATCTCCATCTGGATGAGGTCTGGAATCTCTCGTTCCCAGGCAAGCCATCTGTCACGGAGGCTCTGTGGTTGGATCGGCTCATCCCAGCCGATTTGTTCCTTCCAAAGATCCTGGACTAGAATCTTGGCTCTGGTGGTAAACGGTACAATATAACCTAGGGGGTCATATTGACAGGCAAGTACCTTGTAGACGTTCCTGAATGTGGGTTCGGTTCTGTCCGCTGGTCTATGTTTGTACTTTAGGGAGTCACGGAGGCAATCCCAACGTAGCCCAAGAGTTGGCTCCTGCAGATCCATGCTGGATTGGGAAAGCCACAGCTCACTGCTCTCGGATCTGACGTCGGATGGAAGATGCTCAATGACCTCCGGGATGTTGCTAGCCCACTGGCGTATCTCGAAGCCCCCAGTGTGGAGCAGCTGGCGCAGCCCATCAACAAGATGCTTCGCTTCCTCCTTTGAATGGGTGCTGCGGAGACAGTTATCCACGTAGAATGACTGCTCAACACAATGAACGAGATGGCTGTTGGACTCACCCGTTTCCTGGACGTGCCGCTGCAGGGCGTAGATGGCACAGCAAGGGCTGCACGTAGTCCCAAATGGAAGGACTTGCCATTCGTAGATCTTCGGCTCTTCAGTCCTCTTCATGTCCCGCCAGATGAAGCGCAGAACAGGTTTGTCGGCCGGCAGAAGGCGAATCTGGTGGAACATACTTTTGATATCACCACTCACCGCAACTGGGTACTGCCGAAACCGAATGAGGACTCCTAGCAGCGATGGGCCTAGGGCAGGTCCAGGAAGAAGGAGGTCGTTGAGAGACTTTCCTTCGTACTGAAAGGAGCAGTTAAAGACAATCCTGTCCTTTTCGTTGTGTCGCACCATATGGTGAGGTATGAACCAGGATTCTGGAGTGGATGTTGCTGCCTCCGGTGGCACCACTGCTACGTAGCCCATCTTCTCTAGTTTGTGGATCTCCTGACAATAGACCTCGGCGCGCTGTGGGTCTTTGGCGAGTCTCCTCTCAGTACTACGAAGTAGTAAGGCAGCGTGTCGATCTGCCAAAGGCGTTCAACGTTCTTGAAGAGTTCAGAGGTAGGTGATACTATGGCTGTAAACAGGCACTGCTGGTTGGATACAGGAACTTGGTCGACACTGGTGGGACCTTGAAGTGACCAGCCAAGCTTGGTGTGGACTGCAATGGGTCCCCCAGGAGGTCCCGACTGCACCGGCTCTATGGGTGTCAGGAGATGAGCCATGTCGGATCCGATGAGCAACAGGGGTTGAGCGTGATCCACAGGAGGCAAAGGTAGGTGGCGGAGGTGCTTATATCTCCGTTGGAGGATTCTCACTGGATATGAATGTTCTGAGAGTCCCAGGTTGTCAGCAGTGAATGCCTGACGTATGTGATATTTCTCTTCAGGTTTGGGCAGTGAAGACACGTAGAAGGTGACTGATGCACCATGAAGTTGCACCACATCTTGATGAACAGTTCGGAGGGTGAGTGTTTCGGGCTGCGTGGTGAGGTTCAGCCGTTGCACAGTGTGTGGCAAGATAATGCTTCGCTCCGAACCGTCATCTAGAACTGCATAGGTCTCCAGTACTCTGTCTTGATTATGCAGTAGAACCTTCACAACCTTCAACATCACCTTGGGGGATCTGTTTGGTCTGTCCAGGTACACCTTTGCAGTCGGAGCGGTCACCATGAGCACACTCTTCTGGGTTTGCTGGACTGCATCGTGTAGTACTGTGAGATGTTGCTCTTTGCAGGTATTGCACGGTCGCTTGAGGGTGCAAACCTCAGGTTTGTGAGATCGTCCGCACTTCCAACATCGATGTCCATCCTTTATCCACCTCACAACCTGGTCTGTGTTGAATTTCTTGAACTCAGTGCAGGCATTCAGGAAATGTTCTTTATTGTCGCAGTGAGGACAATATGGTTTGGGTTTGGACGAGGATTTCGGTTGTGAAGACCGTCCTTGGGGGATTTGGTCTCCACTGGCAGTGAGGAAGAATGCTGTTGACTTCTCCTTTGATCGGTTGAAGGGACGTTGGTCCTTCTTCTGTAGCTTGGGTGCTTCATAGTTATACAGTGAAGCTGCTCGACCTGCTATGCGTTTAGCTTGAGATTTCATCTGTAGCCAGGAACTCAGATCAGGTAGGGTGTAAGTTTGGTCAGTACCTGTCCTAAGAATACCTTGGCTCAGACAATGTTCCACAAACCCATCACGATAGCTTGGCGGCATCTTGCTCAATAGTCGGTCGACATGAGATCCACATCGCAGTTCGTAACCGTTCTGTCCTTCCAGGGTCCTAAGCATGCCTACCAGTGATTGAATGGATAGGGCGAATGCATCAAAGGCTTCAGAGTCACCAAACTTGAGGGCTGGAGCGTTTAGGATGGCACCCAATTCACTTTGGACGAGCTGACGAGGTTGTCCATACTTGTCCTGTAGAGCTTGCATAGCTGCTGTATACGGCCTTGGATCATGCATGTAGGCTTTGGCCAGTTGGAGCGCACTCTGAAGCTTCAGATGTCCAAGGAGCACTTGATATTTGTACTGCTCATTCAGGTGCACATGGCCGGTCAGAAGGTTGTCGAGCGCCATCTTCAATAAGGCGAAGTCACTTTCTCTACCACTCTCAAAGCAAGGAATCATAGGTTTGGGGATGCCGTAAGATGGGGCGAAGAACGGTGACACATCAGCTGCCTGTGGCTGTTGTGGATTGGATTTGGGCAAGACTGAAGCGGAGTACGACGCTGCTGGGACAGGATAGGTAAAGGCTGACTGAGTTGGGTGATACTGCGCTGGATGAGCTGAATATGGAGTAGGGACCAGGTTGTAGTTCACTGGCGCTAAACTAGGATGCAAGGATGCAGGAGGAGGAGCAGACAGTAATAGTGGGGGGAGAGATGGATACTGCACTGGAGGCGGAGCAGGGGCCGTGCTAGGCTGAGCCAGCGGTACTGAAAGCGGATCTGAGGGAAGTGGAGCTGCACTGCGTGCTGGAGGCGGAGCCACACTCACTGGAGGCGGAGGTGAGACAGTGAGAGGCGGAGCTACACTCACTGGAGGTGGGGCCAGGGCCGCAGCGGGCTGAGTTGTGTGGAGCGTGGGAGGCGGAACCACTATCGCTGGTGGCGAAGCCGGGGCTGTGGGAGGCGGAGCTAGAGTTGCCGGAGATGGGGCTGCGTATAGCACCAGAGGCAGAGGCACAGGGTTACTTGTCTTGTGCTGATCTGATGGACGTGGTGAGAATCCGGCGCCATCAGGATCCTGTGATTTCTCTTTGAGGAGAGAAGTAACCCTCTTAGCTATCTCCAGCTCATTCACTCTCTTCTTTAGCTGGCGTCGTTTCTCCATCTGTCTAGTTAGCAATTCTTGTTGTCTAATGGCTTCCTCTTGTAGCCGTTGGGCTTCCCTGGCTTGTGTTTGAAGCCGCTGACACTCCTGGTCAATTTGTTGATCCTCCTCTATGTACTGCTGTAATTCCTCAAGCTCCATTTCTTTCATGCGCTCTTCGAGCTGGGCTGTTTCTAGCTCTGATAAAATGTGAGAAGGGAATCTGCTGGTGGATGAGCGAGATGAGCGTCCAGACCTGGAGTTGGAGCTCCTCCGAGATGAGCCTGTTTTTCGGGTATGTGAACTCTGGGTGGAGGGAGCCCGTTGTGTGGTGTGGGTTTGTCCCTCTGAAGGGAGAGTTGCAACCACATAGTCACTCAGGTAAGCTGGGGGGTGTCGCTGTCTCTGTGAAACACGTTGGGGTGCTGGCTCAGTCTGGGCATCTGTAGGATCCATACCTTGGTTGGTACTCTAATCCGGCTCGAAGGACCATAAAAAGGAGATAAGGTGTTCTCCAGGACTTAGCTGGTTATTTAGAGCGCCAAGGTGTATGGGATGTGTCCCCGTTAAAAGACACCGAGGCAGATGTCCAGTTTAGTGGTGGATTTATTCGACTGTGGTTCTATAATAACGATACAAAATAACAATCAGTACAGAACACACCATACATAATACACACATAGTAATATAACTGGAAATAAGGACTGTATTCAGCAATAAATCAAATCAAATATGGTAAATAATTACTTCACATGAGGCATATAGCACCAACACGGTAAGTATTAGCTTATTAGCTGAACATCAAGCAGCATGAGATAGCATTAGCCATATTCACCGGTAAACAATAAACATTAGCAGAATATAGCATCCAACTTGGACAGTAAAACGCCATTAGACTCACCTTCTATCATTTACACACAATAAACCCAGGACATATTGGTGAATGCTGGGAAGACAGGTAAAGGGAAAATCACAAGCTATCCACTGCTGTCTTCGGAGGAAAACAAACTTTCACAGCTACGGCATCTCACACACAGGTGTGGTGCGTTAAATAACGTCGGAACGGCTATGGTGCGTTCACGAGCGTCGGACATATGAAAACTCACCAAAAACACAATATAATTGAACAGTATTCAATTGAAAACACCTAAACAACATGGGCTTTCTAACAGTCAGTGTTGACATAACAAGCCAGGCTTCACAACATTTCTATAATTTCATCAATTACAGCAATGAATTGTGTCACTTAACGAGCAGGAGCTCACTGCATGGAGGAGAAGTTGGTTATGTAGCATCTCTGATTTGTTTTGGTGACTGCTTGGAGATCCCAAGACATGCAAACATCTGAAACTGTGTCCTTCTCTTCTGGTGGAAGTTCTTCATGTTCAAGCTAAAATCAAGACCATCAAAGTTAGTACATTTGCCCAAACAATACTTTAGCAAGGCAAAGGTTTTTTATGTTCCATAGCAGTTTGATGATTCTCCTGATGTGCAGATCAGGACAGTCTTCTGGAACAACCGTTGCCGTTTCAGGGTCCCCATTGACCAGTACATGTATTACAGCAGGACTTAATCCTGTGACACGGGGGCCGTCGTGCAGAAAGCTGTGGGCCAACATCCTTCCTGCAACCTGGAAGAGGTGGCTTTCAATGAGCACCTGTGATGCTGCTGGGACAAGATGGTCAGGTTGAGCCTCAAACAGCAGAGTTCAGCCCATTCCTCCTGTAAAGCACCAAGAGAGCAGGGGATAAAGTCACAACAATGAAATGAAACAACCTTTTAAAAGTCACATCACCTTCAAAATGGAAAAAGACTCCAGACTGAACCCAGACTGAACCCAGACTGGATCCAGACTGGATCCAGACTGAACCCAGACTGAATCCAGACTGAACCCAGACTGAACCCAGACTGAACCCAGACTGAATCCAGACTGAACCCAGACTGAATCCAGACTGAACCCAGACTGAACCCAGACTGAATCCAGACTGAATCCAGACTGAACCCAGACTGGAGTTTGGATATTACAGTTGTCATAAAGTACCACATCACCCCCTCTCCAACTGCAACATCATCTGAAATAAAATACTGATAAGAAGAGGAGGAGGAGGAGGAGAGGAGGAGGAGAGGGAGGAGGAGGAGGAGGAGGAGGAGGAAGAGTACAGGGAGGAGGAGGAGGAGGAGGAGTAGGAGGAGGAAGAGGAGAGGAGGAGGAGAAAGAAGAAGAGGAGGAGGAGGAGGAGGAGGAGGAGGAGGAGAAAGAAGATGAGGAGGTGGAGGAGGAAGAGGAGGAGGAGGAGGAGGAGAGGGAGGAGGAGGAAGGAGAGGAGGAGAGGGAGGAGGAGGAAGAGGAGGAAGAGGAGGAGGAGGAAGAGGAAGAGGAGAGGAGGAGGAAGAGGAGGAAGAAGAGGAGGAGGAGGAGAGGGAGGAGGAGGAGAGGAGGAGAGGGAGGAGGAAGAGGAGGCGGAAGAGGAGAGAAGGAGAGGAGGAGGAGGAGAGGAGGAGAGGGAGGAGGAGGAGGAGGAGGAGGAGGAGGAGGAGAGGAGGAAAGGGAGGAGGAAGAGGAGGAGGAGAGGGAGGAGGAGGAGAGGAGGAAGAGGAGGAGGAGGAAGAGGGAGGAGGAGGAGAGGGAGGAGGAGAGGAGGAGGAGTAGAGGAGGAGGAAGAGGAGGAGGAGAGGAGGAGAAGGAGGAGGAAGAAGAGGAGGAGGAGGAGGAGGAGGAGGAAGAGGAAGAAGAGGAGGAGGAGGAGGAGGAGGAGGAGAGGAGGACGAGGAGAAAGAGGAGGAGAAGGAGGAGGAAGAGGAGGAAGAGGAGGAGGAGGAGAGGGAGGAGGAGGAGAGGAGGAGAGGGAGGAGGAGGAGGAGGAGGAGGAGGAGGAGGAAGAGGAGGAGGAGTACCAGCTGCTCCTCTTGGAGCTCCTCCAGTCTGGTGTGTGGAGCTTCTTGGACTAACTAGAACTTGTGCTGGTGGTCTGGTCATGTTCTTGTGGTTCCACCGTTCTACGGAGCAAAGAGCTTCTAGCTCGGCTGCAGCACAGAAACATGTCACAGCTTAATGGTCACTAGAGGCTAAACCAGCCTCAACTAACCAGCTGACACTAACTGGCCCATTAGTCAACTAGTGTTCTGCTCCCTCCATTAACCATCAACCTGGGACACGTGACGCACAATCAGCCTATCACAGACAAATCCATTCTCCATCCAACTCCACATTGTTCTCTAGCTGAAGCCACACCTGTGTCCCTCCCCAGTCACTGATTAGTAGCACACCTGGCTATCATTCAATGAGTCTGCTTCCCTTGGACAGGTGGACGTGATGGAGCGGCAGGTATCTGCTGTGACTGAGGAGGAGGAGAGGAGGAGGAGGAGGAGAGGAGGAGAGGTGGACGTGATGGAGCGGCAGGTATCTGCTGTGACTGAGGAGGAGGAGAGGAGGAGGAGGAGAGGAGCAGGAGAGGGAGGAGGAGAGGAGGAGAGGAGGAGGAGGAGGAGGAGGAGGAGGAGAGGGAGGAGGAGAGGAGGAGGACAGGTGGACGTGATGGAGCGGCAGGTATCTGCTGTGACTGAGGAGGAGGAGAGGAGGAGGAGGAGGAGGAGAGGAGGAGGAGAGGAGGAGGAGGAGGAGGAGGAGGACAGGTGGACGTGATGGAGCGGCACGTATCTGCTGTGACTGAGGAGGAGGAGGAAGAAGAGCTGGAGGAGGAAGAGGAGGAGGAGGAGGAGGAGTACCAGCTGCTCCTCTTGGAGCTCCTCCAGTCTGGTGTGTGGAGCTTCTTGGACTAACTAGAACTTGTGCTGGTGGTCTGGTCATGTTGTTGTGGTTCCACCGTTCTACGGAGCAAAGAGCTTCTAGCTCGGCTGCAGCACAGAAACATGTCACAGCTTAATGGTCACTAGTGGCTAAACCAGCCTCAACTAACCAGCTGACACTAACTGGCCCATTAGTCAACTAGTGTTCTGCTCCCTCCATTAACCATCAACCTGGGACACGTGACGCACAATCAGCCTATCACAGACAAATCCATTCTCCATCCAACTCCACATTGTTCTCTAGCTGAAGCCACACCTGTGTCCCTCCCCAGTCACTGATTAGTAGCACACCTGGCTATCATTCAATGAGTCTGCTTCCCTTGGACAGGTGGACGTGATGGAGCGGCAGGTATCTGCTGTGACTGAGGAGGAGGAGAGGAGGAGGAGAGGTGGACGTGATGGAGCGGCAGGTATCTGCTGTGACTGAGGAGGAGGAGAGGAGGAGGAGGAGGAGGAGGAGAGGGAGGAGGAGAGGAGGAGGAGGAGGAGGAGGAGGAGGAGAGGGAGGAGGAGGACAGGTGGACGTGATGGAGCAGCAGGTATCTGCTGTGACTGAGGAGGAGGAGAGGAGGAGGAGGAGGAGAGGAGGAGGTGAGGAGGAGGAGGAGGAGGAGGAGGAGGACAGGTGGACATGATGGAGCGGCAGGTATCTGCTGTGACTGAGGAGGAGGAGAGGAGGAGGAGGAGGAGGAGGAGAGGGAGGAGGAGAGGGAGGAGGAGGAGGAGGAGGAGGAGGAGGAGGAGGAGGAGAGGGAGGAGGAGAGGAGGAGGAGGAGGAGGAGAGGGAGGAGGAGGACAGGTGGACGTGATGGAGCGGCAGGTATCTGCTGTGACTGAGGAGGAGGAGAGGAGGAGGAGGAGGAGAGGAGGAGGTGAGGAGGAGGAGGAGGAGGAGGAGGAGGACAGGTGGACATGATGGAGCGGCAGGTATCTGCTGTGACTGAGGAGGAGAGGGAGGAGGAGAGGAGGAGGAGGAGGAGGAGGAGGAGGAGAGGGAGGAGGAGGACAGGTGGACGTGATGGAGCGGCAGGTATCTGCTGTGACTGAGGAGGAGGAGAGGGAGGAGGAGAGGAGGAGGAGGAGGAGGTGAGGGAGGAGGAGAGGTGGACGTGATGGAGCGGCAGGTATCTGCTGTGACTGAGCCGCCGGAGCCGGAGGAGTTGTGCTCAGAGCTTCCTCAATCAAAGTCACAACAACTTCTGGACATCTTGTCTTGCTCCTCTCACGCTGTATCAACATTGGGGCTAGCTGGGGACCGAGCCTTCACTTGACTTTTAGCCAATAAACTTGTTGTTTCATTGAGTCAATCTTCTTCTTCTTCTTCTTCTATTCTTGTCTTTTGTTGGCGGTTGTCAACCAACTTTTAGGAGCATTTAGCGCCACCTACTGGACTGGAGTGGGGGACATGAGATGAAGGCATCAATCCATTATCTGGAATCGAGTTGCCTTGACTCTACGGTGGCCCAGAGAGCTCAACGCACTGCAACTTCAGAAAACACCTGCAAATAGACTCACAACAGCAGCAAACACAGAAACACGCTGCAAACTCACACAGAGGAAATGTTTCCAGAGGAGCCTAAAAAGAGATGCACCTGGTTTGCTCCAACCCTGTAGTGATGGAGAACCTGAAGCTTTCTGAAGCTCTGAATCAATCTGAAGCAGTTGCGTTGAAATGGTTCAGGTGTTTGGAAGAATTTGATCTAATGAAATGTGGCGACATCTGCTGGATAATATGAGACATAGCATTCACATGAAACCAAGGCTCCACAAACACAAAGTTGGCTTTGTTTAACAAGAAAGGATCTACAGTATGTGCATCTTCAAATGCTTCATTTCTTTTCTTTTCTATAAAATAATAGACTTGTATGAGTTTGACATCATATAATATTGTATGTTTTAAATATATGCTTTTATAAGACTGATAGAAATACAAACATATATTTACAAAACAGGTGAAATGCTTGTGCATCTAGGGACGGTGATGACAGTAGTTGTACTAAATGCTTGTGAAACTGGTTCAGAGATTTTTATTAATGTATAGTGTGTGAATGCCTATGTGAGGATGCAAGTTCATCTAATGTTAGACTCATTTAATTCAGTTTTATTTCTATAGCGTCAATAACAAAACAAATCGTCTCAAGACGCTTTACAAAACCAGACCTGAAACCTCCAGAGCAGCCTGAAGGAGACGGTGGCAGGAAAAATTCCCTTTAACAGGAAAAAACCTGGAGCACAACCAGAACCAGAACCAGAAGCAGCTCATATGGAGGAACCATCTGCCTGAGGCCAGCCGGGTACAGACAGAAGAACAGAGGTGGCAAAAGTATTCACATTCTGTACTTAAGTAAAAGTATGGATACTTGTGTAAAAACATACTCTGATAAAAGTAAAAGTACTGATTCAACTCCTTTACTCAAGTAAAAGTAAGAAAGTACAGGCTCTGAAATGTACTTAAGTAAAAAGTAAAAATGATTTTGCCATTAATGAAACAATTCATCTGTAGATAATTTTGCAAAATGAAAAAGTTCTAGCAGAATAACCTAGACTGAATTGACCAGATGTCCTGCATGAACATCTGGATCATTTTTAACAATAAACTGAGGGTTACTGGGTTGTTGTTTTTAAACCACTAGTGTTAGCTATAAACTATCAAAACGGTGTGTTCCCATAGCATTGCTAACGTTGTAAACTAGCTTCCAAAAAAAACTCAAAAAGCTAATGATTACAACAAAAACCACACCATACATGAATTTGTTTGTTTGTTTGTTTTTTTTTCACATTAGACCAGTAGTTCTTAAATAGTGGGGTCAGGTGGACTTTCAGTATTAGTGTCTTTATTGATGCTTGAACGATAAACAAGCCTCCAGTCACCAGGTGGCAGCAGAGCTCAAACTAACCAACAGGCTGCCTGTTCAAAACAGTAGAAGAAGAACACAGGAAGCGCATCGTCGACTTTCCTTCTCTAGTCCCATATGCTCTAGTCCAAGCTCTAATCATGCCCGATCATGTCATGTCTTTTACCTCTCGTCATCCGTGAAAGGTGAAAAAAGTAACGAGCCTGTTTTTCAAATGTAAGAAGTAGAAAGTACAGATATTTGTGTACAAATGTAGGGAGTAAAAGTAAAAAGTCGTCAGAAAATGAAATACTCAAGTAAAGTACAGATACCTGAAAAATTACTTAAGTACAGTAACGAAGTATTTGTACTTCGTTACTTGACACCTTTGCAGAAGAAAGACACACAGCAGTAAACATTGTCTACAGTAATAGAAGAGCAGAGGCGATTGCTCTAAGACTACAGGGGAAGCTCAGCCTCCCCTAAAATATCACTGGCAATTTCGTCAAATACTACGAATTTACGTTACTACTCAAACTAAAATGTGCTAGAACATGATCGACTTCATGGCTACTTCTTATAATAACACAATCGTTAATAAGTTTTAGCCGTTCGTCTATCGTGATTTTTTTTTCTCATATCACGGTCCGTTTAAAAACCCATTGAGGCTCGGCTTCAATGGACTTTCAACGGGGCTTCAGAATGGGCCGATCTCAGGGCAACAAAGCTCGACATTTATTGGACAAACGCTCCAAAATCGTCACTTCCAGGGAAGCCGGGCGTCTCTGGGAGTGAATGGGCAGTGGGATGTACCAGGACGCCGAGCTTCTGTATGATGATTGGATGAACTGTTAACGTGGCTGGAACTCGTCGTGATTGACAGCGCTTTAAGCCTATACCAGACTATACTTCTGCATCGAAGGATTTTAGGTCAGTCCCATGCGGATATTTGGCGAGTGAAGTTACAGTAATACCAGAGAACGTCTATGGGGAGAAGTTCCACTCTCACTGAACTTCCGGGTTCTGAACTGTTGCAGTTCCACTCTGATTCCATATGAGGGCGCTCTCAGGACGAGTGCAGAATGAATGGCGGTCTATGGAGCAGTACCCCTCAAAATCCACTTTTCTCAGGATATAATTTTTTGTGCAGTAATTTGAATATTGAATTTGAAAGGAGATGCAAAGAAATTACACACTGCTGGGTGTTAGATTTTTTAGAGTCACTTATTTTGCTTTAAAAAGTATTTTAAAATGTCAATGACGTCATACACATCGTACGACCAGATACTGCTTTACGGCAATCCTTCAGTCACTGCTTTGGTGCTTTCGTGCTCTGCACTTTCTTTTCTCTCGAGGCATGGACAACACAGCTGACACGGGTAAATAATCGTGCTAGAAGAGTTTCTGTTTCGTTGTTTTAAAAGACCGGGCCGAAAAAAAAAAACTTGGGTGAAAAAGTCCGTCTTAACATTCTGGTCCCGCTTCGGATGCCACGATGCCGTCAAGCGGGATCTGGTCGTAATCAGTCCTTCACTGACCAATCAGCGTTCATTAGCACAATGCTAGCGTGTTATGGGCAACAACAACTCAACCTGTAAGAAAACGAAAGGACATAAGTTCTCGTTCATTCAACTTTTGACCTATAACCCATGTTGAACTTGCAAAACCTACAATCAAATCTGAGATTTCTCAACGGCAATCGGGTGAAAGAGACACATTTAGCCGTTTAGCTCCATAGAGTCCCATTCATGTTGCACTCATGGCGATCGCCCCCAGTGGAAATCTGGTGGAACTGCAACCAAAATTCGTTAGAATGGGACTTAATAGAGAGTGGGAAGGCTCTCCGTAGACGGGCTCTGGTAATACCATAGGGTTAATACTAAGCTACTGCTAATTATCTGTTGCGATATATCGCACTATTTCCATCTGTCAAAATAAAATCGTGAATATATAGCGTTATTGAGTTTGCTACTTGTTTTCATTTCAGTTTTAAAAAGTTCGTTTATTTGCAATTGTAGGGGGTAAACTAGCCAGCCAGCTAGCTAGCTGCACCCACTGTAGTTTAAAAGTTGATAGCTTAAAAGTTTAATGAAGTTTCTACGTTAAACGATTCAAGCTGAATTAATTAAATTAATTTTGGTTAGAAGAATGATAATAATAATACGAAGAACACTTCTGATAACAGTAGAGTGCATTTTCATGCACTGTAATTAACTAATAATAACTATAAACATAGGCCTATACAATATAAGGAGAATTAATTAGTAACCCTGTTAAATTTAATGATGTAATATTTGGCCAATTTTACAAAACTGGGCTTCCCCTATTTGAAAGACCAGCAGCCGCCACTGTAGAAGAGAATAGCATGACTAGTAGTAGATATCATCCTGTAGCCACGTTTCAGTCAAACTAAATAGATCAATCTGATGATCAGTTATCAGATCATTCACTAAAAGACATTTAGATGAGAGAGATCTGACATTTAAAAGACCACATTTCATTTTCCTCTTCTTCTGTTCTACCAGTGAACTTGTTCTGATTTGTATCAGGTTCCAATGAGTAACTCCTCTGTTGTTGTTCTTTGGTTTAAATAATCTGGGAGCAGACAGAACATCTATAGAGTTTAGAGAGTTTAGGGTGTGAGACAGTCCGAGAGAAGCAGCAGAGAAGTGTGTAAGACTACAACTCCTCCTCCTGGTCTGAACTCTGGGTTGTCATGGTTACGGGTGGGGGGGGGGGTTAATAAAATGGTCCATATTCCTAGAGATGAGAGCAGCACCCGCTAAAGTGGGGTGGATGCCATCCAATGTTCCCTCTAAGCTGCGCGCTTGCGCAATCGCGCACTGCTCGCACGTTCTCCGCGCACAAGAAAATCTATGCAGCGCATAAAAAAAATCCAACATGAACTGTAAATAAATTAAACAAGTAAATTGTTATTTGTTTATGTACCATTTTGCAATGTAAGTCAGTGAGTGACAGCTGTCCAGCCAATGATATGATGCGGTTCACTTACGCTGCCAATCACGTGCCCCCCCCCCCCCATATGCGCCGCGGCGCCGGTGTTTTGCAGGTTAGCTAGGTAACAGTGCGGTGGAGTTAAGGCAGTGGCGCATCCACTCACCAAGACAAAGTAAAAATTAAATGTGGTTCTTTTAAGATGGAATGGCTGTCGGAGTGTGTGCAAACAGAAGAACCAGCGGTGAAACTGGGTTAGATTTTTCTTTTTCGAGAGAGAAAGGTCTGCTCTGCAAAACTTGGCGTTGCCAACAGTCCCTTGAAAAACAGAATCGTTCCGTATTTAGAAACAAAAGTACGCGTCCCATATTGAGCTGAAACAGGACGCACTTTGTCCCGTATTACCGTGAGAATCAAAAGTAGCGTGTAAAATGTCAATGTAATTAATGAGTAACAAGGCGCTTTATATGAACATTTACGGTAAAGTTATTCCCAGGCCGTCTCCTGCTCTGTGACCAATAAGCTGACAGCGGGAATCCTGCTCATCTCATTGGTCCAGGTACTGTTGCTTGTGAAGAAGATACCAGAAGACAACAAAGCTACAACTTTTCCTCAAACTCTCTGTTTGAACTTTTCATATTGCACTATTACAAAAGGAATGTTCTGCTTTCTATTGTTTTATGTTCATTTATACAGTTTTAAGTTAAGCAGGACAGGTTTCTGCTTAAGAAAGATATTTATTGTAGCCTAATCTGTTAATTTTAATATTTTTTTAATACAGGGTTTATTTTATCTCTGAAAGGTGTACATGTGTCAGTTCTTCCAGAGCAGGACTCTCCCTCACCCAGACAACACCAAGACCCTCACACTGACATATAACATACTACACAGCTCATGAACAACAAGATTTTTGTTCTTTTTATGTTAAGTGGGCCAAATCACTTATATTAAAAGTAACGGAAATTACTGCTATAGCGTGATTCTTTTGATAAACTATGTAACTTGCTATGATCTCAGGTTTTGGACAGGTGTGATACTGGTGTGTGGCCCCAGCCTACATGTGTGATGTTGCTCACAGTGGTCCACAGTGTACTCACAGAGTTTTTGTGTATGCCCAGACACATGAAAAATTAGAGGGAACATTGATGCCATCTCTCCTAATCAGACCAGGCTTTCCCCAGAAAGTGTTCCAGAAAGTGTTCCAGTTGTCAGTGAAGGCCACGTGGTTTGCTGGACACCACCTAGATAACCAGAGATGGAATGACCACGTGAGACTAAACATGTCGACAACATCAACGGTAAGTTAAGTTATTTCAATTTTAGTTCTTTATGCATACTGGAGTGGGTTAGCCACTGTTAGCTAACCCAGCCAGTTAGCTATGTGACGGATGCTAGCTAAAGTTTTGTTATCCTTGCTGTAGTTAATGTGACTGAGAAAGGTAACTTAAGTTACCCCAGAGAAAGTCCGTAGACGGGCTCTGGTTACCCATAACCTAGTTGACTTAGTGGTTACCAGTGACAAAACTGACCACTCTATGAAGCCCGGGCTGTGGTCAACATGTGTAATATTAACGTACTTTGCGCTATATCTGACATCTAAAATGCAGCCTCTTGTTTCAGGTTTCAACACCAGCGGTGCCCAGTGCCATCACTTCCAACTTCACGTCACTGAGATCGGTAAGTTGTTGTGATATAGCTGGATAACGTTTATTTTTACCCTGAGGAAATAGATAAAACTATTGATATAAAATAACTGTTTCTGGTTAATATTGAAGTTCAACATTGGTAATTTGAGGTGTACAAGCTGACGGCTAACTGGCTAACATTAACTAGTGGAGTGCACGGATTTATACACAAATCCGCCGCGAACTTCATGGGCGCCGCCATCTTCCCTGCCGCCAAGTGCGTGCCTGCGGTGCGGAGTGAGGTTGAATTATGACACTTGCCGGTGCCCTAATGGCTTTTCAATGAAAGAAAATGTCAGGTGAAAGGGAACATTGGGTAGATGATGTCAGGCAGTGGCCAAAACTTACCGATAAAGATGAAGGTAATTTATTGACAGCATATGTATTAAGACGTGTATTAATTGATGACAACAATAAAACCAAACGCTGCCATTACTGATCTGTCATCAAAACAAAAAAACAACTGAATATTATTAGCACACAGAGTTAATGCAAAGAAATGCAGCAAACCGGAAGTCGTTTTTTGGATAGACAATGCTAGACTTGTCCAGACTCTGTAATGCTTCTGTTCTGTGGTCCAGGAGAGGAAGTTGTGGGCATCCAATATTGTATTGATAGGTTGTATCATGGAGTCTATTGACCACACCATAAGCTCTATAGTGAAACCAAGTGATTTGACAAAAAATCAACATAGGACGAGTTGGAAATGAGAACAGGTTTTATTGATTGAGTGCAAATCTGGATGGGGGTGTCACTAATAGAACTATTTTTGGTTAGAATCATAGGCTTATGGTAGGCTTATGTAAGTGTTAATGTGAAATGTACTAACTTGATTGGCATATAATGATTACATCCTGTAAATGGCAAAATGACATTAATGGATCCACAACACTAAATGTCAGCATGGAGGCCTGTATGCAGTTCTTTACAACTTTACTGTTAAACTTGGTCACTATCAGCTCTATTAAGACTCTTGGTCTGCTTGTTTTCAATAGGCTCCTCTGCCATCCATCCCTCGACGTAATGGGGCTCAATTGGGATACTTGAGACGAAGACATGTGAAAACATACACAAAAGAAGTTATATGTTTACCCTTTTCACCGGGGACATCGGTCTTCATTATACCCAGAGGAGAAAATCGGACCAGGTTGGCTACGGCTGGCCTTGTTGGAAAAATTTCATTTTCCACAGAATGGTCTGAAGACCAAGTGAGAGCTGAAATAACAGCTATCTTCAGTGGAGCATTTGGCTTATCAGAGCACCAGTCACTTCCATTTCAGTTTTTGAGCATCATCAAGGGGAGTAAAAAACTGATGATACCAAAGGTCACCTCCAATTTCCCCTGGGGTGGTAAAGAAGTTGCCTCCGTGTGTTCCAGCACTTGTTTGTATATCATGGCAGAAATGGAAGTTCCTGCACAGGTGAGCATGTTATTGAATAAATTTGTGTGGTAACTCGGAGAACAAAAGGCTCAGTCTAAATGGGTTGCTGCCCATTTATTGAACTCAGAAAAAAAATCAATCATATGCAACCAAGGATGCCCATACAGTATTTGCTTTTAGCCCACACTAGTCCACAGATTTTTGGCCTCTACATTTCCACAGACCTTGGGCCTTGATCTGTTACTGCACATTGGACAGAACACACCCATAACCTGGTGATCCAGTGATGAGCACGCCTGTATTCAATAACTGAATGATCCCCTACAACACATACCTCCATCTCCATCTACAAGCTAGATGTTGTATACTCCTCACACTTAGAAAATATGTCATTTTTTTCAGTCAGATAAAATTATCTCTGTGTCACACTGTAAAGATTTCACCTTGTAACTTACTGTACAAGTTGCCTGTTTTTACATAGGAGTTCACACCTTTTCTTTTGTGCAGAGCTTATGTGTGGAGCTGTCTGATGACAGTGATTTTGAAAGCTCGGTTGTACAACGAAGGAGAGGTGAGTAAAAAAAACAATTAACACCCCTCATTTGTGTGGAAAATCACAGTAAATAACAGCCTCTTGAGGTTAATTGCTGATCTGACTTGATATTTGTGATGAATTGGTGACTTATTGCATTATTGAACTTATTGAAACAAGTATTGTTTAGGTTATTATTAAGAGTTACTGAGTTGATTGTCTTCATGTAGTGAGTCGGAGAGATGCACCGTCCAGAGCCCAGAGAGAACACTGTGAGAGGCAAGAGAGGGTGGAAGCCCGTGCTCCATCTGATGATGGGATGGAACTACAGGGACAGAGAGGGCCAAATGA
Organism: Chelon labrosus; assembly: GCF_963514085.1. Classification (NCBI taxonomy): domain Eukaryota; kingdom Metazoa; phylum Chordata; class Actinopteri; order Mugiliformes; family Mugilidae; genus Chelon; species Chelon labrosus. The sequence continues at coordinate 1,975,643 of NC_140351.1, read as the reverse complement.
AGCTATGAATCACTTTGCAGGTTAATTGCTGATCTGACTTGATTTTTGTGATGAATTGGTGACTTATTGCATTATTGAACTTATTGAAACAAAACAGTTATAATTATTTGTGTGAGTGAAAACAGTGTAGCATAAATTGCATCAAGAGATTGAAAATATTGTTTAGGTTATTATTAAGAGTTACTGAGTTGATTGTCTTCATGTAGTGAGTCAGAGAGATGCACCGTCCAGAGCCCAGAGGGAACACTGTGAGAGGCAAGAGAGGGTGGAAGCCCGTGCTCCATCTGATGATGGGATGGAACTACAGGGACAGAGAGGGCCAAATGAAGCTATGAATCACTTTGCAGATTTCATGTACAGTTATATGTATTAACTTAAGGTTTTCTCATGTAATATTTGTTACATTTTATGTTGGTCCATTTTGTTAGGGAACAAAAGCTCTTTTATCTTCTTGTGTCTAATTTACAGTCCTATTGATGTTGATGAAGATGATGCCATCAGACGCAGTCTTTTAGAAGAGTCTGTGCAGTCCTTGCAGGATTCAAGGTATACTTGCTTAGCTCATTTTTAACTTTCAGTGTTGCACCAGTGCCATCGAGAGAGAGTTGCGACACTCCCATAGACCTCCGTTGTAAAAAATGGCGGCGCTTTTAACCGCCTACTTCCGGATTTGAAAGTCGGATTAGTTCCAAACACTGTCATTTGGGCGTTCGACCTCATTCATTTACATTGCTGCGAGTTGAGTTGTTCCAGAGCTAAGCTGCTGAAATATCGACCTCTTTTGAATTGTCAACTGTCTATATTGTATCAGAGGCCCTTTGCGATGCTTATACTGGTCTTCATTTGTATATGCACAGCGTAATTATTTATATTTTATCCAGCGCTACTTGCTGATGCTTGATGAGATGCTGATAGATTGCGATCCCGTATGTCAAGGCATTGTCGTGACTCGTGATTTGAGCGAGGGTTATTTAATTAGGAATGACGGGAATTTTAGGACTGGCGAGTTTGGCGTTGTGGTCCTGGGGGTGGCCACTCATCAGGAGAAGTGAGCTAGCTTCTAGGCGAATTCGAACGGACCGCCATGGCAGACCTCTTTGCGTTATCACGAAGGTAGGCTAATAGCTGAATCGGAATTTATAAGCAAAATCACGGGAATCAATAGCCTAATACAGCCCAGTTGTGCTCAAATGAATATCACCAGACGTCTACCATCAGATGAATGATATGGAAAAGTTAAGTTAGAGCCTCTGGAGCCAGTGCTACTACCCATGCGAACATGAACACTAAGCTTTTCTCTCCATGTAGCCTAAAACTTATCTAAGTATAAGTTTTTCGTTGTCACCCTGCCTCTCCAAATGCAAAACTGACATTAACAAAAATGCAATAATGTAATTAAAGCTGCAAGCAGCGTTGGACGGGCCCTCGCAATCCACGCCAGTCGGCGTCCGGCAAGGACGGGGTCACTGCAGATCTCAGGGGAAACAGAGGAGTAACAATGCACCGTGGCACGATAGCTAACAGTTGTCCAATGAGAGGCTAAGTCTTCTTGCTTCAAGGATTTATTTTGTCACTCCCAATTGAAGTTTACCGTAAAACTGAAATACATACAACAAAAGATGATGAAATATAAAATTAAGAATACATCTTAAGTATCTCTAAGTATCTCTTACTTCCCTTTACATCTAGTAAAGACTGACAAATACTATAAATTTATGTACATATACAACTATCCCCCCTTTAAGTTTACCAGTCTATATTTTTATTTTTATTTCATTTTATTTCTCTATCGGTGTACATTACACTTATATTGCTTACCTTGTGTGCAAACTACTGTTTAATGTAGTACTTATATATTTTTTTTTTTACTACTGGCTGCAGGTACAACAATACATTTCACTGTGCATTGTACTATGTATAACTGTGCATGTGATAAATAAAACCTATCCATCTATCTATCTATCTATCTCCCTATACATCTATCTATTTATCTATCTACCTACACATACATCTATCTATCTATCTATCTATCTACCTATACATCTATCCACCTACACATACATCTATCTATCTATCTATCTATCTATCTCTCTATCTATGACAACGAAGAATAAACTCCGCTAGCTTAATGCTAACGTACAATGCGAAACACCATAGACAGGCTAACGGAACTAGCATCGCCATAGCGGCGGTAACATCGAACGACGGCGACCTTATACTAAGAGGTTACAGCAACACACATGACTACACATTTATAATACTCACAGACAAATGTTCTCTTAACTCCTGAACGAGAGGTAAGACTGAAGTTTAGCTGCAAAACGACTTCTTCTCTTGAAACTACTACAATCGGAATCGCCACACTGCCACCCTCAGGTGGAGACGTGCATGCCAGAAGCGGCAGCACAGAGAGTCTCGGCTCTTTTGACTGTATTCTCTCTGTGGCATCAACAAACAGTTGTATAATTATTGTCTCTGTGTCATCAAAGTATGTTAAAACAGCTAAAATCATTATTACACGTTTAAACAACACACACACACACACTGAAAGCCAGCCACCAGAATGAAATACTTTGGCTCCATCTGCTGGACAAAGTAGCGAACTACGTGCAATCATTATGGAATGAGGGAGATGGTGACACCCTTCACTTTGAGTAAAATAAAAGGCCCTAAAGTTTAACGAAAAGTCCCAGTTTTCGCAGGGAGTGATCACGAAAGACACAAGTATGACATGACACAATCCAAACATCCTGACAGGAACAGCAGCTCATACAACAGACACCTGAAAAAATCAGACATTTTCTGTACACAATAGGTGGCGCTACAATAATTGCATAAATATTGACATACAGATGTGTTCAGTTAGGGACCAGTAACAATACTGTAAAGTTTCATGCACTTTGGACTGAATTAAAGCACGTTTAAAGCACGTTTAATGCAACTTCCTGTTTCATGGCGCGTCAAGAAAACTTTGAGGGGCCATTACACCCACGCCACTTCGACGAAAAGTATATGCGCCTTTTTAGTTTTTGTTCATCTAGCCTCCAACTACCTAATTCCATAGTTTTGAAGTCAATCTGATAAGGTTTAATACCTGCTTTTACAAACTCTAAAAACACCACGTTTTTGTCCAATTTTCACACTTTTAATCAAAATAGCAGACTTCCTGTTGGGTTTAGAATATGGCTCCAAAAGACTTTTTTGTGCGTCCTGGGATGTTACATGTACGTGACATATTTCCAGATTTTTAGACGCAACGGGCTTCAGGGGCTGGTCCGTAGAAAATCCGTAGGTGGCGCTAGAGAGCCATTTTGCCACGCCCATGCTCGAGTCCCTGATACATTAAAGTTTTCGGGCGAACGAATCTTTCTGCAAATTTTCAGGACTTTTCGTGCATGTTTAGACACCGAAAGGATTTTTTAAAAATCCAAAGAATAATAATAATAATAATTAAAGCTGCAAGCAGCGTTGAACGGGCCCTCGCAATCCACGCTTGTCGGCGTCCGGCAAGGACGGGGTCACTGCATTTCTCAGGGGATACAGTGGAGTAACAGTGCACCGTGGCACGATAGCTAACAGTTCTCCAATGACAGGCAAAGTCTTCTTGCTTCAAGGATTTATTTTGTCACTCCTAATTTAAGTTTAATATAAATAAAACCCATCTATCCATCTATCTATCCATCTATCTATCTATCTACCTACCTACACATCTATCTATCTATCTATCTACCTATCTACCTACCTACCTACACATCTATCTATCTATCTATCTATCTATCTATCTATCTATCTACCTACATATCTACCTACATATCTATCTATCTATCTACCTGTACATCTATCTACCTATCTACCTGTACATCTATCTATCTATCTATCTATCTATCTATCTATCTCTAACAACGAAGGATAATAATCTCCGCTAGCTTAATGCTAACGTACAATGGGAAACACCATAGACAGGCTAACGGAACTAGCATCGCCATAACGGCGGCAACACCAAACTCTTTTGAATGTATTCTCTCTGTGGCATCAACAAACAGATGTATAATTATTCTCTCTGTGTCATCAAAGTATGTTAAAACAGCCTCACCAATCATTAGAAGTTAAACCAACACACACACACACTCTGACATTCAGCCAGCAGAGAGAAATGATTTGGCTCCATCTGCTGGACAAAGTAGCGAACTACGTGTGCACTGATGATGAAATGAGGGAGAAAGAGCAACTTTTCACTTTCACTACCATAAAAGGCCCTAAAGTTTAACGAAAACTCACAATCTTCGCAGGGAGTGACCATGAAGATCATAAGTATGTCGTGATAACATCTGAAGACAATAAAAATCATCCCGACAGGAATGGCAGCTCATACAACAGACTCTATTTAAATCAGCCCACAATAGGTGGCGCTACAACAATTGCATGAATATTGACATATGGATGTGTTCAGTTAGGGACCAGTAACAATACTGTAAAGTTTCATGCACTTTGGACTGAATTGAAGCATGTTTACAGCACGTTTAAGCACGTTTAATGCAACTTCCTGTTTCATGGCGCGTCAAAAAAACTTTGAGGGGCCAGCAGACCCACGCCACATCGACGAAAAGTCAAAAAGAAAATATGCTCATGTTCATCAAGGGTTCAACTACCTAATTCCATAGTTTTTAAAGTCAATCTGATAGGTTTAATGCCTTAAAAAAAATGGATGATTAATTCCAATTTTCTCCAATTTTCTCCAATTTTCACACTTTTAATCAAAATAGCAGACTTCCTGTTGGGTTTAGAATATGGCTCCAAGAGACTTTTTTGTGCGTCCTGGGATGTTACATATACGTGACATATTTCCAGATTTTTAGACGCAACGGGCTTCGGGGGCTGGTCCGTAGAAAATCCGTAGGTGGCGCTATAGAGCCATTTTGCCACGCCCATGCTCGAGGCCCTGATACATTTAAGTTTTCGGGCGAACGAATCTTTCTGCAAATTTTCAGGACTTTTCGTGCATGTTTAGACACCGAAAGGATTTTTTAAAAATCCAAAGAATAATAATAATAATAATAATTAAAGCTGCAAGCAGCGTTGAACGGGCCCTCGCAATCCACGCCAGTCGGCGTCCGGCAAGGACGGGGTCACCGCAGATCTCAGGGGAAACAGTGGAGTAACAATGCACCGTGGCACGATAGCTAACAGTTGTCCAGTGAGAGGCAAAGTCTTCTTGCTTCAAGGATTTATTTTGTCACTCCCATTTGAAGTTTACCGTGAAACTGAAATACATACAACAAAAGATGATTAAATATAAAATTAAGAATATATCTTAAGTATCTCTAAGTATCTCTTACTTCTCTTTACATCTAGTAAAGACTGACAAATAGGCCTACTGTAAATGTATACATATACAACTACTCCCCCTTTAAGTTTACTAGTCTATATTTTTATTTTTATTTTATTTTATTCCTCTACCAGTTACACTTATAGGCTATTGCTTACCTTGTGTGCAAACTACTGTTTAATGTAGTACTTATATATTTTTTTTACTACTGGCTGCAGGTACAACAATACATTACACTGTGCATTGCACTATGTATAACTGTGCATGGGACAAATAAAACCTATCTATCTATCTATCTATAACAACGAAGAATAAACTCCGCTAGCTTAATGCTAATGTACAATGCGAAACACCATAGACAGGCTAACGGAACTAGCATCGCCATAGCGGCGGCAACATCGAACAACGGCGACCTTCTTATAAGTATGCTTATAAGTATTGCTTACATTGTGTGCAAACTACTGTTTACTGTAGTACTTATACATTTTATATATTTTTTACTACTGGCTGCAGGTACAACAATACATTTCACTGTGCATTGTACTATGTATAACTGTGCATGGGACAAATAAAACCTATCTATCTATCGATCTATTTATCTATCTACCTCCACATACATCTATCTATCTATCTATCTATCTATCTATCTATCTATCTATCTATCTATCGATCTATAACAACGACGGATAAACTCCGCTAGCTTAATGCTAATGTACAATGCGAAACACCATAGACAGGCTAACGGAACTAGCATCGCCGTAGCGGCGGCAACACCAAACGACCGCGACCTTATATAAGCAGGTTACAGCAACACACATGACTACGCATTTATAATACTCACAGAGAAATGTTCTCTTAACTCCTGAACGATCATTAAGGCTGAAGTTTAGCTGCAAAACGACTTCTTCTCTTGAAACTACTACAATCGCAATCGCCACACTGCCACCCTCAGGTGGAGACGTGCATGCCAGAAGCGGCAGCACAGAGAGTCTCGGCTCTGATTTAGTCTATATTTTTATTTTTATTTTATTGTATTTCTCTATCGGTGTACATTACACTTATAGGCTATTGCTTACCTTGTGTGCAAACTACTGTTTACTGTAGTACTATATATTTTTTACTACTGGCTGCAGGTACAACAATACATTTCACTGTGCATTGTACTATGTATAACTGTGCATGGGACAAATAAAACCTACCTATCTACCTATCTATCTACCTATCTATCTATCTATCTACCTACATATCTATCTATCTATCTATCTATCTATCTATCTATCTATCTACCTACATATCCATCTATCTATCTATCTCTATCTATAACAACGATGAATAAACTCCGCTAGCTTAATGCTAACGTACAATGCGAAACACCATAGACAGGCTAACGGAACTAGCATCGCCATAGCGGCGGCAACACCAAACTCTTTTGAATGTATTCTCTCCGTGGCATCAACAAACAGTTGTATAATTATTCTCTCTGTGTCATCAAAGTATGTTAAAACAGCCTCACCAATCATTAGAAGTTTAAGCAACACACACACACACACACACACACTGACATTCAGCCAGCAGAGATAAATACTTTGGCTCCATCTGCTGGACAAAGCAGCGAACTACGTGTGCACTGATGATGAAATGAGGGAGAAAGAGCAACTTTTCACTTTCACTACCATAAAAGGCCCTAAAGTTTAACGAAAACTCACAATCTTCGCAGGGAGTGATCATGAAGATCATAAGTATGTCCTGATAACATCTGAAGACAATAAAAATCATCCCGACAGGAATGGCAGCTCATACAACAGACTCTATTTAAAATCAGACATTTCCTGCCCACAATAGGTGGCGCTACAATAATTGCATGAATATTGACATATGGATGTGTTCAGTTAGGGACCAGTAACAATACTGTAAGGTTTCATGCACTTTGGACTGAATTAAAGCACGTTTAAAGCACATTTAATGCAACTTCCTGTTTCATGGCGCGTCAAAAAAACTGTCAGGGGCCAGCAGACCCACGCCACATCGACGAAAAGTATATGCGCCTATTTTAGTTTTTGTTCATCGAGATTCCAACTACCTAATTCCATAGTTTTGAAGTCAATCTGATAAAATGTAATACCTCATTTACAACCTCTAAGAAACGCTGTTTTTGTCCAATTTTCACAAATTTTCACATTTTTAATCAAAATAGCAGACTTCCTGTTGGGTTTAGAATATGGCTCCAAGAGACTTTTTTGTGCGTCCTGGGATGTTACATATATGTGACATGTTTCCAGATTTTTAGACGCAACGGGCTTCAGGGGCTGGTCCGTAGAAGGTCCATAGGTGGCGCTACTGAGCCATTTTGCCACGCCCGTGCTCGAGGCCCTGATACATTACAATTTTCGGGCAAACGGATCTTTCTGCAAATTTTCAGGACTTTTCGTGCATGTTTGAAGCCGTTAGAATTTTTAAAAGACGCTGAAAAGAATAATAATAATAAAAAGAAACAGTACGAAAACAATAGGGTCCTTGCACTTCGTGCTCGGGCCCTAATAATAATTAAAGCTGCAAGCAGCGTTGAACGGGCCCTCGCAATCCACGCCAGTCGGCATCCGGCAAGGACGGGGTCACCGCAGATCTCAGGGGAAACAGAGGAGTAACAATGCACCGTGGCACGATAGCTCAAAGTTCTCCAATGAGAGGCTAAGTCTTCTTGCTTCAAGGATTTATTTTGTCACTCCCAATTGAAGTTTGTCGTAAAACTGAAATACATACAACAAAAGATGATGAAATATAAAATTAAGAATACATCTTAAGTATCTCTAAGTATCTCTTACTTCCCTTTACATCTAGTAAAGACTGACAAATACTGTAAATTTATGTACATATACAACTATCCCCCCCTTTAATTTTACCAGTCTATATTTTTATTTTTATTTCATTTTATTTCTCGAACGGTGTACATTGCACTTATAAGTATGCTTATAAGTATTGCTTACCTTGTGTGCAAACTACTGTTTGCTGTAGTACTTATCTATGTACATATACAACTACCCCCCCTCTAAGTCTATATTTTTATTCAGTGTATATTTTTATTTTTATTTTATTTTATTTCTCTATGGGTGTACATTACACTTATATTGCTTACCTTGTGTGCAAACTACTGTTTACTGTAGTACTTATATATGTTTTTTGCTACTGGCTGCAGGTACAACAATACATTTCACTGTGCATTGTACTATGTATAACTGTGCATGGGACAAATAAAACCTACCTATCTATCTATCTATCTATCTATCTATCTATCTATCTATCTACCTACCTACCTACATATCTATCTATCTACCTACATATCTATCTATCTATCTACCTATCTACCTGTACATCTATCTACCTATCTACCTGTACATCTATCTACCTATCTACCTGTACATCTATCTACCTATCTACCTGTACATCTATCTATCTATCTATCTATCTATCTATCTATCTATAACAACGACGGATAATCTCCGCTAGCTTAATGCTAACGTACAATGGGAAACACCATAGACAGGCTAACGGAACTAGCATCGCCATAGCGGCGGCAACACCAAACTCTTTTGAATGTATTCTCTCTGTGGCATCAACAAACAGTTGTATAATTATTCTCTCTGTGTCATCAAAGTATGTTAAAACAGCCTCACTAATCATTAGAAGTTTAACCAACACACACACACACACTGACATTCAGCCAGCAGAGAGAAATTATTTGGCTCCATCTGCTGGACAAAGTAGCGAACTACGTGTGCACTGATGATGAAATGAGGGAGAAAGAGCAACTTTTCACTTTCACTACCATAAAAGGCCCTAAAGTTTAACGAAAACTCACAATCTTCGCAGGGAGTGACCATGAAGATCATAAGTATGTCGTGATAACATCTGAAGACAATAAAAATCATCCCGACAGGAATGGCAGCTCATACAACAGACTCTATTTAAATCAGCCCACAATAGGTGGCGCTACAACAATTGCATGAATATTGACATATGGATGTGTTCAGTTAGGGACCAGTAACAATACTGTAAAGTTTCATGCACTTTGGACTGAATTGAAGCATGTTTACAGCACGTTTAAGCACGTTTAATGCAACTTCCTGTTTCATGGCGCGTCAAAAAAACTTTGAGGGGCCAGCAGACCCACGCCACATCGACGAAAAGTCAACAAAAAATATGCTCATGTTCATCAAGTGTTCAACTACCTAATTCCATAGTTTTTGAAGTCTATCTGATAGGTTTAATGCCTTAAAAAAAAATGATGATTAATTCCAATTTTCTCCAATTTTCTCCAATTTTCACACTTTTAATCAAAATAGCAGACTTCCTGTTGGGTTTAGAATATGGCTCCAAGAGACTTTTTTGTGCGTCCTGGGATGTTACATATACGTGACATATTTCCAGATTTTTAGACGCAACGGGCTTCAGGGGCTGGTCCGTAGAAAATCCGTAGGTGGCGCTAGAGAGCCATTTTGCCACGCCCATGCTCGAGTCCCTGATACATTAAAGTTTTCGGGCGAACGAATCTTTCTGCAAATTTTCAGGACTTTTCGTGCATGTTTAGACACCGAAAGGATTTTTTAAAAATCCAAAGAATAATAATAATAATAATTAAAGCTGCAAGCAGCGTTGAACGGGCCCTCGCAATCCACGCTTGTCGGCGACCGGCAAGGACGGGGTCACTGCATTTCTGAGGGGATACAGTGGAGTAACAGTGCACCGTGGCACGATAGCTAACAGTTCTCCAATGACAGGCAAAGTCTTCTTGCTTCAAGGATTTATTCTGTCACTCCTAATTTAAGTTTAATATAAATAAAACCCATCTATCCATCTATCTATCTATCTGTCTATCTATCTATCTATCTACCTACACATCTATCGATCTATCTACCTACCTACCTACCTATCTATCTATCTATCTATCTACCTATCTACCGACCTACCTACCTATACATCTATCTATCTATCTATCTACCTACCTACCTATACATCTATCTATCTATCTATCTATCTACCTATCTACCTGTACATCTATCTATCTATCTACCTGTACATCTATCTATCTCTCTATCTATCTCTCTATCTATCTATCTATAACAACGATGAATAAACTCCGCTAGCTTAATGCTAATGTACAATGGGAAAAACCATAGACAGGCTAACGGAACTAGCATCGCCATATCGGCGGCAACACCAAACTCTTTTGACTGTATTCTCTCCGTGGCATCAACAAACAGTTGTATAATTATTCTCTCTGTGCCATCAAAGTATGTTAAAACAGCCTCACCAATCATTAGAAGTTTAAGCAACACACACACACACTCTGACATTCAGCCAGCAGAGAGAAATACTTTGGCTCCATCTGCTGGACAAAGTAGCGAACTACGTGTGCACTGATGATGAAATGAGGGAGAAAGAGCAACTTTTCACTTTCACTACCATAAAAGGCCCTAAAGTTGAACGAAAACTCACAATCTTCGCAGGGAGTGATCATGAAGATCATAAGTATGTCGTGATAACATCTGAAGACAATAAAAATCATCCCGACAGGAATGGCAGCTCATACAACAGACTCTATTTAAAATCAGACATTTCCTGCCCACAATAGGTGGCGCTACAATAATTGCATGAATATTGACATATGGATGTGTTCAGTTAAGGACCAGTAACAATACTGTAAAGTTTCATGCACTTTGGACTGAATTAAAGCACGTTTACAGCACGTTTAATGCAACTTCCTGTTTCATGGCGCGTCACAAAAACTGTCAGGGGCCAGCAGACCCACGCCACATCGACGAAAAGTCAACAAAAAATATGCTTATGTTCATCAAGTGTTCAACTACCTAATTCCATAGTTTTTAAAGTCAATCTAATAGGTTTAATGCCTTAAAAAAAATTGATGATTAATTCCAATTTTCTCCAATTTTCTCCAATTTTCACACTTTTAATCAAAATAGCAGACTTCCTGTTGGGTTTAGAATATGGCTCCAAGAGACTTTTTTGTGCGTCCTGGGATGTTACATATACGTGACATATTTCCAGATTTTTAGACGCAACGGGCTTCAGGGGCTGGTCCGTAGAAAATCCGTAGGTGGCGCTATAGAGCCATTTTGCCACGCCCGTGCTCGAGGCCCTGATACATTACAATTTTCGGGCAAACGAATCTTTGCGCCAATTTTCAGAACTTTTCCGGCATGTTTAGGCATGCGTAGGATTTTCTAAAGATCCTGACAAATAATAATAATAATAATAATAATAATAAACAGTACGAAAACAATAGGGTCCTTGCACTTCGTGCTCGGGCCCTAATTAAAGCTGCAAGCAGCGTTGAACGGGCCCTCGCAATCCACGCCAGTCGGCGTCCGGCAAGGACGGGGTCACCGCAGATCTCAGGGGAAACAAAGGAGTAACAATGCACCGTGGCACGATAGCTAACAGTTGTCCAATGAGAGGCAAAGTCTTCTTGCGTCAAGGATTTATTTTGTCACTCCCAATTGAAGTTTTCTGTAAAACTAAAACACATACAACAAAAGATGATTAAATATAAAATTAAGAATATATCTGAAGTATCTCTAAGTATCTCTTACTTCTCTTTACATCTCGTAAAGACTGACAAATAGGCCGACTGTAAATGTATACATATACAACTACTCCCCCTTTAAGTTTACTAGTCTATATTTTTATTTTTATTTTATTTTATTTCTCTACCAGTTACACTTATAGGCTATTGCTTACCTTGTGTGCAAACTACTGTTTAATGTAGAACTTAGCCTATATATTTTTTTTACTACTGGCTGCAGGTACAACAATACATTACACTGTGCATTGTACTATGTATAACTGTGCATGGGACAAATAAAACCTATCTATCTATCTATCTATCTATCTATAACAACGACGGACAATCTCCGCTAGCTTAATGCTAACGTACAATGCGAAACACCATAGACAGGCTAACGGAACTAGCATCGCCATAGCGGCGGCTACACCAAACTCTTTTGAATGTATTGTCTCCGTGGCATCAACAAACAGTTGTATAATTATTCTCTCTGTGTCATCAAAGTATGTGGCTGCAGGTACAACAATACATTTCACTGTGCATTGTACTATGTATAACTGTGCATGAGACAAATGCAACCTGTCTATCTACCTATCTATCGATAACAACGAAAAATAATCTCCGCTAGCTTAATGCTAACGTACAATGCGAAACACCATAGACAGGCTAACGGAACTAGCATCGCCATAGCGGCGGCAACATCAAACGACCGCGACCTTATATAAGCAGGTTACAGCAACACACATGACTACGCATTTATAATACTCACAGACAAATGTTCTCTTAACTCCTGAACGATCATTAAGGCTGAAGTTTAGCTGCAAAACGACTTCTTCTCTTGAAACTACTACAATTGCAATTGCCACACTGCCACCCTCAGGTGGAGACGTGCATGCCAGAAGCGGCAGCACAGATAGTCTCGGCTCTTTTGACTGTATTCTCTCTGTGGCATCAACAAACAGTTGTATAATTATTCTCTCTGTGTCATCAAAGTATGTTAAAACAGCTAAAATCATCATTACACGTTTAAACAACACACACACACACACACTAAAAGCCAGCCAGCAGAGAGAAATACTTTGGCTCCATCTGCTGGACAAAGTAGCGAACTACGTGTGCACTGATGATGAAATGAGGGAGAAAGAGCAACTTTTCACTTTCACGACCATAAAAGGCCCTAAAGTTTAACGAAAACTTACAATCTTCGCAGGGAGTGACCATGAAGATCATAAGTATGTCGTGATAACATCTGAAAACAATAAAAATCAGACCGACAGGAATGGCAGCTCATACAACAGACTCTATTTAAAATCAGACATTTCCTGCCCACAATAGGTGGCGCTACAACAATTGCATGAATATTGACATATGGATGTGTTCAGTTAGGGACCAGAAACAATACTGTAAAGTTTCATGCACTTTGGACTGAATTAAAGCACGTTTAAAGCACGTTTAATGCAACTTCCTGTTTCATGGCGCGTCAAAAAAACTGTCAGGGGCCAGCAGACCCACGCCACATCGACGAAAAGTCAACAAAAAATATGCTTATGTTCATCAAGTGTTCAACTACCTAATTCCATAGTTTTTAAAGTCAATCTGATAGGTTTAATGCCTTAAAAAAAATTGATGATTAATTCCAATTTTCTCCAATTTTCTCCAATTTTCACACTTTTAATCAAAATAGCAGACTTCCTGTTGGGTTTAGAATATGGCTCCAAGAGACTTTTTTGTGCGTCCTGGGATGTTACATATACGTGACATATTTCCAGATTTTTAGACGCAACGGGCTTCAGGGGCTGGTCCGTAGAAAATCCGTAGGTGGCGCTATAGAGCCATTTTGCCACGCCCGTGCTCGAGGCCCTGATACATTACAATTTTCGGGCAAACGAATCTTTCTGCCAATTTTCAGGACTTTTCGTGCATGTTTAGGCATGCGTAGGATTTTCTAAAAATCCTGGAAAATAATAATAATAATAATAATAATAATAATAATAAACAGTACGAAAACAATAGGGTCCTTGCACTTCGTGCTCGGGCCCTAATAATAATAATTAAAGCTGCAAGCAGCGTTGAACGGGCCCTCGCAATCCACGCCAGTCGGCGTCCGGCAAGGACGGGGTCACTGCAGATCTCAGGGGAAACAGAGGAGTAACAATGCACCGTGGCACGACAGCTAACAGTTCTCCAATGACAGGCAAAGTCTTTTTGCGTCAAGGATTCATTTTGTCACTCCCAATTGAAGTTTACCGTAAAACTGAAATACATACAACAAAAGATGATTAAATATAAAATTAAGAATATATCTTAAGTATATCTAAGTATCTCTTCTCTTTACATCTAGTAAAGACTGACAAATACTGTTAATTTATGTACATATACAACTACCCTCCCTCTAAGTCTGTATTTTTATTCAGTCTATATTTTTATTTTTATTTTTTTTTATTTCTCTATCGGTGTACATTACACTTATATTGCTTACCTTGTGTGCAAACTGCTGTTTACTGTAGTACTTATATATATATTTTTTTTACTACTGGCTGCAGGTACAACAATACATTACACTGTGCATTGTACTATGTATAACTATGCATTGGACAAATAAAACCTATCCATCCATCTATCTATCTACCTATCTATCTACCTATAAGAACGAAGAATAAACTCCGCTAGCTTAATGCTAATGTACAATGGGAAACACCATAGACAGGCTAACGGAACTAGCATCGCCGTAGCGGCGGCAACATCAACCGACCGCGACCTTATATACGCAGGTTACAGCAACACACATGACTACGCATTTATAATACTCACAGACAAATGTTCTCTTAACTCCTGAACGATAGGTAGACTGAAGTTTAGCTGCAAAACGACTTCTTCTCTTGAAACTACTACAATCGCAATCGCCACACTGCCACCCTCAGGTGGAGACATGCATGCCAGAAGCGGCAGCACAGATAGTCTCGGCTCTTTTGACTGTATTCTCTCTGTGGCATCAACAAACAGTTGTATAATTATTCTCTCTGTGTCATCAAAGTATGTTAAAACAGCTAAAATCATCATTACACGTTTAAACAACACACACACACACACACTGAAAGCCAGCCACCAGAATGAAATACTTTGGCTCCATCTGCTGGACAAAGTAGCGAACTACGTGCAATCATTATGGAATGAGGGAGATGGTGACACTCTTCACTTTGAGTAAAAATAAAAGGCACTAAAGTTTAACGAAAAGTCCCAGTTTTCGCAGGGAGTGATCATTAAAGACACAAGTATGACATGACACAATCCAAACATCCTGACAGGAACAGCAGCTCATACAACAGACACCTGAAAAAATCAGACATTTTTTGTACACAATAGGTGGCGCTACAATAATTGCATGAATATTGACATACAGATGTGTTCAGTTAGGGACCAGTAACAATACTGTAAAGTTTCATGCACTTTGGACTGAATTAAAGCATGTTTAAAGCACGTTTAATGCAACTTCCTGTTTCATGGCGCGTCAAGAAAACTTTGAGGGGCCAGCAGACCCACGCCACTTCGACGAAAAGTATATGCGCCTTTTTAGTTTTTGTTCATCTAGCCTCCAACTACCTAATTCCATAGTTTTGAAGTCAATCTGATAAGGTTTAATACCTGCTTTTACAAACTCTAAAAACACCACGTTTTTGTCCAATTTTCACACTTTTAATCAAAATAGCAGACTTCCTGTTGGGTTTAGAATATGGCTCCAAAAGACTTTTTTGTGCGTCCTGCGATGTTACATATACGTGACATATTTCCAGATTTTTAGACGCAACGGGCTTCAGGGGCTGGTCCGTAGAAAATCCGTAGGTGGCGCTAGAGAGCCATTTTGCCACGGCCATGCTCGAGTCCCTGATACATTAAAGTTTTCGGGCGAACGAATCTTTCTGCAAATTTTCAGGACTTTTCGTGCATGTTTAGACACCGAAAGGATTTTTTAAAAATCCAAAGAATAATAATAATAACTAGAAAATTCCCGCAGGAAATTTTGAGAGTGCCGAGTGGGCTGTTGCCGGGGTTCTGTATTGAAAAAGCACACCTCAAATAGTATTTTTTAACATGTATATTTACACACATGAGCCACTAATTCTAGCATTAGCCACAAATGTTAGCACGCTAGCTACTCATGGCAGTAAAGCATTAACCACAAACGTTAGCAATTAGCATGATGAGCTAGCCACTAATTTTAGCATTGGCTTAGTGTGGTATAGCTTCACAATACCCTCAAATAGTAATTTTTAACATGTATATTTACACACATGAGTCACTAATTCTAGCATAAGCTGCTAATGTTAGCAATTAGCATGATGCGCTAGCCACTAATTTTAGCATTGGCTTAGTGTGGTATAGCTTCACAATACCCTCAAATAGTAATTTTTAACATGTATATTTACACACATGAGCCACTAATTCTAGCATTAGCCATAAATGTTAGCAATTAGCATGTCTTTACTACCACGAGCGGCTCGCACGCTAGCTACTCATGGCAGTAAAGCATTAACCACAAATGTTAGCAATTAGCATGTCTTTACTACCACGAGCGGCTGGCACGCTAGCTACTCATGGCAGTAAAGCATTAACCACAAATGTTAGCAATTAGCATGATTCGCTAGCCACTAATTTTAGCATTGGCTTCGTGTGGTATAGCTTCACAATACCCTCAAATAGTAATTTTTAACATGTATATTTACACACATGAGCCACTAATTCTAGCATTAGCCACAAATGTTAGCAAATAGCATGTCTTTACATGCAGTCAAGCATTAGCCGCAAATGTTAGCAATTAGCATGTCTTTACTACCACGAGCGGCTAGCACGCTAGCTACTCATGGCAGTAAAGCGTTAACCACAAATGTTAGCAATTAGCATGTCTTTACTACCATGAGCAGCTAGCACGCTGGCTGCTCTTGGTAGTAAAGCATTAGCCACTAATGTTAGCAATTAGCATGTCTTTACTCCCATGAGCAGCAGCTATAACAAAAAGCACAACTCAAATAGTCATTTAAGGCCTGGTTCCTTCTGACTGGATGGGTGTGAGTTTGATGTCATGCAGGGTACAACAAACCAAACAGGATGAGGAGGATGCAGTAGGCCTGGCTGAGAGAGCGAGACACTGAGAAGGGTCGTCCTTTATGCCCTTCTACAAACTGAAGGGCAGGTACAGGCAGCAGAGCCCTCCCAGCTCCACCTGAAAGCCAGCATCAAATAAGGAAGAGAGTGGGAGGGATCGTCACACCCCCACCTTTAAGAGGGGCATCCTCACTAGGATCCCCAGACAAAGAACGAGCAAATCGTAACAATTGATCGTTAATCATAATAATTTCAACAATAAAACTCATTACTCCTACCTGAGCAATAGTTTAACAGTTTACGGCACAGTCTTACAGTTAGAAAAACATCAATATTAAACTTAACACATCCAGGCTGTAACAAGGAATCAGCGATGAAGTGAAGACCTTCAAATTGTCCTGTTAGTCCAGCTCTTTGTCTCATGTTGGACGTCACTGCAGTCTGTCTGGATCAGCTGGAGGAAAACTATATGCAGACAAATAGACATGTTATGTAACATACTGAATATAACTCTTATGAGTGTTCAACAGCTCATTATTTATTTCATTAAAAACATCATATTATATTAAATTACTCCAATTATATATATATACTATCATTAATGTTGTTACAAGCCATAAACGTTTCGTACTTTATGTGATGGAATAATATATTTTTCAGTTTGACACAGTTTTAGTGGCTAACCCCACTAGCCTCCACGTTAGCTCGCGGCAAACTCCCGCGGGTCTGCGGTTAAATCCCGGTTAGCTCGCGGTTAAGTCCCGGTTAGCTCGCGGTTAAATCCCGGTTAGCTTGCCGTTAGCTCGAGGCTAGCTCGCGGTTAGCTCGAGGCTAACTCCGCGGTTTAGTCTCCCCATTGTAACAGTCTGAGAGTCCCTAATGTTTTGTCAGTCTGTGTCTGTAATGCTATAGTGGGAGGGGAGGTGGGGGGGTTGGAGTGGGGGGGTCATAGTGTCAGGTTCTGGCTCCCTACTATAGTCCTGTAATGGGTTTAGGGGGTCATAATGTTTTGGCAGTCTATTACTGTAATGCTTAAATGGAGTGTGGGGGGGGGGGTCATAGTGTCAGATTCTGCAGCCCAACTATAGTACTGTAATGGCTTAAGTGGTCATAATGTTTTGGCAGTCTGTGTCTGTAATGCTATAGTGGGAGGGGGGGTGGGGGGGGTTGGAGTGGGGGGGTCATAATGTCAGGTTCTGGCCCCCTACAGTACTGCAGTAATGGTTTGAGGGGGTTTTAATGTTTTGGCAGATCATGTTTTCCAGCAGCTGCGTGTGTGAACGTGTGTAAGCTGGTTGGGGTCTGGTTGTCATGGCTACCAGGGTCAACTGCTCCTGTCAGAATGTCAGTTGGAAGACGGGGAGAGAGAGAGAAAATGCTGAAAAAACGCCTCGAACAGGAAGGACTTGTGGCCAAACCGTATTTCCAATCATTGAACCGACTTAACTTTGGGCATCTTGAGGCTTTCCTGAACGTCTACATATGCAATTTGTGGGTAAAATGAAGAAATGTGACCTATTTAAAGCGATTCAAAAAAGGTTACTTCTGCTTTCCTCCAGAAATTTCCCTGCCTTTTTAACATGGCAGTCTATGGAGCTGTGGATGGGTGTTGCTGGCGCATCTTTGTGTCTGACGCCAAAACTATAAGACTTACAGCTTTAGCAGACGGATATGAGTGAGAAGACAAATTTTCCTACGTTTCTATGTATAAATTATGTCTGTCGTGTGAAATTTGTGGCCATGGGAGCAGTTTCTGTACAGTTTTTTGACTAATTTTCTTCTCTCCTCCTCACTCTAGCTGATGATGTCATCCACTCTAGCACAAACATTCCGCGCAATACACACCCATTATAAACCCTGAAATTTGAGTAAAAACCTACACAACTCTGAGGCTTCATAGTTTAAAAACGGTAAAAGTTGTCGATAAGTGAAGTGAATCTCTGAAGAGAAGGCAAGAGTACCTACGTTTTAAAGTTCAAATGAAGTCTCTCGGTTAAAGTATGCCAGAGCAGTTCATTGTTGAAAATGTCTGTTGATTTATTTATTTTTTCGGGCTTCTCCATTCATTTCAATGGGAAATTTATCGCGGTTTTTCGCGAATAAATTCGCGAAAAACTCACGAATCCCTTATAAAAGTAATAGCACGGGATTCGGGATCAAAACACACGTTTTGATATATCATGTGTTGGGGTCCTCTCGCCGGTTCGGGCCGCATTAATCGGCGAAAAAGGGCGGAAAATGAATAATAAGTAAAAATAAAACTGCAAAGAAACACGCAGAAGATCAATAGTGGCCTCGTGCCTATGGCACGAGGCCACTCCTCCCATAGCTTGCTATGGGAGGAGTGGCCTCGTGTCATAGGCACTCGGCACTAACTAGAAAATTCCCGCAGGAAATTTTGAGAGTGCCGAGTGGGCTGTTGCCGGGGTTCTGTATTGAAAAAGCACACCTCAAATAGTATTTTTTAACATGTATATTTACACACATGAGCCACTAATTCTAGCATTAGCCACAAATGTTAGCACGCTAGCTACTCATGGCAGTAAAGCATTAACCACAAACGTTAGCAATTAGCATGATGAGCTAGCCACTAATTTTAGCATTGGCTTAGTGTGGTATAGCTTCACAATACCCTCAAATAGTAATTTTTAACATGTATATTTACACACGAGTCACTAATTCTAGCATAAGCTGCTAATGTTAGCAATTAGCATGATGCGCTAGCCACTAATTTTAGCATTGGCTTAGTGTGGTATAGCTTCACAATACCCTCAAATAGTAATTTTTAACATGTATATTTACACACATGAACCACTAATTCTAGCATAAGCTGCTAATGTTAGCAATTAGCATGATGCGCTAGCCACTAATTTTAGCATTGGCTTAGTGTGGTATAGCTTCACAATACCCTCAAATAGTAATTTTTAACATGTATATTTACACACATGAGCCACTAATTCTAGCATTAGCCATAAATGTTAGCAATTAGCATGTCTTTACTACCACGAGCGGCTCGCACGCTAGCTACTCATGGCAGTAAAGCATTAACCACAAATGTTATGCCATAGGCACGAGGCCACTCCTCCCATAGCTTGCTATGGGAGGAGTGGCCTCGTGTCATAGGCACGAGGCACTAACTAGACAATTCCCCTGCGGGAAATCGCGAGAGTGATGCAGTGGCCGCAGCAGTCTGCGATACCATGCTATATTGCTGTGATAGTACGATGCTACGATGCTATGATGATGCTACTATGCCAAGATGCTACTACAATGAGCCACTAATTCTAGCATTAGCCATAAATGTTAGCAATTAGCATGTCTTTACTACCACGAGCGGCTCGCACGCTAGCTACTCATGGCAGTAAAGCATTAACCACAAATGTTAGCAATTAGCATGTCTTTACTACCACGAGCGGCTGGCACGCTAGCTACTCATGGCAGTAAAGCATTAACCACAAATGTTAGCAATTAGCATGATTCGCTAGCCACTAATTTTAGCATTGGCTTCGTGTGGTATAGCTTCACAATACCCTCAAATAGTAATTTTTAACATGTATATTTACACACATGAGCCACTAATTCTAGCATTAGCCACAAATGTTAGCAAATAGCATGTCTTTACATGCAGTCAAGCATTAGCCGCAAATGTTAGCAATTAGCATGTCTTTACTACCACGAGCGGCTAGCACGCTAGCTACTCATGGCAGTAAAGCGTTAACCACAAATGTTAGCAATTAGCATGTCTTTACTACCATGAGCAGCTAGCACGCTGGCTGCTCTTGGTAGTAAAGCATTAGCCACTAATGTTAGCAATTAGCATGTCTTTACTCCCATGAGCAGCAGCTATAACAAAAAGCACAACTCAAATAGTCATTTAAGGCCTGGTTCCTTCTGACTGGATGGGTGTGAGTTTGATGTCATGCAGGGTACAACAAACCAAACAGGATGAGGAGGATGCAGTAGGCCTGGCTGAGAGAGCGAGACACTGAGAAGGGTCGTCCTTTATGCCCTTCTACAAACTGAAGGGCAGGTACAGGCAGCAGAGCCCTCCCAGCTCCACCTGAAAGCCAGCATCAAATAAGGAAGAGAGTGGGAGGGATCGTCACACCCCCACCTTTAAGAGGGGCATCCTCACTAGGATCCCCAGACAAAGAACGAGCAAATCGTAACAATTGATCGTTAATCATAATAATTTCAACAATAAAACTCATTACTCCTACCTGAGCAATAGTTTAACAGTTTACGGCACAGTCTTACAGTTAGAAAAACATCAATATTAAACTTAACACATCCAGGCTGTAACAAGGAGTCAGCGATGAAGTGAAGACCTTCAAATTGTCCTGTTAGTCCAGCTCTTTGTCTCATGTTGGACGTCACTGCAGTCTGTCTGGATCAGCTGGAGGAAAACTATATGCAGACAAATAGACATGTCAAATAATGTTATGTAACATACTGAATATAACTCTTATGAGTGTTCAACAGCTCATTATTTATTTCATTAAAAACATCATATTATATTAAATTACTCCAATTATATATATATACTATCATTAATGTTGTTACAAGCCATAAACGTTTCGTACTTTATGTGATGGAATAATATATTTTTCAGTTTGACACAGTTTTAGTGGCTAACCCCACTAGCCTCCACGTTAGCTCGCGGCAAACTCCCGCGGGTCTGCGGTTAAATCCCGGTTAGCTCGCGGTTAAGTCCCGGTTAGCTCGCGGTTAAATCCCGGTTAGCTTGCCGTTAGCTCGAGGCTAGCTCGCGGTTAGCTCGAGGCTAACTCCGCGGTTTAGTCTCCCCATTGTAACAGTCTGAGAGTCCCTAATGTTTTGTCAGTCTGTGTCTGTAATGCTATAGTGGGAGGGGAGGTGGGGGGGTTGGAGTGGGGGGGTCATAGTGTCAGGTTCTGGCTCCCTACTATAGTCCTGTAATGGGTTTAGGGGGTCATAATGTTTTGGCAGTCTATTACTGTAATGCTTAAATGGAGTGGAGGGGGGTCATAGTGTCAGATTCTGCAGCCCAACTATAGTCCTGTAATGGCTTAAGTGGTCATAATGTTTTGGCAGTCTGTGTCTGTAATGCTATAGTGGGAGGGGGGGTGGGGGGGGTTGGAGTGGGGGGGTCATAATGTCAGGTTCTGGCCCCCTACAGTACTGCAGTAATGGTTTGAGGGGGTTTTAATGTTTTGGCAGATCATGTTTTCCAGCAGCTGCGTGTGTGAACGTGTGTAAGCTGGTTGGGGTCTGGTTGTCATGGCTACCAGGGTCAACTGCTCCTGTCAGAATGTCAGTTGGAAGACGGGGAGAGAGAGAGAAAATGCTGAAAAAACGCCTCGAACAGGAAGGACTTGTGGCCAAACCGTATTTCCAATCATTGAACCGACTTAACTTTGGGCATCTTGAGGCTTTCCTGAACGTCTACATATGCAATTTGTGGGTAAAATGAAGAAATGTGACCTATTTAAAGCGATTCAAAAAAGGTTACTTCTGCTTTCCTCCAGAAATTTCCCTGCCTTTTTAACATGGCAGTCTATGGAGCTGTGGATGGGTGTTGCTGGCGCATCTTTGTGTCTGACGCCAAAACTATAAGACTTACAGCTTTAGCAGACGGATATGAGTGAGAAGACAAATTTTCCTACGTTTCTATGTATAAATTATGTCTGTCGTGTGAAATTTGTGGCCATGGGAGCAGTTTCTGTACAGTTTTTTGACTAATTTTCTTCTCTCCTCCTCACTCTAGCTGATGATGTCATCCACTCTAGCACAAACATTCCGCGCAATACACACCCATTATAAACCCTGAAATTTGAGTAAAAACCTACACAACTCTGAGGCTTCATAGTTTAAAAACGGTAAAAGTTGTCGATAAGTGAAGTGAATCTCTGAAGAGAAGGCAAGAGTACCTACGTTTTAAAGTTCAAATGAAGTCTCTCGGTTAAAGTATGCCAGAGCAGTTCATTGTTGAAAATGTCTGTTGATTTATTTATTTTTTCGGGCTTCTCCATTCATTTCAATGGGAAATTTATCGCGGTTTTTCGCGAATAAATTCGCGAAAAACTCACGAATCCCTTATAAAAGTAATAGCACGGGATTCGGGATCAAAACACACGTTTTGATATATCATGTGTTGGGGTCCTCTCGCCGGTTCTGGCCGCATTAATCGGCGAAAAAGGGCGGAAAATGAATAATAAGTAAAACTAGAAAATTCCCGCGGAAATTTTTGAAGTGCCGAGTGGGCTGTTGCCGGGGTTGTGTATTGAAAAAGCACACCTCAAATAGTAATTTTTAACATGTATATTTACACACATGAGCCACTAATTCTACCATTAGCCACAATTGTTAGCAATTAGCATGTCTTTACATGCAGTCAAGCATTAGCTGCTAATGTTAGCAATTAGCATGTCTTTACGACCATGAGCAGCTAGCACGCTGGCTGCTCTTGGTAGTAAAGCATTAGCCACTAATGTTAGCAATTAGCATGTCTTTACTAAGTAGCATGTCTTTACTACCATGAGCAGCAGCTATAACAAAAAGCACAACTCAAATAGTCATTTAAGGCCTGGTTCCTACTGACAGGATGGGTGTGAGTTTGATGTCATGCAGGGTACAACAAACCAAACAGGATGAGGAGGATGCAGTAGGTCTGGCTGAGAGAGAGAGAGACACTGATAAGGGTCGTCCCTTATGCTTCGCCTTCTACAAACTGAAGGGCAGGTACAGGCAGCAGACCCCTCCCAGCTCCACCTGAAAGCCAGCATCAAATAAGGAAGAGAGCGGGACGGATCGTCACACCCCCACCTTTAAGAGGGCTGTCCTCACTAGGATCCCCAGACAAAGAACGAGCAAATCGTAATAATTGATCGTTAATCATAATAATTTTAACAATAAAACTCATTACTCCTGCCTGAGCAATAGTTGAACAGTTTACGGCACAGTCTTACAGTTAGAAAAACATCAATATTAAACTTAACACATCCAGGCTGTAACAAGGAATCAGCGATGAAGTGAAGACCTTCAAATTGTCCTGTGAGTCCAGCTCTTTGTCTCACGTTGGACATCACTGCAGTCTGTCTGGATCAGCTGGAGGAATACTATATGCAGACAAATAGACCTGTCAAATAATGTTATGTAACATACTTAATATAACTCTTATGAGTGTCCAACAGCTCATTATTTATTTAATTAAAAACATCATATATTAAATTACTCCAATTATATATATATACTGTCATTAATGTTGTTGCAAGCCATAAATGTTTCCTACTTTATGTGGTGGAATAATATATTTTTCAGTTTGACACAGTTTCATTTAAAAATATCTTCCCTTTAAATTGTAAAACTTCAACATTATTACTGTGATAAGCTCCCGCGAGCAACGCGGCGAATTAGCCGGCGGCTAACCCCACTAGCCTCCGCGTTAGCTCACGGCTAACTGCCGCGGCTAATTCGTGTTTAACTCCCGCGGGTCCGCGGTTAAATCCCGGTTAGCTAGCGGTTAGCTAGCGGTTAGCTCGAGGCTAACTCCGCGGTTGAGTCCGCGGCGTTAAGGTAGCGGCTAGCTAGCTCCGTTAGCTCCGCTAGCTCGCTAACATACATGCGCTATGCTGGACGGCTAGTCGTTAGCGTCTGTTAGCAGTTTAGCTATTCACTGACCTAATAAGATGAAGGAAACGGGTCAGGGATGTTGTGTCAGGAGTTTCAGCAAAGCAGCCAGATATAATTTGTGTTTAAAATAAAGGAAAAGGTCAAACATGACTGAGAAGTTGTCATTCAGTCAATGAGAAGAGCTATAGCTAAGAGGCCCAGCAGATGTGTGACAGCACCAAGGGAGACAGGGATGGTTTGGGGGGTTTTAATGTTTTGGCAGATCCTGTTTTCCACTGGGAGCTTAAATAGTGGCTAGCGCTGACGCGCTAGCTGCTCTGCTTTCTCTGTCTGTCATTTTACACACGCATGTTCAAATTAAGTGCTAAGAACTACTAAAATGGCTGCCTAATGTTAGCATTAGGTTAATGCATGTCTTTAATTTTTAGTGGCAAGAAATTAGTGGCTAGCTATTCGCTAACATGCTAATGGTGCCACTAATGCTACCACCAATTTCTACCACTAAAAATTAGCATTAGCCGCTAATGGTAGCAATTAACATGACCCGCTAGCCACTAATTTTAACATTGGTTTAGTGTTAGCATGTCTTTTAAGCCACTAAAAATTAAATACATGCTAATTGCTAACATGCTAATTGCTAATATGCTATTCGCTAACATGCTAATGCTGCCACTAATGCTACCACCAATTTCTTGCCACTAAAAAGTAGCATTAGCCGCTAATGTTAGCAATTAACATGACGCGCTAGCCAATGACAGACAGACACCTGTCATTGTTCAACTTAGGTGCCAAAAGCCAAAATGGCTGCCCCACATACCAGTTACTTATGTCAGTTGGAAGTTTCCCGCCTCTTTCTGTGGAGACCCTCCTCTTCTGCTGCGTGTGAGCGTGTGTATGCCCGTTGGGGCCTTGTTGTCACGGTTACCAGTTTGAATTTCAGTTAGAAGATGGCTAGAGGGAGAGAAAATGCTGAAACGAACCTCCTCGAACAGGAAGGCCTTGTGGCCAAACCGTGTTTCCAATCATTGAACCGACTTCACTTTGGGCATCTTGAGTCTTTCCTGAACGTCTAGATATGCAGTTTTTGGGCAAAATGAAGAAATGTGAGCTATAAAGAGCGATTCAAAGAAAGGATTGCTTCTGCTTTGCTCCAGAAATTTAACATGGCAGTCTATGAAGCTGTGGATGGGAGTTGCTGGCGCATCTTTGCGTCTCACGCCAAAACTATAAGACTTTACAGCTTTAGCAGACGAATTTGAGCGAGAAGACACATTTTCCTACGTTTCTATGTATAAATTATATCTGAGGTGTGAAATTTGTGGCCACGGGAGCAGTTTCTGTTTTATTTTTTGCCTAATTTTCTTCTCTCCTCCTCACTCTAGCTGATGATGTCATCCACTCTGGCACAAACATTCCGCGCAATACACACCCATTATAAACCCTGAAATTTGAGTAAAAACCTACACAACTCTGAGGCTTCATAGTTTAAAAACGGTAAAAGGAGTCGATAAGTGAAGTGAATCGCTGAAGAGAAGGCAAGAGTACCTACGTTTTAAAATTTAAATGGAGTCTCTCGGTGAAAGTATGCCAGAGCAGTTGATTGTTGAAAATGTCTGTTGATTTTTTTTTTTTTTCGGGCTTCTCCATTCATTTCAATGGGAAATTTTCTGCGGTTTTTCGCGAATAAATTCGCGAAAAACTCGTCAATCCCTTATAAAAGTAATAGCACGGGATTCGGGATCAAAACACACGTTTTGATATATCATGTGTTGGGGTCCTCTCGCCGGTTCGGGCCGCATTAATCGGCGAAAAAGGGCGGAAAATGAATAATAATAATAAAACTGCAAAGAAACACGCAGAAGATTAATAGTGCCTCGTGCCTATGGCACGAGGCACTACTCCCAGAGCTTGCTAGCTCTGGGAGTAGTGCCTCGGGTCATAGGCACTCGGCACTAACTAGAAAATTCCCGCGGAAATTTTTGAAGTGCCGAGTGGGCTGTTGCCGGGGTTGTGTATTGAAAAAGCACACCTCAAATAGTAATTTTTAACATGTATATTTACACACATGAGCCACTAATTCTACCATTAGCCACAATTGTTAGCAATTAGCATGTCTTTACATGCAGTCAAGCATTAGCTGCTAATGTTAGCAATTAGCATGTCTTTACGACCATGAGCAGCTAGCACGCTGGCTGCTCTTGGTAGTAAAGCATTAGCCACTAATGTTAGCAATTAGCATGTCTTTACTAAGTAGCATGTCTTTACTACCATGAGCAGCAGCTATAACAAAAAGCACAACTCAAATAGTCATTTAAGGCCTGGTTCCTACTGACAGGAGGGGTGTGAGTTTGATGTCATGCAGGGTACAACAAACCAAACAGGATGAGGAGGATGCAGTAGGCCTGGCTGAGAGAGCGAGACACTGAGAAGGGTCGTCCTTTATGCCCTTCTACAAACTGAAGGGCAGGTACAGGCAGCAGAGCCCTCCCAGCTCCACCTGAAAGCCAGCATCAAATAAGGAAGAGAGTGGGAGGGATCGTCACACCCCCACCTTTAAGAGGGGCATCCTCACTAGGATCCCCAGACAAAGAACAGCAAATCGTGATAATTGATCGTTAATCATAATAATTTTAACAATAATACTCATTACTCCTACCTGAGCAATAGTTTAACAGTTTACGGCACAGTCTTACAGTTAGAAAAACATCAATATTAAACTTAACACATCCAGGCTGTAACAAGGAATCAGCGATGAAGTGAAGACCTTCAAATTGTCCTGTGAGTCCAGCTCTTCGTCTCATGTTGGACATCACTGCAGTCTGTCTGGATCAGCTGGAGGAAAACTATATGCAGACAAATAGACCTGTCAAATAATGTTATGTAACATACTTAATATAACTCTTATGAGTGTTCAACAGCTCATTATTTATTTCATTAAAAACATCATATTATATTAAATTACTCCAATTATATATATATACTGTCATTAATGTTGTTGCAAGCCATAAATGTTTCCTACTTTATGTGGTGGAATAATATATTTTTCAGTTTGACACAGTTTTAGTGGCTAACCCCACTAGCCTCCACGTTAGCTCGCAGCAAACTCCCGCGGGTCTGCGGTTAAATCCCGGTTAGCTCGCGGTTAAATCCCGGTTAGCTTGCCGTTAGCTCGAGGCTAGCTCGCGGTTAGCTCGAGGCTAACTCCGCGGTTTAGTCTCCCCATTGTAACAGTCTGAGAGTCCCTAATGTTTTGTCAGTCTGTGTCTGTAATGCTATAGTGGGAGGGGAGGTGGGGGGGTTGGAGTGGGGGGGTCATAGTGTCAGGTTCTGGCTCCCTACTATAGTCCTGTAATGGGTTTAGGGGGTCATAATGTTTTGGCAGTCTATTACTGTAATGCTTAAATGGAGTGGAGGGGGGTCATAGTGTCAGATTCTGCAGCCCAACTATAGTCCTGTAATGGCTTAAGTGGTCATAATGTTTTGGCAGTCTGTGTCTGTAATGCTATAGTGGGAGGGGGGGTGGGGGGGGTTGGAGTGGGGGGGTCATAATGTCAGGTTCTGGCCCCCTACAGTACTGCAGTAATGGTTTGAGGGGGTTTTAATGTTTTGGCAGATCATGTTTTCCAGCAGCTGCGTGTGTGAACGTGTGTAAGCTGGTTGGGGTCTGGTTGTCATGGCTACCAGGGTCAACTGCTCCTGTCAGAATGTCAGTTGGAAGACGGGGAGAGAGAGAGAAAATGCTGAAAAAACGCCTCGAACAGGAAGGACTTGTGGCCAAACCGTATTTCCAATCATTGAACCGACTTAACTTTGGGCATCTTGAGGCTTTCCTGAACGTCTACATGTGCAATTTGTGGGTAAAATGAAGAAATGTGACCTATTTAAAGCGATTCAAAAAAGGTTACTTCTGCTTTCCTCCAGAAATTTCCCTGCCTTTTTAACATGGCAGTCTATGGAGCTGTGGATGGGTGTTGCTGGCGCATCTTTGTGTCTGACGCCAAAACTATAAGACTTACAGCTTTAGCAGACGGATATGAGTGAGAAGACAAATTTTCCTACGTTTCTATGTATAAATTATGTCTGTCGTGTGAAATTTGTGGCCATGGGAGCAGTTTCTGTACAGTTTTTTGACTAATTTTCTTCTCTCCTCCTCACTCTAGCTGATGATGTCATCCACTCTAGCACAAACATTCCGCGCAATACACACCCATTATAAACCCTGAAATTTGAGTAAAAACCTACACAACTCTGAGGCTTCATAGTTTAAAAACGGTAAAAGTTGTCGATAAGTGAAGTGAATCTCTGAAGAGAAGACAAGAGTACCTACGTTTTAAAGTTTAAATGAAGTCTCTCGGTTAAAGTATGCCAGAGCAGTTCATTGTTGAAAATGTCTGTTGTTTTTTTTTTGTTTTCGGGCTTCTCCATTCATTTCAATGGGAAATTTATCGCGGTTTTTCGCGAATAAATTCGCGAAAAACTCGTCAATCCCTTATAAAAGTAATAGCACGGGATTCGGGATCAAAACACACGTTTTGATATATCATGTGTTGGGGTCCTCTCGCCGGTTCGGGCCGCATTAATCGGCGAAAAAGGGCGGAAAATGAATAATAAGTAAAAATAAAACTGCAAAGAAACACGCAGAAGATCAATAGTGGCCTCGTGCCTATGGCACGAGGCCACTCCTCCCATAGCTTGCTATGGGAGGAGTGGCCTCGTGTCATAGGCACTCGGCACTAACTAGAAAATTCCCGCAGGAAATTTTGAGAGTGCCGAGTGGGCTGTTGCCGGGGTTCTGCATTGAAAAAGCACACCTCAAATAGTAATTTTTAACATGTATATTTACACACATGAGCCACTAATTCTAGCATTAGCCACAAATGTTAGCAATTAGCATGTCTTTACATGCAGTCAAGCATTAGCCGCTAATGTTAGCAATTAGCATGATGCGCTAGCCACTAATTTTAGCATTGGCTTAGTGTGGTATAGCTTCACAATACCCTCAAATAGTAATTTTTAACATGTATATTTACACACATGAGCCACTAATTCTAGCATTAGCCACAAATGTTAGCAATTAGCATGTCTTTACATGCAGTCAAGCATTAGCCGCTAATGTTAGCAATTAGCATGTCTTTACTACCATGAGCAGCTAGCACGCTGGCTGCTCTTGGTAGTAAAGCATTAGCCACTAATGTTAGCAATTAGCATGTCTTTACTACCACGAGCGGCTAGCACGCTAGCTACTCATGGCAGTAAAGCATTAACCACAAATGTTAGCAATTAGCATGATGCGCTAGCCACTAATTTTAGCATTGGCTTAGTGTGGTATAGCTTCACAATACCCTCAAATAGTAATTTTTAACATGTATATTTACACACATGAGCCACTAATTCTAGCATTAGCCACAAATGTTAACAATTAGCATGTCTTTACATGCAGTCAAGCATTAGCCGCTAATGTTAGCAATTAGCATGTCTTTACTGCCACGAGCGGCTGGCACGCTAGCTACTCATGGCAGTAAAGCATTAACCACAAATGTTAGCAATTAGCATGTCTTTACTACCATGAGCAGCTAGCACGCTGGCTGCTCTTGGTAGTAAAGCATTAGCCACTAATGTTAGCAATTAGCATGTCTTTACTACCACGAGCGGCGAGCACGCTAGCTACTCATGGCAGTAAAGCATTAACCACAAATGTTAGCAATTAGCATGATGCGCTAGCCACTAATTTTAGCATTGGCTTAGTGTGGTATAGCTTCACAATACCCTCAAATAGTAATTTTTAACATGTATATTTACACACATGAGCCACTAATTCTAGCATTAGCCACAAATGTTAGCAATTAGCATGTCTTTACATGCAGTCAAGCATTATCCGCTAATGTTAGCAATTAGCATGATGCGCTAACAACTAATTTTAGCATTGGCTTAGTGTGGTATAGCTTCACAATACCCTCAAATAGTAATTTTTAACATGTATATTTACACACATGAGCCACTAATTCTAGCATTAGCCACAAATGTTAGCAATTAGCATGTCTTTACATGCAGTCAAGCATTAGCCGCTAATGTTAGCAATTAGCATGTCTTTACTACCACGAGCGGCTAGCATGCTAGCTACTCATGGCAGTACACTATTAGCCACAAATGTTAGCAATTAGCATGTCTTTACTACCACGAGCGGCTAGCACGCTAGCTACTCATGGCAGTAAAGCATTAATCACAAATGTTAGCAATTAGCATGATGCGCTAGCCACTAATTTTAGCATTGGCTTAGTGTGGTATAGCTTCACAATACCCTCAAATAGTAATTTTTAACATGTATATTTACACACATGAGCCACTAATTCTAGCATTAGCCACAAATGTTAGCAATTAGCATGTCTTTACTACCATGAGAAGGGACGTCCTTTATGCCCTTCTACAAACTGAAGGGCAGGTACAGGCAGCAGACCCCTCCCAGCTCCACCTGAAAGCCAGCATCAAATAAGGAAGAGAGTGGGAGGGATCGTCACACCCCCACCTTTAAGAGGGGCGTCCTCACTAGGATCCCCAGACAAAGAACAAGCAAATCGTAATAATTGATCGTTAATCATCATAATTTTAACAATAAAACTCATTACTCCTACCTGAGCAATAGTTTAACAGTTTACTGTGTATGCTGGAAGGCTAGCCTAAGGCTAAAACATTGGGCAGCTAGTAGTTAACTTCTATTAACAGTTCAGCTATGTTGGGCACAAACACTTAACATATAAATAATTCTAGAAACTCACTTACCTAATAAAGTGATAGCACCAACAGAGGAGGGAGAGAGAGAGAGAGAGGGAAGGAGGGAGA
Organism: Chelon labrosus; assembly: GCF_963514085.1. Taxonomy (NCBI): domain Eukaryota; kingdom Metazoa; phylum Chordata; class Actinopteri; order Mugiliformes; family Mugilidae; genus Chelon; species Chelon labrosus. The sequence goes on along the minus strand of NC_140351.1, from coordinate 1,944,189 downwards.
GGGAGAGGGAGAGAGGGGGGGGGGGGTCATGGAGTGTTCTGTCTCCCCATTGTAACAGTCTGAGAGTCCCTAATGTTTTGTCAGTCTGTGTCTGTAATGCTATAGTGGGAGGGGAGGTGGGGGGGTTGGAGTGGGGGGGTCATAGTGTCAGGTTCTGGCTCCCTACTATAGTCCTGTAATGGGTTTAGGGGGTCATAATGTTTTGGCAGTCTGTGTCTGTAATGCTTAAATGGAGTGGAGGTGGGGGGGTCATAGTGTCAGATTCTGGCTCCCTACTATAGTCCTGTAATGGGTTGAGGGGTCATAATGTTTTGGCAGTCTGTGTCTGTAATGCTATAGTGGGAGGGGGGGTGGGGGGGGTTGGAGTGGTGGGGTCATAATGTCAGGTTCTGGCCCCCTACAGTACTGCAGTAATGGTTTGGGGGGGTTTTAATGTTTTGGCAGATCCTGTTATCCACTCAGAGCTCTTTTCCCGCCACTCGGGTCTGGTTGTCATGGCTACCAGGGTCAACTGCTCCTGTCAGAATGTCAGTTGGAAGACGGGGAGAGAGAGAGAAAATGCTGAAAAAACGCCTCGAACAGGAAGGACTTGTGGCCAAACCGTATTTCCAATCATTGAACCGACTTAACTTTGGGCATCTTGAGGCTTTCCTGAACATCTACATGTGCAATTTGTGGGTAAAATGAAGAAATGTGACCTATTTAAAGCGATTCAAAAAAGGTTACTTCTGCTTTCCTCCAGAAATTTCCCTGCCTTTTTAACATGGCAGTCTATGGAGCTGTGGATGGGTGTTGCTGGCGCATCTTTGTGTCTGACGCCAAAACTATAAGACTTACAGCTTTAGCAGACGAATATGAGTGAGAAGACAAATTTTCCTACGTTTCTATGTATAAATTATGTCTGTCGTGTGAAATTTGTGGCCATGGGAGCAGTTTCTGTACAGTTTTTTGACTAATTTTCTTCTCTCCTCCTCACTCTAGCTGATGATGTCATCCACTCTAGCACAAACATTCCGCGCAATACACACCCATTATAAACCCTGAAATTTGAGTAAAAACCTACACAACTCTGAGGCTTCATAGTTTAAAAACGGTAAAAGTTGTCGATAAGTGAAGTGAATCTCTGAAGAGAAGGCAAGAGTACCTACGTTTTAAAGTTCAAATGAAGTCTCTCGGTTAAAGTATGCCAGAGCAGTTCATTGTTGAAAATGTCTGTTGATTTATTTATTTTTTCGGGCTTCTCCATTCATTTCAATGGGAAATTTATCGCGGTTTTTCGCGAATAAATTCGCGAAAAACTCACGAATCCCTTATAAAAGTAATAGCACGGGATTCGGGATCAAAACACACGTTTTGATATATCATGTGTTGGGGTCCTCTCGCTGGTTCGGGCCGCATTCTTCGGCGAAAAAGGGCGGAAAATGAATAATAATAATAAAACTGCAAAGAAACACGCAGAAGATTAATAGTGCCTCGTGCCTATGGCACGAGGCACTACTCCCAGAGCTTGCTAGCTCTGGGAGTAGTGCCTCGGGTCATAGGCACTCGGCACTAACTAGAAAATTCCCGCAGGAAATTTTGAGAGTGCCGAGTGGGCTGTTGCCGGGGTTCTGTATTGAAAAAGCACACCTCAAATAGTAATTTTTAACATGTATATTTACACACATGAGCCACTAATTCTAGCATTAGCCACAAATGTTAGCAATTAGCATGTCTTTACATGCAGTCAAGCATTAGCCGCTAATGTTAGCAATTAGCATGATGCGCTAGCCACTAATTTTAGCATTGGCTTAGTGTGGTATAGCTTCACAATACCCTCAAATAGTAATTTTTAACATGTATATTTACACACATGAGCCACTAATTCTAGCATTAGCCACAAATGTTAGCAATTAGCATGTCTTTACATGCAGTCAAGCATTAGCCGCTAATGTTAGCAATTAGCATGTCTTTACTACCATGAGCAGCTAGCACGCTGGCTGCTCTTGGTAGTAAAGCATTAGCCACTAATGTTAGCAATTAGCATGTCTTTACATGCAGTCAAGCATTAGCCGCTAATGTTAGCAATTAGCATGTCTTTACTCAATGCATAGCACAGAGTCAGCTCTATTAAGAGTTTTTAATGACATCCTCCTGGCAAATGACTCTGGAGACTACGTGACTCTTGTGCTTCTGGACTTGTCTTCGGCTTTTGATACCGTGGACCACAGCATTTTGGTGCATCGATTGCAGCACCTAGTAGGTATTTCTGGCACCGCCCTGGACTGGTTTAAGTCCTACCTGGCAAACAGGACCATGTGCATACGCCTTGGTGGTTCTGAGTCCCGCTCTGCTCCGCTGTCATATGGGGTTCCACAGGGTTCAATTTTAGGGCCCCTACTTTTCTCATTGTACCTGCTGCCCCTGGGTTCAATCCTGAGAAAGCATGGGATCTTTTTTCATTGTTACGCTGATGACAGCCAGATCTATGTGCCACTAAGAAAGAAGGATGCGTTCTCCCTGAAATCGCTTCTTTTATGTCTTGAGGACATTAAAGCTTGGATGTCCTTGAACTTTTTAAAATTTAATGAAAATAAAACTGAAGTGATGGTGTTCAGTCCCGGTGGCCCCAGCAAACCACCTCCTGTTGATTTGGGCCCCTTGGTGGGTTACAGGAAGCAAATAGTCACAAACTTGGGTTTTAGGATGGATAGTGATTTTAAACTTGATCGGCAAATTGGTGCAATAGTAAAGTCCAGCTTCTTTCACCTTAGGCAGCTGGCAAAGGTGAAGCCTTTCCTTGCACGTAAGCATTTTGAAACAGTAATCCACGCCTTCATTACTTCGCGGCTGGATTACTGTAACGCACTTTATCTTGGAGTCAGCCAATCCTCCCTCGGACGTCTCCAGTTGGTTCAAAATGCTGCCGCTCGCCTTTTAACTGGAGCACGTAAGAGGGAGCACATTACTCCCATTTTAGCCTCTCTCCATTGGCTGCCTGTGCATTTTAGAGTCCATTTTAAGATTCTTTTATTTGTTTTTAAATCTTTAAATGGTCTCGCCCCGCCTTACCTCTCTGAGCTGCTCCTGGAGGTACCAAGGGCCAAACGGAGGCTCAGAGGGGATAGAGCCTTTTCTGGTGCCGGTCCTAAATTATGGAACGATCTCCCCCTACACATCAGACAAGCCCCTTCGCTGTCCATTTTTAAAACACATCTTAAGACCCATTTTTATTCTTTGGCCTTTAACACAGCATGAGACCCTGTTTTCTGTTCTGTTTTATTATTATTTTAATACTGTTTATCATTTATTATTGTTTTTATATTGTTTTTATTGCTTTTATATTGTCTCTTATGTTTGATGTCTTATATTTTAGGTTGTATTTTATGTACAGCACTTTGTGTCAGCCACAGCTGTTTTAAAGGGCTTTATAAATAAAGTTGAGTTGAGAGTTGAGTTACTACCATGAGCAGCGAGCACGCTGGCTGCTCTTGGCAGTAAAGCATTAGCCACTAATGTTAGCAATTAGCATGTCTTTACTACCACGAGCGGCTAGCACGCTAGCTACTCATGGCAGTAAAGCATTAACCACAAATGTTATCAATTAGCATGATGCGCTAGCCACTAATTTTAGCATTGGCTTAGTGTGGTATAGCTTCACAATACCCTCAAATAGTAATTTTTAACATGTATATTTACACACATGAGCCACTAATTCTAGCATTAGCTGCTAATGTTAGCAATTAGCATGTCTTTACATGCAGTCAAGCATTAGCCGCTAATGTTAGCAATTAGCGTGTCTTTACTACCACGAGCAGCTAGCACGCTGGCTGCTCTTGGTAGTAAAGCATTAGCCACTAATGTTAGCAATTAGCATGTCTTTACTACCACGAGCGGCTAGCACGCTAGCTACTCATGGCAGTAAAGCATTAACCACAAATGTTAGCAATTAGCATGATGCGCTAGCCACTAATTTTAGCATTGGCTTAGTGTGGTATAGCTTCACAATACCCTCAAATAGTAATAGTAAGATAGATAGATAGATTAGATAGATTTTTTTTATTTGTCACATGCACAGTTATACATAGTACAATGTACAGTGAAATGTGTTGTTGTACCTGCAGCCTGTAGTAAAAAGAAATAAAAAGAAAGAAATATAGTACTACAGTAAACAGTAGTATGCACACAAGGTAAGCAATATAAGTGTAATGTACACCAATAGAGAATTAAATATAAGAATAAAAAATAAAAATAAAAATAAAATAATAATATAGACTGAATAAAAATAAAAATATAGACTGGTAAACTTGGGGGGGGGGGGGTTGTATATGTACATCAGTTTACAGTGTTAGCAGCTTCATGAATAAAGTGCAGTGATATTTAAGTCCAGTTAAGGCTCAGAGTTGAGCAGGCGGATGGCATGGGGATAGAAACTCTTCTTCAGCCTCTCAGTCTTTGTCCTCAGGCATCGGAAACGCCGGCCTGATGGCAGTAGAGAGAAGAGAGAGTGTCCGGGGTGACTGGGCTGTTTCAGGATCTTTGTGGCCCTTAACCTGCAATGTTTGGTGTAAATGTCCTGCAGGTTGGGGAGGGGAGTTCTGATGGTCCGCTCCGCTGAACGGACCACCCTCTTGAGGGCCAGGAAGTCCTGCCTGGTACAGTTTCCCATCCAGGTGGTGATGCTCCCACACAAGATGCTCTCGATGGTGCAGGTGTAAAAGTTTCTGAGCACCTTGAGAGGGAGCTTAAAGTCTCTGAGGCGTCTGAGGAGGTAGAGACGCTGTCTGGCCTTCCTCACGATGGTGTTCAGATGGTGGGTCCATGACAGGTCCTGTGAGATGGTCACTCCCAGGTATCTGAAAGTGTCCACTCTTTCCACCTCAGAGCCACAGATAGTGAGTGGATGGAAGTCCCTCTGCTGTTTCCTGCTGAAGTCCACTATCAGTTCCTTTGTTTTGCTGACGTTCAGCAGGAGCATGTTACATAACATTATTTGACATGTAATAGTACATGTCAAATAATGTTATGTAACATACTGAATATAACTCTTATGAGTGTTCAACAGCTCATTATTTATTTAATTAAAAATATCATATTATATTAAATTACTCCAATTATTTATATATACTGTCATTAATGTTAGCTCGCGGTTAAATCCCGGTTAGCTTGCGGTTAGCTCGAGGCTAGCTCGCGGTTAGCTCGAGGCTAACTCCGCGGTTTAGTCCGCGGCGGTTAGCTAGCTGCTAGCTCCGCTAGCTCGCTAACATACATGAGCTCTGCTGGAAGGCTAGCCTAAGGCTAAAACATTGGGCAGCTAGTAGTTAACTTCTATTAACAGTTCAGCTATGTTGGGCACAAACACTTGACATATAAATAATTCTAGAAACTCACTTACCTAATAAAGTGATAGCACCAACAGAGGAGGGAGGAAGGGAGAGAGGGAAGGAGGGGGAGGGAGAGAGAGAGAGAGAGAGAGAGAGAGAGGGAAGGAGGGAGAGAGGGAGGGAGGGGGGGGGGGTCATGGAGTGTTCTGTCTCCCCATTGTAACAGTCTGAGAGTCCCTAATGTTTTGTCAGTCTGTGTCTGTAATGCTATAGTGGGAGGGGAGGTGGGGGGGTTGGAGTGGGGGGGGGGTCATAGTGTCAGGTTCTGGCTCCCTACTATAGTCCTGTAATGGGTTTAGGGGGTCATAATGTTTTGGCAGTCTGTGTCTGTAATGCTTAAATGGAGTGGAGGGGGGGGGTCATAGTGTCAGATTCTGGCTCCCTACTATAGTCCTGTAATGGGTTGAGGGGTCATAATGTTTTGGCAGTCTGTGTCTGTAATGCTATAGTGGGAAGGGGGGTGGGGGGGGTTGGAGTGGGGGGGTCATAATGTCAGGTTCTGGCTCCCTACAGTACTGCAGTAATGGTTTGAGGGGGTTTTAATGTTTTGGCAGATCCTGTTATCCACTCAGAGCTCTTTTCCCGCCACTCGGGTCTGGTTGTCATGGCTACCAGGGTCAACTGCTCCTGTCAGAATGTCAGTTGGAAGACGGGGAGAGAGAGAGAAAATGCTGAAAAAACGCCTCGAACAGGAAGGACTTGTGGCCAAACCGTATTTCCAATCATTGAACCGACTTAACTTTGGGCATCTTGAGGCTTTCCTGAACGTCTACATGTGCAATTTGTGGGTAAAATGAAGAAATGTGACCTATTTAAAGCGATTCAAAAAAGGTTACTTCTGCTTTCCTCCAGAAATTTCCCTGCCTTTTTAACATGGCAGTCTATGGAGCTGTGGATGGGTGTTGCTGGCGCATCTTTGTGTCTGACGCTAAAACTATAAGACTTACAGCTTTAGCAGACGAATATGAGTGAGAAGACAAATTTTCCTACGTTTCTATGTATAAATTATGTCTGTCGTGTGAAATTTGTGGCCATGGGAGCAGTTTCTGTACAGTTTTTTGACTAATTTTCTTCTCTCCTCCTCACTCTAGCTGATGATGTCATCCACTCTAGCACAAACATTCCGCGCAATACACACCCATTATAAACCCTGAAATTTGAGTAAAAACCTACACAACTCTGAGGCTTCATAGTTTAAAAACGGTAAAAGTTGTCGATAAGTGAAGTGAATCGCTGAAGAGAAGGCAAGAGTACCTACGTTTTAAAGTTCAAATGAAGTCTCTCGGTTAAAGTATGCCAGAGCAGTTCATTGTTGAAAATGTCTGTTGATTTTTTTTTTTTTTCGGGCTTCTCCATTCATTTCAATGGGAAATTTATCGCGGTTTTTCGCGAATAAATTCGCGAAAAACTCGTCAATCCCTTATAAAAGTAATAGCACGGGATTCGGGATCAAAACACACGTTTTGATATATCATGTGTTGGGGTCCTCTCGCCGGTTCGGGCCGCATTAATCGGCGAAAAAGGGCGGAAAATGAATAATAAAACTGCAAAGAAACACGCAGAAGATTAATAGTGCCTCGTGCCTATGGCACGAGGCACTACTCCCAGAGCTTGCTAGCTCTGGGAGTAGTGCCTCGGGTCATAGGCACTCGGCACTAACTAGAAAATTCCCGCAGGAAATTTTGAGAGTGCCGAGTGGGCTGTTGCCGGGGTTCTGTATTGAAAAAGCACACCTCAAATAGTATTTTTTAACATGTATATTTACACACATGAGCCACTAATTCTAGCATTAGCCACAAATGTTAGCACGCTAGCTACTCATGGCAGTAAAGCATTAACCACAAACGTTAGCAATTAGCATGATGAGCTAGCCACTAATTTTAGCATTGGCTTAGTGTGGTATAGCTTCACAATACCCTCAAATAGTAATTTTTAACATGTATATTTACACACATGAGTCACTAATTCTAGCATAAGCTGCTAATGTTAGCAATTAGCATGATGCGCTAGCCACTAATTTTAGCATTGGCTTAGTGTGGTATAGCTTCACAATACCCTCAAATAGTAATTTTTAACATGTATATTTACACACATGAACCACTAATTCTAGCATAAGCTGCTAATGTTAGCAATTAGCATGATGCGCTAGCCACTAATTTTAGCATTGGCTTAGTGTGGTATAGCTCCACAATACCCTCAAATAGTAATTTTTAACATGTATATTTACACACATGAGCCACTAATTCTAGCATTAGCCATAAATGTTAGCAATTAGCATGTCTTTACTACCACGAGCGGCTCGCACGCTAGCTACTCATGGCAGTAAAGCATTAACCACAAATGTTAGCAATTAGCATGTCTTTACTACCACGAGCGGCTGGCACGCTAGCTACTCATGGCAGTAAAGCATTAACCACAAATGTTAGCAATTAGCATGATTCGCTAGCCACTAATTTTAGCATTGGCTTCGTGTGGTATAGCTTCACAATACCCTCAAATAGTAATTTTTAACATGTATATTTACACACATGAGCCACTAATTCTAGCATTAGCCACAAATGTTAGCAAATAGCATGTCTTTACATGCAGTCAAGCATTAGCCGCAAATGTTAGAATTAGCATGTCTTTACTACCACGAGCGGCTAGCACGCTAGCTACTCATGGCAGTAAAGCGTTAACCACAAATGTTAGCAATTAGCATGTCTTTACTACCATGAGCAGCAGCTATAACAAAAAGCACAACTCAAATAGTCATTTAAGGCCTGGTTCCTTCTGACTGGATGGGTGTGAGTTTGATGTCATGCAGGGTACAACAAACCAAACAGGATGAGGAGGATGCAGTAGGCCTGGCTGAGAGAGCGAGACACTGAGAAGGGTCGTCCTTTATGCCCTTCTACAAACTGAAGGGCAGGTACAGGCAGCAGAGCCCTCCCAGCTCCACCTGAAAGCCAGCATCAAATAAGGAAGAGAGTGGGAGGGATCGTCACACCCCCACCTTTAAGAGGGGCATCCTCACTAGGATCCCCAGACAAAGAACGAGCAAATCGTAACAATTGATCGTTAATCATAATAATTTCAACAATAAAACTCATTACTCCTACCTGAGCAATAGTTTAACAGTTTACGGCACAGTCTTACAGTTAGAAAAACATCAATATTAAACTTAACACATCCAGGCTGTAACAAGGAATCAGCGATGAAGTGAAGACCTTCAAATTGTCCTGTTAGTCCAGCTCTTTGTCTCATGTTGGACGTCACTGCAGTCTGTCTGGATCAGCTGGAGGAAAACTATATGCAGACAAATAGACATGTCAAATAATGTTATGTAACATACTGAATATAACTCTTATGAGTGTTCAACAGCTCATTATTTATTTCATTAAAAACATCATATTATATTAAATTACTCCAATTATATATATATACTATCATTAATGTTGTTACAAGCCATAAACGTTTCGTACTTTATGTGATGGAATAATATATTTTTCAGTTTGACACAGTTTTAGTGGCTAACCCCACTAGCCTCCACGTTAGCTCGCGGCAAACTCCCGCGGGTCTGCGGTTAAATCCCGGTTAGCTCGCGGTTAAGTCCCGGTTAGCTTGCGGTTAAATCCCGGTTAGCTTGCCGTTAGCTCGAGGCTAGCTCGCGGTTAGCTCGAGGCTAACTCCGCGGTTTAGTCTCCCCATTGTAACAGTCTGAGAGTCCCTAATGTTTTGTCAGTCTGTGTCTGTAATGCTATAGTGGGAGGGGAGGTGGGGGGGTTGGAGTGGGGGGGTCATAGTGTCAGGTTCTGGCTCCCTACTATAGTCCTGTAATGGGTTTAGGGGGTCATAATGTTTTGGCAGTCTATTACTGTAATGCTTAAATGGAGTGGAGGGGGGTCATAGTGTCAGATTCTGCAGCCCAACTATAGTCCTGTAATGGCTTAAGTGGTCATAATGTTTTGGCAGTCTGTGTCTGTAATGCTATAGTGGGAGGGGGGGTGGGGGGGGTTGGAGTGGGGGGGTCATAATGTCAGGTTCTGGCCCCCTACAGTACTGCAGTAATGGTTTGAGGGGGTTTTAATGTTTTGGCAGATCATGTTTTCCAGCAGCTGCGTGTGTGAACGTGTGTAAGCTGGTTGGGGTCTGGTTGTCATGGCTACCAGGGTCAACTGCTCCTGTCAGAATGTCAGTTGGAAGACGGGGAGAGAGAGAGAAAATGCTGAAAAAACGCCTCGAACAGGAAGGACTTGTGGCCAAACCGTATTTCCAAACATTGAACCGACTTAACTTTGGGCATCTTGAGGCTTTCCTGAACGTCTACATATGCAATTTGTGGGTAAAATGAAGAAATGTGACCTATTTAAAGCGATTCAAAAAAGGTTACTTCTGCTTTCCTCCAGAAATTTCCCTGCCTTTTTAACATGGCAGTCTATGGAGCTGTGGATGGGTGTTGCTGGCGCATCTTTGTGTCTGACGCCAAAACTATAAGACTTACAGCTTTAGCAAACGGATATGAGTGAGAAGACAAATTGTCCTACGTTTCTATGTATAAATTATGTCTGTCGTGTGAAATTTGTGGCCATGGGAGCAGTTTCTGTACAGTTTTTTGACTAATTTTCTTCTCTCCTCCTCACTCTAGCTGATGATGTCATCCACTCTAGCACAAACATTCCGCGCAATACACACCCATTATAAACCCTGAAATTTGAGTAAAAACCTACACAACTCTGAGGCTTCATAGTTTAAAAACGGTAAAAGTTGTCGATAAGTGAAGTGAATCTCTGAAGAGAAGGCAAGAGTACCTACGTTTTAAAGTTCAAATGAAGTCTCTCGGTTAAAGTATGCCAGAGCAGTTCATTGTTGAAAATGTCTGTTGATTTATTTATTTTTTCGGGCTTCTCCATTCATTTCAATGGGAAATTTATCGCGGTTTTTCGCGAATAAATTCGCGAAAAACTCACGAATCCCTTATAAAAGTAATAGCACGGGATTCGGGATCAAAACACACGTTTTGATATATCATGTGTTGGGGTCCTCTCGCCGGTTCGGGCCGCATTAATCGGCGAAAAAGGGCGGAAAATGAATAATAAGTAAAAACTAGAAAATTCCCGCGGAAATTTTTGAAGTGCCGAGTGGGCTGTTGCCGGGGTTGTGTATTGAAAAAGCACACCTCAAATAGTAATTTTTAACATGTATATTTACACACATGAGCCACTAATTCTACCATTAGCCACAATTGTTAGCAATTAGCATGTCTTTAGATGCAGTCAAGCATTAGCTGCTAATGTTAGCAATTAGCATGTCTTTACGACCATGAGCAGCTAGCACGCTGGCCGCTCTTGGTAGTAAAGCATTAGCCACTAATGTTAGCAATTAGCATGTCTTTACTAAGTAGCATGTCTTTACTACCATGAGCAGCAGCTATAACAAAAAGCACAACTCAAATAGTCATTTAAGGCCTGGTTGGCCTGGCTCGCACGCTAGCTACTCATGGCAGTAAAGCATTAACCACAAATGTTAGCAATTAGCATGTCTTTACTACCACGAGCGGCTGGCACGCTAGCTACTCATGGCAGTAAAGCATTAACCACAAATGTTAGCAATTAGCATGATTCGCTAGCCACTAATTTTAGCATTGGCTTCGTGTGGTATAGCTTCACAATACCCTCAAATAGTAATTTTTAACATGTATATTTACACACATGAGCCACTAATTCTAGCATTAGCCACAAATGTTAGCAAATAGCATGTCTTTACATGCAGTCAAGCATTAGCCGCAAATGTTAGCAATTAGCATGTCTTTACTACCACGAGCGGCTAGCACGCTAGCTACTCATGGCAGTAAAGCGTTAACCACAAATGTTAGCAATTAGCATGTCTTTACTACCATGAGCAGCTAGCACGCTGGCTGCTCTTGGTAGTAAAGCATTAGCCACTAATGTTAGCAATTAGCATGTCTTTACTCCCATGAGCAGCAGCTATAACAAAAAGCACAACTCAAATAGTCATTTAAGGCCTGGTTCCTTCTGACTGGATGGGTGTGAGTTTGATGTCATGCAGGGTACAACAAACCAAACAGGATGAGGAGGATGCAGTAGGCCTGGCTGAGAGAGAGAGACACTGAGAAGGGTCGTCCTTTATGCCCTTCTACAAACTGAAGGGCAGGTACAGGCGGCAGAGCCCTCCCAGCTCCACCTGAAAGCCAGCATCAAATAAGGAAGAGAGTGGGAGGGATCGTCACACCCCCACCTTTAAGAGGGGTGTCCTCACTCGGATCCCCAGACAAAGAACGAGCAAATCGTAATAATTGATTGTTAATCATAATAATTTTAACAATAAAACTCATTACTCCTACCTGAGCAATAGTTTAACAGTTTACGGCACAGTCTTACAGTTAGAAAAACATCAATATTAAACTTAACACATCCAGGCTGTAACAAGGAATCAGCGATGAAGTGAAGACCTTCAAATTGTCCTGCGAGTCCAGCTCTTTGTCTCATGTTGGACGTCACTGCAGTCTGTCTGGATCAGCTGGAGGAAAACTATACGCAGACAAATAGACATGTCAAATAATGTTATGTAACATACTGAATATAACTCTTATGAGTGTTCAACAGCTCATTATTTATTTAATTAAAAACATCATATTATATTAAACTAGACAATTCCCCTGCGGGAAATCGCGAGAGTGATGCAGTGGCCGCAGCAGTCTGCGATACCATGCTATATTGCTGTGATAGTACGATGCTACGATGCTATGATGATGCTACTATGCCAAGATGCTACAATACTGATGCTGAATTAATTTATTGATCATTGAGAGATACTCACGAGCACGAACGGGGGGACGAGCTTGAGAGCAGGGTCGGTGGGAAGGCTCCTCTCCGGCCGGGGGGGACGTCTGATGAAACATTAAGACCAAACACATACAGAACTCAGCAGTTAAGGAGAAAACAATAGATGTAACATTTCTAGAGCCATTTTCACGCAGACAGATGTCATTGTGGCACAGAAGCTTATTTACTGTGTAAATACCTCCAGGGGGGAAGGGGTGGACCTCAGCTCCTCCAGGTCGAGCCTCCTCCAGCGCTGCTTCACCGCCATGGAACGTCTGGACTTCCTAGGCATCCTGCTGACAAAAAATAGACAGAAAAAAAAAACAAGACAAAATACTTTTCAAAGCTTAACAGGCTATCAAACCTATCAAACTAACCTAAACCCTAACCTTTACCTAAACTCTAACTACCTAATGTAAAATAATCTAATCTAAGACAAATTAATGTAATATGTTATACTTAAATTAAATCTGTGTAGATGAAGGTGTGGTGAATGTATGTGTGTGGGTGAGGTGGCGATACTGCTCTGCGATAGGTTGAGGGCGATGAATCAACGATGATCACTCTCAGCTGTCGAAGCACAGGAACCCTTTAATCCTATCAAAGACAATGCAAAAAAATTGAAACGTATTTCAAATGTTATAAGTAAATGTAAGCAACAAGCTAATAACAAAGCAGACACATGTTAAACATCTGTAGTTGTCATAAAGTGTGTGTTTTCCTTATACTAAGATGCTATGATGCTAAGATACTACAATGCTAAGATGCTTTAATGATGCTACAATGCTATGATGCTAAGATGCTTTAATGATGCTACCATGATGCTACCATGATGCTACCATGCTATGATGCTTTAATGATCACCTGTTCATATAGTCATAATATAATCCATGTTTGACTACAAAAAGTAATGGTCACGTCTGTTGCCGGGGTTCTGTATTGAAAAAGCACACCTCAAATAGTAATTTCTAACATGTATACTTACACACATGAGCCACTAATTCTAGCATTAGCCACAAATGTTAGCAATTAGCATGTCTTTACATGCAGTCAAGCATTAGCCGCTAATGTTAGCAATTAGCATGTCTTTACTACCACGAGCGGCTAGCACGCTAGCTACTCATGGCAGTAAAGCGTTAACCACAAATGTTAGCAATTAGCATGTCTTTACTACCATGAGCAGCTAGCACGCTGGCTGCTCTTGGTAGTAAAGCATTAGCCACTAATGTTAGCAATTAGCATGTCTTTACTAAGTAGCATGTCTTTACTACCATGAGCAGCAGCTATAACAAAAAGCACAACTCAAATAGTCATTTAAGGCCTGGTTCCTACTGACTGGATGGGTGTGAGGATGCAGTAGGCCTGGCTGAGAGAGAGAGACACTGAGAAGGGTCGTCCTTTATGCCCTTCTACAAACTGAAGGGCAGGTACAGGCAGCAGACCCCTCCCAGCTCCACCTGAAAGCCAGCATCAAATAAGGAAGAGAGTGGGAGGGATCGTCACACCCCCACCTTTAAGAGGGGTGTCCTCACTAGGATCCCCAGACAACGAACGAGCAAATCGTAATAATTTTAACAATAAAACTCATTACTCCTACCTGAGCAATAGTTTAACAGTTTACGGCACAGTCTTACAATTAGAAAAACATCAATATTAAACTTAACACATCCAGGCTGTAACAAGGAATCAGCGATGAAGTGAAGACCTTCAAATTGTCCTGTTAGTCCAGCTCTTTGTCTCATGTTGGACGTCACTGCAGTCTGTCTGGATCAGCTGGAGGAAAACTATAGGCAGACAAATAGACCTGTCAAATAATGTTATGTAACATACTTAATATAACTCTTATGAGTGTTCAACAGCTCATTATTTATTTAATTAAAAACATCATATTATATTAAACTAGACAATTCCCCTGCGGGAAATCGCGAGAGTGATGCAGTGGCCGCAGCAGTCTGCGATACCATGCTATATTGCTGTGATAGTACGATGCTACGATGCTATGATGATGCTACTATGCCAAGATGCTACAATGCTATGATGCTAAGATACTAAGATGCTATGATACTAAGATGCTACAAAGCTAAGATACTATGTTGCTACGATGCTAAGATGCTACAATGCAATTATACTAAGATGCTATGATGCTTTAATGATCACCTGTTCATATAGTCATAATATAATCCTGGTGAAAATATTTGCGACTTACGTTGCAAATAATTTCATGTTTGACTACAAAAAGTAATGGTCAGGTCAAGACAGGTATGAAAGTATTCGCGACTTACGTCGCGAATGTCTTTACTAAGTAGCATGTCTTTACTACCATGAGCAGCAGCTATAACAAAAAGCACAACTCAAATAGTCATTTAAGGCCTGGTTCCTTCTGACTGGATGGGTGTGAGTTTGATGTCATGCAGGGTACAACAAACCAAACAGGATGAGGAGGATGCAGTAGGCCTGGCTGAGAGAGAGAGACACTGAGAAGGGTCGTCCTTTACGCCCTTCTACAAACTGAAGGGCAGGTACAGGCGGCAGACCCCTCCCAGCTCCACCTGAAAGCCAGCATCAAATAAGGAAGAGAGTGGGAGGGATCTCACTAGGATCCCCAGTCAAAGAACGAGCAAATCGTAGCAATTGATCGTTAATCATAATAATTTTAACAATAAAACTCATTACTCCTACCTCAGCAATAGTTTAACAGTTTACGGCACAGTCTTACAGTTAGAAAAACAATAATATTAAACTTAACACATCCAGGCTGTAACAAGGAATCAGCGATGAAGTGAAGACCTTCAAATTGTCCTGTGAGTCCAGCTCTTTGTCTCATATTGGACGTCACTGCAGTCTGTCTGGATCAGCTGGAGGAAAACCATAGGCAGACAAATAGACATGTCAAATAATGTTATGTAACATACTTAATATAACTCTTATGAGTGTTCAACAGCTCATTATTTATTTAATTAAAAACATCATATTATATTAAATTACTCCAATTATATATATACTGTCATTAATGTTGTTGCAAGCCATAAATGTTTCCCACTTTATGTGGTGGAATAATATATTTTTCAGTTTGACACAGTTTAATTTAAAAATATTTTCCCTTTAAATTGTAAAACTTCAACATTATTACTGTGATAAGCACCCGCTAGCAAGGCGGCGAATTAGCCGGCGGCTAACCCCACTAGCCCCCGCGTTAGCTCACGCCATCTGCCGCGGCTAATTCGTGTTTAACTCCCGCGGGTCCGCGGTTAAATCCCGGTTAGCTAGCGGTTAGCTCGCGGTTAGCTCGAGGCTAACTCCGCGGTTGAGTCCGCGGCGTTAAGGTAGCGGCTAGCTAGCTCCGTTAGCTCCGCTAGCTTGCTAACATACATGCGCTATGCTGGAAGGCTAGTCGTCGGCTAAATCACTGGGCGGCTAGTCGTTAGCGTCTGTTAGCAGTTAAGCTATTCACTGACCTAATGAGATGAAGGAAACGGGTCAGGGATGTTATGTCAGGAGTTTCAGCAAAGCAGCCAGATATAATTTGTGTTTAAAATAAAGGAAAAGGTCAAACATGAAGTTGTCATTCAGTCAACGAGAAGAGCTATAGCTAAGAGGCCCAGCAGCTGTGTGAAAGCACCATGGGAGACGGTTTGGGGGTTTTTAATGTTTTGGCAGATCATGTTTTCCACTGAGAGCTCTTTTCCCGCCTCTCGTCCCCAGCAGCTGCGTGTGTGAACGTGTGTAAGCTGGTTGGGGCCTGGTTGTCATGGCTACCAAGGTCAACTGCTCCTGTTTGAATGTCAGTTGGAAGACGGGGAGAGAGAGAGAAAATGCTGAAAAAACGCCTCGAACAGGAAGGACTTGTGGCCAAACCGTATTTCCAATCATTGAACCGACTTAACTTTGGGCATCTTGAGGCTTTCCTGAACGTCTACATATGCAATTTCTGGGTAAAATGAAGAAATGTGACCTATTTAGAGCGATTCAAAGAAAGGTTACGTCTGCTTTCCTCCAGAAATTTCCCTGCCTTTTTAACATGGCAGTCTATGAAGCTGTGGATGGGAGTTGCTGGCGCATCTTTGCGTCTCACGCCAAAACTATAAGACTTTACAGCTTTAGCAGACGAATTTGAGCGAGAAGACAAATTTTCCTACGTTTCTATGTATAAATTATATCTGAGGTGTGAAATTTGTGGCCACGGGAGCAGTTTCTGTTTTATTTTTTGCCTAATTTTCTTCTCTCCTCCTCACTCTAGCTGATGATGTCATCCACTCTGGCACAAACATTCCGCGCAATACACACCCATTATAAACCCTGAAATTTGAGTAAAAACCTACACAACTCTGAGGCTTCATAGTTTAAAAACGGTAAAAGGAGTCGATAAGTGAAGTGAATCGCTGAAGAGAAGGCAAGAGTACCTACGTTTTAAAATTTAAATGGAGTCTCTCTGTGAAAGTATGCCAGAGCAGTTGATTGTTGAAAATGTCTGTTGATTTTTTTTTTTTTTCGGGCTTCTCCATTCATTTCAATGGGAAATTTTCTGCGGTTTTTCGCGAATAAATTCGCGAAAAACTCGTCAATCCCTTATAAAAGTAATAGCACGGGATTCGGGATCAAAACACACGTTTTGATATATCATGTGTTGGGGTCCTCTCGCCGGTTCGGGCCGCATTAATCGGCGAAAAAGGGCGGAAAATGAATAATAAGTAAAAATAAAACTGCAAAGAAACACGCAGAAGATCAATAGTGGCCTCGTGCCTATGGCACGAGGCCACTCCTCCCATAGCTTGCTATGGGAGGAGTGGCCTCGTGTCATAGGCACTCGGCACTAACTAGAAAATTCCCGCAGGAAATTTTGAGAGTGCCGAGTGGGCTGTTGCCGGGGTTCTGTATTGAAAAAGCACACCTCAAATAGTATTTTTTAACATGTATATTTACACACATGAGCCACTAATTCTAGCATTAGCCACAAATGTTAGCACGCTAGCTACTCATGGCAGTAAAGCATTAACCACAAACGTTAGCAATTAGCATGATGAGCTAGCCACTAATTTTAGCATTGGCTTAGTGTGGTATAGCTTCACAATACCCTCAAATAGTAATTTTTAACATGTATATTTACACACGAGTCACTAATTCTAGCATAAGCTGCTAATGTTAGCAATTAGCATGATGCGCTAGCCACTAATTTTAGCATTGGCTTAGTGTGGTATAGCTTCACAATACCCTCAAATAGTAATTTTTAACATGTATATTTACACACATGAACCACTAATTCTAGCATAAGCTGCTAATGTTAGCAATTAGCATGATGCGCTAGCCACTAATTTTAGCATTGGCTTAGTGTGGTATAGCTTCACAATACCCTCAAATAGTAATTTTTAACATGTATATTTACACACATGAGCCACTAATTCTAGCATTAGCCATAAATGTTAGCAATTAGCATGTCTTTACTACCACGAGCGGCTCGCACGCTAGCTACTCATGGCAGTAAAGCATTAACCACAAATGTTATGCCATAGGCACGAGGCCACTCCTCCCATAGCTTGCTATGGGAGGAGTGGCCTCGTGTCATAGGCACGAGGCACTAACTAGACAATTCCCCTGCGGGAAATCGCGAGAGTGATGCAGTGGCCGCAGCAGTCTGCGATACCATGCTATATTGCTGTGATAGTACGATGCTACGATGCTATGATGATGCTACTATGCCAAGATGCTACTACAATGAGCCACTAATTCTAGCATTAGCCATAAATGTTAGCAATTAGCATGTCTTTACTACCACGAGCGGCTCGCACGCTAGCTACTCATGGCAGTAAAGCATTAACCACAAATGTTAGCAATTAGCATGTCTTTACTACCACGAGCGGCTGGCACGCTAGCTACTCATGGCAGTAAAGCATTAACCACAAATGTTAGCAATTAGCATGATTCGCTAGCCACTAATTTTAGCATTGGCTTCGTGTGGTATAGCTTCACAATACCCTCAAATAGTAATTTTTAACATGTATATTTACACACATGAGCCACTAATTCTAGCATTAGCCACAAATGTTAGCAAATAGCATGTCTTTACATGCAGTCAAGCATTAGCCGCAAATGTTAGCAATTAGCATGTCTTTACTACCATGAGCGGCTAGCACGCTAGCTACTCATGGCAGTAAAGCGTTAACCACAAATGTTAGCAATTAGCATGTCTTTACTACCATGAGCAGCTAGCACGCTGGCTGCTCTTGGTAGTAAAGCATTAGCCACTAATGTTAGCAATTAGCATGTCTTTACTCCCATGAGCAGCAGCTATAACAAAAAGCACAACTCAAATAGTCATTTAAGGCCTGGTTCCTTCTGACTGGATGGGTGTGAGTTTGATGTCATGCAGGGTACAACAAACCAAACAGGATGAGGAGGATGCAGTAGGCCTGGCTGAGAGAGCGAGACACTGAGAAGGGTCGTCCTTTATGCCCTTCTACAAACTGAAGGGCAGGTACAGGCAGCAGAGCCCTCCCAGCTCCACCTGAAAGCCAGCATCAAATAAGGAAGAGAGTGGGAGGGATCGTCACACCCCCACCTTTAAGAGGGGCATCCTCACTAGGATCCCCAGACAAAGAACGAGCAAATCGTAACAATTGATCGTTAATCATAATAATTTCAACAATAAAACTCATTACTCCTACCTGAGCAATAGTTTAACAGTTTACGGCACAGTCTTACAGTTAGAAAAACATCAATATTAAACTTAACACATCCAGGCTGTAACAAGGAATCAGCGATGAAGTGAAGACCTTCAAATTGTCCTGTTAGTCCAGCTCTTTGTCTCATGTTGGACGTCACTGCAGTCTGTCTGGATCAGCTGGAGGAAAACTATATGCAGACAAATAGACATGTCAAATAATGTTATGTAACATACTGAATATAACTCTTATGAGTGTTCAACAGCTCATTATTTATTTCATTAAAAACATCATATTATATTAAATTACTCCAATTATATATATATACTATCATTAATGTTGTTACAAGCCATAAACGTTTCGTACTTTATGTGATGGAATAATATATTTTTCAGTTTGACACAGTTTTAGTGGCTAACCCCACTAGCCTCCACGTTAGCTCGCGGCAAACTCCCGCGGGTCTGCGGTTAAATCCCGGTTAGCTCGCGGTTAAGTCCCGGTTAGCTCGCGGTTAAATCCCGGTTAGCTTGCCGTTAGCTCGAGGCTAGCTCGCGGTTAGCTCGAGGCTAACTCCGCGGTTTAGTCTCCCCATTGTAACAGTCTGAGAGTCCCTAATGTTTTGTCAGTCTGTGTCTGTAATGCTATAGTGGGAGGGGAGGTGGGGGGGTTGGAGTGGGGGGGTCATAGTGTCAGGTTCTGGCTCCCTACTATAGTCCTGTAATGGGTTTAGGGGGTCATAATGTTTTGGCAGTCTATTACTGTAATGCTTAAATGGAGTGGAGGGGGGTCATAGTGTCAGATTCTGCAGCCCAACTATAGTCCTGTAATGGCTTAAGTGGTCATAATGTTTTGGCAGTCTGTGTCTGTAATGCTATAGTGGGAGGGGGGGTGGGGGGGGTTGGAGTGGGGGGGTCATAATGTCAGGTTCTGGCCCCCTACAGTACTGCAGTAATGGTTTGAGGGGGTTTTAATGTTTTGGCAGATCATGTTTTCCAGCAGCTGCGTGTGTGAACGTGTGTAAGCTGGTTGGGGTCTGGTTGTCATGGCTACCAGGGTCAACTGCTCCTGTCAGAATGTCAGTTGGAAGACGGGGAGAGAGAGAGAAAATGCTGAAAAAACGCCTCGAACAGGAAGGACTTGTGGCCAAACCGTATTTCCAATCATTGAACCGACTTAACTTTGGGCATCTTGAGGCTTTCCTGAACGTCTACATATGCAATTTGTGGGTAAAATGAAGAAATGTGACCTATTTAAAGCGATTCAAAAAAGGTTACTTCTGCTTTCCTCCAGAAATTTCCCTGCCTTTTTAACATGGCAGTCTATGGAGCTGTGGATGGGTGTTGCTGGCGCATCTTTGTGTCTGACGCCAAAACTATAAGACTTACAGCTTTAGCAGACGGATATGAGTGAGAAGACAAATTTTCCTACGTTTCTATGTATAAATTATGTCTGTCGTGTGAAATTTGTGGCCATGGGAGCAGTTTCTGTACAGTTTTTTGACTAATTTTCTTCTCTCCTCCTCACTCTAGCTGATGATGTCATCCACTCTAGCACAAACATTCCGCGCAATACACACCCATTATAAACCCTGAAATTTGAGTAAAAACCTACACAACTCTGAGGCTTCATAGTTTAAAAACGGTAAAAGTTGTCGATAAGTGAAGTGAATCTCTGAAGAGAAGGCAAGAGTACCTACGTTTTAAAGTTCAAATGAAGTCTCTCGGTTAAAGTATGCCAGAGCAGTTCATTGTTGAAAATGTCTGTTGATTTATTTATTTTTTCGGGCTTCTCCATTCATTTCAATGGGAAATTTATCGCGGTTTTTCGCGAATAAATTCGCGAAAAACTCACGAATCCCTTATAAAAGTAATAGCACGGGATTCGGGATCAAAACACACGTTTTGATATATCATGTGTTGGGGTCCTCTCGCCGGTTCTGGCCGCATTAATCGGCGAAAAAGGGCGGAAAATGAATAATAAGTAAAACTAGAAAATTCCCGCGGAAATTTTTGAAGTGCCGAGTGGGCTGTTGCCGGGGTTGTGTATTGAAAAAGCACACCTCAAATAGTAATTTTTAACATGTATATTTACACACATGAGCCACTAATTCTACCATTAGCCACAATTGTTAGCAATTAGCATGTCTTTACATGCAGTCAAGCATTAGCTGCTAATGTTAGCAATTAGCATGTCTTTACGACCATGAGCAGCTAGCACGCTGGCTGCTCTTGGTAGTAAAGCATTAGCCACTAATGTTAGCAATTAGCATGTCTTTACTAAGTAGCATGTCTTTACTACCATGAGCAGCAGCTATAACAAAAAGCACAACTCAAATAGTCATTTAAGGCCTGGTTCCTACTGACAGGATGGGTGTGAGTTTGATGTCATGCAGGGTACAACAAACCAAACAGGATGAGGAGGATGCAGTAGGTCTGGCTGAGAGAGAGAGAGACACTGATAAGGGTCGTCCCTTATGCTTCGCCTTCTACAAACTGAAGGGCAGGTACAGGCAGCAGACCCCTCCCAGCTCCACCTGAAAGCCAGCATCAAATAAGGAAGAGAGCGGGACGGATCGTCACACCCCCACCTTTAAGAGGGCTGTCCTCACTAGGATCCCCAGACAAAGAACGAGCAAATCGTAATAATTGATCGTTAATCATAATAATTTTAACAATAAAACTCATTACTCCTGCCTGAGCAATAGTTGAACAGTTTACGGCACAGTCTTACAGTTAGAAAAACATCAATATTAAACTTAACACATCCAGGCTGTAACAAGGAATCAGCGATGAAGTGAAGACCTTCAAATTGTCCTGTGAGTCCAGCTCTTTGTCTCACGTTGGACATCACTGCAGTCTGTCTGGATCAGCTGGAGGAATACTATATGCAGACAAATAGACCTGTCAAATAATGTTATGTAACATACTTAATATAACTCTTATGAGTGTCCAACAGCTCATTATTTATTTAATTAAAAACATCATATATTAAATTACTCCAATTATATATATATACTGTCATTAATGTTGTTGCAAGCCATAAATGTTTCCTACTTTATGTGGTGGAATAATATATTTTTCAGTTTGACACAGTTTCATTTAAAAATATCTTCCCTTTAAATTGTAAAACTTCAACATTATTACTGTGATAAGCTCCCGCGAGCAACGCGGCGAATTAGCCGGCGGCTAACCCCACTAGCCTCCGCGTTAGCTCACGGCTAACTGCCGCGGCTAATTCGTGTTTAACTCCCGCGGGTCCGCGGTTAAATCCCGGTTAGCTAGCGGTTAGCTAGCGGTTAGCTCGAGGCTAACTCCGCGGTTGAGTCCGCGGCGTTAAGGTAGCGGCTAGCTAGCTCCGTTAGCTCCGCTAGCTCGCTAACATACATGCGCTATGCTGGACGGCTAGTCGTTAGCGTCTGTTAGCAGTTTAGCTATTCACTGACCTAATAAGATGAAGGAAACGGGTCAGGGATGTTGTGTCAGGAGTTTCAGCAAAGCAGCCAGATATAATTTGTGTTTAAAATAAAGGAAAAGGTCAAACATGACTGAGAAGTTGTCATTCAGTCAATGAGAAGAGCTATAGCTAAGAGGCCCAGCAGATGTGTGACAGCACCAAGGGAGACAGGGATGGTTTGGGGGGTTTTAATGTTTTGGCAGATCCTGTTTTCCACTGGGAGCTTAAATAGTGGCTAGCGCTGACGCGCTAGCTGCTCTGCTTTCTCTGTCTGTCATTTTACACACGCATGTTCAAATTAAGTGCTAAGAACTACTAAAATGGCTGCCTAATGTTAGCATTAGGTTAATGCATGTCTTTAATTTTTAGTGGCAAGAAATTAGTGGCTAGCTATTCGCTAACATGCTAATGGTGCCACTAATGCTACCACCAATTTCTACCACTAAAAATTAGCATTAGCCGCTAATGGTAGCAATTAACATGACCCGCTAGCCACTAATTTTAACATTGGTTTAGTGTTAGCATGTCTTTTAAGCCACTAAAAATTAAATACATGCTAATTGCTAACATGCTAATTGCTAATATGCTATTCGCTAACATGCTAATGCTGCCACTAATGCTACCACCAATTTCTTGCCACTAAAAAGTAGCATTAGCCGCTAATGTTAGCAATTAACATGACGCGCTAGCCAATGACAGACAGACACCTGTCATTGTTCAACTTAGGTGCCAAAAGCCAAAATGGCTGCCCCACATACCAGTTACTTATGTCAGTTGGAAGTTTCCCGCCTCTTTCTGTGGAGACCCTCCTCTTCTGCTGCGTGTGAGCGTGTGTATGCCCGTTGGGGCCTTGTTGTCACGGTTACCAGTTTGAATTTCAGTTAGAAGATGGCTAGAGGGAGAGAAAATGCTGAAACGAACCTCCTCGAACAGGAAGGCCTTGTGGCCAAACCGTGTTTCCAATCATTGAACCGACTTCACTTTGGGCATCTTGAGTCTTTCCTGAACGTCTAGATATGCAGTTTTTGGGCAAAATGAAGAAATGTGAGCTATAAAGAGCGATTCAAAGAAAGGATTGCTTCTGCTTTGCTCCAGAAATTTAACATGGCAGTCTATGAAGCTGTGGATGGGAGTTGCTGGCGCATCTTTGCGTCTCACGCCAAAACTATAAGACTTTACAGCTTTAGCAGACGAATTTGAGCGAGAAGACACATTTTCCTACGTTTCTATGTATAAATTATATCTGAGGTGTGAAATTTGTGGCCACGGGAGCAGTTTCTGTTTTATTTTTTGCCTAATTTTCTTCTCTCCTCCTCACTCTAGCTGATGATGTCATCCACTCTGGCACAAACATTCCGCGCAATACACACCCATTATAAACCCTGAAATTTGAGTAAAAACCTACACAACTCTGAGGCTTCATAGTTTAAAAACGGTAAAAGGAGTCGATAAGTGAAGTGAATCGCTGAAGAGAAGGCAAGAGTACCTACGTTTTAAAATTTAAATGGAGTCTCTCGGTGAAAGTATGCCAGAGCAGTTGATTGTTGAAAATGTCTGTTGATTTTTTTTTTTTTTCGGGCTTCTCCATTCATTTCAATGGGAAATTTTCTGCGGTTTTTCGCGAATAAATTCGCGAAAAACTCGTCAATCCCTTATAAAAGTAATAGCACGGGATTCGGGATCAAAACACACGTTTTGATATATCATGTGTTGGGGTCCTCTCGCCGGTTCGGGCCGCATTAATCGGCGAAAAAGGGCGGAAAATGAATAATAATAATAAAACTGCAAAGAAACACGCAGAAGATTAATAGTGCCTCGTGCCTATGGCACGAGGCACTACTCCCAGAGCTTGCTAGCTCTGGGAGTAGTGCCTCGGGTCATAGGCACTCGGCACTAACTAGAAAATTCCCGCGGAAATTTTTGAAGTGCCGAGTGGGCTGTTGCCGGGGTTGTGTATTGAAAAAGCACACCTAAAATAGTAATTTTTAACATGTATATTTACACACATGAGCCACTAATTCTACCATTAGCCACAATTGTTAGCAATTAGCATGTCTTTAGATGCAGTCAAGCATTAGCTGCTAATGTTAGCAATTAGCATGTCTTTACGACCATGAGCAGCTAGCACGCTGGCCGCTCTTGGTAGTAAAGCATTAGCCACTAATGTTAGCAATTAGCATGTCTTTACTAAGTAGCATGTCTTTACTACCATGAGCAGCAGCTATAACAAAAAGCACAACTCAAATAGTCATTTAAGGCCTGGTTCGCCTGGCTCGCACGCTAGCTACTCATGGCAGTAAAGCATTAACCACAAATGTTAGCAATTAGCATGTCTTTACTACCACGAGCGGCTGGCACGCTAGCTACTCATGGCAGTAAAGCATTAACCACAAATGTTAGCAATTAGCATGATTCGCTAGCCACTAATTTTAGCATTGGCTTCGTGTGGTATAGCTTCACAATACCCTCAAATAGTAATTTTTAACATGTATATTTACACACATGAGCCACTAATTCTAGCATTAGCCACAAATGTTAGCAAATAGCATGTCTTTACATGCAGTCAAGCATTAGCCGCAAATGTTAGCAATTAGCATGTCTTTACTACCACGAGCGGCTAGCACGCTAGCTACTCATGGCAGTAAAGCGTTAACCACAAATGTTAGCAATTAGCATGTCTTTACTACCATGAGCAGCTAGCACGCTGGCTGCTCTTGGTAGTAAAGCATTAGCCACTAATGTTAGCAATTAGCATGTCTTTACTAAGTAGCATGTCTTTACTCCCATGAGCAGCAGCTATAAGAAAAAGCACAACTCAAATAGTCATTTAAGGCCTGGTTCCTTCTGTCTGGATCAGCTGGAGGAAAACTATAGGCAGACAAATAGACATGTCAAATAATGTTATGTAATATACTTAATATAACTCTTATGAGTGTTCAACAGCTCATTATTTATTTAATTAAAAACATCATATTATATTAAATTACTCCAATTATATATATACTGTCATTAATGTTGTTGCAAGCCATAAATGTTTCCTACTTTATGTGGTGGAATAATATATTTTTCAGTTTGACACAGTTTAATTTAAAAATATCTTCCCTTTAAATTGTAAAACTTCAACATTATTACTGTGATAAGCACCCACTAGCAAAGCGGCGAATTAGCCGGCGGCTAACCCCACTAACCTCCGCGTTAGCTCAAGGCTAACTGCCGCGGCTAATTCGTGTTTAACTCCCGCGGGTCCGCGGTTAAATCCCGGTTAGCTAGCGGTTAGCTAGCGGTTAGCTCGAGGCTAACTCCGCGGTTGAGTCCGCGGCGTTAAGGTAGCGGCTAGCTAGCTCCGTTAGCTCCGCTAGCTTGCTAACATACATGCGCTATGCTGGAAGGCTAGTCGTCGGCTAAATCACTGGGCGGCTAGTCGTTAGCGTCTGTTAGCAGTTAAGCTATTCACTGACCTAATGAGATGAAGGAAACGGGTCAGGGATGTTGTGTCAGGAGTTTCAGCAAAGCAGCCAGATATAATTTGTGTTTAAAATAAAGGAAAAGGTCAAACATGAAGTTGTCATTCAGTCAATGACAAGAGCTATAGCTAAGAGGCCCAGCAGATGTGTGAAAGCACCATGGGAGACAGGTATGGTTTGGGGGGTTTTAATGTTTTGGCAGATCCTGTTTTCCACTGGGAGCTTAAATAGCACTGACGCGCTAGCTGCTCTGCTTTCTCTGTCTGTCATTTTACACACGCATGTTCAAATTAAGTGCTAAGAACTACTAAAATGGCTGCCTAATGTTAGCATTAGGTTAATGCATGTCTTTAATTTTTAGTGGCAAGACATTAGTGGCTAGCTATTCGCTAACATGCTAATGGTGCCACTAATGCTACCACCAATTTCTACCACTAAAAATTAGCATTAGCCGCTAATGGTAGCAATTAACATGACCCGCTAGCCACTAATTTTAACATTGGTTTAGTGTTAGCATGTCTTTTAAGCCACTAAAAATTAAATACATGCTAATTGCTAACATGCTAATTGCTAATATGCTATTCGCTAACATGCTAATGCTGCCACTAATGCTACCACCAATTTCTTGCCACTAAAAAGTAGCATTAGCCGCTAATGTTAGCAATTAACATGACGCGCTAGCCAATGACAGACAGACACCTGTCATTGTTCAACTTAGGTGCCAAAAGCCAAAATGGCTGCCCCACATACCAGTTACTTATGTCAGTTGGAAGTTTCCCGCCTCTTTCTGTGGAGACCCTCCTCTTCTGCTGCGTGTGAGCGTGTGTATGCCCGTTGGGGCCTTGTTGTCACGGTTACCAGTTTGAATTTCAGTTAGAAGATGGCTAGAGGGAGAGAAAATGCTGAAACGAACCTCCTCGAACAGGAAGGCCTTGTGGCCAAACCGTGTTTCCAATCATTGAACCGACTTCACTTTGGGCATCTTGAGTCTTTCCTGAACGTCTAGATATGCAGTTTTTGGGCAAAATGAAGAAATGTGAGCTATAAAGAGCGATTCAAAGAAAGGATTGCTTCTGCTTTGCTCCAGAAATTTAACATGGCAGTCTATGAAGCTGTGGATGGGAGTTGCTGGCGCATCTTTGCGTCTCACGCCAAAACTATAAGACTTTACAGCTTTAGCAGACGAATTTGAGCGAGAAGACAAATTTTCCTACGTTTCTATGTATAAATTATATCTGAGGTGTGAAATTTGTGGCCACGGGAGCAGTTTCTGTTTTATTTTTTGCCTAATTTTCTTCTCTCCTCCTCACTCTAGCTGATGATGTCATCCACTCTGGCACAAACATTCCGCGCAATACACACCCATTATAAACCCTGAAATTTGAGTAAAAACCTACACAACTCTGAGGCTTCATAGTTTAAAAACGGTAAAAGGAGTCGATAAGTGAAGTGAATCGCTGAAGAGAAGGCAAGAGTACCTACGTTTTAAAATTTAAATGGAGTCTCTCGGTGAAAGTATGCCAGAGCAGTTGATTGTTGAAAATGTCTGTTGATTTTTTTTTTTTTTCGGGCTTCTCCATTCATTTCAATGGGAAATTTTCTGCGGTTTTTCGCGAATAAATTCGCGAAAAACTCGTCAATCCCTTATAAAAGTAATAGCACGGGATTCGGGATCAAAACACACGTTTTGATATATCATGTGTTGGGGTCCTCTCGCCGGTTCGGGCCGCATTAATCGGCGAAAAAGGGCGGAAAATGAATAATAAGTAAAAATAAAACTGCAAAGAAACACGCAGAAGATCAATAGTGGCCTCGTGCCTATGGCACGAGGCCACTCCTCCCATAGCTTGCTATGGGAGGAGTGGCCTCGTGTCATAGGCACTCGGCACTAACTAGAAAATTCCCGCGGAAATTTTTGAAGTGCCGAGTGGGCTGTTGCCGGGGTTGTGTATTGAAAAAGCACACCTCAAATAGTAATTTTTAACATGTATATTTACACACATGAGCCACTAATTCTAGCATTAGCCACAAATGTTAGCACGCTAGCTACTCATGGCAGTAAAGCATTAACCACAAACGTTAGCAATTAGCATGATGAGCTAGCCACTAATTTTAGCATTGGCTTAGTGTGGTATAGCTTCACAATACCCTCAAATAGTAATTTTTAACATGTATATTTACACACATGAGTCACTAATTCTAGCATAAGCTGCTAATGTTAGCAATTAGCATGATGCGCTAGCCACTAATTTTAGCATTGGCTTAGTGTGGTATAGCTTCACAATACCCTCAAATAGTAATTTTTAACATGTATATTTACACACATGAACCACTAATTCTAGCATAAGCTGCTAATGTTAGCAATTAGCATGATGCGCTAGCCACTAATTTTAGCATTGGCTTAGTGTGGTATAGCTTCACAATACCCTCAAATAGTAATTTTTAACATGTATATTTACACACATGAGCCACTAATTCTAGCATTAGCCATTAATGTTAGCAATTAGCATGTCTTTACTACCACGAGCGGCTCGCACGCTAGCTACTCATGGCAGTAAAGCATTAACCACAAATGTTAGCAATTAGCATGTCTTTACTACCACGAGCGGCTGGCACGCTAGCTACTCATGGCAGTAAAGCATTAACCACAAATGTTAGCAATTAGCATGATTCGCTAGCCACTAATTTTAGCATTGGCTTCGTGTGGTATAGCTTCACAATACCCTCAAATAGTAATTTTTAACATGTATATTTACACACATGAGCCACTAATTCTAGCATTAGCCACAAATGTTAGCAAATAGCATGTCTTTACATGCAGTCAAGCATTAGCCGCAAATGTTAGCAATTAGCATGTCTTTACTACCACGAGCGGCTAGCACGCTAGCTACTCATGGCAGTAAAGCGTTAACCACAAATGTTAGCAATTAGCATGTCTTTACTACCATGAGCAGCTAGCACGCTGGCTGCTCTTGGTAGTAAAGCATTAGCCACTAATGTTAGCAATTAGCATGTCTTTACTCCCATGAGCAGCAGCTATAACAAAAAGCACAACTCAAATAGTCATTTAAGGCCTGGTTCCTTCTGACTGGATGGGTGTGAGTTTGATGTCATGCAGGGTACAACAAACCAAACAGGATGAGGAGGATGCAGTAGGCCTGGCTGAGAGAGCGAGACACTGAGAAGGGTCGTCCTTTATGCCCTTCTACAAACTGAAGGGCAGGTACAGGCAGCAGAGCCCTCCCAGCTCCACCTGAAAGCCAGCATCAAATAAGGAAGAGAGTGGGAGGGATCGTCACACCCCCACCTTTAAGAGGGGCATCCTCACTAGGATCCCCAGACAAAGAACGAGCAAATCGTAACAATTGATCGTTAATCATAATAATTTCAACAATAAAACTCATTACTCCTACCTGAGCAATAGTTTAACAGTTTACGGCACAGTCTTACAGTTAGAAAAACATCAATATTAAACTTAACACATCCAGGCTGTAACAAGGAATCAGCGATGAAGTGAAGACCTTCAAATTGTCCTGTTAGTCCAGCTCTTTGTCTCATGTTGGACGTCACTGCAGTCTGTCTGGATCAGCTGGAGGAAAACTATATGCAGACAAATAGACATGTCAAATAATGTTATGTAACATACTGAATATAACTCTTATGAGTGTTCAACAGCTCATTATTTATTTCATTAAAAACATCATATTATATTAAATTACTCCAATTATATATATATACTATCATTAATGTTGTTACAAGCCATAAACGTTTCGTACTTTATGTGATGGAATAATATATTTTTCAGTTTGACACAGTTTTAGTGGCTAACCCCACTAGCCTCCACGTTAGCTCGCGGCAAACTCCCGCGGGTCTGCGGTTAAATCCCGGTTAGCTCGCGGTTAAGTCCCGGTTAGCTCGCGGTTAAATCCCGGTTAGCTTGCCGTTAGCTCGAGGCTAGCTCGCGGTTAGCTCGAGGCTAACTCCGCGGTTTAGTCTCCCCATTGTAACAGTCTGAGAGTCCCTAATGTTTTGTCAGTCTGTGTCTGTAATGCTATAGTGGGAGGGGAGGTGGGGGGGTTGGAGTGGGGGGGTCATAGTGTCAGGTTCTGGCTCCCTACTATAGTCCTGTAATGGGTTTAGGGGGTCATAATGTTTTGGCAGTCTATTACTGTAATGCTTAAATGGAGTGGAGGGGGGTCATAGTGTCAGATTCTGCAGCCCAACTATAGTACTGTAATGGCTTAAGTGGTCATAATGTTTTGGCAGTCTGTGTCTGTAATGCTATAGTGGGAGGGGGGGTGGGGGGGGTTGGAGTGGGGGGGTCATAATGTCAGGTTCTGGCCCCCTACAGTACTGCAGTAATGGTTTGAGGGGGTTTTAATGTTTTGGCAGATCATGTTTTCCAGCAGCTGCGTGTGTGAACGTGTGTAAGCTGGTTGGGGTCTGGTTGTCATGGCTACCAGGGTCAACTGCTCCTGTCAGAATGTCAGTTGGAAGACGGGGAGAGAGAGAGAAAATGCTGAAAAAACGCCTCGAACAGGAAGGACTTGTGGCCAAACCGTATTTCCAATCATTGAACCGACTTAACTTTGGGCATCTTGAGGCTTTCCTGAACGTCTACATATGCAATTTGTGGGTAAAATGAAGAAATGTGACCTATTTAAAGCGATTCAAAAAAGGTTACTTCTGCTTTCCTCCAGAAATTTCCCTGCCTTTTTAACATGGCAGTCTATGGAGCTGTGGATGGGTGTTGCTGGCGCATCTTTGTGTCTGACGCCAAAACTATAAGACTTACAGCTTTAGCAGACGGATATGAGTGAGAAGACAAATTTTCCTACGTTTCTATGTATAAATTATGTCTGTCGTGTGAAATTTGTGGCCATGGGAGCAGTTTCTGTACAGTTTTTTGACTAATTTTCTTCTCTCCTCCTCACTCTAGCTGATGATGTCATCCACTCTAGCACAAACATTCCGCGCAATACACACCCATTATAAACCCTGAAATTTGAGTAAAAACCTACACAACTCTGAGGCTTCATAGTTTAAAAACGGTAAAAGTTGTCGACAAGTGAAGTGAATCTCTGAAGAGAAGGCAAGAGTACCTACGTTTTAAAGTTCAAATGAAGTCTCTCGGTTAAAGTATGCCAGAGCAGTTCATTGTTGAAAATGTCTGTTGATTTATTTATTTTTTCGGGCTTCTCCATTCATTTCAATGGGAAATTTATCGCGGTTTTTCGCGAATAAATTCGCGAAAAACTCACGAATCCCTTATAAAAGTAATAGCACGGGATTCGGGATCAAAACACACGTTTTGATATATCATGTGTTGGGGTCCTCTCGCCGGTTCGGGCCGCATTAATCGGCGAAAAAGGGCGGAAAATGAATAATAAGTAAAAAAAATAAAACTGCAAAGAAACACGCAGAAGATCAATAGTGGCCTCGTGCCTATGGCACGAGGCCACTCCTCCCATAGCTTGCTATGGGAGGAGTGGCCTCGTGTCATAGGCACTCGGCACTAACTAGAAAATTCCCGCAGGAAATTTTGAGAGTGCCGAGTGGGCTGTTGCCGGGGTTCTGTATTGAAAAAGCACACCTCAAATAGTATTTTTTAACATGTATATTTACACACATGAGCCACTAATTCTAGCATTAGCCACAAATGTTAGCACGCTAGCTACTCATGGCAGTAAAGCATTAACCACAAACGTTAGCAATTAGCATGATGAGCTAGCCACTAATTTTAGCATTGGCTTAGTGTGGTATAGCTTCACAATACCCTCAAATAGTAATTTTTAACATGTATATTTACACACATGAGTCACTAATTCTAGCATAAGCTGCTAATGTTAGCAATTAGCATGATGCGCTAGCCACTAATTTTAGCATTGGCTTAGTGTGGTATAGCTTCACAATACCCTCAAATAGTAATTTTTAACATGTATATTTACACACATGAACCACTAATTCTAGCATAAGCTGCTAATGTTAGCAATTAGCATGATGCGCTAGCCACTAATTTTAGCATTGGCTTAGTGTGGTATAGCTCCACAATACCCTCAAATAGTAATTTTTAACATGTATATTTACACACATGAGCCACTAATTCTAGCATTAGCCATAAATGTTAGCAATTAGCATGTCTTTACTACCACGAGCGGCTCGCACGCTAGCTACTCATGGCAGTAAAGCATTAACCACAAATGTTAGCAATTAGCATGTCTTTACTACCACGAGCGGCTGGCACGCTAGCTACTCATGGCAGTAAAGCATTAACCACAAATGTTAGCAATTAGCATGATTCGCTAGCCACTAATTTTAGCATTGGCTTCGTGTGGTATAGCTTCACAATACCCTCAAATAGTAATTTTTAACATGTATATTTACACACATGAGCCACTAATTCTAGCATTAGCCACAAATGTTAGCAAATAGCATGTCTTTACATGCAGTCAAGCATTAGCCGCAAATGTTAGAATTAGCATGTCTTTACTACCACGAGCGGCTAGCACGCTAGCTACTCATGGCAGTAAAGCGTTAACCACAAATGTTAGCAATTAGCATGTCTTTACTACCATGAGCAGCAGCTATAACAAAAAGCACAACTCAAATAGTCATTTAAGGCCTGGTTCCTTCTGACTGGATGGGTGTGAGTTTGATGTCATGCAGGGTACAACAAACCAAACAGGATGAGGAGGATGCAGTAGGCCTGGCTGAGAGAGCGAGACACTGAGAAGGGTCGTCCTTTATGCCCTTCTACAAACTGAAGGGCAGGTACAGGCAGCAGAGCCCTCCCAGCTCCACCTGAAAGCCAGCATCAAATAAGGAAGAGAGTGGGAGGGATCGTCACACCCCCACCTTTAAGAGGGGCATCCTCACTAGGATCCCCAGACAAAGAACGAGCAAATCGTAACAATTGATCGTTAATCATAATAATTTCAACAATAAAACTCATTACTCCTACCTGAGCAATAGTTTAACAGTTTACGGCACAGTCTTACAGTTAGAAAAACATCAATATTAAACTTAACACATCCAGGCTGTAACAAGGAATCAGCGATGAAGTGAAGACCTTCAAATTGTCCTGTTAGTCCAGCTCTTTGTCTCATGTTGGACGTCACTGCAGTCTGTCTGGATCAGCTGGAGGAAAACTATATGCAGACAAATAGACATGTCAAATAATGTTATGTAACATACTGAATATAACTCTTATGAGTGTTCAACAGCTCATTATTTATTTCATTAAAAACATCATATTATATTAAATTACTCCAATTATATATATATACTATCATTAATGTTGTTACAAGCCATAAACGTTTCGTACTTTATGTGATGGAATAATATATTTTTCAGTTTGACACAGTTTTAGTGGCTAACCCCACTAGCCTCCACGTTAGCTCGCGGCAAACTCCCGCGGGTCTGCGGTTAAATCCCGGTTAGCTCGCGGTTAAGTCCCGGTTAGCTTGCGGTTAAATCCCGGTTAGCTTGCCGTTAGCTCGAGGCTAGCTCGCGGTTAGCTCGAGGCTAACTCCGCGGTTTAGTCTCCCCATTGTAACAGTCTGAGAGTCCCTAATGTTTTGTCAGTCTGTGTCTGTAATGCTATAGTGGGAGGGGAGGTGGGGGGGTTGGAGTGGGGGGGTCATAGTGTCAGGTTCTGGCTCCCTACTATAGTCCTGTAATGGGTTTAGGGGGTCATAATGTTTTGGCAGTCTATTACTGTAATGCTTAAATGGAGTGGAGGGGGGTCATAGTGTCAGATTCTGGCTCCCTACTATAGTCCTGTAATGGCTTAAGTGGTCATAATGTTTTGGCAGTCTGTGTCTGTAATGCTATAGTGGGAGGGGGGGTGGGGGGGGTTGGAGTGGGGGGGTCATAATGTCAGGTTCTGGCCCCCTACAGTACTGCAGTAATGGTTTGGGGGGGTTTTAATGTTTTGGCAGATCATGTTTTCCAGCAGCTGCGTCTGTGAACGTGTGTAAGCTGGTTGGGGTCTGGTTGTCATGGCTACCAGGGTCAACTGCTCCTGTCAGAATGTCAGTTGGAAGACGGGGAGAGAGAGAGAAAATGCTGAAAAATCGCCTCGAACAGGAAGGACTTGTGGCCAAACCGTATTTCCAATCATTGAACCGACTTAACTTTGGGCATCTTGAGGCTTTCCTGAACGTCTACATATGCAATTTGTGGGTAAAATGAAGAAATGTGACCTATTTAAAGCGATTCAAAGAAAGGTTACGTCTGCTTTCCTCCAGAAATTTCCCTGCCTTTTTAACATGGCAGTCTATGGAGCTGTGGATGGGTGTTGCTGGCGCATCTTTGTGTCTGACGCCAAAACTATAAGACTTACAGCTTTAGCAGACGGATATGAGTGAGAAGACAAATTTTCCTACGTTTCTATGTATAAATTATGTCTGTCGTGTGAAATTTGTGGCCATGGGAGCAGTTTCTGTGCAGTTTTTTGACTAATTTTCTTCTCTCCTCCTCACTCTAGCTGATGATGTCATCCACTCTAGCACAAACATTCCGCGCAATACACACCCATTATAAACCCTGAAATTTGAGTAAAAACCTACACAACTCTGAGGCTTCATAGTTTAAAAACGGTAAAAGTTGTCGATAAGTGAAGTGAATCTCTGAAGAGAAGGCAAGAGTACCTACGTTTTAAAGTTCAAATGAAGTCTCTCGGTTAAAGTATGCCAGAGCAGTTCATTGTTGAAAATGTCTGTTGATTTATTTATTTTTTCGGGCTTCTCCATTCATTTCAATGGGAA
Organism: Chelon labrosus; assembly: GCF_963514085.1. Lineage (NCBI taxonomy): Eukaryota > Metazoa > Chordata > Actinopteri > Mugiliformes > Mugilidae > Chelon > Chelon labrosus. Next base: position 1,909,661 of record NC_140351.1, on the reverse strand, counting down.
ATTTATCGCGGTTTTTCGCGAATAAATTCGCGAAAAACTCACGAATCCCTTATAAAAGTAATAGCACGGGATTCGGGATCAAAACACACGTTTTGATATATCATGTGTTGGGGTCCTCTCGCCGGTTCGGGCCGCATTAATCGGCGAAAAAGGGCGGAAAATGAATAATAAGTAAAAACTAGAAATTTCCCGCAGGAAATTTTGAGAGTGACTCGAGGGCTGCTGCCGGGGTTATTAAAAAAAGAAAAGGAAAAAGATGTTAGCATTACCATTACTAATGTTGGCATTACCATTTGCCACGCTAACGCGCGGCGCTGACGCACTAAACTAGGCTAAGGGTAGAGATTAGCACAGTCACGCACACACACAATAGAAAACATTCAGCTCAGATGTACACACAGAGCAAGCAGAGTGACAGTCACCTCAAAAAATGTCTTGCTTTACCTCTCTGTTACTGCCTGTCTGTCTTTTACCCTCTCTCTGTCTCTTTCTTTGTTATTTACTTAAATAAACTGAAATTAACTGCCAAGGACTACAAAAATGGCTGCAGCTGTGGCCCTGGCCTGAGGCTGCCATGGTGACTCTGCTGGTTGCCATGACTACTCACAGACACAGGAGAGGAGAAGGAAGAAATTTTGATTTTTTGCCCTCTGACAGTCCTCGCATTTGGGCTCACTGAGGCAAAACCAAAGCTCACATCAGAAAAAAAAAACAGACAGTGATTGGCAGGAGAAGTTCCCGAACACACTGATGTAATTTTGGTGTCTCTGGAGTAAATATTGTGGAAACTGTGGCGAGTATAAGAAGAGGGTGGATTCAGCTTTCCTCGAAAATCAGCTTCATATTTTGAATGGGAGTTTATTGGCAGTTGGAGCGGGACACTCCTCACTCTGGGGCACGCCATTCAAATTCAGAAAATGTCTCGTCTTAGGCGAGCACATTGTATGAATCAGGACAAGTTCCTCTACAAAAGTGGAAAAAATCTAATGTCTACGATGTAAGATGTGCCCAGGAGCAGCGTGGAAAGAGAAAAATTTCAGTGAATTTCAGACAGCCTCTACCACTCTAGCCTCTGAGGTCTCCCACTCTAGGCCGAACATTCCACGCAATACACACCCATTATAAACTCAGAAATTTCACATGATTGATCACGATGATTGACGAGTGATTGATCGAAAAGTATAAAAGATATCAAAAATCTGAATAGAATTTTTATAGAGGACAAATTTACCTACATTTTAAAGTTTAAATGAAGTCTCTAGGTGAAATTTTGCGGGAGGAGTTAGCTTTTGAAAATGCCCCTCAAAAGTGTCAGTTTTCTCGTTTTTTCGCAGTTTCCCATTCATTTCAATGGGACGAATTTCGCAGTTTTTCGCGAATAAATTCGCGAAAAATTCGTGGATTCCTTATAAAAGTAATAGCACACCGATCCCGATAAAGGCGCACGTTTTGATGTAATTTTTGTCGGTGTCGCCCCAAAATTGCGGGGCGAGTTTGAGACCGAAAAAAGGTACGGAAGATGAATAATAATATAGAAGAAACACGCAGAAGAACAATAGTGTCTCGTGGCTTCGCCACGAGACACGACTCCCCATATAGCTTAGAGCTATATGGGGAGTCGTGTCTCGTGCGTAGCCTCGAGTCACTAACTAGAAAATTCCCGCGGAAATTTTTGAAGTGCCGAGTGGGCTGTTGCCGGGGTTCTGTATTGAAAAAGCACACCTCAAATAGCCACAAATGTTAGCAATTAGCATGTCTTTACATGCAGTCAAGCATTAGCCGCTAATGTTAGCAATTAGCATGTCTTTACTACCATGAGCAGCTGGCACGCTGGATGCTCTTGGTAGTAAAGCATTAGCCACTAATGTTAGCAATTAGCATGTCTTTACTAAGTAGCATGTCTTTACTACCATGAGCAGCAGCTATAACAAAAAGCACAACTCAAATAGTCATTTAAGGCCTGGTTCCTACTGACAGGATGGGTGTGAGTTTGATGTCATGCAGGGTACAACAAACCAAACAGGATGAGGAGGATGCAGTAGGCCTGGCTGAGAGAGAGAGACACTGATAAGGGTCGTCCTTTATGCTTCGCCTTCTACAAACTGAAGGACAGGTACAGGCAGCAGACCCCTCCCAGCTCCACCTGAAAGCCAGCATCAAATAAGGAAGAGAGCGAGACGGATCGTCACACCCCCACCTTTAAGAGGGGTGTCCTCACTAGGATCCCCAGACAAAGAACAGCAAATCGTGATAATTGATCGTTAATCATAATAATTTTAACAATAAAACTCATTACTCCTGCCTGAGCAATAGTTTAACAGTTCACGGCACAGTCTTACAGTTAGAAAAACATCAATATTAAACTTAACACATCCAGGCTGTAACAAGGAATCAGCGATGAAGTGAAGACCTTCAAATTGTCCTGTGAGTCCAGCTCTTCGTCTCACGTTGGACGTCACTGCAGTCTGTCTGGATCAGCTGGAGGAATACTATACGCAGACAAATAGACCTGTCAAATAATGTTATGTAACATACTTAATATAACTCTTATGAGTGTTCAACAGCTCATTATTTATTTAATTAAAAACATCATATATTAAATTACTCCAATTATATATATATACTGTCATTAATGTTGTTGCAAGCCATAAATGTTTCCTACTTTATGTGGTGGAATAATATATTTTTCAGTTTGACACAGTTTAATTTAAAAATATCTTCCCTTTAAATTGTAAAACGTCAACATTATTACTGTGATAAGCTCCCGCGAGCAACGCGGCGAATTAGCCGGCGGCTAACCCCACTAGCCTCCGCATTAGCTCACGGCTAACCACCGCGGCTAATTCGTGTTTAACTCCCGCGGGTCTGCGGTTAAATCCCGGTTAGCTAGCGGTTAGCTAGCGGTTAGCTCGAGGCTAACTCCGCGGTTGAGTCCGCGGCGTTAAGGTAGCGGCTAGCTAGCTCCGTTAGCTCCGCTAGCTCGCTAACATACATGAGCTATGGTGGACGGCTAGTCGTTAGCGTCTGTTAGCAGTTTAGCTATTCACTGACCTAATAAGATGAAGGAAACGGGTCAGGGATGTTGTGTCAGGAGTTTCAGCAAAGCAGCCAGATATAATTTGTGTTTAAAATAAAGAAAAAAGGTCAAACATGACTGAGAAGTTGTCATTCAGTCAATGAGAAGAGCAATAGCTAAGAGGCCCAGCAGCTGTGTGAAAGCACCAAGGGAGACAGGGATGGTTTGGGGGGTTTTAATGTTTTGGCAGATCCTGTTTTCCACTGGGAGCTTAAATAGTGGCTAGCGCTGACGCGCTAGCTGCTCTGCTTTCTCTGTCTGTCATTTTACACACGCAGATTCAAATTAAGTGCTAAGAACTACTAAAATGGCTGCCTAATGTTAGCATTAGGTTAATGCATGTCTTTAATTTTTAGTGGCAAGAAATTAGTGGCTAGCTATTCGCTAACATGCTAATGGTGCCACTAATGCTACCACCAATTTCTACCACTAAAAATTAGCATTAGCCGCTAATGGTAACAATTAACATGACGCGCTAGCCACTAATTTTAACATTGGTTTAGTGTTAGCATGTCTTTTAAGCCACTAAAAATTAAATACATGCTAATTGCTAACATGCTAATTGCTAATATGCTATTCGCTAACATGCTAATGCTGCCACTAATGCTACCACCAATTTCTTGCCACTAAAAAGTAGCATTAGCCGCTAATGGTAACAATTAACATGACGCGCTAGCCACTAATTTTAACATTGGTTTAGTGTTAGCATGTCTTTTAAGCCACTAAAAATTAAATACATGCTAATTGCTAACATGCTAATTGCTAATATGCTATTCGCTAACATGCTAATGCTGCCACTAATGCTACCACCAATTTCTTGCCACTAAAAAGTAGCATTAGCCGCTAATGTTAGCAATTAACATGACGCGCTAGCCAATGACAGACAGACACCTGTCATTGTTCAACTTAGGTGCCAAAAGCCAAAATGGCTGCCCCACATACCAGTTACTTATGTCAGTTGGAAGTTTCCCGCCTCTTTCTGTGGAGACCCTCCTCTTCTGCTGCGTGTGAGCGTGTGTATGCCCGTTGGGGCCTTGTTGTCACGGTTACCAGTTTGAATTTCAGTTAGAAGATGGCTAGAGGGAGAGAAAATGCTGAAACAAACCTCCTCGAACAGGAAGGCCTTGTGGCCAAACCGTGTTTCCAATCATTGAACCGACTTCACTTTGGGCATCTTGAGTCTTTCCTGAACGTCTAGATATGCAGTTTGTGGGTAAAATGAAGAAATGTGAGCTATAAAGAGCGATTCAAAGAAAGGATTGCTTCTGCTTTGCTCCAGAAATTTAACATGGCAGTCTATGAAGCTGTGGATGGGTGTTGCTGGCGCATCTTTGCGTCTCACGCCAAAACTATAAGACTTTACAGCTTTAGCAGACGAATTTGAGCGAGAAGACAAATTTTCCTACGTTTCTATGTATAAATTATATCTGAGGTGTGAAATTTGTGGCCACGGGAGCAGTTTCTGTTTTATTTTTTGCCTATTTTCTTCTCTCCTCCTCACTCTACCTGCCACTCTAGCACCAACATTCCGCGCAATACACACCCATTATAAACCCTGAAATTTGAGTAAAAACCTACACAACTCTGAGGCTTCATAGTTTAAAAACGGTAAAAGTTGTCGATAAGTGAAGTGAATCGCTGAAGAGAAGGCAAGAGTACCTACGTTTTAAAATTTAAATGGAGTCTCTCGGTGAAAGTATGCCAGAGCAGTTCATTGTTGAAAATGTCTGTTGATTTTTTTTTTTTTTCGGGCTTCTCCATTCATTTCAATGGGAAATTTCTCGCGGTTTTTCGCGAATAAATTCGCGAAAAACTCGTCAATCCCTTATAAAAGTAATAGCACGGGATTCGGGATCAAAACACACGTTTTGATATATCATGTGTTGGGGTCCTCTCGCCGGTTCGGGCCGCATTAATCGGCGAAAAAGGGCGGAAAATGAATAAGTAAAAATAAAACTGCAAAGAAACACGCAGAAGATCAATAGTGGCCTCGTGCCTATGGCACGAGGCCACTCCTCCCATAGCTTGCTATGGGAGGAGTGGCCTCGTGTCATAGGCACTCGGCACTAATAAAACTGCAAAGAAACACGCAGAAGATCAATAGTGGCCTCGTGCCTATGGCACGAGGCCACTCCTCCCATAGCTTGCTATGGGAGGAGTGGCCTCGTGTCATAGGCACTCGGCACTAATAAAACTGCAAAGAAACACGCAGAAGATCAATAGTGGCCTCGTGCCTATGGCACGAGGCCACTCCTCCCATAGCTTGCTATGGGAGGAGTGGCCTCGTGTCATAGGCACTCGGCACTAACTAGAAAATTCCCGCAGGAAATTTTGAGAGTGCCGAGTGGGCTGTTGCCGGGGTTCTGTATTGAAAAAGCACACCTCAAATAGTAATTTTTAACATGTATATTTACACACATGAGCCACTAATTCTAGCATTAGCCACAAATGTTAGCAATTAGCATGTCTTTACATGCAGTCAAGCATTAGCCGCTAATGTTAGCAATTAGCATGATGCGCTAGCCACTAATTTTAGCATTGGCTTCGTGTGGTATAGCTTCACAATACCCTCAAATAGTAATTTTTAACATGTATATTTACACACATGAGCCACTAATTCTAGCATTAGCCACAAATGTTAGCAAATAGCATGTCTTTACATGCAGTCAAGCATTAGCCGCAAATGTTAGCAATTAGCATGTCTTTACTACCACGAGCGGCTAGCACGCTAGCTACTCATGGCAGTAAAGCGTTAACCACAAATGTTAGCAATTAGCATGTCTTTACTACCATGAGCAGCTAGCACGCTGGCTGCTCTTGGTAGTAAAGCATTAGCCACTAATGTTAGCAATTAGCATGTCTTTACTCCCATGAGCAGCAGCTATAACAAAAAGCACAACTCAAATAGTCATTTAAGGCCTGGTTCCTTCTGACTGGATGGGTGTGAGTTTGATGTCATGCAGGGTACAACAAACCAAACAGGATGAGGAGGATGCAGTAGGCCTGGCTGAGAGAGCGAGACACTGAGAAGGGTCGTCCTTTATGCCCTTCTACAAACTGAAGGGCAGGTACAGGCAGCAGAGCCCTCCCAGCTCCACCTGAAAGCCAGCATCAAATAAGGAAGAGAGTGGGAGGGATCGTCACACCCCCACCTTTAAGAGGGGCATCCTCACTAGGATCCCCAGACAAAGAACGAGCAAATCGTAACAATTGATCGTTAATCATAATAATTTCAACAATAAAACTCATTACTCCTACCTGAGCAATAGTTTAACAGTTTACGGCACAGTCTTACAGTTAGAAAAACATCAATATTAAACTTAACACATCCAGGCTGTAACAAGGAATCAGCGATGAAGTGAAGACCTTCAAATTGTCCTGTTAGTCCAGCTCTTTGTCTCATGTTGGACGTCACTGCAGTCTGTCTGGATCAGCTGGAGGAAAACTATATGCAGACAAATAGACATGTCAAATAATGTTATGTAACATACTGAATATAACTCTTATGAGTTATTTCATTAAAAACATCATATTATATTAAATTACTCCAATTATATATATATACTATCATTAATGTTGTTACAAGCCATAAACGTTTCCTACTTTATGTGATGGAATAATATATTTTTCAGTTTGACACAGTTTTAGTGGCTAACCCCACTAGCCTCCACGTTAGCTCGCGGCAAACTCCCGCGGGTCTGCGGTTAAATCCCGGTTAGCTCGCGGTTAAGTCCCGGTTAGCTCGCGGTTAAATCCCGGTTAGCTTGCCGTTAGCTCGAGGCTAGCTCGCGGTTAGCTCGAGGCTAACTCCGCGGTTTAGTCTCCCCATTGTAACAGTCTGAGAGTCCCTAATGTTTTGTCAGTCTGTGTCTGTAATGCTATAGTGGGAGGGGAGGTGGGGGGGTTGGAGTGGGGGGGTCATAGTGTCAGGTTCTGGCTCCCTACTATAGTCCTGTAATGGGTTTAGGGGGTCATAATGTTTTGGCAGTCTATTACTGTAATGCTTAAATGGAGTGTGGGGGGGGGGGTCATAGTGTCAGATTCTGCAGCCCAACTATAGTACTGTAATGGCTTAAGTGGTCATAATGTTTTGGCAGTCTGTGTCTGTAATGCTATAGTGGGAGGGGGGGTGGGGGGGGTTGGAGTGGGGGGGTCATAATGGCCAACTAAAATCAGAAAATATGAGCCAGCTCTTGTGCTAAACAAATGCAACAGTTACAATGTTACAATGCTACAACAATAGTGAATAAAAGTAAGAAAAAAACATTATAAAAGATGACGTTTCTTTACATATTTTGTAGCATTGTCTGTAGGTTTGCAAAGGGGGTCCCCGGCCAGAAGCTAATGCTGTTTGGGGGGCCTTGGCATGAAAAAGTTTGGGAACCCCTGGACTAAACCACAGACGAAGAAAACAAACTTTGCCGTTAAGATCCTCAGTGTGAATCAGTAGATTATCAGCCTATGTCTGCAGTTTAGAGTCACCACAACTTTACCATCATATTCATCTCAATAGTCAAATAAAATATTGAGGCTGACCTCAGAGTCTCCAGTTTATAGTCTGGACTCTCCACAAGATCACGAAGATGCTTCACATCTGAATCCTTCAGGAAGTTTCCACTCAGGTCCAGATGTTTCAGATGGGAGGGGTTGGACTTCAGAGCTGAGACCAGAGAATCACAGCTGATCTCTGACAACCAGCAGTTCTTTATTCTGAATAAAGAATAAAAGATGTAGATATTTTCTACAGATTCTGCTACAAACACTCATCTTGAACTAAAGGACATTTATAGACACTGGACAAACTTCTCTCCATCATAGACAACCCATCTCATCCACTACACCAGACTATAGAGGGACCGTGGAACTCATTCTCCAACAGATTGATCCAACTCCACTCACACAGTGAATGGTACAACTCACCTTCCTGTAACACATAACTCATGTTATTCATGTTAATGCACATTATTGCACCTTATTATTCCTACCTATGTATATAATATATATTTAATTGTGTCTCTATTCTTGTACATTTGTTCACATGGTAATTTTGTAGATTTTTTTTTACTTATGCTATTTCATTTTAATCTTATTTTATTTTATCTTTCTTTTAACTTGTGGTTCTCAAACGTATTTTCAATGTGCAACTATTTAACTATTTCCCTTGTGGATGATTCAAATCTAAGTCTAAGATTTATGGAGGAAAGTTCTGGATGAACATGAATTAGATTCAGTTGGTGATTAAACATATCAGATCTACAACAGTAACAGACAGTGAACTGACCTCAGAGTCTCCAGTCTACAGTCTGGACTCTCCAGAAAACCACACAGCTGCTTCACTCCTGAGTCCTTCAGACTGTTGATACCCAGGTCCAGATGTTTAAGTTGGGAGGGGTTGGACTTCAGAGCTGAGACCAGAGAATCACAGCTGATCTCTGACAAACTGCAGTAACTCAATCTGAATAAAGAATAAAATATGAATGAAATGTATTATGTGTTTCATCCTGACTCAGAGCAGCAGCCTTCTATCAGTCTGACTCAACAACATCAGTAACAGTCTGTGTATTTAGTTTTTATGTAGGGCTGAACGATTTGGGAAAATAATTGCAATTTTTTCTCCAATATTGCAATTGCGATTTAGTATGCAATTTTCTTATTTTATTTTTTATTTTATCCTATTTTTTCCCCCCAACAAAACATAATGAATGATTCAAATATGAACAACACAATATAAGATACATTTAGTGTAAAATGTTCTTTCCCAGAAGCTGGGCCTATTAGAATTAAATTAAAAGATGTATGACTTGAAATAAATGACATTTTTATTTAACTGCTCATTATAGAAACATCTGTGGCTTTGCCACTGTGCATTTAAAGGGGAACTACTGTTTTTTACAACCTGGACCTTATTTCTAGCATAAAATACCATCGTTTACTGATTAATATCACTTTGTTTCACTTGTTTCATTTGCACTTGTTGAGGAGATAATTAGATCAGTCTATATCCATATAGCGGGAGTGATCAGGGCATCGAAACGCAGCCTCTAAATAACATTATCTGCTGTGAAACCCGTTCATTTTGCTATTCCCCATTGAGTCTGGAATTACCTGTTATCATCATCACCCGGGGTCTGTACATTGACCTACAGACCCCGGGTGATGCCTTCTGACCTGGACGATGTCATGTCTGAGCGGCACCCACACGCGCTACAGTCGGCTTGTTTACCTGTAATTTGCTACTGCTATGGATCGTCCACAGCCCCAGAGTCAGACAAATATTCAGCCATGTTGCAAAAAACTAGCAGTAGCAAATTACACATAAACAAGCCGACCGGGTGTGCGTGCCGCACAAAGATGACATCGTCCAGGTCAGAAGACATCATCCGCATCGCACGTGTCACGAAGTGGTCACCTTGTAATCGCACAACTTGGGGGGAGAAATTGTGTTTTATCATATCGCAATATTGTCGCAAATGCAATTAATCGTTCAGCCCTATTTTTATGATCAGTGGAGAGGGGATTGGACTGTTGCACCAACGCAGCGCTTTATCAGGACCTGATGTTTTAAGATGGGAGGCCAGTTATAGTTTGGGGAATTTCAGTGATCTGTGAAATGTTCTGAGTAATAGTTGACGATGTATGATTATAATAAATGAGAAGACTCATCCTGGGTCTGTTAGTTTGGTGCAATAAACTCTTTGGAGTCAACATTGTTGTATGTTACTGAGAGAAGATTCTCCACCACAAGACATCATCATTGATTAAACCCAGTAACATGTAAAACCAATTGTAGCATCCCTTCACTGCTTCTCTCTGTGTTTAAAAACAGATATTAAAGTTTCAATGATAACTTTCAGTCTGGTATGATGTTGGTCCCTGATTGTATCTCTGACATGTTAACCCTCCTCCAGTAGAGCTCTGTTACTAATTCCTGGGTCGAGGCTAAAAACCAGAGGAGACTGAGCCTTTGTAGTCAGAGACCCTCGACTGAACATTTATCAACTAAAGAACATTTGACACATCAGTCAATGATTTCGACTGAATAAATAAAAAAACCTACAACAGCTCCAGTCAGTGAACTGACCTCAGAGTCTCCAGTCTACAGTTTGGACTCTCCAGTCCAGCAGACAGATGCTTCACTAATGAATTCTTCAGGAAATTATCACTCATGTCCAGCTCTGTCAGATAGGAAGGGTTGGACTTCAGAGCTGAGGCCACAACTTCACAGTGAGTCTCTGAGAGTCCACATCCAGTAAATCTGTGATTAGAAAACATATAAATCTGTTGTAAAATAAGATCATTTACATTCTAGATCCAGACTGAATAAGTATGAAATAGAGTGAGGTGATCATCTGATGAACATCTGATTGATTCTGTTAATGATCAGGACTCACCGAGCCTTTCTGCAGTTCCTCACAGCTGGGATCAGTCTCTGTCGTCCCTCCTCTGATGTGTTGTACTTCTTCAGATCCAACTCATCCAGAACCTCCTCTGACATCTGCAGCATGTAGGCCAGAGCTGAGCAGTGGATCAGAGAGAGTTTCTTCTTTGATCTGTTCTTTGACTTCAGGAACCCTTGGATCTCCTGATGAACTGAGAGGTCGTTCATCTCCATCAGACAGTGGAAAAGGTTGATGCTTCTGTCAGGAGACATTTTACTATTCCTCATCTTCTTCAGCTTGTTAATGGCTCCCTGAATGATTTCTGGACTGTTTCCTGTCTGACCCAGCAGACCTCCTAAAAGTCTCTGGTTGGACTCCAGAGAGAGGCCGTGAAGGAAGCGAACTAACAGGTCCAGGTGACCATTTTTACTGAGCAGGGATTTCTTCATGGTTCTATACAGGAAATTATCCAGAGACTTAGTGGAGACGCGATGATCTTTCTCCAGGAAGTCCTTCAGCACCTTTGTCTCCTTGTTAGTGTAACAGTGGAACATGTAGACTGCAGCCAGAAACTCCTGAACGCTCAGATGAACAAAGCAGTAGACTGATTTCTGGAAGATCACACTCTCTCTTTTGAAGATGTCTGTACAAACTCCTGAGTACACTGAGGCCTCTGTCACATCAAGACCACAGAGCTCCAGGTCTTCTTGGTAGAACATGATGTTTCCTTTCTCCAGATGTTCAAACGCCAGCCTCCCCAGCTTCAGAAGAACTTCCCTGTCAGCCTCCATCAGCTCCTGTGGACTCGTCTCATGTCCCTCACGGTACTTGTTCTTCTTCCTCTTTGTCTGAACCATCAAAAAGTGTGAGTACATGTCAGTCAGGGTCTTGGGCAGCTCTCCTCTCTGCTCTGTAGTCAACATGTGCTCCAGAACTGTAGCAGTGATCCAGCAGAAGACTGGGACTCCACACAGGATGTGGAGGCTCCTGGATGTCTTGATGTGGGAGATGATTCTGCTGGACAGCTCTTCATCACTGAACCTCCTCCTGAAGTACTCCTCCTTCTGGGCGTCAGTGAAGCCTCGTACTTCTGTTACCCTGTCAACACATGTAGGAGGGATCTGATTGGCTGCTGCAGGTCGGGAAGTGATCCAGACCAGATCCGAGGGAAGCAGTTCCCCCTTGATGAGGTTTGTCAGCAGCACGTTGACTGATGCCTTCTGTGTGACATCAGACACAACCTCACTGTTGTTGAAGTCCAATGAAAGTCTGCTTTCATCCAGGCCATCAAACATGAACAAAAGTTTACAGACAGACAGCTTCTCTGCTGTGACCTTCTGTAATGTTGGATGGAAAACATGGAGCAGCCTGAGAAGACTGTACTGCTCATCTTTGATCAAGTTCAGCTCCCTGAACGAAAGCACAATCACCACACTGACATCTTGGTTTTCCAAACCCTCTGCCCAGTCCAGAGTGAACTTCTGCACTGAGAAGGTTTTTCCAACACCAGCGACGCCGTTGGTCAGAACCACTCTGATGTGTCTCTGTTGGTCAGGTAAGGCTTTAAAGATGTCGTGGCACTTGATTGGAGTGTCATGGAGGGCCTTCATCTTGGAAGCTGTCTCAAGCTGCTTCACCTCATGTTGGGTATTAACCTCTTCACTCTGTCCCTCTGTGATGTAGAGCTCAGTGTAGATCCTGTTGAGGAGGGTTCCACTTCCTGTTACATCACTTCCTTCAGTCACAAGTTCACATCTCCTCCTCAGACTGATCTTATGTTCATGTAAAACCTCCTGCAGACCAACATCAGCTGGAAAAAAGAACAAAGGTGAGACAGAAAGAAAACAGTCATCCCTGTTTGAAGCCACAAAGAACAGAAAACTGACTTTAAATATTTTGTAAAGAGTTTTTTCTTCTCATAATAACTCATTTTTAGAGGGAACATTAGAAATGCTCTTTGTTCTATCAGTCTCTGAGGGGGCGTGTCAGTGTTTGATTGACAGCAGAGGCAGCTCGTCTGCAGCTCTTCATCTAACAGCTCACTGTGGTTGTTCCTTCCTCTCTGTAATATTTAAGACTGATCCACTAATAAAATGATGAGCAATATGTTCATCTCGTTTTTAACTGCACTAACAACAAAATACTACTAATCAGGTGACAAACATTTCCTCTGGCTGTTTCACAATAAAAGCCTCATAGTGGCTGGTCACAACAGGAACAGATTAATTTATATCAGCAATAATTAACAAAGCTCAGTTATGAGTAACATAAGGCTGGTATGTGAAGTGCAGGGAAAGAAAAGAGAATAAATAAAACTGTACGAAACTTATTTTATCAAGAGTCCATCAGCAGACAGATGTACAGTCTTACTTGTTCTGGATCTTTTTCCACACTGGGGACAGGAGGAGTCTCCTGATGAAGCAGACTGGTCCCAGTATGAGGTGATGCACTGTCTGCAGAACCTGTGTCCACAGCTGCTAGAGAATGGATCTTTCAGGACGTCCTGACACAAAGCACAGCTGGACAGCTGCTCCTCCACAGAAACATGACTCCTCTTCCTCTCTCTGTCAACACATTTCTTCATCACTAAAATCATTTGCAGACTGTCAACATTTGACATCACTGTCCAGAAGCTCAGACGCTCAGAAATACCATGAGTACTTCCTGCTTCTAAAACCCAGACTACGATCTTACCCACCTGCACTAAAACATCTGCATCATGACTAGAAATCTTTCAGCAGAACATTTCTGCTTCATCCTAAAATCATCATCTTCCATCAGGTCAGTTTACAGTAGAAACAGTCTCTTACTTTGTGTCTGAGGGTCCAAGTTCTTCACTGAAGCCTGAATCATTGGACCAGTCACTCTTCATAGACAGACAGCTGGATACTGTAGACTCTGCTCTCTGTCTGTGGTACTGACCTCTGCAGAAACAAATATGTTTTATTCTCATCAATCACTGATAAACTCTGAGATAAAGTCATTTCAGTAGCAGTAAACACACAAACTACAGCTGCTGCAGATAATGAGATGGTTTCATGTTTGTAACAGTCCTCTGAGATTAGATTACAGCTTTTCTAGGTGACTGACAGCTGTCAGAGAAGCTGAGAGGAGGACAGGACTCATTATCTATGTTTGAGTCACAAAAACCTTTTCAGAGTACTTTAGCAAAAATGAATCAACCATCAGAGACAGAAAATAAACTGTAACGGACAGAAGTGATTAAAATGAGTCATTATGAACAAGTTAGTAGTAGTTCTCTTACTTTGTGTCTGAGGGTCCAGGTTCTTCTCTGAAGTCTAGAGTTTTCCCTTTGGACCAGTCACTCTTCATAGACAGACAGCTGACTCTGTCCTCCTTTTCCTCCATCTTCTGGACTTCAGAAGGTAAACCAGAATCACTCAGTGAGTTTACATCAACTTCAGTTACAGTACTCCAGTTTGATCAGAGACTGATGAGAACTGCAGTTGTTATTAAAGATTTTCCTGTCAAGTTAAATAAACACTTGTTTATGTTAGAACATGGTCAGAATCCCATTCGTGACGATATTTCATTTATTAGCAGTCACAGAGTGCAGACCATTCCCATGATCAATAAACAATAACTCTGCACTATTGTATATAGTCACTGTACAAAACCCTGGTTTGGTGTATTTGTCTTATCCTATATTTTATGTGTACAGATTGACATTTATTTTTATTTTTTTTCCCCACTTATTTAAGTTGTTTCTGTACAAGAGAGCAAAGTTGCCAAAGTCAACTTCCTTGTATGTGTACATTAAAGCTGATTCTGATTTGATTCTGAAAACCACAGGAACGTTTTTAAGCTTTAAAAGGTAACAATTAACTGTGACAGACTTTTAGAACAGAGTTAGCTTAAAAAAGCTGTGTCAGTAGCCGTTAGCTTAGGAGAAAAGTACTCGATAATTTAGCTTCAAAACGAAGGAAGAGAAGAGTAAAATGATTCTATAATTTATATTAATCATTCAGTTCAGTGAAACTTTAACAAAGCAACAGAAAAGTCCAACAAACTAAAGAAGGAAAACCGTTAGCATTAGCATCAATGTTCAATCTGCAGTCTTCAAAGTGACAGTTGATGCAGTTAGCTAACTTATTTAAAAAATGAACTCAAAACTACGGTGGCCCTGAAGGTAAAAACACAACGACATTTCAAATTACGTAAAGGGTAGAGCAGTGCAGGTAGAGAGGAGTGCCATAGAGAGAGATCTCTATGGCACTGGGGTAGAGATCATAGAGAGCCGAAGTCCCGCCCCTCTACTTCCGGGTCATGGGACCTATCTTTCGAAAAAATATGAACGGCAGTCTATGGAGAGATCATAATTATTTTTTGGTCCCGTTTGAATTGTGGCATGAATTTCACATATGATGTGTGTGAATTTAAAAGATAAATTTTCACGTCAAGAGATAAATTATTTGACGTAAATAAGCTGAACAACATTAGGTTTTGTATGAGATCGCTTAGTGAACTACATCTCTCGTCTCGAACAATGTACGTCACTGGAGAACTATGGCTGTCTCCTTGTTGAGCTTTACCGTCTTCTTCCAGGACGAAGGCAGAAGCATCAAACGAGGTGAAAATCATTATAAATCAGGTCATGTCGAGAGCTGTAGTTACACGAAGGGAGTTTTGGTCGGTTCTGTACGCACCAGCATGCGGGTAAGCGGTAAGCGACTTGGACTTGTAGTTCGTTTAATTACGTATTTTCCATAGCGTTTTACTTAACTATCTTGCGACAAACTGTGACATTCTTGACATGTAAAATCATTTTTTATTCTGAAAAACAACATATGTATAATCCAAGGCACAAGTCGATCAGGACCAGAAAATAATTTATCTTTCGCCATAGACTGCCGTTCATATTTTTTCGAAAGATAGGTCCCATAGCCCGGAAGTAGAAGGGGCGGGACTTCGGCTCGGGACTTCGGTCGCGGCGGATATATGTATATGTACATGTATAGCCTATATATATACACACGTATATATGTCTATGGCAGAGATAACACTTCTTGTTTCTGATTGGACAGAACCCGACAGTCTAACGTCATTTCCTGTTTCTACCCGGCTGTGTCAGTGCCATACAGTCAATGGTCCGTGCACGAGTTTTAAACTACGTTAGAAAGAATGGAGGACGAGATGACATTAATGAATATTTTGAAAGAGGACAAACATATGGTGTCATTCTTAATATGCTTTCAACCCATCATGACATTAACATGTTCCTCAGAACCCTGAAAGCACGGTTGAAGGAGTTAGGACTGAGGAGACGGGGCAACTACGTCCTCATCGCGTCCCCTCGGCCTCTTTAAATAGTAGGCGCGTTCGACTTCATGCAGATCTGTGCAGATCTGACTTGACGTGATGCATGCTGGGTTGAACAAGTTCATTTTAACCAATCATATTCGAGGTCTATAGCATGAACAACCCAGCATGCATCACGTCAAGTCAGATCTGACTTGACGTGATGCATGCTGGGTTGAACAAGTTCATTTTAACCAATCATATTCGAGGTCTATAGCATGAACAACCCAGCATGCATCACGTCAAGTCAGATCTGCATGAAGTCGAACACGCCTAATGCCAACGTCTTTCTGCAAGACATGCAGACATCTGGCAGTGACTCAAACTTCTTTCCACAATGTGGACAGTACATGTTGTCTGCTTTCAAAGTGCATCACAGTGTCTACACTCGTAGCTGACCAATCACAAAGCCTCATTTCTTAAAACAACAAGTCACATCAGCTTATATTTTAGAACTGGTTCTGTCCAATCGGAAAAAAGAAGTAATCGTTGTCGTTGTGTTTTGACCCTAAGGGCCACCGTACAAAATACTTAGAAACAGGAGAAATCATTAAAGTCATTCACCTCTAACACAATAATTTAATTTAACACAAACACAGAGAATTATCGTTTCTGTTCCATCTTCCGTTACTATCATCAGAGCCCGTCTACGGAGAGCCTTCCCACTCTCTATTAAGTCCCATTGTAACGAATTTTGGTTGCAGTTCCACCAGATTTCCACTGGGGGCGATCGCCATGAGTGCAACATGAATGGGACTCTATGGAGCTAAACGGCTAAATGTGTCTCTTTCACCCGATTGTCGTTGAGAAATCTCAGATTTGATTGTAGGTTTTGCAAGTTCAACATGGGTTATAGGTCAAAAGTTGAATGAACGAGAACTTATGTCCTTTCGTTTTCTTACAGGTTGAGTTGTTGTTGCCCATAACACGCTAGCATTGTGCTAATGAACGCTGATTGGTCAGTGAAGGACTGATTACGACCAGATCCCGCTTGACGGCATCGTGGCATCCGAAGCGGGACCAGAATGTTAAGACGGACTTTTTCGCCCAAGTTTTTTTTTTTTCGGCCCGGTCTTTTAAAACAACGAAACAGAAACTCTTCTAGCACGATTATTTACCCGTGTCAGCTGTGTTGTCCGTGCCTCGAGAGAAAAGAAAGTGCAGAGCGCGAAAGCACCAAAGCAGTGACTGAAGGATTGCCGTAAAGCAGTATCTGGTCGTACGATGTGTATGACGTCATTGACATTTTAAAATACTTTTTAAAGCAAAATAAGTGACTCTAAAAAATCTAACACCCAGCAGTGTGTCATTTCTTTGCATCTCCTTTCAAATTCAATATTCAAATTACTGCACAAAAAATTATATCCTGAGAAAAGTGGATTTTGAGGGGTACTGCTCCATAGACCGCCATTCATTCTGCACTCGTCCTGAGAGCGCCCTCATATGGAATCAGAGTGGAACTGCAACAGTTCAGAACCCGGAAGTTCAGTGAGAGTGGAACTTCTCCCCATATTAGACGTTCTCTGCTATCATTAACGGTTATCACATCCGGATACGTTCCTTTCAAAATAAACTTCACAGGAAATAATAAATACACTTCACAAGAAATACAAAATAAAAGCAGTAGAAGAAATACACGGAAGAACACAAACACGTATTCAGTAATAATATAATATTCAGGGCTCTCAAGTCTCACACGCATTTCAGTAAGTTCACATTTCTCACGCTGAGAAGTGATAAAACTCGCCGCACATTAGTAACATAGACTGTAAAAGAGATTAATAATCTATGAATGGATGAGGCGAAGGCAGACTCCTCTGCTTGAGTCACCGGCCTATCAGCCAATCAGAAAATACACGTTTACACGTCTGAGAGCCGGACAGCCAATAGCTACTTTCCTTATTGAGGAGTTGGCAACACTGGCTGGAAGTGAAAGCCCGCGAATATTTAATTTTTTTACAGTAGCTGCAGTCGATGAACTACGCAGGATATTCACTTTATAGATCTTATTTCCCTTATTAAAACAGCTTTGGACAGTTATGGTTAGATGGGGCTATTTAAGAAGGTTTCAATTAGATGAGTTACCGTCATGTAAATGTACACACACGTATGCTGTCTGCATGTTCAGGTTGAACCTTCTAGAAACACAGGAGACAATGACTCGTGCTTCAAGGAGCCCGTTATGGCCAAATGTCTTTTTTCTAGCTGATTAATCACAAGTGTGTGTCAATGGTTGAATTAAACTGAAGAAGAAGAGGAATATTAACACTCACCCTGCTTCAGTCTTCAGTTTTCCTCCTTCTACTCTGAGTCTGAACAGACTGACTGAACACTTTCACTTTCACTGCTCCTCCTCCTATGTTTACTTTAAGTCACGTGTGTGTGGTCTCCTAAGCAACTGGAGTAAAGAGGTGGTCCACTGGTCCATAACCTTCATGTGACATTTACAGGGCTCTCAAGTTTTGAACTTAGCTTGGAGTGAGATATTTCTTTTTTAACTAGAAACTAGAAAAAAAAATAGAAAAAAGACATTTGGCCATAAGGAGCTCCTTGAACAGCACTAGTCATTGTCTCCTGTGTTACTAGGAGGTTCAACCTGAACATGCAGACATACGTGTGTACATTTACATGACGGTAACTCATTTAATTTAAACCTTCTTAAATAGCCCCATCTAACCATAGCCGTCCAAAGCTGTTTTAATGAGGGAAAATGATCCATAAAGCAAATATCTTGTGTAGTTCCTCGACTTTAATGAGCAGCTATTGCAGAGAAAAATTAAGTGCTGAAGTGATTACGTGCTCATGGGCTTCCACTTCCAGCTCTTCTTTGACGTGTGCACCAGGTGTGCATGCAATCGCAGTAACGAGAACTACTATTTTCTGATTGGCTGAGAAGTCGCTGATTCAAGCATGGGAGTCTGCTTTCGCCTCATCTATTCATAGATTACTAATCTCCTTTTTAAACAGTCTATGTTAATGACGTGCGGCGAATTTTAACACTTCTCAGCGTGAGAAATGTCATGTGTGGCGTGTGAGTGTGTGAACTTATCGAAATGTGTGTGTCTTTAGAGCCCTGCATTGAAGAGGCCGGTCAACCTGGTCCACAGCCTTCATCTGAACATTCACTAATACATAACATCTGTCAATTAGAATAATCTTTATTTATTTAGCACTTTACAAATTTACTAAGAGCTTCACAGAAACATAGAAATCTGCAATTTTAAAAACAGAAGTTAAAAACTTGGAAAATCTCTCTGATGAAAACAGAGGTTTAAAGGAGATCACAGCTGACCCGATTTCCTCAAGCAGATCGTTCTGCAGCCCTGGTGCCCCTGACTGTGAACACCCTGACCCCTTTTGATTTCTGCCGGGCCTCTGGCCACCAAGAACTTTAAAATTAATCAGTATAAGCTTCAAATGGTTTCTAAAACGTACTGGGAGCCAGTGGACAACATAGACTCTAAAGCTCCTCTGTGAAGCTGTCCTGTAAATTAAAATAAAATAAGTGCATGAAAAAAACAAAACACCAGTGAGTCTAGAGGAGGAACGTGGCTCTGATCTGACTCTGGATCCAAACTGAAACAAGATGGCGACGCCTGTATCCCAGGCATACAGGCCTCAGTTTGACCAGATTTTATTTTTATTTTTTTAAAGTCTATGGTGGAGGTTCTGATTCTGGTTCTGGTTAAAAGTCTGGAAGCTGCATGTTCCCAAATAACACCCGTCACAGTTTTCCAAACAGAGTCTACTAACGACATCCTGACGCCACAGAGTTAATTCTGAGTTTGGTTCAGAGTGTACAGCGGCTCCAGTCCTCATTTAAAGGATCTGAAAGTGAACGAACGACTGGAGAGACTGATTAGCATCTGAGCAGAAACAAACTCTTCTTCTTCTCCATTTCCTCTGAACAGAACGAGCTCTTAACTCTTTTAAGTGTTTGTATTTTTTCCTTTGTTTTTTGTATCTGGTGCCATGAGGAAAATATTTGATGATTTTTAGCTCTTGCAGTTTTTTTTTTTATTTACTATAATTTGTGTTGACCGTTGCTGTTTTAAAGAGCCATGTCACATATTCCTCCTTCAGTCCTCTTTCATTTCCAGCTTTGTTTGTGCGGACGACGACGTCGAGCGCTCCGTACTTCCACGAGGTCTGGACGTTGAACGATAAGCTCTGTTACCATAGGAACGGGTTTGTGAATGAATGAATGTCCTGTATACTGTAAATAAATAAATAAACATTTCAAAACGGCGACAAGTTGCAGCTTCTGTTTGTGATCAGACGACAGAATGAAACATCTGGAGCAAGAGGTCAGAGGTCATTTAAGAGTCACCCAACAAAATCTACAGGTGTCTGACGTGAAATGATCTCAGCCTGAATAAGATATGATGATTATTATTGGATTTTATTATAATCTTGTTCTGCATTTGAGGTTAATTTGCTGCTTTGTGTTAATTCAGAATTATTAGTGAACAAATTAAACCTGATACAATGACAAATCAGCTTTAACCTCTAGTTACCACTAGATGGCAGCAACATATTAGAGGCCGTGAGGAAGAGAGTTTAAAACAGTTCTTCTCAAAAAAAAAAACAAAAAAAACAATAACGGGCTGGTTTATTATTTATTTCAAACAGAATCACTGTCGTAAACTTCCTCAAACTCAACAGTAGTAAAACTGAAATTCTTCTCATTGGCACCAAAACCATCCTATCCAATATAAATAACTTCTCTATTAAAATTGACAATTCCCCAGTCTCCCCCTCCCCCCAGGTTAAGAGTCTGGGTGTCATCCTTGACACCACACTTTCTTTCCATTCTCATATTAACAACATCACCCGTTCAGCCTATTTTCACCTACGCAATATCTCCCGTCTCCGTCCATCCCTCTCACCTGAAAATACTGCCACTCTTGTCCATAGCCTGGTCACGTCCCGTCTGGACTATTGCAACTCCCTCTTATTTGGTTTACCTGACAAATCTATCCATAAGCTACAACTGGTTCAAAACTACGCCGCACGTATCGTCACTAGAACCCCCTCCATAAGTCACATAACACCGGTCCTGCATCAACTCCACTGGCTTCCTGTCAAATTCCCTATCAACTACAAATCCTACTTCTCACCTTCAAGGCATTAAACAACCTCGCCCCTCAGTACCTCACTAACCTGCTCCAAATAAACATTCCTGCCCGCACTCTTAGGTCATCTTCATCACAACAACTCACCATCCCACCTGCTCGCTTGACCACCATGGGGTTCAGAGCCTTCTCCCATTCAGCCCCCTGCCTCTGGAACACCCTCCCAGAACACTTAAAAAATTCAGACTCAGTCACCACCTTCAAATCTCAGCTCAAAACTTATTTATTCAGGCAGGCCTACTCCATTCCATAGTCTCACTTCTATCTCCCATTCTATCTGTAATTTTTATGTAAATATATGTTCTATATTATGCTTGTGTGTACTTTAATTGTGTTTATTTTGTGTATTTGAACTGTGTTTTATTTTAAACAATTTTGTACGGTGACCTTGAGTGTCGTGAAAGGCGCCTATAAATAAAATGTATTATTATTATTATAAAAATCTGTCAAAGCAAACTTAACATTTTTCATCTCGCTATAGGATGTAAAACGCTCAACATGTGAAAGGTTGTAGGAGTCATCACTAATGTTGGATTGTGTTGTGCATCCTTAAAATATGCTCCAGCCCCCCCATGACCCTCTAGAGGAACAAGCGGTTACAGAAGATGAATGAATGAATATGTGTTCTGGTTTGCATGTACTTAATTTTGGAGCAGTCCACTCCTGGTGAATGTTTTGCTCTAATGATATAGACATAGTAGCATCATCATCACAGAGGAACAGGAGGAATCAGTCAACATAGTGAGGTAAAAAATGTATTTAAATACTGTATAAAATATCAGAGATATATAAGTTTTGAAATATCTGCTGTCACACAGGAAATGTGTTGTAACTGCAAACAGTAAACTGTGTCTGAATTCATGTCAGGAAAGCATTGTTTTGTTCTAACAGCACACTAGACTGGGAAGAAACACTCTGCTGCAGAGAGGCATCACATCTGACCCAACAGGTGATCTCTCAGGTTATTTGTCCCTGACTCAGTATATTCTCAGGTCGTCCTTAGACACCATGGACCCTTGGAAATTATATTTCTGGTGGCCTAGTTTGGATGTTGACACCAGTCAAGTGTCTGTGGTGAGTTCACAGACTGTAAAACCATCAGCTAGCTAAAACAATTCATCCCCCATACAGTTGTCATGAATAGTGAAATAAACTACCGAGACTAAAACCGTTGTTTGTACCAGGCTGTAAACATGTTTAATATCAATGTAAAGTTGGGCTTTTTAACATGGAGGTCTATTGGGATTAGCGCTCTTTGGAGCCTCTAGCGGCCACTAGATAAAGATAAAGAGATAAAGAGCCTTTATTTGTCATTATATTATACAAGTATCATATAACGAGATTGCATGGTCAGACATGGAGGGTTGGTCCTGAGCCGCTGCACTCGCGCGTGCCGCCACTGTGGCCCAACCTGACCGGTGCCTAACACCTAGCATGTTTTGATGATGGGAGGAAACCGGAGTGCCCGGAGAAAACCCACGCAGACACGGGGAGAACATGCAAACTCCACACAGAAAGGCCTCCGCCCCGGGGATTTGAACCAGCGACCTTCTTGCTGTGAGGCACCAACGCTACCCACTGTGCCAACTGCAGTTAATTATAATATATTATATACAGTCTATGACTCAGAGTAAATATTATAGTCAGAGTCTCTGTCCACACAAGCTGCTGCTGGTTCATCATCTGGATCATCAGGACACAGCTCATCCTCTCACCTCACACACTGTCCTGTTTATCACCACTTCCATCTGTAGAGAGGAGGAGAAAGAAGAGAGGAGGTGAAGGAGTGTTTCCAGAGTCTCCCTTCATCATCACATCCAGTAGAAAGAGCAGCAGGGACTTCAGTCCTGTTCAGAGCAGCAGTGGAGCAGCTGTGGAGCTCAGCCAGCTTCCTTTCATCTTCATGTTAACGTGTTGGAGTGAACACACACAGACCTGCAGAGACTTTTAGCATCAAGTCTGTTTCCTCTGCAGATTTGACTAATAAACTGCTGAGAGTCCTGAACGCTTCATTACTGAACCAACACTTTAGTGATGGATTTACTGCTGCTCCATTTAAACAAAGATCAGCTGACTAATAAACATGGAGGCTGTCATTGAAGAGATCTGATCAAACTAATGACACATGTGATGACTCTGCTCATGGTTACTAAATGTAATGCTGGTTCTGTGATGTGCAGGCTTCAGTCAGACTGATCTCAGAGCTGTGATCAGTTGTTCATCAGATTTGATGAATGACCACCACTGTCTCTATACATCTTGGAAGGCTGTCAGCTGGAATCCAGCTTTATTTCCTGGACACATCAACACAACAACAACAGTCGTCTTCACATCAACTCAAACACATGATCACAACAAGCTTCTGGCTCATCTGATTGGCTGACTGTTGTCTCTCTCTCTGTCTTTCTGTCCAATCCTGAAGCCTGTCTCCATTCTCCTCCCACAGCTTCACTGAGAAGCTGCAGGTTTACAGGAAACACTGGATCTTTGATACTAACTGTGTTTAGGACAATACTGATGAAAGCAGCATGGACTGACTGGAACCCTCTACTCACCTCAGAGTCTCCAGTTTATAGTCTGGACTATTCTTAAGATAAAGAAGCTGCTTCATATCTGAATCCTTCAGCATGTTGAATCTCAGTTCTAGATATTTCAGATGGGAGGGGTTGGACTTCAGAGCTGAGACCAGAGAATAACAGCTGATCTCTGACAAACTGCAGCTCTCCAATCTGAATAAAGAATAAAAGATGTAGGTTAAATCATGAATAATTCAATCAGATGTGTTCAGGTTTTAAATGTGCAGCTCAACATTACTGTGTCCTAACAGCCTTTAAGCTTCATTGACTTTAACAACTAACAGTGGACATTTTCTACAGTTTCTGATACAAACACTGGTCTTGACCTAAAGGACATTTACAGATTTATGGAGGAAAGTTCTGGATTAACATGAATTAGATTCAGTTGGTGATTAAACATATCAGATCTGCAACAGTAACAAGGAGTGAACTCACTCCAGAGTCTCCAGTCTACAGTCTGGACTCTCCAGAAAACCACACAGCTGCTTCACTCCTGAATCCTTCAGACTGTTGTTACTCAGGTCCAGATGTTTCAGATGGGAGGGGTTGGACTTCAGAGCTGGTCCCAGAGAATCACAGCTGATCTCTGACAAACTGCAACTCTCCAATCTGAATAAAGAATAAACGATTGAGATATTTTCTACAGTTTCTGCTACAAACACTCATCTTAAAGTAAAGGACATTTACAGATTCATTCAATTAAATTCTTTACTTATATAACAATCAATAACAATACAAATTGTCTCAAGACGCTTTACAACATCCAGTCTGAAACCCGGCCTGAAACCTCCAGAGTAAGCCTGAAGTCGACGGTGGAAGGAAAAACTCCCTTTTGACAGGAAGAAACTTTGAGCAGAGGGAGGAAAGTTGTGGATGAACATGAATTAGATTCAGTTGGTGATTAAACATATCAGATCTATAACTCACCCCAGAATCTCCAGTCTACAGCCTGGACTCTCCAGAAAACCACACAGCTGCTTCACTCCTGAATCCTTCAGGTTGTCATTGTTACTCAGGTCCAGATGTTTCAGATGGGAGGGGTTGGACTTCAGAGCTGGTCCCAGAGAATCACAGCTGATCTTTGACAAACTGCAACTACTCAATCTGAATAAAGAATAAAAGATGTAGATTAAATCTAATCAGACATGTTTGACTGACTTTGTCCTTGTGTTATTGTGGATCTTCATCATGTCTTCTACAGACAGTAATATGCGACAGTGTGAGGTGTGTGATCTCCTTCCAGCAGCTGTGGTTCAGAGAGAATGGACTGATACATGGATCACAGCAGGTTTCACGTGTGACTGAATATCTGTAAAAATGTGCAAATAAGCAATGTGCCAAATTAAGTGCTATCGTGATTAAAGTGCAATTATTGCAACAGCTCAAGTTGTTGTTGTGCAAGTTACCCATGTGCACCAACCCCCAAATTTGGTTCCAACCACTGCGTCTTTGTGTGATGCAGAAAAGGTCTGCAAACCCATCTGGTTTGCGTTTTGTTGGACCATCATTTATTTTTCAACAGGACAATGACCCCAAACACACCTCCAGGCTGTGTAAGGGCTATTTGACCAACACGGAGAGTGATGGAGTGCTGCACCAGATGACCTGGCCTCCACAGTCACCTGACCTAAACCCAATCCAGATGGTTTGGGATGAGATGCACCGCAGAGTGAAGGCAAAAGGGCCAACAAGTGCTCAGCATCTGTCGGAATTCCTTCAAGACTGTTGGAATACCATTTCAGGTGACTATCTCATGAAGATCATCGAGATAATGCCAAGAGTGTGCAAAGCAGTAATCAAAGCAAAGGGTGGCTATTTTGAAGAATGTGAAATATGAATCATATTTAGAGTTATTTCACACTTTTGTGTTTACTACATAATTCCATATGTGTTCATTCATAGTTTTGATGCATTCAGTGAGAATCTACAATATAAATAATCATGAAAATAAAGAAAAATCATCAAATGAGAGGGTGTGTCCAAACCTTTGACTGGTAGTGTATGACCAAAAGCAAAGCATCCTGTCTAAATGGTAGTGAGGCCTGCTTATCTGCCCCACGGACAGCCCAATTGAAGAACTACTCTTAAGATCAATAGTTTATTACAGGAACAATTATATGACCCTTTGCTCAAGGTTAAGAAACACTGGGCAGGGGACTTGGCTATTAGGGGTGTAACGGTACACACATGTCACGGTTCGGTACGAACCTTGGTGTGGGGGGTCACGGTTCGGTGCTGTCACCGATTTATAGCGCTTATCTATTGAGAAGTATTAGTGTGGTGGTCTATGTGTTGTTTTTCCTTTTTGTTTAATTTGTTTTGTTTTTGCTTTTATACCTAAATCATTTACAAAATTTGGGGAGTAAATTTCTGGCCTTGATGGCTGCCTGATTGACCGAATTGATCTCTCCCTGTCTATATTATTTGTGTGTTAAACTTCAATAAGATGTTCATTACAAAAAAAAGAGTCTGGGTGTCATCCTCAAGGGCACTCCATCTCTAGAAACCTACATCAACAACGTCACATAAAGTCTTATCTCTTCAGTCGCTCAGCTCCACGTCTTTGAAACATTCTCCCACCCGACATCTGAAACATACACTCTCTGAAAACCTTCAAATCCAGACTCAAAACTCATCTTTTTAAAATAGCTATCTCCATTTAACCTGCATCCCCAGTTATCTAATTTCTATCTACTTTTAAAATCTGCTTTTATTTATGTTGCGTGGTATGTTTTATTATTATGTTTTATGCATTGCAGATTTATGTAAGGTGACCTTGAGTGCTCGAATACATTTATGTTGTGGATCCACAACATAAATGTATTATTATTATTATTATTATTATTATTATTATTGATGAACATGAATTACAGTCAGTTGGTGATTAAACATCAGATCGACAAAAGTAACAGACAGTGAACTCACTCCAGAGTCTCCAGTCTACAGCCTGGACTCTCCAGAAAACCACACAGCTGCTTCACTCCTGAATCCTTCAGGCTATTGAATCTTAGGTCCAGATGTTTCAGATGGGAGGGGTTGGACTTCAGAGCTGGTCCCAGAGAATCACAGCTAATCAAACTGCAGAGATTCAATCTTAATAAAGAATAAAAGATGTAGATTAAATCATGAATAATTCAATCAGATGTGTTCAGGTTTTAAATCTGCAGCTCAACATTACTGTGTCCTAACAGCCTTTAAGCTTCATTGACTTTAACAACTAACAGTGGACATTTTTTACAGTTTCTGCTACAAACACTAATCTTGAACTAAAGAACATTTACAGGTTTGTGGAGTAAAGTTGTGGATGAACATGAATTAGACTCAGTTGGTGATTAAAAATATCAGATCTACAATAGTAACACACACTGAACTGACCTCAGAGTCTCCAGTCTACAGTCTGGACTCTCCAGAAAACCACACAGCCGCTTCACTCCTGAATCCTTCAGGCTGTTTCTACTCAGGTCCAGATGTTTCAGATGGGAGGGGTTGGACTCCAGAGCTGATACCAGATAATAACAGCTGATCTCTGACAAACTGCAGTAATTCAATCTGAATAAAGAATAAAAGAAGTGAGCTTAGAAAGTTCCTGATTGAAATCATGTGTTCAGAGCTGAAGACTGTTCAGAATGAACAAGTTTAAAGTTCACATCTTGAAGATGTTTTGTTCCTTCACAGTGAACTCTTTTAGATTCTTGTTCAGACAAACAAAGACATTTGAAGCCATCACCTTGAACTCAGAGAGAGTGGTATCAAGATGTTTTAACATTTTATAAAATAAATCATTAAGTAACTGATAGAGCCGACTATAATATAAAATAATTGTTAGTTGCTGGCCTGCTTTTAATTTGAAAAACTATAAGGTGGAAATCAAGAGTGTCAGAGTTTCAGAGTCAATCATCCAGTGGAGGATTGTTCTTCTTCTATGAAGCTTCGAAATCTGGAGCTCAACATGGCTCTGCTACAGTCAATGGACGAAAACACAGAAGTAGAAAACAGACTTTACTATGAAGATCCTCAGTGTGGATCAGTAGAATATCAGCCTGACATCTGCAGTTTAGAGTCACCACAACTTTACCATCACATTCATCTCAGCACACAAAGAAAACATGGAGTCTGACCTCAGAGTCTCCAGTCTACAGCCTGGACTCTTCACAAGATCACGAAGATGCTTTGCATCTGAATAGTCCAGGTTGTTGTCACTCAGGTCCAGATGTTTCAGATGGGAGGGGTTGGACTTCAGAGCTGAGACCAGAGAATTACAGCTGAACTCTGGTACACTGCTCCTATCCAATCTGGATAAAGAATATAATATGTGTTTAAAAAGTTCTTGATTGAAATCATCCAGAGGTTCATCATGTGTTCAGAGCTGAAGGTTCAGAATGAACCTGAAGCCAACAGGAAGCAGCTTCAGTCAAATAGAACAAGTGAAGAAGAGCTCTCATTAATACTAATGACAGTATAAAGACGTAGTGACTTCAGCTCTGAACTCTGCCAGCTCCACCAGAGACTCCATCTCTACAAACTCATGTTGCGCAGATACATTTCTTTCCGATTCCACTGAAGATTCTCAAGTTTCCAAAGAAAACAAACATGTCAGGATAAATTCAAACAAAGTCTAATTTTCTGGAACATTGATGCTGTTTGCTTTGAATATGTCAGTATAATCATCACTAAACTCCACAAGCAGATACTGAACATTTATTAGTTCCAGTCAGATGTGGTGGAAATGATTTTAGATGTCTGACTAGTGCTGGGCGAAATGGACCGAAAGTCATAACTCGATATATTTAGGCTGAATATCGATATACGATATATATCCCGATATGGAGCTTTTTCGGGTTGTGGACTGTTTTAGGTGGTGAAAAGGATTTGTAGTGCTTCCATCCTTGGCTGTAACTTGTTTATGGCACTCCCTACATATAACCAGGGGTCGCGTTAACCGAATATTTTCCGTCATTGACCTTTTTTTAAAAACTGTGATGGAAAAATCTGAAGGCCATCTGTCATTTTGACAGATTGCAATTCACACTCCTGACCACTTGGTGGTGAGTGACATTATTAATTGGCTCTTGTCTCTAATCGCAGTTTGCATTCAACACATCGCAGAACTTCTATAGATAGAGACGTCTATCAGGGCACGATTTCCTGGTACACCGATTATACTGATGCACATGTCAAAGCTCGGCTAACCATAGACATATATACAATATATGTATATATGTCTACACTACTCACAATAAGTTAGGGATATTGTTATTTACATGAGTGCTTTTCCTATTTGGTCTGAATTTTAATGAAATAAGTAAAAGTTCCCTTTGATATTACTAATAATGAATCAGAACACCATTTTCATTAGTTTAATATTTATTACCCCAAAAATTTAGACAATAACAAGGATAGCCCCAAATAACAAAAATTGACAATGTCAGTAGCGGGTGTTTCCACCATTTGCCGCAATGACAGCTTGACAGCGACGTCTCATGCTCCTCACTTGCCTCATGATGTTGTTCTGAGGCAATGCGTTCCACTCTTCCACAAGTGTTACACGCAGTTCTGCCAGGTCACGTGGGGGTGGGGTACGATCATCCAGTCTCTGCTTCAGCTGGTCCCAGACATGCTCTATGGGGTTCAGGTCAGGGGGCATTGCTGGTCATACCATATGAGGCACTCCGACTTCCTGAAGTCGAGCTGTGACAATTCTGGCACGATGTGGTGGAGCATTATCATCCATGAACATAAAGTTGGGGGTGTGCTGGCGGAATTGGGGGATGATGATGGGTTCTATGATGTGTCTGAGGTAAGAATGTGCAGTGACTGAGCCATCTACAATAATCAAATCTGTTTTGCGCTGACTGGTGATGCCTGCCCAGACTGTTGCACCTCCTCCACCAAAGCGAACCCTGGGGACCATGTTGACCTCGGCGTATCGCTCACCTCGCCTTCTCCAGCAACGCTGACGACCATCATTTCTGTGCAAGGTGACCCGACACTCATCAGTGAACAGGAAAGTAGACCACTGCTGCATTGTCCAGGTCACATGATCTTGTGCCCACTGCAAACGTTCACGGTGGTGTCTTGGTGTCAGTGGAATCACCTGCAACGGTCGTCTGGCATTCAAGCCAAAGCGGTGGAGTCGGTTGCGAATGGTTTGTCTGGAAACCCTAGTACCCCTCACATCTCTTAAACAGGCCTGCAGCTGTGTGGCAGTTGCATAACGATGTCTGAGTGCATAGGTCCTTAGGTACTGGTCATCGTTGCGGTCTGTCACTCGTGGGGCTCCACTCCTGGGTCTGTCACAAACTCTGCCAGTAGTTCTGTGTCTTGATGCAAATCTGCTGATGACACTTTGAGACACACCAAGTTCACGAGCAACATCTGACTGCCTGCCACCGACCCGAAGGCGCGCTATGGCCAGGTGGCACTGCTCATCCGTTAAGTGACGTCGTGCGTTTGTGGCTGTTTGAATGATGAACTTGGAATGACTTACTGACAATACCAGCTTTTTATACCCACAGAATGTTGAAATTGATGCCACATTGAAAAGGGTTGTCTTTTAGTATTTTTTGGTATTGGCCCCAATATGTAAGGCACACTGTACACAGTGAGACCATTACGTGGAAAACACAAAATGAGGTGTGTCTATCACCCCAATACAATTGCCTCCCTATCCCAAAAATCTCTGAAGTGAAACAAACACCGTATGTATGAGATCCACTGAGTCTCTCACAATATCCCTAACTTATCGTGAGTAGTGTATGTCTATGCGGTTAACGGCTACCAAAATAGAGGAACTGGATGAAAGCACGTTGCTAGGACCGATGAGTTTTTGTGCAAATTGTGCAAAATAAAAGAGTTTGCATATCACCGACGCACTTCACCGTCTAAGTCCTGGTCCGAGTACAGACAAGACATGTTGGCAGCCCAAAAATTTTTTTTTCCTACCATTTATAGTCAATACTGTCAATACTGAAAAAGTACTTAAAGTTAATGAAATTTTAATGAAAATTAAATGCTACTGAATATGTCATTATTATCATTTTAAAAAATTAAAGTGACGGGTAAAAATAGATTCTGACGGGATTTTTATGACCCTGTCAGTCAACCCTGTTTACTAACCAATTTCACCTCCGCACACTCCGCAGACGTTGTTGCGTCCGCCTCTGTGCATTAAAGAGGCGGGGCGGGGTTGCGGTCTAATATATATAAGGTCTAATTCCATATTGCACTAAAAAATATATCAATATATTTCTTATATCGATATATCGCCCAGCCCTATGTCTGACAGACTTTAAGGTGGAAATCAAGTGTGTCAGAGTTTCAGTGTCCATCCAGAATTCATCCAGTGGAGGATTTTTCTTCTTTTATGAAGGTTTGAAATCTGGAGCTCAACATGGCTCTGCTACAGTCAATGGACTAAAACACAGAAGTAGAAAACAGACTTTACCATGAAGATCCACAGTGTGGATCAGTAGAATATCAGCCTGATGTCTGCAGTTTAGAGTCACCACAACTTTACCATCATATTCATCTCAGCACACAAAGAAAACATGGAGTCTGACCTCAGAGTCTCCAGTCTACAATCTGGACTATCCACAAAATCAAGAAGATGCTTCACATCTGAATCTTTCAGACTGTTGTCACTCAGGTCCAGATGTTTCAGATGGGAGGGGTTGGACTTCAGAGCTGAGACCAGAGAATAACAGCTGATCTCTGACAAACAGCAACTCCTCAATCTGAATAAAGAATAAAAGATGTAGATTAAATCATGAATAATTCAATCAGATGTGTTCAGGTTTTAAATGTGCAGCTCAACATTACTGTGTCCTAACAGCCTTTAAACTTCATTGACTTTAACAACTAACAGTGGACATTTTCTACAGTTTCTGATAGAAACACTCATCTTGAACTAAAGGACATTTACAGATTTATGGAGGAAAGTTCTGGATGAACATGAATTAGATTCAGTTGGTGATTAAACATATCAGGTCTACAACAGTAACAGACAGTGAACTCACTCTAGTTTCTCCAGTCTACAGTCTGGACTCTCCAGAAAACCACACAGCTGCTTCACTCCTGAATCCTTCAGGTTGTTGTTACTCAGGTCCAGATGTTTCAGATGGGAGGGGTCGGACTTCAGAGCTGGTCCCAGAGAATCACAGCTGATCTCTGACAACCAGCCGCTCTTCAATCTAAACAAATAAAAGATGTAGATATTTTCTACAGTGTCTGCTACAAACACTCGTCTTGAACTAAAGGACATTTACACATTTACAGACGCTGACAAACTGCTCTCCATCACGGACAGTCCATCTTATCCACTACACCAGACTACAGAGAGACAGTGGAGCTGTCAATTTGACATTTAATATAACCTTAATTCACATGAAGTTCTTTTCTTAAAAATAACTTTTAAAATTCCTCAACTAACTTCTCACGGAATTCTTCAGTATTACATTGCCCAACAAAATCATTTGAGTGGTCTTAGCCTAATATAGAAGAATGAGAAGATTTTTTCAGTACCTGCATTGCCCAATAAAAAATATTTATTTTTGTGAAAAATAAAAATACATTCAGTGTAAATGTAAAAATAATGGGAAAATAAATAAAATACACCATGTCATGCTTGTTTTTCAGATGTCCTATGAGTTTTGATGTGTTAAAATAGTCAGTAAATCAATCTATTGATTGATTTACTGACTATGTAGGAGATCGTCCTGCCGTCCTCGCTATCTCTGCCCCTCTCTGGAAAGAATTTAAGAGGTTGCCCTGCGGAAGAACCCCTCTAACGGGCCAACCTTTACACCTTAGCCATAAAGGTACCATGTCCACGCTAAGGGGCCCTTAAGGGGCCTCTCTGAATGCTAAGGACTTCAACTGAGCCAAAAAGACAGATTTACACTTTTGTGGAATTTCACACTCTTGTTTCTGATCTAATTAGTCCTGAATCGAAAATCGAACATCAACACAATATCAGGAACTACAAAGAATGAGAGGAGTTGCCTCTTCTACTTCATATGAACAAAATCAAGAAGCCTTAATGTTATATTCATTATGTTTTAAGTCTGTGATTCACTAATTCTTCCTTTTCAGAGACACACACATGCAAACATGCCAGACACTTCCTTCCTCCCCCTCTCCCAGAGTGACCAGGGGAGCGAAAGTAGATATGCAGGTCGTAAATAACTTTCTTCCTCCAGAGCAGAACTCTGATGTGTTCTCCTCTGTAAAAAGAACCTAAGTTTGATACTATGACTATCGAAATTGTAATAACCTGGTAAGTTACAGTCAGGTCCATAAATATTGGGACATTGACACAATTCTAATCCTTTTGGCTCTGTACACCACCACAATGGATCTGAAATGAAACAAACAAGATGTGCTTTAACTGCAGACTTTCAGCTTTAATTTGAGGGTAATTACATCCAAATCAGGTGAACGGTGTAGGAATTATATGTGTGTATATGTATATGTGCTAACCTGATGCCCATTATGATCTTGTTTTTATATCTGTATGTATTTTACCTTCGTGCTCTACCTATGTAACATTTTCTTTTACTAGTATGTTAGTCTTATATTATTTTTCCCTTTACTTTTATCGTACCATGGTCAAACGAAACCAATATAGCACGCAAAACTCAGTATGGCTAGTACACATGTATTAACTTTTAATGTCAGAGGCCTTGGCCACCCAATTAAGAGGAAGAGAGTTTTTACATTCTTAAAAAAGGAAAAAGTAGACATTGCTTTCTTTCAGTAAACTCATCTGTCCAATGAGGAGCACAAAAAACTCAAGAGGGATTGGGTCGGACAGGCTTACTTCTCTAGCTTTACTAGTAATAAAAGGGGAACAGCAATACTTATTCATAAAAAACTGCCTTTCATATTTAAGGAGCAATATAGCGACCAAGAAGGAAGACACATACTAATTCAAGGGATGCTATATGGACAAGAACTGTCACTGCTGAATGTATATGCACCCAACGAGGATAGCCCCAAATTTATGATGGATATGATCACCCTATTTAATCAATATAATACAGACCTTGGAACAGTTGCTGGAGATTTCAATTGTTGTATGGATAGTAATTTAGACAAATCATCACCCACACTATCTAACCCCAATGCTTCTAAGACTCTGAAGTTAGCCTCGGCCGATGTAGGACTGGTCGATGTCTGGAGAGAACTTGATCCCACAAGAAAAGACTACACTTTCTATTCGGCAAGGCACAAATCAGACTCTCAACTAGATTTATTTTTTTTTTATCTCAGGATCATCTGTCATCCATAGTCTCATGTGATATAGGCCCCATTCTTGAATCAGACCACTCACCAGTCTATCTGCGGCTATCCCTCCCCCACCAGACAAATCAAACCAAACAATGGAGATTTAATGCTTCACTCCTCACAGACTTTGAAGCTTGTAATAATATTAGAAAATGGTTAGAGTAGTACAGACAAGATAATGCATCCTCCCCTGTTACTCCGGCAGTGATGTGGGATGCAGCTAAAGCAGTAATTAGGGGCCAGCTGCTCTCTTACACATCTGCAAAGAAAAAATCTATTATTAAACAAACAGAACAACTTAAGAAAGAGTTAATCAATTTGGAACAATCCCATAAACAGTTTCCTACAGAGGAAAACTTCAGGAAACTAAATGCAGCCAAAAATAAACTTAAGCTCATTCAAACAGAGCATATCAAAAAACTTTTGTTCTTCACCAGACAGCAATATCATGAATATGGTAATAAGCCCAGTAGACTCGTAGCCTACCAACTTAAAAAAGAGCGTGCAGAAAAGACAATAAAATGTACACGTAATGCGGCAGGCCAGTTGAAATATGATCAGTGTTGGGAATAACGCGTTACAAAAGTAATGTAATTACTGTAATGTACTGCTTTTTGCTGTAATGAGGTAATGTAAGGCATTCCAAAAAAAAATTGGGTAATATACTCGGTACAAAGGTCAGTAACGCGCGTTGCAATGTATTTTAACCTGAAATTAAGTGGTGTTTTGTTTTTATACTATCGCCAATAACACAGCGAGATCAGCAGAGGAGAAAAATTCCACGCAAATTGTAAAACGTTTCTTCCTGTAGGGCTGAAGCAGGCTCGACGTCGGACAGTATATTTTCGAGATGGACACACTCATTATTTTCATCCAACGAAACATTTAGAGCGGTGCCACGCTAACATTAAGTTAGTGAAAAGAAGGCAAACTGAGGACGAAAGCAGAGACAAAGCAGTTAAAGGTCTGTTTTTAACTAAATTCTGGCTATGATTGTTCCTTGTATTACATTACGAGCCATCACAACGTCTAGCCCGTTTTGTCCCAGCACCCCTAAAAATAAGAGTTAAAAAAAATGGTTGTTTTATTTTAAAAGGGTTTGTCTATGATAAGATGACAAAAATAACACAATCGAAGAAAGTATGTGGTTTAAAAATAATATTTTAACGAGGACCCCCCAGTGGTATGATCCACCCCTCTCGTTTACCCCTCCCTCCCCCATGCACGCAGCGCCCCTCGGCTGACCACCTGAGGGGCGTGGCTCCTATAAGTTACGATCTATTTACTTAATCACTCAGCACCAACACATTAGTCATTAGCAACAGCCCTAACTTTTACTGTTGTTATTATTGTTCTGTAGGAGTTTACTAGCTGACGTTTCTCTCTCTCTGGTAAGCTAATAGTGCAGGTTGTCAATCAACCACTGTCCATAGTTTAAATTAAGCTTTTGGTTTGTTCATATGTGTTGATGTCAAAGCCAAGGTTTAAGACTAATACTGCCGGTCTACAGAGGACATTTACATGTCATTAAAGGACATTAAAGGAAGACGTGCTGTGAAGCTCTGACCCTAGGATCGCCCCTGACTGCGCCTATACATTCTTCTGTTGTTAGCCTTAAGCCTAGAAGCATAATAAGGTACATTTAGAATAAGTATATATATATATGCAGTTATTTTGGTGAAAGTAACTTAAAAGTAATGCAGTAGTAGTGTAATGCCTTACAATTCAGAGACAGTAATATTATAATGTAACAAATTACTTTGAAATGACTGTAACAAGTAATACATAATGTATTACGTTTTTGAAGTAACTTGCCCAACACTGAATATGATACACAATCAATTAACACCTCATTTCTTGACTTTTATACACAGCTTTACGCGTCGGAAAATCCTTCCGAAACGGATATCCGTAGATTTTTGGAAAAAGTATCCTTACCCTCTATTACAGAGGACGAAAAGGAGCAATTGAGTGCTCCATTCACCTCAGATGAGGCGCTACAAGCAATTAAGTCAATGCCCTCCAGAAAAACTCCCGGTTTAGATGGATATTCAGTAGAGTACTATCAGGATTTTTGGGTGCAAATTGAGCCACTTTTTATGCCTATGGTCACAGATTTTTTTCGAAAATGGAATTCTTCCCGACACTATGAAGACAGCAATAATATCTTTAATACACAAGAAGGACAAAGATGCTGCTGAATGTGCATCATTTCGCCCAATTTCATTACTCCCAGTGGACTTTAAGATTATTATCAAAATGAATTGCACACATTCTGGAAAACTTGTTGCCCCAGATTATTAATCGCGACCAGTCCGGCTTTGTGAAGGCATGCTATGCATCTGACAATATCCGGAGGCTACTAAATATAATTGACCACTCGGCCCTACACAACAGAACAGCTCTACTACTGTCGCTTGACGCAGAAAAAGCGGTTGATAGAGTCGAGTGGTCATATTTGTTTGCCGTTCTGGAAAAAATTTATTTTTGGTGAAAAATGTATAGGGTGGGTCAGAAGTATGTATAGCAATCCAAAAGCTAAAATATGTATAAATGGTACCCTCACTGAAACATTTGACCTGTTTAGAGGCTACCGGCAGGGGTGCCCATTATCCTCATTTTTATTTAACCTGGCAATTGAACCACTCGCAGAAGCTATACGGGCTAATGAAGAGATTGCCGTTATCATTATCGGGAAAACAAAGAACAAAATGTCACTATATGCTGACGATATAATTCTATATTTAACCAGCCCCGAGCGATCAATCCCAGCAGTATTAGAACTCATCACTAAATTTGGCACAATATCCGGCTATAAAGTCAACCTGACAAAATCCAACGCTTTATTAATTAATTCATCAGTTTCTAGTAGACTCAGGGTCATCTCACCGTTCACCTGGGCTCAAAACAGCTTTAAATATCTTGGGGTGAATGTGGCTATAAAACTTAAAGATCTTTACCTCATAAATTACATTCCATTGCTTAAAAAACATGTAAGGGTCAATCATGCATGTTTTTTGATCTCTGACAAACTGCAGCCCATTTTTGGGTTAAAATATTTCTGGAAGGCAATACATGATCTAACTGTTAAGGTTGTGGAAACCCCGTTTGACATTACACCAACACAGTACCTCTTTGGTACGGAACTGGACAAGACACTGGATGCCACACAGAGGAAGAGGATTATCATAATATCCTATATAGCAAAGAAATGCATCTTGCTCAAATGGAATCAACACATACCCCCATCATGTGATTTGTTTAAACAAATTTTAAATGAAACTTTAAGACTGGAACAACGTACATACGCTCTAAAGAATAAGGGGGATGCCTTCCGGAGGATATGGGAACCGCTGATGGATTTCTGACACACATCGTAATAGGGTTTGGCATGCTTACATAACATCTTCAAAGGATGAACTGTGACCATGGACTGATTTGATTTAATTTGCTGTATTTTTTTGTTGTTGTCTGTTTTGAATTGAATTGAATTGAATGCCTTTATTGTCATTGTACATTGCAATACAACGAAATTAGGAGCGCTACTCCACTGGGTGCATACATACAATAAATAAACATTTCAAGACATATATAAAACACACTATCAGGACATATATAAAACACAGTAAAAAGAGTAAAACAGAGCAATGATCAAATAGTGCAACTATTAAAGTGCAAGAGGTGACAGTAGGTGGCTGGGTTTAGCAGTGTTTGTTTAGGAAGACTATTGCGTTTGGGAAGAAGCTGTTTTTAAATCTTGTGGTACTGGATTGTATGGACCTATAACGCCTGCCAGAAGGTAACAGTTGAAACAAGTGGTGGCCAGGATGAGTATTGTCCTTGATGATGTTCTTGGCTCTTGAGAGGGTGCGGCTGAGTGCAATATCTGACAGGGGGGGGAGGGGGCAACCAGTGATTTTCTCTGCATTTTTTATAATTCTCTGTAGGGCTTTTTTGTCTGCTGCAGAACATGCAGCAAACCACACAGAGATGCCGTATGACAAGATGCTCTCGATAGTGGATCTGTAAAAGGACACCAGTAGCTTCACATTCAGGTTGTTTTTCCTCAGTATCCTGAGGAAGTGAAGGCGCTGCTGAGCTTTTTTGATAATGGCTGTGGTGTTAGTTGCCCAGGAGAAACAGTCTGTGATATGGATGCCCAGAAATTTGAATGAGTTGACTCTCTCCACACACTCACCATTTATGAGTGTGTGTAAAGATGTTAATAGGGTGACCAAGCAACAAGTACCTTTTGCACTAGTTCTTTATGTTTATTTATTTATTTTTCCTTCATTTCCTTGATTGTCTGTTCTGAAACTTTAAAAATAAATAAAGAGATAATTGAAAAAAAAAACAGATACTGAGAGGCTGTTGCCATAGCAACTACCCCTTCTTCGAACACAAAGACATTGCAAAGTGTCATCTACTGCCTTCGACTGAACACCTACAACGCTCTCAAGTGAAGCTGGGTGTTAGAATGGCAGACCAAGCAACAAGTACCTGTCTACCGGTCCCAGACAGGCCTGCATCAGCTGCGCCGTTTCGTCACCACCCCGTCACACCGGAGCACGCCAACGCTTCACCATCACTGTGCCGAGAAGACTCTACGGAAAAGTAGGCTCAATCGTTCCTACCGCTTAAGATAAAGAATTGGTGTCACTACTTTGAAACACCCTATTAACATCTTTTAGAGAAGCTTGATTAGATTAGATATCAAATCCATTCCCGTTAGTTTTAGCCATAATACATCTCCATCTCTCACCATCGCTCCAGAAATTAATTATTTCAGATCTTATCATATTTGTTTTATTTGATTACACACCTATATGCATATATTCTATTAGTCCCTCATTTATTCATAGTTGTCACTTCAATAAATATTCACAAGTTGTTTGTGACGTTGTTTTACAGCAGAGAATGAATGGTATAAATTGTAGAAAATAATTCATTCCTTCAGATATAAATATTATTTAATCGAGACTGATAAATTGACTTAAATCGTGTTCTTCCTATGATAAAAGGAGGTGGTGTCCTAACGAGACATTTAAAAAGTGTAACAAACCCTACAACTATTTAAAACTCTTTTACTTTTTAGTAGTTGGCATTTTTGTTCTGTTATTATCATAATTTTATCACTTCCTCTTTTGTTTTCCTTTTGGCATTTTTATTTATTTATTTATTTTATTTATTTATTTAATTAATTAATTTTTGCTCTTATGTTTTATTCTGTTTCTACCACTTTAGAGTCTATATTTATTGACTGATTTTACCGTGCGATTATTGGTTTTATCCAGCCTCTGGTGTTTCCTCACATACGAAAGCGTTTCCACAGTTCTTGCTCCAGTTGTTGCTTATGTTTTAATGAATGCTGTTCTTATTTATTTATTTTAGGAACATCCTGTCTCAGAGTGATGCTGAAAAACTAGTTCATGCATTTGTGTCGTCCAGACTGGATTACTGTAATTCATTAATGTCTGGATGTCCAAATAGATCTTTAAAAAGCCTCCAATTGATTCAAAATGCCGCAGCAAGAGCATTGACAGGAATTAGCAAGAGAGATCACATTACTCCAGTTTTAGCTTCTCTTCATTGGCTTCCTTCAAAGTCTAGAATAGAATTTAAAATCCTCCTCCTTACATACAAGGCCCTCAAAGGCCTAGCTCCATCATATCTTAAAGACCTCATTGTACCATATCATCCCAACAGATCACTTCGGTCTGAAAGTGCAGGCCTACTTGTGGTTCCTAGAATTTCACAAAGTAGAATGGCAGGTAGAGCTTTCAGCTATCAGGCTCTCTTGTGGAACCAGCTCCCAGTTTGGGTCCGGGAGGCAGACACTCTCTCTATTTTTAAGGTCAGGCTTAAGACTTTCCTTTTTGATCAAGCTTATAGTTAGGGCTGGACTAAACCATCCCTTAGTTATGTTGCTATAGGCCTAGGCTGCTGGGGGACGATGCACCAAACACATGTCCTCCTTCTTTCTTCTCTCTCCTCTCTCGCATCCTCCACTTTCTTTTCTCTGGCACAGAGCTCTTGCCCTCTAATTTCCTACTACTAATTTCCTGCTACTAATCTACTACTATGAACTATCATGAAAATTCTGTGCTATTACTATGTAGAATGTTTACTGCTGTGTGTCCCTCCCTGTGTGAATGTACAAAGCACTTTCGTTGTATGAAAAGTGCTATACAAATAAAGTCTGATTGATGAACATGAATTAGATTCAGTTGGTGATTAAACATATCAGATCTATGTTGCCAAGTGAACGAAGGGAAGAGCATTTTTTTTACTTTGGACTATTTCAGGAATAAGAAACCCATAATTTCACAAGAGTATTTGTGCCTAAGGGGAGTTACAGCGCTATCCTGAGTTGTGGATGTGTGTATCCAAGCGTGCAGGCTGTACACGAGAGCGCGAGTGCGAAGTAGGCCACTACTGTTGTCTATGTGGTCAGATTTAAAAGGGCTTCTAACTTGAACTGTAGGGAGCAGATAGAAAGGAGATACTGAGTTTTAAAGGGATTTCTTTTATTTAAATGTGCTTGAGTAATCTACCCATGCCTTAGCTTTCCACACCATGGTGTGAGCTTTCAGTTACTCCTAATTTTCTTGCTAGCATTGCAGAGAGGAGCATCCATAGGAGACATTCTTGGTTTCTTGTTTTTTTTTTGAACAAACAAGGACGTGAAGCCATACAATTTAATTTCCCATTATTATAACAAACTCCCCAAACAGTGAATCATTTAATGCTTTTCTCTGCTGAGTGCAGTCGGGGAATAAGAGACCACGAAAAAGAAGTTTGTCCTGTGTTCTGTCCCACATCTTGCAGTTGGGCTACATCTACAACAGTTACTGACCTCAGAGTCTCCAGTCTACAGTCTGGATTCCTCAGAAAAAGGCACAGCTGCTTCACTCCTGAATCCTTGAGCAAGTTGTCACTCAGGTCCAGATGTTTCAGATGGGAGGGGTTGGACCTCAAAACTGAGACCAGAGAATCACAGCTGATCTCTGACAACCAGCAGTCACTCAATCTAAATAAAGAATAAAAGATTAAGATATTTTCTACAGTTTCTGCTGCAAACACTCGTCTTGTACTAAAGGACATTTACAGATTTATGGAGGAAAGTTCTGGATGAACATGAATTAAGATTCAGTTGATGATTAAACATATCAGAGCTACAACAGTAACAGACAATGAACTAACCTCAAAGTCTCCAGTCTACAGTCTGGACTCTCCAGAAAACCACACAGCTGCTTCACTCCTGAATCCTTCAGACTGTTGTTGTCACTCAGGTCTAGATGTTTCAGATGGGAGGGGTTGGACTTCAGAGCTGGTCCCAGAGAATCACAGCTGATCTCTGACAAACTGCAGCCCATCAATCTAAATAAAGAATTAAAGATTAAGATATATTCTACAGTTTCTGATACAAACACTGGTCTTGAACTAAAGGACATTTACAGATTAATGGAGGAAAGTTCTGGATGAACATGAAATAGATTCAGTTGGTGATTAAACATATCAGATCTACAACAGTAACACACAGTG
The DNA here is from genome assembly GCF_963514085.1 of Chelon labrosus. NCBI lineage: Eukaryota > Metazoa > Chordata > Actinopteri > Mugiliformes > Mugilidae > Chelon > Chelon labrosus. The sequence continues at coordinate 1,868,347 of NC_140351.1, read as the reverse complement.
AACTGACCTCAGAGTCTCCAGTCTACAGTCTGGACTCTCCAGAAAACCACACAGCTGCTTCACTCCTGAATCCTTCAGGTTGTAGTTGTAACTCAGGTGCAGATGTTTCAGATGGGAGGGATTGGACTTCAGAGCTGGTCCCAGAAAATCGCAGCTGGTCTCTGACAACCTGCATATCTCAAATCTGAATAAAGAATAAAAGTGATCTCCAATGAAATGTATTATGTGTTTCATCCTGACTCAGAGCAGCAGCCTTCTATCAGTCTATCTCAACAACATCAGTAACAGTCTGTGACTGTGTATTTAGTTTTTATGATCAGTGGAGAAGGGAATGGACTGTTGCACCAAAGCAGCATATTTACCAGGACTTGTTGTTTTAAGATTGGAGGCCACTTATGGTTTGGGGAGTTTCAGTGATATGTGAAATATTCTAAGTAATAGTTGATGATGGTATGACTGTAATAAATAAGAAGACTTGTCCTGGGTCTGACTCTTTGGAGTCAGTGCAGTTGTATGTTGCTGAGAGAAGATTCTCCACCACAAGACATCATCACTGATTAAACCCAGTAACATGTAACACCAGCTGTAGCATCCCTTCACTGCTTCTCTCTGTGTTTTAGAACAGAAGTTAAATTTTCAATGATGACTTTCAGTCTGGTATGATGTTGGTCCCTGATTGTATCTCTGACATGTTAACCCTCCTCCAGTAGAGCTCTGTTACTAATTCCTGGGTCGAGGCTTAAAACCAGAGGAGACTGAGCCTTTGTAGTCAGAGACCCTCGACTGAACATTTATCAACTAAAGAACATTTGACACATCAGTCAATGATTTGAACTGAATAAACAAAGAAAACCTACAACAGCTCCAATCAGTGAACTGACCTCAGAGTCTCCAGTCTACAGTTTGGACTCTCCAGTCCAGCAGACAGATGCTTCACTCCTGAATCCTCCAGGTCATTTTTACATAGGTCCAGCTCTGTCAGATAGGAAGGGTTGGACTTCAGAGCTGAGGCCACAACTTCACAGTGAATCTCTGAGAGTCCACATCCAGTAAATCTGTGATTAGAAAACATACAAATAATTTGTAAAAAACATACATTCTAGATCCAGACTGAATGAGTATGAAACAGAGTGAGGTGATCATCTGATGAACATCTGATCGATTCTGTTAATGATCAGGACTCACTGAGCCTTTCTGCAGTTCCTCACAGCTGGGATCAGTCTCCGTCGTCCCTCCCTTGATGTGTTGTACTTCTTCAGGTCCAACTCATCCAGAACCTCCTCTGACATCTGCAGCATGTAGGCCAGAGCTGAGCAGTGGATCTCAGAGAGTTCCTTCTTTGATTTGTTCTCTGACTTCAGGAACTCTTGGATCTCCTGATGAACTGAGAGGTCGTTCATCTCCATTAGACAGTGGAAGATGTTGATGCTTCTATCAGGAGATACTTCATAACTGTTTATCTCCTTCAGCTTGTTGATGGCTCTCTGGATGATTTCTGGACTGTTCTCTATCTGACCCAGCAGACCTCCTAAGAGTCTGTGGTTGGACTCTAGAGAGAGGCCATGGAGGAAGCGAACAAACAGGTCCAGGTGACTATTTTTACTGAACAGGGATTTATTCATGGCTCCATACAAGAAGTCATCCAGAGGTTTAGTGGAGTCCTGGTGGTCTTTCCCCAGGAAGTCCTCCAACACCTCTGTCTTCTTGTTGGTGTAACAGTGGAACATGTAGACTGCAGCCAGAAACTCCTGAACGCTCAGATGAACAAAGCAGTAGACTGATTTCTGGAAGATCAGACTCTCTCTTTTGAAGATCTCTGTACAAACTCCTGAGTACACTGAGGCCTCTGTCACATCAAGACCACAGAGCTCCAGGTCTTCTTGGTAGAACATGATGTTTCCTTTCTCCAGATGTTCAAACGCCAGCCTCCCCAGCTTCAGAAGAACTTCCCTGTCATCCTCCATCAGCTCCTGTGGACTCGTCTCATGTCCCTCATGGTACTTGTTCTTCCTCCTCTTTGTCTGAACCATCACAAAGTGTGTGTACATGTCAGTCAGGGTCTTGGGCAGCTCTCCTCTCTGCTCTGTAGTAAACATGTGCTCCAGAACTGTAGCAGTGATCCAGCAGAAGACTGGGACTCCACACAGGATGTGGAGGCTCCTGGATGTCTTGATGTGGGAGATGATTCTGCTGGACAGCTCTTCATCACTGAACCTCCTCCTGAAGTACTCCTCCTTCTGGGCGTCAGTGAAGCCTCGTAGTTCTGTTACCCTGTCAACACATGTAGGAGGGATCTGACTGGCTGCTGCAGGTCGGGAAGTGATCCAGACCAGAGCCGAGGGAAGCAGTTTCCCCTTGATGAGGCTTGTCAGCAGCACGTCGATTGATGCCTTCTGTGTGACATCAGACACAACCTCAATGTCGCTGAAGTCCAATGAAAGTCTGCTTTCATCCAGGCCGTCAAAGATGAACAAAAGTTTACAGACAGCCAGCTCCTCTGCTGTGACCTTCTGTAATGTTGGATGGAAAACATGGAGCAGGCTGAGAAGAGTGTACAGCTCATCTTTGATCAAGTTCAACTCCCTGAACGAAAGCACAATCACCACACTGACATCTTGGTTTTCCAAACCCTCTGCCCAGTCCAGAGTGAACTTCTGCACTGAGAAGGTTTTTCCAACACCAGCGACGCCGTTGGTCAGAACCACTCTGATATGTCTCTGTTGGTCAGGTAAGGCTTTAAAGATGTCGTGGTACTTGATTGGAGTGTCATGGAGGGCCTTCATCTTGGAAGCTGTCTCAAGCTGCTCCACCTCATGTTGGGTATAATCCTCTTCACTCTGTCCCTCTGTGACGTAGAGCTCAGTGTAGATCCTGTTTAGGAGGACTCCACTTCCTGTTACATCACTTCCTTCAGTCACACATTCATATCTCTTCCTCAGACTGATCTTATGTTCATCTAAAATCTCCTGCAGACCAACATCAGCTGGAAAAAAAGAACAAACATGAGACAAAAAGAAAACAGCCATCCCTGTTTAAAGCCACAAAGAACAGAAAACTGACTTTAAATGTTTTGTAAAGAGTTTTTCAGACAGCCTGATCTCACTGCAAACCCTCAATTCATATATGGACATCTCTTCTGTTGAGCTGTGACATTCCTGCAAAGGTTTATGGGAAATGTTGTTTGTTAAAGGCCTAAAAATCGTGAATAAACAACAATATTAGATTAATGTTCAAACCACTAGTGTCCTGATCTAGACAGTGAGCCACACGCCATACTGTTGAGAACGACTTTGTTCCAACACTGGGTGTTTAGTTATTAGCATCAATACAAATGTCAGTGGGATTTTGAAAGAGTCTGTTTTCTACACAGACAAGAGTACTAACATGCAAACACAGGGCGCGCCATCATAAAACCATTCAATGTGAAATATGAACCTCATTCTTTGGGTTCCGACTTTTTTCTCCAGAAACCACAGGTCACACGATTCAGAGCAGATCTGTTTACTGGAGCTGAAACAATGCAGTAACATTTCACTGGTAGTTCATTTAGAATGATATTTACAATGATCTTAAATCCCCATGATGTTAAACACAACAATGTGTCTGGATTAAATCAACAGGTTTAATTTATATAGTCCATCAGCAGACAGATGTACAGTCTTACTTTGTTCAGTGCTGCTCTGACTGGCTTTCTGCAGTCCAGGTATTTGTTTGGATCTTGGTCCACACTGGGGACAGGAGGAGTCTCCTGATGAAGCAGACTGGTCCCAGTATGAGGTGATGCACTCTCTGCAGAACCAGTGTCCACAGCTGCTAGAGACTGGATCCTTCAGGACGTCCTGACACAAAGCACAGCAGGACAGCTGCTCCTCCACAGAAACATGGCTCCTCTTCCTCTCTCTGTCAACACATTTCTTCATCACTAAAATCATTGGAAGTAGAAGTGGGCTGCTGTGGATTTGTGGCAAAATCGGCGATTGCCCTTCTGAGCGAACTGGGCATACACAGAAAAAGCCAGAGGACTGCGGTATGCAACATGTCCTGGGCAGCAGAGAGAGCGAACGAGTGGCTCTGGACACGTAGGAAACATGCTCGCTGGAGAGCTAGCTAAAGGTAAGGGTGGCTGCGTGACTTTAGTGTGTTTGCAAATCATGATAGCTGTGGTCAATTGCTTGGTGGTTCAGTCTGCATCAACGGGGCGAACCACGGTAGATTTGTTTGTTTCGCGATTCATAAAAGGACTAGGCTAATTATTGAAATATTAGTTGTTGTCTAATATTAATGGTGAGAAATGGTGAGAAAAATAACGGAGTTTTGCAGTGGCAGGGTGGAGGGGGTTGACTCCAGGACGCTTGAATTCACTGTTAAGCCTTCTGGAGGTGTCGTGGGCCTAACTTAACGAAACATCGGTGCCCACTTGAAAACCCCAATGACATGTTGCATACTGCTGTTGACTAGGCCAGGTATCTTGATGTCTTCATGTTGGTTGGTAGCAATATTTCTTTGTTTGGTTAGCTGCTGAGCGGGACATACAAGCCAGCAGCATTAGGTTAGCTTATATTTCACAAGGTTCGAATTATCCTTTGCTGCTCTGTGGGCCTACAAGCCAGCAGATCTTACCTACCTGCACTAAAACATCTGCATCATGACTATAAATCTTTCAGCAGAACATTTCTGCTTCATCCTAAAATCATCATCTTCCATTGGGTCAGTTTACAGTCGAAACAGTCTCTTACTTTGTGTCTGAGGGTCCAGGTTCTTCACTGAAGTTTGGAGGATTTATTTCTTTGGAGCCGTCACTCTTCACAGACAGACAGCTGGATACTGTAAACTCTGCACTCTGTCTGTGGTACTGACCTCTGCAGAAACAAATATGTTTTATTCTCATCTTTCATCACTGAAAAAGGTTTCAGTCGCTGCATTTTCAGAGGCTCAAAAGTGATTGGATAGTTGTCTGCAACATCAATATTCCTGGACATCCATAGAAGACAACAGTGGTGGAGGATCTCAGGATCCTTTTCACAACAGAAAAGACACATCGCAATATCCATTCAAGTGAAGAGCACTCTACTGGAAGGTAATCATATTATTATACACCATTAAGAAAATACTCTACAAGTGCAAATAATTCATGAACCTCCAACAGAAAGACCAGATTAGACTTTACCAAATAACATGTAAGAAAAGCCAGAACAGCTCTGGAACAGGATCTCTGGACAGATGAAACTCAGATCAACCTGAACCAGAACAACAGGAAGATAAAAGTCTGGAGAAGACTTGGAACGACTCCTGATCTGAAGAACACAACATCATCTGTAGAACACAGTCAGATCATGAGCAGGAATCAGTTCCAATGACACAGAGTCACTGTGTTTATTGATGATGTGACAGATGCACTGGATGAATTCTGAAGTGAAGAGAGATATTCAGACAAATGAAGAAAGATGATTGGATGGTGCTTCACAGTCCAGATGGACAATGAGCCAAGACATAGTGTGAAAGAAACCCAGGAGTTTGTGAAGGTAAAGAAGTGGAATATTCTGCAGAGGCCAAGTCAACCTCAACCTGATTTAAACGTATTTCACTTAAAAGACTAAACTAAAGGAAGAATCAACAACTGAAGACAGCTGCAGTAAAGACCAGGCTCAGCAGAACAAAGGAGGAAACCTATTCTGTGATGATGTTCATGGGCTCAGACTTCAGTCACTGTCTGCAACGGATTCTGGACAAACTGTTAAAAATGAGCGTTTTATTTATGATTGAGTGAATTTGTCCAATCACTTCAGTCCCTGAAAATAGAGGATTGTGTATTAAAATGTTTTTAATTCCTCCAGATTTCCTCCAGTTTGGATGTGAATACTCTCAAATTAAAGCTGAGACTCTGCAGTCTTTAAGACCACCTTCATTTTATAACTCTAACTTGAATAAACTTTGGTTAACAGCTAGAATAACAAATACATTTTAGTTAAACTCAATCAACCATCAGAGACGGAAAATAAACTGGAAGTGACAGAAGTGATTAAAATGAGTCATGAACAAGTTAGTTCTCTTACTTTGTGTCTGAGGGTCCAGGTTCTTCACTGAAGTCTGGAGGTTGATCTCTGGACCAGTTGCTGACTCTGTCCTCGTCTTCCTCTGTTACTGTCATTAACGGTTATCACATCCGGATACGTTCCTTTCAAAATAAACTTCACAGGAAATAATAAATACACTTCACAGGAAATACAAAATAAAAGCAGCAGAAGGAAATACACGGAAGAACACAAACACATATTCAGCAATAATATAATATTCAGTAATACACAGAATTAGATGTTACAATCCCTTGCGCCAAAATCCCAGGCAAAACACATTTAGAGGCTCTGTCCAACTGAGAAACCCTAACAAACCTATAGTCATGTGATATGACGCTTAACCTACAATCTAAATAAAGTAAATGTTGCTGGCTTGTATGGCCCGCTCAGCAGATAACCAAACAAAGAAATATAGCTACCAACCAACATGAAGACATCAGATACCTGGCCTAGTCAACAGCAGTATGCAGCATGTCATTGGGGTTTTCAAGTTTCTCTCTGGACCTGTCACTCTTCATAGACAGACAGCTGACTCTGTCCTCCTCTTCCTCCATCTTCTGGACTTCGGTCAGTCTGAGAGGTAAACCAGAAACACTCAGTGATGTAGGGTAGTCTACACCTTTTAAATGTCTCGTTAGGGCACCACCTCCTGTTATCGTAGGAAGAACACGGTTTAAATCAGTTTATCAGTCTCAATTCAATAATTTGCATATCTGAAGGAGTGAATCCTTTACTACAATTTGTACCAGTCATTCTCTGCCGTAAAATAACATCACAAACAACTTCTTAAGTGTGAACAAATATTTATTTAATGAAGTGACAACTATGAATAAATGAGGAACTAATAGAATATAGGAGTGTAATCAAATGAACGAATATAATAAGGTATGAAATAGTTAATTTCTGGAGCGATGGTGAGAGATGGAGGTGTTTAAGTCCTAAACTAAAGGGAATGGATTTGATACCTAATCTAATCAATCTTCTCTAAAAGATGTTAGTAGGGAGTTTCAAAGTAGTGACACCAACTCTTTGTCTTAAGCGGTAGGAACGATTAAGCCTACTTTTCCGTAGAGTCTTCTCGGCGTCGGTGATGGCGGAGCGTCGGTGTGATGAGATGATGGCGGAGCGTCGGTGTGACGAGGTGGTCAGTGATGAAACGGCACAGCTGATGCAGGTCTCTCTGGGACCGGTAGACAGGACTTGTTGCTTGATCTGCAACTCCAACACCCAGCTTTGCTTGAGAGCGTTGTAGGTGTTCAGTCAAAGGCAGATGACACTTGGCAATGTCTTTGTGTTTGAAGAAAGAAACTGGATCGTCACGTCTTCTTGATGTCGTTGCTATGGCAACAGCTTCTTGATTTCTTGATCCGTCGAAGAGATTGGGTCTTTCTCTGATATCCCAGCTGACTACGCTGGCTAACTTATAAACGATGTTGGTTAGTACTTCGGTTCGTAGAGTATAAAAATGAATAAAGCTAGAAAAATATTTAAGTCACTATAAAAATCGTACGTCGGGAAAAACATCCGACGAGAAACAAACAGAGCTTGAAAAGGACCGGATTGTCAATATTCAAGTTGTTCTTAAAGTTACTAAGTATAAACGTGACTAAGTACGTAAAGAAGAAGACTAAAATAAAAGTAAAACGTGAATGGAAAGTGGAGAGTTGAAAGTGCGGAGAAAGTGCGGCGAAAGAGCGAAAGTATAAAAGTCCTAAAGTGCGGAGAAATGGGTGCGTCTCTCTGGTTTTATGAGTTAATTATTAAGGGCGTGTTTGGATCGGGTTTCCATAATCTTCGCGCGGAAAGAGAAGGGAACGCCTACTCCTTTGTCTGTCTTATTGCCTGATCTTCTTAACCTATTTTATATTACTAAATTGAATCATTCCATCACTCATCATGGCTCGTTAGCAATGTTTTTCGTATGCGACAACACTCAACATTACAACATGACAAGATGACGTATCAGAATGACTACATCAAAATAACTCATAAGCATCAATAAATTAATAAACTCAAGTTCTTTTTACATTGACATTTTGCTAATAATAAAAGGTTGAGGTTTCTAAAATAACAATTTCAACAGTTATGATTTCAACTAATATCTACTAGAACATATCTAAGGTTCTACATTCTTTAACTTCAACAATTAAAAGAGAGAAAATACTTTTAAAGATAGCCACTTGATGGCAATGTTGATCCATCCTTACTGTGACAAATTATGTGAATTTGGGCTAGCTTTATCGTACAAGGATCAAAGTCGTCTCATTGTGATCGTAAGCACTTCCTGAACAATAATATATAACTTACCAGGTTATTACATTTTCAATAGTCATATTATCAAACTTAGGCTCTTTTAGAGAAGAGAAATGCAGATCAGAGTCTGGTTCTGGGGAAAGAAAGTTATTTACGACCTTCTTATCTTTTTCACTCTCTTGGTCATTCTCGGAGAGGGGGGCAAAACCTGTTAAAATGGTATGTTTGCATTTGTCTCTGAAAAAGAAAATTAGTACATCACAAGTTTAAAACATAATTGAACATCACATTAAGGCTTCTAGACTTTGTCCATAGGAGTAGAAGTCAATTAATTAATTCTTTGTAGTTCCTGACATCGCGTTGATGTTCTTTCGATTCAGGACTAATTAGTTCAGAAACAAGAGTGGGAAATTCCACAAGAAGTGTAAATCTGTCTCTTTTGGCTCAGATGACGTCCAGAGCATCAGGGAGGTCCGATAGCGTGGGCCTGTCCCGCGTTCAGACATGGCACCTTTATGGCTAAGGTGAAAAAGGTTAATCTGTTAGGAGAGTTCTTCTGCAAAACAACTCCGTAAATTTAAATTCCAGAGAGGGGGGGAATTGAGAGGACGACTGGTTCCCCTACATATCCCCCACTCGATTCGAATGATCGCTGTCCAGGGATCTTTCGGATCGACAAGATGGGACCTGTTGTCATCGAAGGGACGTTGACTTGATAACCACCTTTAAGACCAGAGTTGGTGTTTTTTTTTTTTTTTTTTTTTTTTTGGAAATATCAGTGAAAAATGGGTCTAGTACAGGGTCACTATCTAGTCCTAACTGAATTTCTGAATCACTTGGTTCTCTAGGATGCTATCTCTAGGATGGCAGGGAATAATATGTTTGGCACTCGGGATAGAGAAATAAGATATGGGGAAATCTTACCAATGGCTAGGCTGTCCATTGAGGATCTCTTGCAACATATCTGTCATTAGCATGTTAACCAGTTGTGTATGAGCATAGTCAACAGATACTATTAAGAAAAGAGAGACTATCGCATAGATAGTCTTGCTCAAGGCTTCACTATGAGCATTAACCACCAGAATGGTGCTCTTCAATGATTCTATTACAGTTGCAACTCGTTTCGTTGTCTGTACATTTGTGCTCTTATGTCTGCAATCGGACATAATTCCAATGAACCATTTAGGTCTCTCAACATACCCATTCAGTTTTGATTGTGTGACAGTGAACTTCTGCAACCGCAGCGACATGAGAGTCGTGTCTGCTTCAGCATGTTTTATAACTTCTTTGTTCCATTTCTTACCAGCCCAGCTGGTCAGATCAGTGGTTGTAGGAAAGTTTTTCCTACTTAACTCGCTAGGATTTACTTAACAAATAAATTTTTTTTGGTGTGCAGTCGATAATTGGTGATCAGCCAAATCATCTTTATGAAAAGAACACACATGGTTAGGGTTCTGTTAAATGTATAGAGTTGAGCCCTAAAGGGAACTATGTTGTGTGAGGTGTTTGACCCCCACTTGTAGCTAATTATGTCGATTTTAACTTGGAAAGTAAATCGAGTTTGGTGGATTAGGATAGGACACCTATCTTACAATTAATTTTAGTAGTTTACGTTAACAGCAATCTTATTTATTTTTCCACTATCGATTGGCACTCTTGGGTGTTTAAATGTTTCTTATCATTTATGACCTAATTAGGACGTTGGAGTCCCCGACAAGTCCCATGGGGTTTTTGCGTGGTTTAATTTGGTTGCGATTAACCCATTTGAAGGTTGGCTCTTTTTGACCTTTGCTAACCTTGTTTTGGTACACGGCGGAAGAGACTTGGTCCCCCACTTGTGATTCGTTATGGGACGCTTTTTGGTTGTAACAAGCCTTGCATCCTTCTGCACTCTTGTCCAAGTTTTTCTGGGCAAAGGCGAAGGTAGCTTTGAGGTGAGCATTTAGGTTGGTCATATACTTGCGTGTTGTATATGCCGTTGCAATGTTGGTCTCTTCTGGTTGGTAGAGCAGGTGCCGTGGAAGCATCATCTGTCTATCCGTTGTCATTTCAAAAGGTGAGAACCCTGTCACTCTGTGTGGGGTTGCTCTGATTCTTTTGTGGCCTGCGCATGGAGAGTCAATGGCATGCATTGGCATTACCCCCCTGTGGCTCTGAGGCACCACGAACTCAGGAGAAGTGAGTGCTTCGGAGACATGGACAAGAAGGCCCTTGGTGATTTGAGGAGCAAAAACAACTGGGGTGGGAGGGTGGGTAAAACATCCAGTGTCAAGTGTGCAGGGGTACCCGTCAGGGGCACCTGTTTTGGCCAAAGTATCTGGCAGGTCATTGAGCTCTTTGTTTTTGAATGGTCTTCTGTGGTGTATAGACACGTCCTTCGTTCTGGCAGGTATGTGTGGGTGGCGTTCGTTGGCCACCTGGCTCGCTTCAGGAATTGTTTGTCCTGTCTTCATGTCATCATGGTCAGGAAGGGTGGTTTCACCTCGTACTCCTGTTTGAGACCATGGAATGTTTTTGATCGTGTCCACCTGAGCAGTAAGTCTGACAAGTACATCACCGCCAATGTGGACAGAGTGTGGTAGGTCAGGAATGACCAGAAAAAGATGATTCAGCTCCCTGTGGTTCCATATCACCTTTAAGGTGCAGATCCCGTCGGCGGTCGCTATCGCCTGAGGTGTGGGATCTAAAGGGAAGCGGAAAGATTTCTTCACAAACGGAAGATTTGGATTTGTCCGTAACAAGGACTTATACAGCTCTCGGCTGATGGCTGATTTATCAGTCCAGAGAGTTAAGATCACATCGTTGGCATCAGCATCTTCAAGTTTGATGCCTTTTACTACCTGAGGGTAGTAGTTGTGTGCCTTAGGAGAACTGGTCAATGTGCACAAGAAAGTGTCTTGTTCAGACAGAAGTTCTTCTTTGGGCCACGAGGGTGGTGGCTGGATGTTATTAGTTTCTTCTGACATGTCATCAACCTCGGTTGGTTGTCTATTGTCAGGTCCTTTGTCACTTGTCAAGGTCCTTGTCTCAAGGGTGTAGCACTGAGCTGCAGTGGCATGGGAAAGAGAAATAGGCAGAGGTCGACGGACCTGTGCCCAGATCTTCAAACGCTTGAAGTCAATCAATGGCTCAAATCGATTAAGGAGGTCTTTACCAATTAGAAGAGGAATGGTGTCAAGGGGAGACACATACACGGGGTGGACAAGGCTCATTGGTCCAATAGTGAAGTTAATCACTGCCATGGCCTTCAAGACGGTGCTTGTGGAAGAATATGGTTGAGCATCAAGAGAACAGCTCTGCAATTTCAAGTTCTTGTTGGATTGGTTTGTCACCATTTGCAACTTGTTGAAAAGTGTTGATGACATCAAAGTGATATCTGCACCAGTGTCAAGGAGTGCTTCATGTTCAAGCTCGTTTTCAAGTGTAGTAGGCAAGTAGAATTTTCGAGCGATTCCTTTTTCTGTGAGGTGGCACAAGAACTGTTGGAAAGGTGGCTCACCTTGAGTGATCAAAGAGTCCTCCTTGAATGGTTCTTCTTTTGAGTCCGACTGGACTACCAGAAGTGCACTAGGAGGGGTTGTTTTCTCTCTCCCTGCGTCTGATTGTTCACGCGCAGTGGTTAAGGGTGTTGGGGCTTGAGTCTGAGGCAGCACATGCACAGTTTCTTCGGGGCCCAAATAGACTTCTTCCACAACGACGTTTGGTTGGTCGTCTGGATTCTTCTGAGGAGAAGGTTTTGGATTTGCTGAAGCTACAGAAAAGACGTCGACTTTCTTTTCTTTCTTGAATATATTTTCAATCATTTGCCTGATGGTTTCAAGATCTTTCTTGGTCAGACCTGATTGATTATACTTACCGTCAGTGCTGTTTCTGTTCTGTTTTCTAGTTCGCCTGTTCTGATCTGTTGCTTCCTCATCAGAGGAGCTGTGATCATGATGTTCCTGGTCCCTAAAGGGAGTGTTTCGAAAGTCACGTTGATTATGTTTCCTGTTAGCACGAGGTTGGCGGTCCTTCCACTGGTTAGGTGGCGGCTTGTCTCGGCGGAAATCAGGAGGCTTCCGATTTCTCTCAAAGCGTGGTTGGTTCTGGCCTCTGTCAGACCAGGTGGATTGTGAATGCCAGCGGCCTTGCTTCTTTTGTTGAAAGGAAGGATATGGTCTGGCAACAGGTTGACGTGGTTCAGCAGGATTCGTGGTGGGCTGCGAAGGTGCTCTCTTCGGAGCTCCTTCTAACTCCAAGGGAATTGACCTGGTGTTGATACTCAGGATGTGGGGTTCTGATGGTTTGCCCATGTTTTCCTTTTGTTTTGCAAACCCTTTCATGGCTAGTTCACGCAGTTGGCGACTAGTGAGGGTTTTTGGACATGCCATGACTCCGAGGTGATGGCTAGTTGAGGGATGGAGGTTTTGCACGAACAGAGATTTGAAGTGCATTTCTTCTTCCATCTGTATATCGTTTCTGGAACCAAAATAGGCTTCGTGGAGCCGCTGATAGTATTCTTGGGGAGATTCTTGTCTTCCTTGTTTGATAGCTAAAGCAGCTGTGAGACTTGTCTGTGGCGTGCAGCCAGAGAATTCCTCTTTTAGTACCTCGCAGAGGCTTCCATATCTTTCCTTGATATGGTGAGGTTGTCGCTCGATGAATCTGCTAACTCGATGACTTGAGGTTACCTTGATTAGGTAGATCCTGTCATCAGTTGTAGCATTTGGGAATTTCCTCAGGTAGAACTCTATGTCCTTGAGGTAAGCGTCAGTGTCATGCGTGTCACCAGCTTTGGGGTCAAAGCGAGTCATGTTGCGGGCGATCTTATCCAGGTCTCTGTCGGAAGGACCTTGTGAATGATAAGTGTCCGAAGATGAGTGAGGTTTAGGGGACAAGGTCTCCCTAAATCGGTCAGGTATAGCTGCGCTAACCCGAGTGTGAAGGTTGAGAGCTGGGGGCGGCGGAGGATGAGGAGAGGGACGGTCTCCCTGAGTGTCCCTGTGGTGTGTTGCTCCTCTTCTTTTGTCATGGGATGTTGCACCCAAAGGTTCTCCTTGGTGTAGGCCTAACTCAAAAGAGTATTCTAGCTCTCTTTTAATCTCTTCAAGGTCTGTCTCTGTCCTTGCTTGTTGTTGTCGGGATTCTCCAGCATGATCCCGGACTTTTTCTAGTTCCTGCTTCAAGTGGAGGAAGCGATTTTTCTCAAATTCTCTAGCTCGGTCGTGAACTTTGAGCTTCATTTTTAGGTCTTTTATTTCATTTAGTGCGTCTTTAAGACAATTGTCAGAATGGTTGAGAAGTTTGCTCAACTCTTGAAGCTGATCTTTTGTTTCCGCTAGCTCCTGCTCGCGGTATTGGAGGGTTTGTTTGAGTCTAGTATTCCTACTTTCAAACTCTGTACCTTCGTCGTCCGACGATCTATTATCTTCCCCCCTTTTGGTGTTACTTTGAGATTCTAAGTCATTGTTGCGTTCCTTTGCCGCAGTTAAAGACTGTTTAGTCTCATCAAGTTGTCTTTTGAGGGCTTTATTATCTTGTTGCTGGGCCCTTATTTTAGTTTGGCTTTGCTCTAACAATTTTGCTGACTGTTTGAGTTGCGCTGCCATGACAATAGCCATGCTTCCTAACATCTTAGTTAGATCTTTATCTTTAAGTTTTTCAGTTAAAGCTTGGCACACGAGCACAGACATTATTTCTTCTAGATCAGAGGAATTTGTTTCTTGGATCTGATTTACATATCCAGGCATCAATTTGCTAGTCAGATCGATCAATGCTGAGTCTAGGCTCTCGGAGGGATTTCCTAAACTGGAGGGAAAGGATCCGGTTGGGTCCTCCATTTTCAGTTGTGGTAATTTAATTATGCTATGCTAACCTAATGTGGTACTAGGTTGAGGAACATGGAAAATTAAAAAGAACTCGAATGAGTAATTTTAAGAAAATTAGAAAAGTTTACTTTTTTTGATTAATAAGTTTTTTTTTATGATAGAATAAATTAAGTAATTAAATCTGGATTTAGTTTCAAATTAAATTTCAATAGCCTGTGTGTATGTTGACACACAGTGGCTTTAGCCTAAATGAGAATCTGTGAACACAGAAATATATAATGTGTTTAGGAGTTAGCAATTTCCAAATAAAGTTGATAATTTATATATCTTCAAACATGTAATCAAACAAACTTAGTTTAGTAAATTGGATTAATAGTATATCTCAAGGAAGTTTAGTTTTTAGTTTTAGTTTTTAACAAAACCACTAGTTCAATAGTGATAGAGTGAGTTACTTTAGGCTCTGTCTATACAAGCTCAGACCTTCCATGTTTGCAAGTCAAATGCAATTAGTCAAATCAACCACCAGAGGCGGTGTCGTTTATTTTACTCTACAGATGTAGGGAAGTTACGTCTACAAATGCAAGGAAGTTACGTTTTAGGCGTCACGAGGGGGCGTTTTTAGCTCCGCCCACTGAAAGACCGCCCTGTTCAAACAGAATCTGATTCAGTGTCAGTTTGGGCACGATAGGGTTAATTTCTCAGCAGCGAGAAGTTCACTTTTCACACAAGAGAAACTCCAGGGCACGGCGGCCTTCTTTAAAGTTTCAACACAAAAAAGTTTTCCAGCTCACCTGGACAGACAACCAGCACAGGGTTAATTCAGCTCGTTCACGAGCACAACTTAGGAGTTATCTACTCCTATTTTCACAAATACGCGTGTGGTAAGAATTTCGTTACCACAGCAACAACCCGTCTCATCACTTAAGAGGGGAAAATATAGCCTCTTTCACTGTCTTTAAAACAGCTGTTTTGGGTTAGGTAGCTAATCTAACCAGAAAACACAAGAGGGTCTGAATATGTCAAACTTTCTGGAGCCTCGCAGCAAAGTGGACTAATATTCAGGGCGACGTTAATCAGTTTTGGAACTTCGCAACAACTGATAACCCACCAACAGGCCTTTTAAAGAGAGCGTGCTTACAACACTCTAGCATGCAAACAGTTCAGAGTCCTGGAAACTCGCAGCGACTCGACTCAGACATAACGTACGGCGACGTTGTTTCATTAAATATTGCTCAATTTTATCCTTGCAAGGTTTCTTTTACACGTTTAAAATAAGGTAGTGACTCAATAAAGAAAGCTCATACACAACCGAAGCACAGCGAACAAGCAGCGATGTCGGATCGCTCAGCGGACACAAGAACGGCATTAACTCTTAATTAATTATCACAGTTAAGTTTTGTCTGTAATATGAAATTACTGCAGAGAAATCAGGTATACGCAGCCTCACGCGGATGCGCCATATAATGTAGGGTAGTCTACACCTTTTAAATGTCTCGTTAGGGCACCACCTCCTGTTATCGTAGGAAGAACACGGTTTAAATCAATTTATCAGTCTCAATTCAATAATTTGCATATCTGAAGGAGTGAATCCTTTACTACAATTTGTACCAGTCATTCTCTGCCGTAAAATAACATCACAAACAACTTCTTAAGTGTGAACAAATATTTATTTAATGAAGTGACAACTATGAATAAATGAGGAACTAATAGAATATAGGAGTGTAATCAAATGAACGAATATAATATGGTATGAAATAGTTAATTTCAGTTACAGTACTCCAGGTTGATCAGAGACTGATGGGAACTGTAGTTTTTATTTAGGGTTGGCACCTTTCAGAAATGAAAATAAGGGACGGCCACCACGGGCCCGACTCCTGTGGGACAGGGCGCCTGCAGTAGTGGTATGTTTTATTTTGTGCTGGTGTTTTTAGTAAAGGGATGATCAAGAAAGCAGTTAGCCATACTTAAAGCTTGAAATGCTTTATTAACAATGAACACATTCTCTGATAAAGTGCAGTTAATTAAATCTTAAATGAAATCTGTTCCAATTAACTTTTAAAATATAAACACATTTTATTTATTTAAGTGTTAATCTATTATTTGTGTTTTAAATGGTCATATATAATATTTATATTGGCTAATGAATAAATAAATGGTAATTCATAAACCACACATGTCAAACTCAAGGCTCATAACTGTATCAGGCCTCAAGATAATATTTATATCTATCAGAACTGACCCGCAGGTGTTTTACGTGCGTCAGGCAGGTAAAATCAATTAGCTCCTCCTCCCAACTTTATTAGGCGCGTTCGACTTGATGCAGATCTGTCTGAGTCTGACTTGACGTGATGCATGCTGGGTTGTTATGCTCATAGATCTCGAATATGATTGGTTAAAATGAACTTTTTCTACCCAGCATGCATCACGTCAAGTCAGACTCAGACAGATCTGCATTAGGCGCGTTCGACTTCATGCAGATCTGAGCAGATCTGACTTGACGTGATGCATGCTGGGTAGAACAAGTTCATTTTAACCAATCATATTCGAGATCTATGAGCATGACAACCCAGCATGCATCACGTCAAGTCAGACTCAGACAGATCTGCATCAAGTCGAACGCGCCTATTGACAAACTCATCAGTCTCATGGTTGGCAGCAGGGAAACACAATAACCCAAAATGCACTTGGCGGGACAAACCAAAAACAGCTCACTGCTGCCACCCTGCGATAACAAATGGAACTCATTTACGTTTAGTGGACTTCTCCATAACCTTGAAGTATGACATGTGAAAGAGAACCAAAGAAAACAAAAATATATTATAAGACATCAGAATCATCTTTATCTAGATGATCTACCAGAACAGGAAACCATAGATACCTTTTATAAATAAAGATTGTGGCATCAAAAGAAGCAATAACTCATCAGTGGTTACAGATCGACCTGTTGTCACCGATTGGCTAGAAATCATAAAGGATGAGATGGAAAGACTGACTTTATTACTCAGACTGAGAAAAGATTTGTATTGTGCAAGATGGACAAAGTGGACAATGTTTCTGTTGAATGAGGAAGATTTTTTTTTACTTAAAATACATTTGATAGGGTTTTGACATGTCATTTGGTTTCTCATTACATTTCCATGTGATACAATTTGTACAAACTAAATAGTAATATGTAAAATCCTTATTCTTTGTCTGGTCAGGAAGCTTTAGTTGTACTGTGCTGTTGTTATGTCATAAAAACAAATAAGACATTAGAATCATTTTGCCATTAAGTGAAAAATAACATTTATTATTCATTCACCACCCAGCTACAAAACTCCAACCCTGGAAGCTTTCATATGCACCGTAATCTCTGGTAATAAATGGAAATAAAGACACCGGTGATTATTGAGGAAATATGTAACTGAACTCCACACGGCTCCTGATACATCAACATGATCACATCAGTCATTAACCACATCATATTTGATCGTATTCAATCATCTCCTGAGTTGATTCTAGTTCAGATTAGTTTCTAGTTTAGTTTGGTTCTCAGCTCCAAGGCCAGAATCTTTTAAAAGGCTCTCATTACTAATGAACAGACATCACTGATTCATGTGATCATTTCTAATAGTGGTTGAATGAATGAGTTAAACTCCTCTTCCACAGATCAGCCCTGTTGAGTAGGTGGTCTTTAATGTGACCCAGGACTCATTGTGTGTTCACACTACCAAAGGAAGGAGGTCACATGTGTCCCAGACCACCTCCGCATGCGTGTTAGTGTGACTTAGTTCAGACTCATGGAGTGATGATGGAACAAACAGTCAAAGCTTTAACTGGAGTGAAAGGAACAGTATCACAGAGCAGACATGATCTGTTCCAGGTGCTGACTTCTGAAGAATAAGACTGACATTAAATGTGACATGGAGACAGGGAGGTTTAGCTCCATGACACAAATGACTGATGAACTGATAACACAGACATGGGTCCCACACTGTGCTGCTATCTGGAAAACAGCTCTGTTACAAACGCACCTGATGCCACTTTACTACCAACGTGACGTTCACCTGTTGTCAGCTGTGCAGGTAGGCAGCGCTAGGCTGCTCAGCTGGATGCTAACCAGTCTCTTTTGACTGAGTCTGGTTCTGGTCCTGTGCTGCTTTCTCCGTCTGAATGCTGAAGAATCCTAGCCTGACGAGACAGACCCACATTAAATGTAGGGTCTGGGCATTCTCCATAGACAGGGCTCAACCGGAGGAGTGGGATAAACAGTCGTCTTTCAAACTCCCTCTCCACGCAAGAAGGTGACGTAGTCACATGTGTTGTGGAAAAAACTTATCCTAATAGATATTAAATAGTTCTTGTTGCATCCTGTTTTGTTTTTATTATGAGTTCGCCTACAGGTTGAGTTTCTCCTGCATTAAACATTTTTAAGCTGTGGATCAAACTTTTGCCGTATCCGGTTGGCAAAACTCCAAATACATCCTTCTTTTGTAAGAACGACCTCAGTGCAGTTTCTTGTTCTTTTCTCAGAGAAAAGCTTAACTTCAAGTCTTTCAGAGTGGCGGCCAAAGCCGATTCGAAAGAAAGTTGTTCGCTAGCAGCAGCCATCGCTCTGGTAGTTCTAGCAGGATGGGGAATTCACGCTAATTCACGGAACTTATGGTCGCAGGTCAGTCGTCATCATGTTAAGCCCGCCCACCGACTCGTGATTGGCCCGGTCCATCTTGGATTTTTCAAAATCTCAAGTCAACAGAGAGTAACTAGACTGCCCCTGGAAGCAAATGTAATTTGCTGCCGCTAGGGGCAGTCTAGATTCTAGGCTAGAAGAATCCCACTGTGACCTGGGAGTCCACGTCAACAGCTGTTTTACCCCGTTACTGGAGGTGTGCGATACCGCTAGATTTGGTATCGATCCGATACCAAGTAAATACTGGGCCAGTATCGCCAATACCGATACCGATACTTTTTAAAAATTAAGGTGGATGCACCATCAATCTGAATCAGTCCAAATCTGAATTAATTCTCATGACATTTTAAGTGTTTTCGTGCTTTGCCTTTTGGATTATTAATCAATTAAAGTTCAGTACAGAATTTGGTTTATAAGTAAATAGAAAATGCTTTATTACAATAAAAGTTTTTGTTCAGAAACAACACAAAATGATCACTTGAGGACAAATAAAAACAAATTATTTTTCAGGCATGTTCAGAAACTACAATAAAAAACTTAATCTCGTTCTTCATTGAACTTCTTTCTGGATTTTTTTTCTTAAATGAACAAAGTGTAGAAAATTACTCCACAACAAATATTATAAATAATGTAAGGACGTGTTTAGGAAGTATAATACAATACAAAAATAAGACAACATTTCTCCCCTTTAGTGCATTTTTTTCGTTGTATCAGCGATCTGTAGGGGCCAAGTGGGCGGGGATTTTAAAAATTTCTATATGCTTTTACAAGTTTGTTGTGTTACCACTGTATCTTACCACCTTTTCACAAATAGCACAACTTGCTATCGTTTCATTTTCGGCCCGAAAATATAACCAAACAGCTCTATTCTTTCTCTCGTTGTGTGTAATGCGTTGCTGCTGTCCGAGCCTGGCTGGTAGCGGTGGGCGGTGTTTGGTCACCAGGCGCTGCAGAGTCACGTGACGTAAAACATATACACGCGAGGGGGAGGAGGAGCAAAATGAGCCTGATCTGCTCTGTGACAGCAGCGGCATCTAGGCAAACAGAGTCAGGTCGCTTCTTTAATGAAACGAGAGAGACTGAAACTTAAGTATCGATCTCATTACATTGGTATCGATCAATCTCGATACCAACGTTGGTATCGATTTTATCGATATTTGGATCGATCCGCCCACCTCTACCCGTTACCCCTGTGCATAAAACTAGCTTCATTTATTTGTTGACTCGTTGGATCAAACATTACAGAGAAAAGAGGAAGGATTCATCCCAGGAGCTACATTTATGGAAAGTTTTAGCTCCATGCTAAATAATCCATCATTAAATTAAATTTCTCTCATCAGGAAAACATCAATATTAAAAGTAACACATGTGGACTGGAATAAGAAATAAAAAGTGTTCACAGTGAAGTCCTATTAGGAATCTAGGTCATCTTCTCATGCTGAACATCACTGCAGCTCTCGACCTCTGACAGCTAGCATCAAGGCTCTCACTCAAGGCATGGCTGCCTTGAGTGACAGCTGAGGGACAGGTGAGGGACAGGTGAGGGAATTATGCAGACTTCTACAGAACTCAATCCGCTGCACTAATGAAGCTCGACTAATCCGGTGTATCTGTGGCACCCATCTGTAGAGAGGAGGAGAAAGAAGAGAGGAGGTGAAGGAGTGTTTCCAGAGTCTCCCTTCATCATCACATCCAGTAGAAAGAGCAGCAGGGACTTCAGTCCTGTTCAGAGTAGCAGTGGAGCAGCTTGATTACTGCACCAACACTTTAGTGATGGATTTACTGCTGCTCCATTTAAACAAAGATCAGCTGACTAATAAACATGGAGGCTGTCATTGAACAGATCTGATCAAACTAATGACACATGTGATGACTCTGCTCATGGTTACTAAATGTAATGCTGGTTCTGTGATGTGCAGGCTTCAGTCAGACTGATCCAGCTTTATTTCCTTTTTTTCAACAACAACAGTCGTCTTCACATCAACTCAAACACATGATCACAACAAGCTTCTGGCTCATCTGATTGGCTGACTCTTGTCTCTCTGTCCTTCTGTCCAATCCTGAAGCCTGTCTCCATTCTCCTCTCACAGCTTCACTGAGAAGCTGCATGTTTACAGGAAACACTGGATCTTTGATACTAACTGTGTTTAGGACAATACTGATGAAAGCAGCATGGACTGACTGGAACCCTCTACTCACCTCAGAGTCTCCAGTTTAAGATCAAGAAGCTGCTTCACATCTGAATCTCTCAGGAGGTTTCCTCTCACGTCCAGATGTTTCAGATGGGAGGGGTTGGACTTCAGAGCTGAGACCAGAGAATCACAGCTGATCTCTGACAAACTGCACCAACTCAATCTGAGTAAAGAACAAAAGATGTAGATTAAATCATGAATAATTCAATCAGATGTGTTCAGGTTTTAAATGTGCAGCTCAACATTACTGTGTCCTAACAGCCTTTAAGCTTCATTGACTTTAACAACTAACAGTGGACATTTTCTACAGTTTCTGATACAAACACTCGTCTTGAACTAAAGGACATTTACAGATTTATGGAGGAAAGTTCTGGATGAACATGAATTAGATTCAGTTGGTGATTAAACATATCAGATCTACAACAGTAACAGACAGAGAACTGACCTCAGATTCTCCAGTCTACAGTCTGGACTCTCCAGAAAACCACACAGATGCTTCACTCCTGAATCCTTCAGGTTGTAGTTGTCACTCAGGTCCAGATGTTTCAGATGGGAGGGGTTGGACTTCAGAGCTGAGACCAGAGAATCACAGCTGATCTCTGACAAACTGCATCTCCTCAATCTGAATAAAGAATAAAAGATGTAGATTAAATCGTGAATAATTCAATCAGATGTGTTCAGGTTTTAAATGTGCAGCTCAACATTACTGTGTCCTAACAGCCTTTAAGCTTCATTGACTTTATCAACTAACAGTGGACATTTTCTACAGTTTCTGCTACAAACACTCGTCCTGAACTAAAGGACATTTACAGATTTATGGAGGAAAGTTCTGGATGAACATGAATTAGATTCAGTTGATGATTAAACATATCAGATCTACAACAGAAACAGACAATGAACTCACTTCAGAGTCTCCAGTCTACAGTCTGGACTCTCCAGAAAACAACACAGCTGCTTCACTCCTGAATCCTTCAGGTCTTTGTTGTCACTCAGGTCCAGATGTTTCAGATGGGAGGGGTTGGACTTCAGAGCTGGTCCCAGAGAATCACAGTTCATCTCTGACAAACTGCAGCCCTTCAATCTGAATAAAGAATAAAAGATGTAGATTAAATCGTGAATAATTCAATCAGATGTGTTCAGGTTTTAATTGTGCAGCTCAACATTACTGTGTCCTAACAGCCTTTAAGCTTCATTGACTTTAACAACTAACAGTGGACATTTTGTACAGTTTCTGCTACAAACACTCGTCTTGAACCAAACGACATTTACAGATTTATGGAGGAAAGTTCTGGATGAACATGAATTAGATTCAGTTGGTGATTAAACATATCAGATCTACAACAGTAACAGACAGTGAACTCACTCCAGAGTCTCCAGTCTACAGTCTGGACTCTCCAGAAAACAACACAGCTGCTTCACTCCTGAATCCTTCAGGTCTTTGTTGTCACTCAGGTCCAGATGTTTCAGATGGGAGGGGTTGGACTTCAGAGCTGAGACCAGAGAATCACAGCTGATCTCTGACAAACTGCAGCCCTTCAATCTGAATAAAGAATAAAAGATGTAGATTAAATCGTGAATAATTCAATCAGATGTGTTCAGGTTTTAAATGTGCAGCTCAACATTACTGTGTCCTAACAGCCTTTAAGCTTCATTGACTTTAACAACTAACAGTGGACATTTTCTACATTTTCTGCTACAAACACTCGTCTTGAACTAAAGGACATTTACAGATTTATGGAGGAAAGTTCTGGATGAACATGAATTAGATTCAGTTGGTGATTAAACATATCAGATCTACAACAGTAACAGACAGTGAACTCACTCTAGAGTCTCCAGTCTAAAGTCTGGACTCTCCAGAAAACCACACAGCTGCTTCACTCCTGAATCCTTGAGGTTGTAGTTGTCACTCAGGTCCAGATGTTTCAGATGGGAGGGGTTGGACTTCAGAGCTGAGACCAGAGAATAACAGCTGATCTCTGACAAACTGCAGCTTTTCAATCTGAATAAAGAATAAAAGATGTAGATTAAATCATGAATAATTCAATCAGATGTGTTCAGGTTTTAAATGTGCAGCTCAACATTACTGTGTCCTAACAGCCTTTAAGCTTCACTGACTTTAACAACTAACAGTGGACATTTTCTACTGTTTCTGCTACAAACACTCGTCTTGAACTAAAGGACATTTACAGATTTATGGAGGAAAGTTCTGGATGAACATGAATTAGATTCAGTTGGTGATTAAACATATCAGATCTACAACAGTAACAGACAGTGAACTTACCTCAGATTCTCCAGTCTACAGTCTGCACTCTCCAGAAAACCACACAGCTGCTTCACTCCTGAATCCTTCAGGCTGTTTTCACTGAGGTTCAGATGTTTCAGATGGGAGGGGTTGGACTTCAGAGCTGGTCCCAGATAATAAAAGCTGATCTCTGACAAACTGCAGTTCTTCAGTCTAAATAAAGAATAAAAGATGTGAGTTTAGAAAGTTCCTTCTTCAAATCATGTGTTCAGAGCTGAAGAAGGTTCAGAATGAACAAGTTTAAAGTTCACATGTTGAAGATGTTTTGTTCCTTCACAGTGAACTCTTTTAGATTCTTGTTCAGACAAAGACATTTGAAGACATCACCTTGTAATCTGAGAGAGTGGTATCAGGATGTTTTAACATATTATAAAATAAATGATTAAATAACTGATTCAGGGCTGACTGGTTCCTTTCTGTGTGTAGTCTGCATGTTGTCCCTGCGTCTGCATGGGTTCTCTCCAGGTACTCCAGTTTACTCCCACCGTCCAAAGACATGACATAATTGGTGCTTCTAAATTGGCCGTAGGTGTGAGTGTCTCTCTGTGTTAGCCCTGTGATAGACTGGAGACCTGTCCAGGGTGGACCCCCCCTCTAGACCAATGAGAGCTGGGATAGACTGGAGACCTGTCCAGGGTGGACTCCCCCCTCTAGACCAATGACAGCTGGGATAGGCTCCAGTCCCCCGTGACCCTCAAGAGGACAAGCAGCTCCAGAAAATGAATGAATGATTGAAATAACTGATTCAGCTATAATATAAAATAATTGTTAGGTGTTTTCCTCCTTTTAAAAAAGTTTGAAAAACTATAAGGTGGAAATCAAGAGTGTCAGAGTCTAACATCCAGTGGAGGATTTTTCTTCTTCTGTGAAGGTTTGAAATCTGGAGCTCAACATGGCTCTGCCACAGTCAGTGGACTAAACCACAGAAGAAGAAAACAGACTTTAGATAAGATAAGACTTTATTCACCCCCGTGAGGAAATTAGGGCGTTACAGCGGCAGGAAACAACAGTGCAAGATGCAGAAGATACAAAAAAAAATAGAATAGAATAAAAATAGAATACGGCAGACAAATATGTTATGTACCATGAAGATCCTCAGTGTGGATCACTAGATTATCAACCTGCAGTTTAGAGTCACCACAACTTTACCATCATATTCATCTCAGCACACAAAGAAAACATGGAGTCTGACCTCAGAGTCTCCAGTTCATAGTCTGGACTCTCCACAAGATCAAGAAGCTGCTTCACATCTGAATCCTTCAGGTTATTGTTACTCAGGTCCAGATGTTTCAGATGGGAGGGGTTGGACTTCAGAGCTGAGGCCAGAGAATCACAGCTGATCTCTGATAAACTGCTGCTCTCTAATCTGTATAAAGAGGAAAATATGTGAATTTACAAAGTCCATGCTTTAAATCATCCAGAGTTTCATCATGTATTCAGAGATGAAGGTTCAGAATGAACAAGATAAGATAAGATAGGTTTTATTTGTCACTTGCAGTTATACATAGTACAATCTACAATGTACAGAACAATACAATACAAATGTATTTTTGTACCTGCAGCCAGTAATAAAAAAGTACTACAGTAATACAGTAGTAATTGCACATAGCACACAAGGTAAACAATATAAGTGTAAATGTAAAACTGAGAAAAATAAAATAAAATGGACGATCGCAAGCGATCATAAAGGGGGCCATGCCATGGCGAAATCGTCCCCGAGCGGGACGCAGAGGCATAAGTCACCAGTAGCGCCCCCTATAGACCGTATTGCTCAAAACCTGGTGGGCTTATAAGGAGTCATCCACAGATTACAATTGTCTAATTTCAAGCAGTTGACTGCAGGGGTTTGTGAGATATAAACATGTAGATGTTGTAGCAGCCCCTACAGCCCGAATGTCACGAAACTTGGCATGATTGTACGAAAGCATATTATATTAACGGTTGCTAAGTTTCATAAGCATTGGGTGAATACTTCAGAAGTTATAGGCCTTAGAGTCATATGAAATGTTTCCGCGTCACCTGTAGCGCCCCCTGTAGACGTAATGTCACGCAACTTGATAGGCGTCTACACAATATGTTACAGATTGTGTATGCCAAATTTCATGACGTGAGCTACTGCAGTTTTTGAGATTATGAAATGTTGTTTTTGTAGCGCCTCCTAGAGACTAAAGGTCACAAAAGTTGGGGTGCTTGTACAGAAACATAATATTATCAATTATATGAAGTTTGATTAAGTTTGGGTATATAGTTCACAAAATATTAGCTTTGGAGTTAAAATGTGCCACTGTGGAGTTGATTTTTCGTTGGGTGCAATTTTTTTCAAAATGGTGGAAAACACAGGGGGAAATACACGTGGCCTAGTCTGTTAGAACCAGCGCTATAAAAGGAATCGGAAGGAGAAAGAACTTTGTTTCTAGGGCACATGGTTCTCGAGATATGAGCCAAAACGTAAATTGACTAATATAGCGCCACCTAGCTATAGGCATGTGTATTGGCAAAGTGGAATGGCAGGACTTCTACCAAGTTACCAGGTTTAATGCCTTTCGCCCTTGCAGTTTGTCCTGGTCAGACGCTTTTAGCTAGGCAGAAGGAAATTAATCATTAAGGCAAAGAAGAATAAAAATCACAACAAAATCAATGGGGATCCTGCAACTTCATTGCATGGACCCCTAATAAAGACGTAGTGACTTCAGCTCTGAACTCTGCCAGCTCAACCAGAGTCTCCATCTCTACAAACAAATGTTGTGCAGATAAATTTATTTCTGAATCCATTCAAGATTTTTAAGTTTCCAAAGAAAATAAACATGTCAGGATGAATTCAAACAGTCTCATTTTCTGGCACATTGATGCCGTTTGCGGGACGGAACAGTGGTGTGGTGGTTAGCACTGATGCCTCACAGCGAGAAGGAAGGAAGGAGGAAGAAAGACATGCTCGTTAGGTTCAGCAGTCAGAGGACAAGCGGTTACAGAAAATGAATGAATGAATGATGCTGTTTGTTTTGAATAAATAATCATCACTAGACTCCACAAGCAGATACTGAACATGTATTAGTTCCAGTCTGATATGGTGGATATTATTTTAGTTCTGTTTTACATGTCTGACAGACTTTAAGGTGGAAATCAAGAGTATCAGAGTTTCAATCATCCAGTGGAGGATTTTTCTTCTTCTATGAAGGTTTGAAATCTAGAGCTCAACTTGGCTCTGCCACAGTCAATAGACTAAACCACAGAAGTAGAAAACAGACAGTGTGGATCAGTAGAATATCGGCCTGATGTCTGCAGTTTAAAGTCACCACAACTTTACCATCATATTCATCTCAGCACACAATGAAAACATGGAGTCTGACCTCAGAGTCTCCAGTTCATAGTCTGGACTCTCCACAAGATCAAGAAGCTGCTTCACATCTGAATTCTTCAAGAAGTTTCCTCTCAGGTCCAGATTTTTCAGATGGGAGGGGTTGGACTTCAGAGCTGAGACCAGAGAATAACAGCTGATCTCTGACAACCAGCAGCTCTCCAAACTAAATAAAGAATAAAAAATGTAGATAAATGTAGATATTAATAATTCAATTAGATGTGTTCAGGTTTTAAATGTGCAGCTCAACATTACTGTGTCCTAACAGCCTTTAAGCTTCATTGACTTTAACAACTAACAGTGGACATTTTCTACAGTTTCTGATACAAACACTCGTCTTGAACTAAAGGACATTTACAGATTCATGGAGGAAAGTTCTGGATGAACATGAATTAGATTCAGTTGGTGATTAAACATATCAGATCTACAACAGTAACAGACAGTGAACTCACTCCAGAGTCTCCAGTCTACAGTCTGGACTCTCCAGAAAACCACACAGCTGCTTCACTCCTGAATCCTTCAGACTGTTGCTAGTCAGGTCCAGATGTTTCAGATGGGAGGGGTTGGACTTCAGAG
Source organism: Chelon labrosus (assembly GCF_963514085.1). Classification (NCBI taxonomy): domain Eukaryota; kingdom Metazoa; phylum Chordata; class Actinopteri; order Mugiliformes; family Mugilidae; genus Chelon; species Chelon labrosus. Next base: position 1,841,119 of record NC_140351.1, on the reverse strand, counting down.
CTGGTCCCAGAGAATCACAGCTGATCTCTGACAAACTGCAGCTCTCCAATCTGAATAAAGAATAAAAGATGAAGATATTTTCTACAGTTTCTGCTACAAACACTTGTCTTGAACTAAAGGACATTTATAGACACTGGACAACTGCTCTCCATCATGTACAGTCCGTCTCATCCACTCCACCAGATTATAGAGGGACAGTGTAGCTCATTCTCAAACAGACTGATCTCGCTCCACTCTCACAGTGAATGCTACAGGACGACATTCATACCAAACTCCATCCAGCTTTCTTTTTACTTGTGGTTCTCAAAAGTGTTTTTATGTGCAACTAAGCTACTGTGACCAAACAATTTCTAGGGATGCACTTACTGTGAAATTTTGCAGTTTTGAAGTTTTTTCTTTTTGTTATTTACACATTAATGGACAGTATTTAAGTCTTTCAGCTCTTCATCCTATCTTTTAATGAGCACAAATTCAATCAGAGAAATTCATGAAACAAAAACAATCTTTAATGTCAATTTCATATTTAATATAACCTTAATTCACATGAAGTTCTTTTCTTAAAAATAACTTTCAAAATTCCTGAGCTAACTTCTCAATGGATTCTTCAGTATTACATTGACCAACAAAATCATTTGAGTGGTCTTAGTCTAATATAGAACAATGAGAAGATTTTTTCAGTACCTGCATTGCTCAATAAAAAATACATTAAGTGTAAATGCAAAAACAATGGGAAAATAAATGAAATACACCGTCTCAAATGTCCTGTGAGATTTGATGTGTTAAAATCCTTTCTTACAGTACCGCCTCTTGCAATATCACCGGCACATGTATTGTAAACTGCAGATCGCGAACCTTTCTCCAAGACTGTGACGTACTGCCACACAACCAACATCTTGTTTCACCTGAGCAAGAAAAATGCACGGGCGTCCCCTTCTGTCAATTACAACTCAAAAAAGAGGGAGAGAAAATGTCTCTCCTCAGCAAAGCACTCAAGCAACATGCCAATCGAAAGAAAAAACAAAACAAAGGCCACTGCCATTCGTCATATATCTTTATTTGCAGAGGGTAAATAATGTGGTGAATATCGACCGATAACGATGTTCAGCCGATGCATTGGTGCATCCCTAACAATTTCCCTTGTGGATGATTAAAGTATATTTAAGTCTAAGATTTATAGAGGAAAGTTCTGGATGAACATGAATTAGATTCAGTGGTGATTAAACATATCAGATCTGCAACAGTAACAGACAGTGAACTGACCTCAGAGTCTCTAGTCTACAGTCTGGACTCTCCAGAAAACCACACAGCTGCTTCACTCCTGAATTCATCAGCTCTTTGTTGTTACTCAGGTTCAGATGTTTCAGATGGGAGGGGTTGGACTTCAGAGCTGAGACCAGAGAATCACAGGTGATCTCTGACAAACTGCAGCCACTCAATCTATATGAAGATTAAAAGATGAAGATATTTTCTACAATTTCTGATACAAACACTCGTCTTGAACTAAAGGACATTTACAGATTTATGGAGGAAAGTTCTGGATGAATATGAATTAGATTCAGTTGGTGATTAAACATATCAGATCTACAACAGTAACAGACAGTGACTCACCCCAAAGACTCCAGTCTACAGTCTGGACTCTCCAGAAAACCACACAGCTGCTTCACTCCTGAATCCTTCAGGTTGTTGTTAGTCAGGTCCAGATGTTTCAGATGGGAGGGGTTGGACTTCAGAGCTGAGACCAGAGAATCACAGGTGATCTCTGACAAACTGCAGCTCATCAATCTGAATAAAGAGTAAAAGTGATCTCCAATTAAATGTGTTATGTGTTTCATCCTGACTCAGAACAGCAGCCTTCTATCAGTCTGACTCAACAACATCAGTAACAGTCTGTGACTGTGTATTTAGTTTTTATAATCAGTGGAGAAGAGAATGGACTGTTGCAACAAAGCAGCATATTTACCACGACTTGTTGTTTTAAGATTGGAGGCCAGTTATAGTTTGGGGAGTTTCAGTGATATGTAAAGTGTTCTGAGTGATAGTTGATGACGTATGATTGTAATAAATCAAACAAGACATCATCACTGGTAACACCAGTGGTAGCATCCCTTCACTGCTTCTCTGTGTGTTTTAGAACAGATGTTAAAGTTTCAATGATGACTTTCAGTCTGCAGTGTTTCCCATTAATTAACGAGACTGTAGCGGTCTCATTTGACCATAAAAAAAATCAAAAAAAATAAATAAAATAAATAAAAAAATAATGATGATGATGATAATAATAATAATAAACAGTATTTCACCATCTCTAATCACTGTCAGTCAGCTCATCCCACTGTACTCGGTCTCTCTAGCCCGCGAGTGAGTGCGCGCGCACACTCTCACACACACACACACACATGCATAGGTCGCGCTGCATTGTCTGGAGCTTTCCTGGCTGCACCTGGCACTATCCAGTCATACATCTGAGAACAGCAGGATGGCATTTGAAGAGAATTTGAGGTAAGTGGGTTTTTTTTGTTTTGTTTTTTTGGCAGCAGCACCAATGCAGAGAGTATTAGTATTAGAGTAAGTCGGATAACGGAGCATCAACTAAAGAACATTTGACACATCAGTCAATGATTTGAACTGAATAAATAAATAAAACCTACAACAGGCTCAGTAAGTGAACTGACCTCAGAGTCTCCAGTCTACAGTTTGGACTCTCCAGTCCAGCAAACAGATGCTTCACTCCTGAATCCTTCAGGTCATTTTCACTCATGTCCAGCTCTGTCAGATAGGAAGGGTTGGACTTCAGAGCTGAGGCCACAACTTCACAGTGAATCTCTGAGAATCTAAATCCAGTAAATCTGTGATTAGAAAACATATAATCTGTTATAAAATCAGATCATTTACATTCTAGATCCAGACTGAATGAGTATGAAACAGAGTGAGGTGATCATCTGATGAACATCTGATTGATTCTGTTAATGATCAGGACTCACCGAGCCTTTCTGCAGTTCCTCACAGCTGGGATCAGTCTCTGTCGTCCATCCTCTGTTGTGTTGTACTTCTTCAGGTCCAACTCATCCAGAACCTCCTCTGACATCTGCAGCATGTAGGCCAGAGCTGAGCAGTGGATCATAGAGAGTTTCTTCTTTGATCCGTTCTTTGACTTCAGGAACTTTTGGATCTCCTGATGAACTGAGAGGTCGTTCATCTCCATCAGACAGTGGAAGATGTTGATGCTTCTGTCAGGAGACATTTTACTATTCCTCATCTTCTTCAGCTTGTTGGTGGCTCTCTGGATGATTTCTGGATTGTTCTCTGTCTGACCCAGCAGACTTCCTAAGAGTCTCTGGTTGGACTCCAGAGAGAGGCCATGAAGGAAGCGAACAAACAGGTCCAGGTGACCATTTTTACTGAGCAGTGATTTCTTCATGGCTCCATACAGGAAGTCATCCAGAGACTTAGTGGAGACCTGGTGGTCCTTCCCCAGGAAGTCATTCAGCACCTCTGTCTTCTTGTTGGTGTAACAGTGGAACATGTAGATTGCAGCCAGAAACTCCTGAACGCTCAGATGAACAAAGCAGTAGACTGATTTCTGGAAGATCACACTCTCTCTTTTGAAGATCTCTGTACAAACTCCTGAGTACACTGAGGCCTCTGTCACATCAAGACCACAGAGCTCCAGGTCTTCTTGGTAGAACATGATGTTTCCTTTCTCCAGATGTTCAAACGACAGCCTCCCCAGCTTCAGAAGAACTTCCCTGTCAGCCTCCATCAGCTCCTGTGGACTGGTCTCATGTCCCTCATGGTACTTGTTCTTCATCCTCTTTGTCTGAACCATCACAAAGCGTGAGTACATGTCAGTCAGGGTCTTGGGCAGCTCTCCTCTCTGCTCTGTAGTCAACATGTGCTCCAGAACTGTAGCAGTGATCCAGCAGAAGACTGGGACTCCACACAGGATGTGGAGGCTCCTGGATGTCTTAATGTGGGAGATGATTCTGCTGGACAGCTCTTCATCACTGAACCTCCTCCTGAAGTACTCCTCCTTCTGGGCGTCAGTGAAACCTCGTACTTCTGTCACCCAGTCAACACATGTAGGAGGGATCTGATTGGCTGCTGCAGGTCGGGAAGTGATCCAGACCAGAGCGGAGGGAAGCAGTTTCCCCTTGATGAGGTTTTTCAGCAGCACGTTGACTGATGCTTTCTGTGTGACATCAGACACAACCTCACTGTTGTTGAAGTCCAATGAAAGTCTGCTTTCATCCAGGCCGTCAAAGATGAACAAAAGTTTACAGACAGCCAGCTCCTCTGCTGTGACCTTCTGTAATGTTGGATGGAAAACATGGAGCAGCCTGAGAAGACTGTACTGCTTATCTCTGATCAAGTTGAGCTCCCTGAACGAAAGCACAATCACCACACTGACATCTTGGTTTTCCAAACCCTCTGCCCAGTCCAGAGTGAACTTCTGCACTGAGAAGGTTTTTCCAACACCAGCGACGCCGTTGGTCAGAACCACTCTGATGTGTTTCTGTTGGTCAGGTAAGGCTTTAAAGATGTCGTGGCACTTGATTGGAGTGTCATGGAGGGCCTTCATCTTGGAAGCTGTCTCAAGCTGCTTCACCTCATGTTGGGTATTAACCTCTTCACTCTGTCCCTCTGTGATGTAGAGCTCAGTGTAGATCCTGTTGAGGAGGGTTTCACTTCCTGTTACGTCACTTCCTTCAGTCACACGTTCACATCTCCTCCTCAGACTGATCTTATGTTCATCTAAAACCTCCTGCAGACCAACATCAGCTGGAAAGAAGAACAAACGAGAGACAGAAAGAAAACAGTCATCCCTGTTTGAAGCCGCAAAGAACAGAAAACTGACTTAAAATGTTTTGTAAAGAGTTTTTTCTTCTCATAATAACTCATTTTTAGAGGAAACATTAGAAATGCTCTTTGTTCTGTCAGCCTCTGAGGGGGCGTGTCAGTGTTTGATTGACAGCAGAGGCAGCTCGTCTGCAGCTCTTCATCTAACAGCTCACTGTGGTTGTTCCTTCCTCTCTGTAATATTTAAGACTGATCCACTAATAAAATGATAAACAATATGTTCATCTCTTGTTTTTAACTGCACTAACAACAAAATACTGCTAATCATGTGACAAACATTTCCTCTGGCTGTTTCACAATAAAAGTCTCTTAGTGGCTGGTCACAACAGGAACAGATTCATTTATATCAGCAGTAATTAACAAAGCTCAGTTATGAGTAAAATAAGGCTGGTATGTGAAGTACAGTTGTACAGTCTTACTTGTTCTGGATCTTTTTCCACACTGGGGACAGGAGGAGTCTCCTGATGAAGCAGACTGGTCCCAGTATGAGGTGATGCACTGTCTGCAGAACCAGTGTCCACAACTGCTAGAGACTGGATCCTTCAGGACGTCCTGACACAAAGCACAGCAGGACAGCTGCTCCTCCACAGAAACATGACTCCTCTTCCTCTTCCTCTCTCTGTCACACTCTTCATCACTAAAATCATTTGCAGATTGTCAGATTGTCAACATTTGACATCACTGTCCAGAAGCTCAGACGCTCACAGAGAACAGGAAAAGTTTGAATTGACTTCCTTTGATTTCAACTCTCCTGCTTTCATCAACACCAATCAACTGCTTTTCCTATCTGGCTGTCTTATTAAACACTGAGTGATCTACCTGCCGTTTGCTGTTAATACAAACTCAACACTTCCTGCAGAGACTTCACAGTAAAAGCCTTCCATCAAAGAGAGCTGATTATGTCCTTCACTGTTTTATCTTGAGTTAGTTCAGTCTGCACTGAGCTTAAAGAGTCTAAGAAGTGTTACTGATAGTGAACTGGACTGATAGGGAGTATTGATCAGATAAAGATCACATTCTAACTATACTGGCTAGTTGCTACACATTGACTATGGGAGGAGGAGAAAACTGCAGTTCAATCCATCCACTAGTAGCCCAGCTGAACATCTTTACACACTTCAACATTAGGACAAATATATCTGAATATTGATGAGTGGACATTCTGAAATGGAGGTTCTCAGGTGTTTTGCTACAGAAATACCATCAGTACTTCCTGGTTCTAAAACCCAGACTAGGATCTTACCTACCTGCACTAAAACATCTGCATCATGACTAGAAATCTTTCAGCAGAACATTTCTGCTTCATCCTAAAATCATCATCTTCCATCAGGTCAGTTTACAGTAGAAACAGTCTCTTACTTTGTGTCTGAGGGTCCAAGTTCTTCACTGAAGCCTGAATCTATGGACCAGTCACTCTTCATAGACAGACATCTGGATACTGTAGACTCTGCTCTCTGTCTGTGGTACTGACCTCTGCAGAAACAAATATGTTTTAGGGCCCGTCCACACGGAGATTCTTTTTGGTCTAAACGCAGATGTTTTGCACCGATCGTCCACACGAATCCTGTAACGCATTGCCTTAAAACGCACTTTTGTGAAACCTGGTCCCAGGGTGAAAAAATTCGCAAACGCAGCTCTTGAGTTTTCGTGTGGACAGGGAAAAACGCATACGTGCGTTTCGATGATGTCATCGCCACACCCCTCGAGCCTTCCACCTCTTATATCCTGCGAGACGTCTCATAACAACATCAACAACAATGGCGGACTACATGCTCGTGTTCCTGCTGGAGAAGATATTGAGCCTATTAGGGTTACAAGGGCAAAATATCATTTCTCCTTGAGTTTGGTTTCTTCTAAAGCCGATTTGTCAACAGCGCTCAAGCTTTATGCGCATGCTCCGCCTCTTCCTCTCTGTTTTTGGTGAATTTCTGAAACTGAAACAGCGCCATTTATAGGCCTGGAATATGAAGTAGCGTTTTGAGTCGTGTTGAGACGGATCCGTGTGGACGCAGATATTCTTGAAACGATGCCAGGGAAAACGGAGAGGGAAAAGATCATTTTGGTACGTGTGGACGGGGCCTTATTCTCATCAATCACTGATAAACTCTGAGATAAAGTCATTTCAGTAGCAGTAAACACACAAACTACAGCTGCTGCAGATAATGAGATGGTTTAATGTTTGTAACAGTCCTCTGAGATTAGATTACAGCTTTTCTAGGTGACTGACAGCTGTCAGAGAAGCTGAGAGGAAGACAGGACTCATTATTTATGTTGGAGTCACAAAAACCTTTTCAGAGTATTTTAGTAAAAATGAATCAACCATCAGAGACAGAAAATAAACTGGAACTGACAGAAGTGATTAAAATGAGTCATGAACAAGTTAGTAGTAGTTCTCTTACTTTGTGTCTGAGGGTCCAGGTTCTTTACTGAAGTTTAGAGGATAATCCTTGGACCGGTCACTCTTCATAGACAGACATCTGACTCTGTCCTCCTCTTCCTCCATCTTCTGGACTTCAGTCAGTCTGAGAGGTAAACCAGAAACACTCAGTGAGTTTACATCAACTTCAGTTACAGTACTCCAGGTTGATCAGAGACTGATGGGAACTGTAGTTTTTATTAAAGATTTCCCTGTCAAGTTAAAATAAATACTTGGTTAACTTAGAATAACCATTAACTGTATACTAGGAAATAATTCAACTGTATATATATAAAATTCTTTCTTCCTCTGATTCCTTATGTAGCCCTGGTTCTAATGGACTAGGTCATGTCCATTTCCGCCTGCCATTTTTTTCCACCATTTTGAAAAAATTGCACCTCAAAGCAAAATCAACTCCTCTGTTAGATATAAAAGAGTTATGGTTGGGAAAAAACAGAAAGAAATGTTCTTCTTTCTGTCTTACCAGATACGGGGTTATTTACTGCTTCGCTTCAGCTTGCTCACTAGATAAGATGCACCACACTCATATTTTACCTTGAAGATATCAGTTAGGGCCGGCCGCGGCCACACATAGAAGAACACCGATACACGAAAGGCCGCGCTCCTCCTATTATACTCGGGTGGAGCCCAGATAGAATAAAACCTGTGTCTACACTTAGTTGGGGGCTTCTCTTCTCCTACCCTTAAGGTGGTTAAGTTGAAGTCTCAGCGCTGACTCTGTACCTATTCTCTGTGTGCCAAATAAATTGTTGATTGGAGAGAAGTTGTCGAGGGATCTATACATAGTCGGACTAACCTTTCCAATAGGTATAAAGAACCTGGGCTGAAGGAGAGGAAAATATTCCTCCTTCGACAAATTGGAGGCTCATCCGGGATACCTGGAAAGGAATAGTTACACTGGAGGAACGTCTCTTACAGCCAGCGGCCGCAACTAAATAATAGGTAAGCAGAAAACCTTTTAAACCAATTTCTGCATGTCTTTCAAGACATTCTTTGGCTGTGAGAATATGATCCAACAGTAGTGTTGTTTTTATAGAAAAAAAAACGCAGAGAATTTGTACGGATTAGAGATAAAAAGAGTAAAGAGAGATTAATACAGGCGCGGCAGGCGCGGTTTGAAGGCCGGAGGGGTCTGATCAGCCCCCAAAAAGAAGCCCGAAAGGGAGCCCCAGCCTAGGAGTTCGGGTTATAGTTCCCTCACCTGAGGAACCAAACGTAAACAGAAAAACAGCTCATTAGAGAGTTCGGGTAACTAGTTCCCTCGTTTGCGGAAGGTGAAAAAGAGACAGCTCTGAAAGTCTGCAGACAGAGGGGGTTTAAAGGTCCCTCAGTCAAACGTTTATACTCCTAAGAGTCTGGAAGGACCAAATAAACAAATAAAGTGTATGTGACTAAATGTCTGGTTGTTAAATATGTTTTACTACACTGAAATGAAAACAAGAAATAAAAGTGAGAAATAATAAATAAAAAACTAACTGAAAAACTAAAACTATTATAAATACTTTACAAGTGTCAAACAAATTAAAGATTGTCCTTGTCATCAAAAGATCTTGCCCCTACTCCAGATTTGCATCTCAATATACAAGCTGGCTGATTTTGGATGATCTTATATTATCTGTCACATCTTAACCCTCGTGCTACCCTCTGGCATGATCTCTATCTGTCTGTCCATTCGCTTGGGGTCCCAGAGACCCCAAAGGTAGCACGAGGGTTAAGCTGTAAATGGAGTCACTTTTGCTCGGGCGTCATCAGTACCTCCCCCCGCCCCGCACGATGGCTGCGTCATTCGCCGAAGATTCACGAGTGAGTCACAGAACTCGGGCAGTTCCGCTCTCGCCCGACACGTTCACGGCTGAACTCAACTGAACTGAGAAAAGAGCGAATCAGTTCATGAAGAGTTAACGCTGATGAGGAAGACACGAAGACGTTACCACACTGACAGCATCTCCCTAAGACAACAGTCACCCGTGACGAGGAGATAGGAGGCATTTTATTTTGTTCTCAGGCAGACACGAGACACTTGATTCACTCACACTACAAGTGTTTTTTTTGTTTTTGTTTTATCATACCACATCTATTTCATTCACCTGAAAGTGAAATAAAGAGAACAAGTACTTGAAAAAATTAACTAAGTAAAAGTACAAATACCATAAATGACTTTGGTAGAAGTTAAAGTCACTCATAAGAAAATCACTTGAGTAAAAGTCTTAAAGTAGCTCACAATAAATGCACATACGTATCAAAAGCATCTTGTGAAAAAATATACTCAATTATCATAAGTACACGTAAAGTACAAAGTATTTAGTAGGCCTAAAAAGAAGCAAAACAACCAAAAACGGTTCTCCACACCCCTGCTAGTTTTACAACCACTATAATCCACCTGCCACCTCCTGTAAACTTATTAAATAAAACAGCAAAATGATAGGCATGAGAAAAATATGCTTGATCCATCCATTGACTTCTCCAGAATTTACTGTCTGTAGTGGGTTTCTTGCAAGAAAATTATGTTGGCATCAGTTTGGAACATTGCTTTCCTTTAATGCTATCTCAAAGTCCTCTAACATTAAGATAAACAATTTTCTCTTAATGTTCTCTTAATTTAAAGTACTCAGTGGCCACAGTAGGCCTGTCTCCTGCATTTTCTCCGAAGCTTCTTCTCCTTCATCACCGGGCCTGTCCCCTGTGGGGCCGTTAATCCCATGAACAGTGTCGATGAGGAAACTCGGCATTTTTTTTTTTTTTCCTGGAGCAATCTGACCGAAGATATTAAAGATTTATTTACTGGTATCTTTGGTCTCGTTACTGGTTTCAGGAAGATTGAACAACTTCAGATTCCAGCACCGAGTTCATCTCATGTTCGGTGATACGTCTATTCACAGCATTTACTTTATTTTGGACATTTTCTTTGATAGCCACGATAGCCGCTAGCTTTAGCTAAACTTGGTTACAGCTATCAAAGTCCATATTTCTGTCTTAAGTTGAGGCTCTATTTTAGACTAGTGACTTTACCTTGGTCCTTTACGTTGACACTGTGTCGTTTTTATCTTCAGGTAAAATAGTAGGCTACTTAAAACTTTCCAGAGTTTAATGCACCGGCCGCCATCTTGGTCGCTCCCGTTAACTATTTTGCTTTGTTTTTCTGAACGTTGTTATTTTCCTCCAGATTGAGCGAAACTCGCGTCTACGCTCACAGCTGGAAAAATGATGCGTTCAGTCACAGTTCTCAAAAATATGAACGCAACACAACACTGATCACAAGTTTGTGTCTGAATGGCTGAATCAAACTGTTAAAGAAGAACATTAACACTCACCTCGCCTCAGTTTTCAGTTTTCCTCTTTCTGTTCTGGATCATAATGAAACAAACTGACGTCAGTTTCACTTTCATTCCTCGTCACTTTAAATTTACTGCAAGTCACGTGGTATGTGTGCAGGCCCGGCGGCATGGGCGGGCATGGGGGGGGGGGCGTGCCCGCCCACAGAAGGCGTGTTCGACTTCATGCAGATCTGTGCAGATCTGACTTGACGTGATGCATGCTGGGTTGAACAAGTTCATTTTAACCAATCATATTCGAGGTCTATAGCATGAACAACCCAGCATGCATCATGTCAAGTCAGATCTGCACAGATCTGCATGAAGTCGAACACGCCTAGAGTCAGTCGTGCCCGCCCTGGACTGGAAGCAGTTTATTTTTTATTATTTTTTTATTTTTTTAGTCAGGAGTGGCCATCTCTCTATCACTCCTATCTCGATTTGTCGATCATAAGCCCGCCAACCAATGGGTGGTTTGCAGATGACGTCAGGCGGAACGTCACGACAGCAGATGGGGGGCAGGAAGTGTCTTGCAGGCAGGATACCGGCAGGACACCGGCAGGACAAGGGCAGGAAAATGCCCGCGTTTTGTGCATTATATGGCTGTACACACCGGTCAAACCGAGGAAAACAAAAAAGTTTATTTCGAATTCCCAATGTGGTAACCCACAAAGGGGATCAATTTAAAAAAACTGATCGTAAAACTGCGATGGACTTGACTGAAAAACTTCTTCGGTCCACGTCTTCGGTCAGGGGGAGCGGATCAGACAACGCCTGTGTCTCCAGTGACCAGTTCGTGAAAGGCAAGGCTACAGTAATTAAGCTACTCACAGAGCTGGCTAAAACTATCAAAAAATACAGAGCAGGGTATTATAATATTATTAGAAACATACAGAGGCGTCACTAGGTTTTCAGGACAGGGGGGGCTTAGCCCCAAGGAGATGCACAGGATGTGAGCAAACGAGCGCGCGAGCACAAAATTTCACAAACAGCTAGCAAAGACTGAGAAATGATTTATTAGTTATTAGTAGTTATTTATTAGTATTTATTATCAGTCTGTTTGTTTAATACAGTACAACAATAAACAAAGGTTTGCACAGTAGCAGAATGTGTACAGCATTAACAAGAAAAAAATGGCTACAATTGCAAGTTACTTGGTGGAAGCATCAAAGAATGCCGTCTGTTTTTACCTTTTTGACCCTTCAAGATACACAATGAATTGTATTAATAACTGATCAACATAGAGGCTAATGCCATGACTTTCGCTCAGAACACAATAATTGTTTGCTCCCAAGTATTTTGAAGTCACACAGATTATATTTTGGGCACATATGTGACTAAAATGGTTGTAATTTCAAGCCCTGAAAAATATTATTTACTTACTTGAATTAAAGTAATTTTTGGGTCAGGCTAATCTGGTTTACGTGTGTGTGTGTTTATATAACTTGGCTTTCTCCACTTTTTAATTATTACTCTCAAATAAAAGCTCAAGTTAAATAAGTCTTATATGGTGCACCTTGACTGAAATGTTTCATATTTCATATTCAAGTTGAGTTCCATACAATTCCAAGACTGTCTGCATCACAAATGACTCTATTCTGTGAAATCCTTGAGACTCACCTCTCCAGTAAAGGTCTCTTCCCTCTCACTCACTGTGCTCCTCTGCCCTGACTCCTACAGGCCAATAGGGGTGGTGGAGTGATTATTATTAGTCTAATTATTATTATTATTATTATTATTATTATTATCCACTGATGATAATCATACGTGAATGAGCTCAGCTCCTGTTTCACGGTGTGCATCCATGCGAAACACAGCTGATGCTCCAGAAGGAATCCCCAAAGATATGGTAAAGAGAGTCACACTGAACTCTGAAACAAACCAGGACCTTCACAGGGTATTTCAGACTAACCAGCTATAGCTAGCTAGCTAAGTAGCAGCGCTCTTTTACAGCTGAGATGTAACTTTTGAGCCAAAACGTAAGGTAAGACGTGCGCAGAGATAGTCTGTAGTGTGTACGCCAGGTTTTTATTTGTCAAACATGGAGCATTTCATTAATTAGCTACATGGGACTTTCTGCTGTTAGCTGGGGGCTGGAGTTAACTAATTGTTAAAAATTGTAACTAATTGTTAAAAAAAAAAAATAATAATAATTAATATAACAACACCAAACTATTTAGGGGGGCTTAAGAATATTAAGACCTAAAACGGGCCTAACGACGCCACTGGAAACATAGCTATATAGCTATACATTTGTGATTAAGCTATGTGGCGGTCTCCAGTGTCTTTATTTTTAGCATTGCTAGCTAACGTTAGCTAACACGAGTGGTTCTCAAATTGATGTCATTGTCTATGTAGCTACAATACAGTCTTGGTAGTCTGGACAGAATCATCTAACAAAAAAAATATTGTCAGATCTGTGATTGAGATGGCCCTATGGACTTAATATGAAAACGATGGAGAATTATTTTATAGACTAATAACATGATGTAGGATACAGTTTACAGGAAGGTTGAGACAAAGAGTTCAAATCATCTTCATCCATCACTTCACTATAGATGGAGGTTATGTTGGTATCTATGAATACAGTCCAATATTCATGCTCCTGCTCTCCTGTGTCTGTCCTGCTTCATGTATTCATGTATTTCTGTTTATTTTGCTTGTGTGTACAAAGTGTTTCTTCATTCCTCTGTCCTACTTCAGGCGTTAATGTGACCCAGTGAGGACACACAGTGGAAAGAAAAGCTGACTAATGCTCTGCAGAGCTCTGCTTCAGGGACTGGAGTGTTTACATCCTCTGATACCTGGTAATTACTACACGATGGTTAATTTGTCTGAGGGCACGGCTGGAAAAAGATGAGAGACGCAGATGAAGACGTGTTTGTCTGGTTTGTCCCGAGAACATTTGTCCTATTAACACGTCTGCAGATTCTCATGCAGCATCGTCTCAGAAACCAAAACACAGAAATACGGAAACTAAAACACTATCTAGATTTAATATTTATTCATGTACCGGTACCTTTGTATGGACGCATCTGATTAAAATCAAATCAAAACATTAAATCAAGTTGTCCAGCAGAGAGCAGCAGAGATCTGACAATGTCACCCTGAAATAATAGAAAATCTGTTTTCTCTACATTTAAATTTATTCATAAAGCACATTAAAAAAACAAGGAATGTTGACCAGATGAGTCAAAGCATGTAAATAAATATTGAAAATAGAAATAGGAATGAACAGTTGACTGTTCATTCCTATTTCTATTTTCAATATTTATTTATATACAAGAAAGAGGAAGATTAAATTAAAAATGCTAGATTAAAAGAGACACTCTCAAACTGAATTAAATATCAAAGAATACATTTAAATAAATAAATCATATTTTTTTTCAAGAACTTTTTAACATGATTTTACCAACATCATGTACAATAGATTATATTATTATTATTATTATTATTATTATTATTATTATAAGTAAGTAAAGGTTCCTTTAATAAAGTAAATATTAATAATGAAATATCAGTAACAACATAAATTATATCCTTATTGTTACCTTTTCAAAATTAGAAAAGATTTCTCTGAAAAAAATAAAAAAACAAACTCGGGCTTTTTGGAAATGGCTGCCAAAAGCTGCAGAGCCTGGATAAATCCACCAGGGGGAAGATGACAAGTCTCAAATTATCTACAACAGGTTTTTGAGGTACATATTGATGAGGTCTGTGGAGCAGAGGTATCAGAAATATTTTGAATTTAACATTTTCAAAACTGCTTTGACTCGTCTGTTCAGCACTTTGCTCAACATTAGCTCTTTTTAAGTGTGCTTTAGAAATAAATAGACTCTGAAATGTTGACATAACTATTAACCTGAACACTGTCCTCCACTGACAAGTGTTGTTGAAGCCTGGTTATCAGAGATAGATCTGAATATCTGGAAACAGATGAGAATGAGTTCAGGAGTGTTTGAAGGTCGCCAGCAGTAAACATCCTGTTACATTAGATTTATTATGACCCAGATCATTTTATAGATTGTCTCTAATAGTTTTAATCTTGACTGGGAAACCTTTAAAATGTCGTGTTTGTCATGACCTGTGGAGTCAAACCTCTTCCTCATCTGTCAGCTTGTATATCTGTTGCCATCCTGAGAGAGAGTCTCCTTTTTGATCGTCACTGGTGAACGACGTCCTCAGAGACGTGTCCAAGTGTTTTCTTTTGAATCTCATCTTCTCTCACACAGACTCTTTCTGGTCTACAGAACATAACCCTTTTACCTCTGGTCACCTCGTCTTTAGTCAAACTGGAGATTCAGACTGTTCCTCTATGAAGTGGTGAAACCGTGACTCCTCTGTCTTGAGGAGGCTGAACAAGCTTTCATTGTAGAGACTGACCACAAGAATTTAGTCGGTGTCCAGACTAAATGCTAAACGGCTGAATTCATGTCAGGAGAGCTTGGTTTTGTTCTAACAGCACAATAGACTCTGCAGACTGTAAAACATTACAGCCCCGTTAAGTTATGTCTGTGAAGGTTCTCAGTCATCCAGGTCATGGTATATCCAAAAAAGGTTCAAAAAAAGGCAACTGGACTTGTAGTTAAGTTATGTCAACGTTTTGTCTTTAACTCCAACAATCATGACAAGGTTTTGATGTTGAACTCAATTTAATAAAATTTCTAAACTCAAGTAATCCATGGTCTTGAGTTGTTGTGAGTTTTGTCTGTGTGGTCAGTGATCATTTGAGTTGAAATAAGCAAAGGAGGAGGCGGAGGAAGGATGATATGATATGAATACTGGGAAATATCACATCTTTTTATTAAACAGAACTAGTTCACCAACTACCTATGATGATACCTTTGAAACAAGGCTCTACAACAGAGTATTAATGAATTAAACCACAGTATTACAACAACAACAGAGATACTGGCTCCATAAGTGTAATGGATGGGTGGATTGTAGAAGCTGTTTCTCTGTTTCTGGTGGATCACATTTTAATTTCCTCCTCTCTGAACGGAATAAATACAATAAATGTTAAATTTCTGAACGAACAAGATGTGAGATGAATCTGTCTGGAGTTTAGATCATTCAAATGGAAGCTGATATGAATTTAGTTAAACTGATCTGAGCTTGGAAATGTGAGTAGAACTAGTGAGGAACTGTGTTTTTAACTCATAGCTTCAAGTTGAAATAATAAATGATCGTTGAGTTGAACCAGGGGTTTTCAGGTTGAGTTTACTCACATTTTTAAGGCAGCAGGTGAAGTTTTGTTTCCAAGTTTTACCGACTTGAAATGTTTTACAGTGCAGCAGAGAGGCATGACATCTGATCCAACACAGGTGACGTCTCAGGTTATTTGTCCCTGACTCAGTTTGTTCTCAGGTCGTCCGTAGCAACCATGGACCCTTGGAAATTATATCTCTGAAGGCCTAGTTTGGATGTTTCATCTCTGAGAGAACATGGTCTGTTTCCAGAAGACACCTGATCAACTTAGTTATTGGTTTATCTCCCTCTCAAGGACTGAAATCTAACTAAAACCGGATGTAGACAGAAAGCTGGTCTCTGAGGAGGGACACCTTTAGTTGTTCTGGTCTGGAAAAACCGAAATCTAACTAAAATCGTTTCTCTATCTACCAAGATGATTGTTGTTCCTGGTCCAGTGTTTAGCTCCTAAATGATCTTAATCATCTGTTCTAACTTGTTGAGATGTTCTTCCTGGTTCTTAGTTCAGCTGAAGCTTCAAAAGAGAACTAGCACAACTCTAAAGGTTTTAGATGAACACAGACAAGAGCAACAACTACTTTGTCAGAGTCAGAGTTTCTTCTTTCCAGCATCTGATCCTTTTCATGTGTGAACACGTTAAAAACAGATTCATTGATTCATTGTCAGTCTGACAACACAGTACAGCAACTAACATATGTCCAGAGATGAAATCCAGTCCAGAGCAATGACAGTACTGACTGGAAAGTAGAAACTATTGCTACTGACTAAACTGTTCTGGTCACATTCTCCTTGGATCAACACAAATCTACTTGGTTTTAGTCTGAGACTCTAGTTTGGACAAATCTGGGCCTTCTTGGAGGAGACGTACTTGGTTTTAAAACACCTTGGCATCCTCTTCCTCTCTCTGCTTCAGGACAGCCCACATGCTGGTGATTCTGGCGTCCAGCCTGGAAATTCCCTCCTCTGAGCCGAGGCTGACCAGTTCCTCCTTTTGGCATTCACCGAGTTCACAGCAGGCCGGAGTCTTTCGGCTTCTGTTGAGGAACCACAACATACACTGAGTGCAAAAAACAGAAGTATTTTTTAAAAAAAAAATCAGGCTTCTCCTTTCCTCGTCAGGTTCAGTTATTGGCAGACATCATCTTCTTCTTGTCTTTCTGGGTGTTGTTGCTCTCTGGGCATAAAGGAGGGAAACGTCCTCCTCCTGAAGGTGAGCCAGTGGCTTATAAAGAGGCATCCATCCATCATTATGGTACCTGAAGCTTCCTCCTTACATTGACCTGATGAGTTGCTAAATTAAGCAGCAGTCTTCTCCTCCTCCTCCTCCTCCTCCTCCTTTGTTTCTATATCTAAAGATTTATCCTGATTTGTTTCCGTTTTATTGTTTAAATCATCTAATAGTTTGATGGTTTTCTTGTTCTAGAACAAGTGGGAAACTCAACCACCATATATGTGTGACTGGACATTTAAAGATGGACGCGACTGTTTAAGGATTTAATATGAGGACATGTTTGGTGACCCTGTCTCTGGGCTGCATCTCTTCTGTTCAACGTTATCCTCCATTAAACATATCTGACCTCTTTCTGCTGGCCGTTAGAAGGAATGCAGGTTTAAGGCCTTTCACCACTGTGGGATTAAAAAAAAATAAATAAATAAAAAGTGCATCTGTTAATCTCAACTAACCCGATAAATACCACATGTGATTGGATGGGACCGATGCTTTTAGTTTCAGACCGTTCAGAGCATTCAAAACCAAACGCTGCCAGAAATCCCCACGACTAAAAGAGACTCTGGTCGGTCTGTGGTCAAATCTGTGAAAAGTGGGCGATGTAAAGTCGGCTCTGAAATAGAAAGAGAACTGAAAATATACGTCGCTGCACAGTTTCAAAACCCAAATGTTTTCAGACATTGAGAGGTAAAAGCAGTTATGAAGAAAGAAAACACTAAAAATAATATTCAACTCTCCTTCCTCTTGTTCTTTCTTTTCATCCTGAACAACTCCTTCAACTCTCTGAATGAGACTGTTGTGATCTTAAGTGTCTCCTCCAACCAGAGACTGCTGCACCCACACTCCTCTCACTTCCTTTGTCTCTGCAGTAATCAGAGTCCAGGACCTCCTACACCCTCTGAATAATACATCTATCTATATCTCTGGAGTTTTAGTGATTCACTGTGTCACTGCGTGCAGTTATTATTCTTTTTTTCCAGTTAACTTATTGTCCGTTACCACTCATGGAGAACCCTGACCACCAACCCTCCACCTTATAACAGACAGACGATGGAGCAACTTCTCCAGAAGCCTCAGACAGACTTGGTCTGCTGAAGGAGCGCTGCAGGAAATCTGAACAACTTTCATTTCATTTTGATGTTCTAACATTTAATTATTCATGTAAATATTCCATGTTTCCATCTATTTCTTGCACATTTAACATGTTAATAATACATATTGTCTGTTTTATATTTTGTATTTTTGCAGCGTCTTTCTGCAGGATCATTCAGTCTCATGTTGTCTGATGTAAACAGGACGGTGTATGGTGGTGGTGGTGGGGGCAGTGGGGTGGGGAGGGCTTGAAAAGGGGCGTGGACTAAACCATCACCACCATCATCATCATCACAGGCGGATGCAGCCTCCCTCCTCCCATCGCGACATTAATCTCCGTCTGTGGATGCTGTGGATGCTGAGGAGCCGTCACCTCCAGGTTTACCTCCACCCGGAGCAAAGTGTCTCGGACCCCGGTGGACCAGGAGCGGGATGAAGCCGACATAGTGACCAGGGAGCTTCTCCTCCTCTTCCTCCTCCTCCTCCTCCTCTTCCTCGTCCCTTTTCTTCCTCTCCAGGAGCGGAGCTACCGGCGCAGCTATGAGGAACCCGGTGGCCGGTGTCGCCCTGACATTGTGGCTGTTTCTGGAGGTGAGAGGAGTTTGTATCATCAGTGCATTGACAGATAAAGACGTTTTATTTCTCTGGAGGTCATCCTCTCCCTCTAGAGGTGTTTCTCTCCTCTGTCTTGCAGCAGGCGGCTGATACGCGCTGATCGGTATTGTTTTCTCGGCGTTATTCGCCAAACTCCATTAAAAACTAACCTAATTTAACATTCTCTCGCTCTGCGTCCAGATTTCACACATTATATCAGACTAATGTACACCTTTACAGCAAGAATAGCATCTTTAGATAAATTCGGCGTGGAATTGATGTACAACAAGACACTTATATATACAGGATTTTAACTTTGATATTGGTTGACGCTGCTCCCATATCGATAAAAACATAAATCTCATAAAAGATGCGACTATGTGCAAACTGAGAGGAGAGGAGTGGAGAATAATACGTTGATTTGTGACAATAAATCGCATTCCACTGTTTGGGGAGTGCACACAGCCTCAGAGGAAACCTGATTGATGTTCTCTGTCATCCTTTGTCTTTGTGCTCCAGCTCCATAACTCCTCAGTAGGTTACTGGGCCTGTAGGACACTCACACACATACCTGACTCATGATCCATCTTCTAGTTGATGTTATGCACTGATGTTTAATTCTTAAACACCTTTTGGAGCGTTTGTGTTCTTTCCTTCCCTGCATCTCTGATTCATCCTTTCTCTGAAGGAATCTGAATCTAATCTTCAGTCCTGGTTATGTCCCGGGTGTCGCTGGGAGGTTTAAGCTTCCTTTAAGGAGCACTGAGGGGACGCCGGCGAGCTCTAATTCTGTTTCTCAGGGATGGAAGTGGCACGCTGAGGTCTCGATGATGATGATCGGGCTCTTTCTGCCGGTGCAGCGCTGCTGACACTCTTGTCTGGTCATGTAATATTAACTCTCATCATTATTTCATTTCTGTTCTGCTGACTTTCAGGAGCAGGGAATCGAGCCCTTAGACCTTGAGCTGGTTACTGCTGTGTTCGCTTTGAGGAAGTGGGGGAGCTGTAATGTTTGCTGGATGTTTTTTGGTTTCATTTGCAGCAGATCAGACCCAGAAGTGAACAAGGACAAGATGTTTATGTGAGAGCAGTTAACATGCTATATAGTAGTACCAGAGAAATGCATGAGTTGTAATAGAGGAGGAACTAGATGAGACATTAGAGGATAGGAGTTCGATGTCAGAGAAAATAAATTAGAGGACAGGAGCTCAGTGCGAGAGAGAAGAGAGTAGAGGACATGTCCTCAGTGCATCGTCCCCCAGCAGCCTCGGCCTATAGCAGCATAACTAAAGGATGGTTCAGTCCAAATCTAATTATAAGCTGGATCTAGTCCTGACCTTAACAGTAGAGAGAGTGTCTGCATCCTGATCCCAAACTGGGAGCTGGTTCCACAAGAGAGGAGCCTGATAGCTGAAAGCTCTACTTCCCATTCTACTTTAGAACCTCTAGGAACCACAAGTAGACCTGAACTTTGAGATAGAAGTGATCTGTTGGGATGATCTGGTACAATGAGGTCTTTGTCTCAAGATGTTCCAGGATGTAGCTTTAATTTGGTTCCAGGATTCTGTCCTCGCCACCATTATTGTCTCATTGGAACGTGCATTCAGACAAATAACGTTTGCTATAGGACATTTATTAAAATAGACAAACGTTGGATTTGTGTACTTGGTTACTGGTTGGACGGTCGTTCTGTAATTTGGAACAGCAGCGAACCTGATGCATTCTGGGACACACCGGAGGGTTGTGAAGGCAACTTTAACTTTCTATCCTGGATTTTCATAAATGTCACAAATGTGGTAATGGAGTATGTTGCCGTGGTAACTCGTGCTGCTAAGCTAAACCTGCTCCAGAGATGGTTGAGATTGAAATAGTAGACTTTTTACCACTAAGGGGACACTAGGGACACGGTGTCATCATTCCTAGAAGATGCATAGATGTTCGTTGGTGGCGTCCACTTCAGAAGTCTTTAGGATTATTTAGAGATGAGATAAAACAGTGTCTGTGTTATTATCTACACTGCGAGAGCTGAATGTGACTAGTCCCCCCCCACCACCAGGGTCTGACGTTCCACCTCTTCCTTCATGGGATGACCTTGATTGACGCAGAGAGCCAACTCCACAGCAGGACTCTAGTCCCGTGAAAGACTACACTCATTTATCACACATCAAGTTTTCTACTCTCTAGTTTTTCTTTTTGTTTCTGGCTGCAGCATCTGTGTTGTTTTCATCCCGTTATAAAGTTTTAAATTGCTCTTTTTTTTGGTGTAGAAACATGCAGCTCTGTACCAGTCCATGTGTGTGACTGGTTCTCTGTGGGTGGACTGGGAAACAGAGTTGATGGTAACATCAACATGCTCCAGCTGATGCCCTTCACACAGAACCAGTGGATGCAAATATAAATTTAACCATAATGTAATATTTATAGATCTTGAATGTGCAGTTGCATGTGATGAATTTGTGATAAAGGCTATTTGTAATTATAGATGTTAGCTGTTAGATAACGTAAAGAGTGGATGGATCTGTGTTCCGTCTTTGTCTTGTCGTTGACGGATGATAATGAGAACCATGAAAAGAGACATGTCTGCATCTATTTATCTATTTCTGTAACAATCAAGCTTTGTGCATCAGTTCCTTTTAACTTATAATAATATAACATTTCTTATGTGTGGATTCATAAATATCATGAAGCAAGTTCATATTTACATACGATGGCTTTCAACAGAAATGTAATCACGACAGTAGAATCTCTTATTGACATATTGAGACACACATTTCTACCTTTCCTCTACATACTTTTGCTTTGCTCAGGCTTCTACTTTGAGGTTTAATGACCTGTCCAGACAAAACATTGGTCTGTTACATGTCAGACGGTGCAAAATAGGGCCTGATCTGATAATTTAAAATCGAGTATCGGCTGATCTGAATCCTAATCTTGAATTAACTCAAGTCTTTCCTTGTCTTCCTCGTCTTCCCCTAGAGTTGGTCTCCTGTAGCTTCCTAAAGTCTGTCCTTGTCTTCCTTGTCTTCTCCTTGAGTTGGTCTCCTGTAGCTTCCTAAAGTCTGTCCTTGTCTTCCTTGTCTTCTCCTAGAGTTGGTCTCCTGTAGCTTCCTAAAGTCTGTCCTTGTCTTCCTTGTCTTCTCCTAGAGTTGGTCTCCTGTAGCTTCCTAAAGTCTGTCCTTGTCTTCCTTGTCTTCTCCTAGAGTTGGTCTCCTGCAGCTTCCTAAAGTCTGTCCTTGTCTTCTCCTAGAGTGGACTGGATTCAGTCCAATAAATCTTTCAGTCAAAGTTAATGTAGTGTGGAGAGGGTAGCTGGTACCTTGTGTTCTCTACTCCAGAAATGTTCTGGTCATCCAATGCTGCCATAAACTCCCTAACCCTCTCTGGAAGATGTTTCTCCTTGACGCTGTCTCCAGGAAACTTTTCTCTTCTTTTAAACGTTCAGTGTTTGTTGTTGTTGTTTGGCTGCAGCCTTTGACTGAGTGGACTCCATGGATTCTGTTTAGATGATCAACTACTACCACCTCACCACACATCCACATTACACTC
Source organism: Chelon labrosus (assembly GCF_963514085.1). Classification (NCBI taxonomy): domain Eukaryota; kingdom Metazoa; phylum Chordata; class Actinopteri; order Mugiliformes; family Mugilidae; genus Chelon; species Chelon labrosus. The sequence continues at coordinate 1,818,849 of NC_140351.1, read as the reverse complement.
GTCACTGACTAACAGAGGACTACCTTAATTTTACACGGCAGACATATTTAGTCGTGTGATTTTGCTGCTGCTGCTTCTTCTTCTTCAGCTTTGACACCAACCTTCATTAAAACAGAAGAGAAAGAGGATGTTGTGACAGTACAGAGACGTGGTTTGGTTTAATGTCAGACCTAAAATAAATAGAAGCCTGATACTGATTGGGACATCCCTGACCATTTCCATATTGCTGTTATTTAATCGTGGCCAGCGTTCTCACAGAGAAAGAAATTAAATCAATTTGCTGTTTAGACGATATTTATTATATCATTAAAAAATTAAAAACTTGAATTAATCTAGTAAATGACACAGCCTTAGCTTGAACATGTTCCCATTACCTTGGAAGATACAGCAGGCGCAGTGAGCAGCTGCTAAAAAAACATGGAGGTAAAGTGGATGTGACCCTCAGGGTTTGGCTGCATCACGGTCCAGACGCTCTCTGCTTTAGGTTTTCAGGTTTGTTCTTTGTGATGCATCTTCCTCCTGGCCCTCAGGTGCTTTACTGTGTTAGGAAAACAGTACGACTCATTCAGTGTTGTTGTTCTCATGTTTCACTATCAGGTGCCAACTGGTTGGCATTTACTTTTAATAGGGCTAATTTTTCCTCACCACAAAGAGAAGCTGTGATCTGGATTTGACACGTTGAGGCCACCGTATCCCTACACGAGCTGCAGAGGCCTCGCTTTGTGCAGTCACCTGGTTAATAAACAGCCCATGTCCAGGTCTGTCATCTCCGTGCCTATAAATAGAACAAGAATGAATTATCACACAGCTCTGTGATGACTGCGCCGCATCTATTTTTATATTTAATAGATGCTTAGAAATTAGAAATATAATTGGAAAATTGAAGAAAAACTCCCATAGTCTGAGTGTTAAATGGCTGTTTGTTAGGGATGCACCGTAAATTTCTTCGGTTGTTGCTTGCATCATCACAACATCCTGTTTCGGCCGTGTTGTTTCGGCCAAAATATTTCGGTGCATCCCTACTGTTGATATTACTAGTCTAAAGTGGAATTGAATTTTAAATGTGATGCAAAGTGAACGGCTGGCACTGTAGACTGTGACCTTTTTGTTTTTGGGATGTAAAGAGTTTCCTGTAAAGACGGATTTTCACAAATTGCTCCACGTTTTGTTTATTTAATGCATGGACACCATAGACTTTAGAAAAAGTGTAGTTTGACTGTTGATTTTTGACCATTACATTTCCCCAAATGTGAATTTGATAGTTTTAGCATCTCAACTAGCAGCTCAGAGTGTAGTACAAGTGTGGTTCTGATTATCTAGACGGCAGAACAGCTCCTCAAAAGTGAAGCCATTTTCCACGGGGAAATAGAGTCAGTTTGTCCAGTGAGAGGAAGTGGAGACGTCTTGTCTATATTTATATACAGCCTATGCTCTGCCGGCTCAGTCTATAACCTGGATTAACCTTCAGCAGAGCAGACACATTTAGATCTTCATCAACTATTAAACATTAAAAGCTGCTACAGATTAGATGTTCTTCTTGTACATGACCCCTCCCCCTTCCTTTGGTGGCCTTTTTCTTTCTTTCCTCCACAGCGCTGCTTCCACTTCAGGCCAAACACACACTGACAAATCAAATGATGCCTGTTGGCCTGGTGTTGCTCACTAATGGCAGAGACATCTGTGTGGTCAGCAGAGATCGATCAGACAGAAGAGGAAGGGGGAGGATAGAGAATCTTTATTGACAATGAACAAAAAGTACAAAGGAACTGTACGCAGACATTCAGTGCAAAGAAATCAATTTAATTAAACATCTTTCTATGTACAAAGATAAAAAATAAGAGAATTACTAATAAATAGACCTGTATAATATACTGTATATATCGGAAACATATTGATCGCACAAGGTGGAGTATTGCACCGGTTAGTGAAAAGAGGCACCAATCAGTGTTTTTATCCATTATTGCTACAGCCCTGGGATATGTGCTGTGTTTCAGTCTGATTGTTTTAGCTTTTATTCTCCTGTCCCGTCTCCCTGAGGGTAACAGTTGGAGCAGGTGATGTTCTGGGTGGGATGGGTCCTGTACAGCTCCTCTAAGCAGAGAAGAGCTCAGCTGATGATCTTCTGTAGTGGTTTCCTGAGCAGTGGAGCTGGTAAACCAGACTGGGATTCAACCGAGCATCTGTAGCAGGACACCAGCAGCTCCTGGGCTCGGGCCTTGTTCTTCATGACCCTCAAGGTTAGGTCCTCATCCAGGTGCAGGCCCAGAAACTTGAAGTCAGAGACCTTCTGAGGGGCTGAGGGTCAGGTCTGTTTGCCCTGAAGTCCACTTTTAGTTCCTTAGTTTTTGTGGTTGTTATTGCTGCTCCATGATGACAGTTTTTCCACATCTTTCCTGTATGCAGACTCATCTCTGGGGATCTGATACAGATCTTTTACTATTCAGTACCGAAAGATCCAAATCCTGATCTGATGTTACATGTCCTAGAGTTGGTCTCCTGTAGCTTCCTAAAGTCTTTCCTTGTCTTCCTTGTCTTGTCCTAGAGTTGGTCTCCTGTAGCATCCTAAAGTCTTTCCTTGTCTTCTCCTGGAGTCGACTGGATTCAGTCCAATAAATCTTTTTGTCAAACTCAAGCCTGGGACATAGACGCTGGTCTGTAACAACTCCATCCAAACACTACATGGCGCTGTGTCTTAATTTTCGTTTCTACTTCCTGCTTCACTTTCAACAATGGCGACTGAAATTTGTCGAGTCATACAAATGTTTGTATCTCTGAACCTCCTCAGTTAACCTTTCCTCCATGTGTTCCATCTTTATTGATCCAAAACAATCAGTTAGAAAATTGTGGAGATGAAGAAACAGCTGGAAATACTAAAGAGGAAACACGTTACTACCAACAGGACCAATCACAGCTCTTGTGGTCTGCGTTGCTGTGACGCGTAGTTACATTTGTGGGGAGGTGGACGTCAGGCTACAGTGTTAGGGTCTACGTAGGGTCTGGGCTGTCGCCATAGCTACAGCGTCAAATTGATGCAGAAATCTAAACCACCTATTAATGTAGTGTGGAGAGGGTAGCTGGTACCTTGTGAATGTTCTGGTCATCCAACGCTGCCATAAACTCCCTAATCCTCTCTGGAAGATGTTTCTCCTTGACGCTGTCTCCAGGAAACTTTTCTCTTCTTTTAAACGTTCAGTGTTTGTTGTTGTTGTTTGGGTGCAGCCTTTGACTGAGTGGACTCCATGGACATGTGGTTTAGTGATTCTATTGACTCTCTGTGGGTGAATGAAAACATAATGTTAGAATCAACCTAAAGATCTTTTATTGTATTGACATTTAAAGTCTCTGTTTATTGATATTTACTGAAATCCTGCGTTTAATCATACAGTCTTTACAGTATGATTAAAATATTGTTCCGTTTTGCAGCGTCTGACTTTTCACAGCTTCTGTCACTGACCCGTCTCTGTTCACGTCCTCCTCTACAGGATCCTGCAGCTTCAAAGGCCAAAAACACATCCTGATCACTGCACACTGTCTCCACGCTGCTTCTAAAGCTTCACTGTGCAGCGTGCATCATCATTTGAACCATTCATCCCTCCAAATGTCCTCCGGCTAAAACCCATCAGAGCTGCTTTTCAAGCTGGAAGGAAAACATTCTCTGGTTGCGTAACGGTCACTGTTTTTTTTTTTTTTTTTGTCCTGTGGGAGCACAGAGGGATGCTTTCCTCCACTTTCAGCTCTTTCAGAGAGGCTCTAATTAGAGGAGGACAATGAACAGAGCTGGATGGTGACCATAGCTGGCAGTGTTGGGGACAGGAAAACAATTAGGTTCAAATTGTCAAGCGCTGATAAATGAATGCATTAGTTTCATTTTTTCTATCAGGAATACAGAGGGGCATGAAGGTAACATTCATTCTGTTGCTCGGCATCTGTTTGATGCGTAGTAACGTCAACAGACAAGAGACTATAATCACAGGTGCATGCAGTTCTTTGCTTTCAAAACTAGAAACAAAACCTGGACATTTTTTATTTTTAAATCCAAAAACAAAACAAAACAAAAAACTGTTTAAAACGAAAAAGATAAAGTTAACCTACGTCTTCATGTTGTTTCTCCTGAGGTGATGACTGAAGCAGGAAGTAGTCTCCATGGTGACCACTGGTCCATGTCTCTCTGGTCCAGGAAGTAGACCCCACGGTGACCACTGGTCCAGGTCTCTCTGGTCCAGGAAGTAGTCTCCACGGTGACCACTGGTCCAGGTCTCTCTGGTCCAGGAAGTAGTCTCTATGGTGACCACTGGTCCAGGTCTCTCTGGTCCAGGAAGTAGTCTCCACGGTGACCGCTGGTCCAGGTCTCTCTGGTCCAGGAAGTAGTCTCCATGGTGACCACTGGTCCAGGTCTCTCCGGTCCAGGAAGTAGTCTCCACGGTGACCACTGGTCCAGGTCTCTCTGGTCCAGGAAGTAGTCTCTATGGTGACCATTGGTCCAGGTCTCTCTGGCCAGGAAGTAGTCTCCATGGTGACCACTGGTCCAGGAAGTAGTCTCCATGGTGACCACTGGTCCAGGTCTCTCTGGTCCAGAAAGTAGTCTCCACGGTGACCACTAGTCCAGGTCTCTCTGGTCCAGGTCTCTCTGGTCCATGGATCATTGTGTTCAGCTCTAAATAAACCTGGTTCTTCTCCAGATTCAGAGATAAATCCAGATGACCAGATACCTTGAGTCAGAAAGTCTGAAATTACATCTGAATATTGTTCCAGAGTCATGTCCATGCGCCGTTTAGACCAACGGAAAAGATTGGAAATCACTGACGGAAACTACTTCTTCTGGTTTCAACTTTTCTTCTCTTGTTATGTTCTCTTTCTAAAATCATAACTGTGCTCTTACGTAACTCTATCGTGTGAATCTTGTTTTTTTCCAGCAGTGTAAATGCTGCCAATTTTGTCCTTGAGGAATAAATCTACAGGTGATCCAATGTCAGCGCAGTCGCATAAAATTAAATACCTCCCAACTCACCTTGTTATCTCTGCTTAAGACATAATTCTACTCTATATAGTTCTCACTTTCCTTCTAGCTGACTACATATTCATGTTTAATATCCATTCAACCTCATTTTGAGCTAATAAATAAATTAGTCTGAATGTAAGTAACTGTTCTCTCTTCTAAAAGTTCTCTCTCAGTTATATTAAAGTACATTTTTAAAAGGATAACTATTAATAAACGTAATACGTCACTGCTGATATTTAGCATCACATACACTATGTACTGCAGTATTTTGTACCGTAGATGAAATCCATCATAGCAGATGTGACATTAATAGCCGAGTCATATCAAGACTAGTGCTGCCCTGATTATTATGAGTTGAGAGCGCTATTAGATCTAGAGAGATGATGAGAGTGTTCATAACAGATCTACTTTAGTATCTGATACAGAGTCATGGAGAGAGGAAGATAAATGGATGCTCCTCTGTCAAGTACAGTGTAGCTCAAAAGTGTTTGCAACCCTAAAAATGACTCAGCGGATATTCATTCAAGTCCTGAAAGTAGACAAAGAGAAGCCAGTCAGTTAAAATGAGCCAATATTACATATCAGTGCCTCCTTGTTTCCAGTATCTGCTGTGACCTCCTTGTAACTAAATGTTTCTGGTAACAGCTGATCAGTGGTCTACAGCAGCTTGGAGGAATTTTAGCCCATTCCTCAGAACAGAACCACTTCAGTTCTGAGATGTTGGTGGGTTTCCTCACATCAACTGCTTGCTTCAGGTCCTTCCACAACATTTCTATTGGATTAAGGTCAGGACTTTGACTTGGCCGTTCCTAAACATTCATCTTGTTCTTTAACCGTTCTTTTATAGAACCACTTGTGTTCTTGGTTCTCGTTGTCTTGCTGCATGACCCAGTTTCTATTCAGATTCAGCTCATGGACAGATTATTTGGAATTTACTCTTCACTGAAGCTCAACAACAATCCTGTCATTTTAGAAATGTCTGGATCGGCCCAGATACCGATCTGGACATCCCTAGATTTGTCGTGATGCTGGAACTCAGCTTTGAACAAACGCAGTACGTGTACATCATCTTGCTGCCGTCCTCTCATTTGCTCCAACCGTGTGTTTTCCTGCCATTTCTTTCCTCAGCCCAAGTGTCGGGGCCATTCTCCACCAGCAGCCTGACAAATAACCCATTGTGTAGCCGTGTTACTGTGAGCGGCCAAAACAGCTCGACCTGCCATCCCACCCCCGCCGCTCTGCTCTTCACCCACTGTTGGAGATCAGGCTTTGGTCTGGTCTTCTAGGTCTATGTCTCTTTTTAAAATACTAAAAGTAAGATTTAATAAACATTCAGGTCTGCAGTATAAAACCAGAGGGGAGCACACTTTTTGAGATATGTTTGGCATGTTTGCACAGAATCTTCTGCAATTGGATCGTCCTAACAAGTTGGATAGTCGTAACAAGTCGTACCCAACGGAGAGACTCCAGAACAAGTTTACAACGCAATGTTTGTCTCTTATTTTTCTCTCGCATGCAACTTCGAGGTGGAACTACTACTGCTACTACATCTTAAATGAAGCGTCTGCAAGAACTTACTGCGACTTTGGCCTTTAAGGATCATTTAAAGTACTGCAGGACGTAGACGCCGTAACATACGTACATAGCCGACATCGATACGAGTATTTATCCTTGTACCTCATCAGTCTGACTCTCTGTAACAACTCCACCCAAACACTAGACGGCGCTGTGTCTTTTTATCAGTCGGGTTGATTTTTGTTTCTACTTCCTGCTTTACTTTCAACATTGGAGACTGAAACTTTCACCAAAGACGAGTCAAACAAAGTTAATCTTCCTCGACTTGTTCCATCTTTATTGATCCAAAACAATAAACTTGAAAATGGAGAAGCAGCTGGAAATACTAAAGAGGAAACACATCAGGCTACAGCGTCAGGGTCTGTGTAGGGTTTGGGCTGTCACCGTAGCTACAGCATCATATTGATGCAGAAGCATAAAAACCGCCTGTTAGGGTGGTCGTAAACATTTGACTGATTAGCAGCATAATGTGTGCAAAGAGCAAAAGGGTTTAACTCATGGCTTGATTGTGGTTCAGTCCCGTTTCAGAGCTCCAGAGTCTGATGTCTTGAGGGAAGAAACTGTTTCCCAGTCTGGTTGTGTTGGCCCCTTTTCCAGATCACTGAGAATATTTTTCTTGATCAGGTTTGTGTTGCGTAGCAATGCGACGTGAGTGAATGTCGTATAAATGTAATAACTCCATCCAGATCCTGCAGGTTTTCATTTGAGGCTGAATCTTCTGTTCACTTTGTTATCTCTGAGAACATGTCTGTATTTCAGTGGAGATCGATGGTGTTTGTTGCCTGCCACCCCGAGGCAAGGCACGCCTCAGCAGAGAGCGATTCTCTTCATTTAACACGCTTTCCTCTTTCACTCTTTCTTCTCAAATTTATCTCGGACCGCTTCTTTGTATGCTGCAGAATGATAAAGTGTAAAATCCCTCATATGCCACCACAGAGGCAGACTGTATTTCCACAGGAGATCATTTCAAAGACGGTTAATTAAATGCTTCTTACTCCGTGATGGAAACGGGGAGTGTTCGAGACTCAAAGGATGCAGCGGGGTGCTCGCTGAGTGCTCTGCATGTCGTTGTAGGATGGAAAACAATCCAAAGAAAAAGTCTTCTCATGTAATAGAAAGACCAGGAGCTCGTTGGCTTTGATGGATTTAGGTGAAGAAGTTGCTTTAAGTCTCTTGTGAAACCAGGCGTAATGGATTTTATTTGTCTTTAACAATATCTTGGCGTCTCTAAGTGTTGTTTCATTTCCAAGAGAAAAGAAACCCAGAGAAACAGTGGCCTTGCACTGAGAGATTTCTAAGAAGAGGAAGCAGGAAATGACATAAATAAGGATTTTATGAGTCAATATCAGATATTTCTAATCATTAGATTCAGACGTTCTCAGCCCACAAGCATCTAATCAAAATATTTTAGTATTTTCATTTATAACGGTCAAAGATGGACGAAGTAAAGGTTTATTTTATCAGTCATGAATCCAGTGTCTTGGTGTGTACGTCGTCTTTGTCTTGGAGGTTTTATAACTTCTTGGGTCGAGTCCTGATGAGGGGCCGTGCGTTGTGGAATGATTTCAGGTATTATAAGGTAGTTGCTGCAACTATAGGCTGAATCTCATCTCATCAAGTTTGTGTCAGTTGTTAACAATTAATCTGTGTTTCTCTTTTATTTTTTTTTACAGTACGTAGAAGCCAATAAGTACTGCTGGTATTTTGAAGGAGGATATCCCATCTACTTCATGTAAGTTCTCTTACTACTTTGAACCAATGAACTCATAAAACATTAGACGTACAGCTGTGACGTTTGATTTGATGCTTTAAAGCAGCTCCAACATAAACTTTATGCACCTTAACTTTTATTTTATCTTCAGTTTCTGAAGACGTAGCGAAGCTTTAACATAAAATAATTAATCATGAAACATGTGCAAGAGCTCAGTCATAGATGATAAAATATATCATAAATATATTATAGATTTTTTTATCCTAAAGGATAATCAGAAAATAGCTGATACATGAATCTAAAAATAAAATAAAGGATTGAATTGATGGAAATAAAATCCGTCCGTTACTCACCGGAGCTTTAAACTCTGAGGGCGTCCCACTGATCCAAACAGTCGACAGGCATCTCCCACCATTCCAGCTTTCATCAGTTTACTTAGCGTCTTGCTGCTGGGCACAGCTAGAGCCAGTGATGAGAGAGAGAGAGAGAGAAAGAGCATGAGTGATTACCTCTGTAATGAAAAACAACCTCTCTCCTCCTGGTTTCATCTGAAGCTTTAACACGACTATGCATTATGTTTCTTTTCTGAAACAGCATCCTACAACATGTTCAAATAAACAAATGTGTAAATATAAGTTAAAGAAAGAACCTTTTCCCTCAGTGTTTTATTAAAGTTTATTTTAAGAGCTTTAAAACCAGGAGATTTAAAATATTTAAATTGCTCTCAGGGTTTTACAATTTATTTCAGCAAGATTCTGCACTACATTATACTTCCTGATTACAGCCTTAAAAGCATCTTGGGAAATGTGGTTCTAAAAGTATAATTGGCCCATAAATCAAAGTAAGTGGAGGAAGAAGTAGTATTTCTGACTTCACCACCTACCACGGTGCATGGATAACTAGATAAAGAAAGGCACCAGATTCAGTGATGATAGACTTTAACTCAATACCATGACAATGTCGAGCATGCATATTTAATTTGGGAGACAAGCTAAAATAATTCCCCCAAATATAAAACACTGCCAGAAGAAGAGTTCTTTAATATTCAGATCCCATGGTCGCTCATCCTCAGTCTGGTCTAGAGACGCCAGAAGCACCGAGAGTGTGAGGTCTGCACCGTCATGCTGACTCTCCCCAGTCATCGATCACACAACACACAAACAGACCTTGTTACTGTTGCAGCTGTGTTAATGCAGGATTCTTGCTGCTCTCCACAGGCTGATCCATCACCGTTGGCCTCTCTTCCTCAATATCTGGCTCCCACATTGCTGGCTCTGCCATTTAAAATGAAACTTTATTTTTTCCAAAGTTTTGTTTACCAAGCAGAAACCGTGATTAATGGCAGCGTTAGAATACACCCCCCCAGTCTGAGGCTTGTTACAGGAGGAGAGATGTGGAAGAAAAGAAAACAGGATGTAGACAGGAAGCTGGTCTCTGAAGAGGGACACCTTTAGTTGTTCTGGTCTGGAAAAACTGAAATCTGACTAAAACCGTGTCTCTATCTACCAAGATGATTGTTGTTCCTGGTCAGTGTCTGACTTTGTTCCAGTGTTTAGCTCCTAAATGATCTGAATCATCTGTTCTAACTTGTTGTTGAGATGTTCTTCCTGGTTCTTAGTTCAGTTGAAGCTTCAAATGAGAACTAGCACAACTCTAAAGGTTTTAGATGAACACAGACAAGAGCAACAACTACTTTGTCAGAGTCAGAGTTTCTTCTTTCCAGCATCTGATCCTTTTCATCTACTAGTTACTGACCTGTAGAAGGAACTGTCCACTGGTTGGTTCTCAAGATTCAAGATTTCTTTATTGTCAATTTCTCAATACGTTCACGACATACAGAAAAATCGAAAAAACGGCCAATTTAGAATCAATGAACCTAACCAGCATGTCTTTGGACGGTGAGAGGAAGCTGGAGAACCTAGAGAGAACTAACTTCTACCAATAAAGTTTTATTCAAACAATTTCCTGTCCTTGCAGTAGAAGGGTTTTATTAGCTTTAATTAACCAGGAGACGTTACTCTTCAGCTGCAGGAGCTTAGAACTAAACCGTCTGTTTTAGTCTCCTCTGTATGATGCAGCCCTCGAGCCTGGTTCTAACAAGGAATCATTTGTTCATCTCAAAAAGATGAGATTTATTCAGTGTGGGTCCAATCAGAGTCAATTTTTATTTACATTTTTGCTTTTTACTTTTATTTTATTTAACTAGATTTTTACTTATATTTTTATTTTACTAGATTTTTACTTATGTTTTATTTTATTAGATTTTTACTTGTACTTTATTTCTATTTTATTAGGCTTTTTATTTTGGTTTTTCTTTTCAGTGGCAGATGTTCTCTGTTGAGGTTTTAATGTGTAGTGTCTGCTTAGGTTTCCACACTTCTGATGACGCCTCAGTTTGCTTTTAATTGTGTGTGAACACAGAGTGAATGAGTGAATGAAAGACATGAAGCTGTGAACTACTAACATATAAAGACCTTATAGACGTGTAGGCTCTTCACTTCACAGTGACATTTTAATTTCAGTAAATGTCTGTTATGTTGCATCTATTGTTAAATGAGGTAACAAAAGTGTTACGGCCGACTGATATAATCAAACAAAAGCTGCGTCTACTGTTTACTGGGTATCTCAAGAGTTAGTGATGGGAACATATTTTACTCCTCACTCTAAAAAGAGAAAGTTAATATTAGACTTTTCTTTCTCCAAACTTCAGCATCATGAAAATATTAAAAGATGAACTAGCAGCAGGTTGTAGTGAGGATTTATTTTGTTTTGTTTGTAGAATTTAAACCAGTTAATAGAAAAGGTGTCGTCTAGTGGCTGATCAGTAAATCATATTTAAAGAGGAACAGTCCTCTGTAGACATTTAAGAATTAATATTTGGTCTAATAAGGATAAATGATACCACCTGGTGTAAATCCAGCATCTGATTGTATTTGTGTCTGTCTTGTTCAGATGTCGCTCCTATGAGGACTGCTGTGGGACTCGCTGCTGTGTCAGAGCCCTGTCCATCCAGAGACTATGGTACCTGTGGTGAGTCTAACCTCGTCTGTCTCCAGCCGGCCGGCCTCAGGCAGACGTGTCCCTCCATGTTTAGCTTCTGGGGTTCAGGTTTCAGGTTCTGTAAAGTATCTTGAGACAATTTGAATTGTTATTGACAATATATGAATAAAACAATCAGGACAAATGTAAGAAATGTGAGTAATGTTAGAAACCCGTGTCTGCCCGGTACAGACCATCCTGTGATGACAGATAAAGGTTTTATCTCCTGTCCAGGGTTCTGCTGATGATGGGCGTGTTGTTCTGCTGCGGCGCTGGATTCTTCATTCGCAGGAGGATGTACCCGTCCCCTCTGAGAGACGAGCCGGCCTTCAACGTCTCCTTCACCAGGCATCCCGTCACCACTCCAGGTACAGCAGCAGGACTCAGACCAGAGGATCAACCTGTTCAGTGTGCAAACATCCTTCGGTTTAAACTCTTTTTTTGGAGGGGGGGGGGGGGGGGGGGCTGATAAAACTCTTTCAGACTTAACATTACAGTATAAATCAGCCAAGCAGAAAATTAAACAGAGCGCTCCACTAATAACCAAAGAGTAAAGCCTTTATTCTGCAGGTGACCCAGAGGAGGAGGTTATTGGTTTCTCCTCTGGAGTATGAAAGGATTTCAGAGTTTAACTGAGTCTTTGTGCTGTAGCCAAACGTTTCATCCCAGAAGAGATGAAGAATGAATCCGTCTGTCAGGGTTTATCTTTCACACAAAGAGACCGAGGGAAGGATGGTTGGACTTAGAGTAAACTTTTCATGGAGCTCTTTACCTCATGATCTATGAAGGGAGGATATAGAGTCAGGACCTCCAGAGTCTAAGGAGACTTCAGTGGAGATGATCTGTGCAGACGATCACAGGTGTCACTAAATGAAACCAACCAGGAACCTCTGAAGCTCAACTCTTTTTAGAATTTAATCAGATCTTTTAGATCCTGGTGAGTGAGATAATGAAACATCTCAAGTTTCAAGTTTGCTTTTAGAACCAGGAACGAAAACTGGAAAAAAATTAAACTGTTCTTTTATTGTGCCATCTAAAGTTAAGTAAAGTAGTCTCCATGGTGACCACTGGTCCAGGTCTCTCTGGTCCAGGAAGTAGTCTCCATGGTGACCACTGGTTCAGGTCTCTCTGGTCCAAGAAGTAGTCTCCGTGGTGACCACTGGTCCAGGTCTCTCTGGTCCAGGAAGTAGTCTCCACAGTGACCACTGGTCCAGGTCTCTCTGGTCCAGGAAGTAGTCTCCATGTGACCACTGGTCCAGGTCTCTCTGGTCCAGGAAGTAGTCTCCACGGTGACCACTGGTCCAGGTCTCTCTGGTCCATAAAGTAGTCTCCACGGTGACCACTGGTCCTTCTCTATCTTCCTCCATCATCATCTTCTTCATCACCTACAAAGACTTCTGCTTTTATATGAATCTAATAACCACTGGTTTTACTTCTCTTTCTGATTTCTTAGATTAAAATTCAGTCATAACAGTAAACGATCATCAAGTCTGTTTCCTTCCACCTGTTTGACGTTAACTGAAAAGTTATAATAATACAAATAAAGTTCACAAGATAAAAGTTGCAATAGAATCAGACATAGGAATAAGAATAAGTAATAAAAGCTTCCTCCAAGATGTTACCACTGTGAAACAACCCATAATACTCAGATCTGCTACATGCTTGTTCATGTTAGATGACACTAGTTCGTCTTCTCATTTCAGTTTCCCAGCAGCCAGGGAGCATGCAGGGCTTTGGGGTCAACGGGATGACGGGAGGCGACCCAGGGGGGGTTGCCATGACGCACCCGACGTACCCGGCCCAGCCCGGCTCCACCCACATGATGATGGGTCCCTATCCTCCGCCTCCGTCCTACTGCAACCACCCGCCGCCGTCCTACGAACAGATATTCCAAAATGGCGACAAGAAGTAACGTCTGGAACAAAGAACTAAAGAGACGGAACTAGAAAAAGAGGAACTCAGGTTGATTCATCAGATGGAGAAGAGGAATGCCTGCCAGACGTTGTTGTGGATGTAAGAAATGGAAAAACACAAACTTGTGTCCTCTGGAAAAGACCAAAAGAGGCAGAACAAGCAAACATGCATTCATTCATTCATTCATTCATTCTCTCTCTCACACTCACGAAGCCTCGAGGTGGAGGCTTCATTTACTTTGGATTTATGTGGACCTCTGTGTACAGGCCAACGAGTGAGGACGTCTCTAGTCAGGTCTTCCCTCACCGTCTCTGTCCCAGCTGGAGCTGTGCAACAACACACATTTATGACTGTCTCAAATATAAATGTGGCGTTTGAGTAAAATTCTGGATATACAGCGAGTCAAAAAATATTTAAAACAGAATGAGATGAAAAGACGTCTCTGAAGGACTGAAGCGTCCAGATGGCTGTTAAAAGGAGGACGACACAGACTCTTTCTATCCAGCATTTTACTGCAACACGACTCTTTACTTAATGATGAGCTCCTGATGCATTTTTTATTGCAGGATGTGTAGTTTGGTTATGTAATGACACTAATGAGCCACTACAGCGTTCACTGGCTCATTCTCTAAGGCTTTGTTTCACCTCAACATGTTCACATGGACCTCCTCCTCCTCCTCCTCCTCCTCCTCCTATTCTTGAACCGATTCGTTTTATTTGTTTGTAACCGGCCTGTAAATGAGCTTCATGTTTGTTCCCACCGCTCTCTGCTTGTATTCACCATCAGTCCTCTGAGGAGTTCACGCTGTTGACCGATAACTGTCATGGCCGCCTTCACGGTGCTGACCTGTGATTGGTCAAAGCGTACGTTCCATGTAGCACTTTTATTTAACTTTCTCTGTCAGACTATAAACTGAGACTAGAGTAAATGGTGTGAATCATAGACTGTAGAAAAACAAAATGGAAGCCCCGCCTCCATTTCCTCCCGTTGGTCAAAATGAGGCTAGTATCCAAGGGGTAGCGGCATCTTGTGACAGGTGGTTTACGCTTCTGAAAGTGAAGCAGGAAGTAGAAACAGAAATTAACCCGAAAAAAAACCAAAACAAAACACGGCTCCGACTAGTGTTTAGGTGTTACAGAGCGAGAGTATAAAGTATAAATGGATCGTACCGGCGTAGACTACGTACGTAGGTTATGGCATCTAGTCCTGCAGCCCTGAGTTTGTAGAGTGGAGCCACGTTATCATTGACCTGCCCACACTTCCTCTACACTCATTAGTGACTGGTTACTGCTTCACTGGATTATGCATTGAGCGTGGAGCGGTTGTCAGTGGCAACTGTCAATCATCATGACGCCACATCCTGTTTTCATTGCGTCAAATAACTAAAACGAAGCCTAAAACGCCATTAACTAACATGGAGGAGGCGGGGCTTATTTTATGACCTATACTGCAGCCAGCCACCAGGGGGAACTCAACATGCTTTGGTTTCACTTTAGAGGAGATGTCATGGCGCCCACTTTTTCTACAATCTGGTGTGAACTCATCGTCCCATTAGCTAACACATTTTGCACGCTAGCAAACCTGCCATCTTGGATATTTTTTTTTCTCCCTTTTTAAAAAATATTTACTGAAGAGGAAGAGAAAAATACAGAATGAATGAACTAGTACCAGTCTAGTCCAGCCTAGTTAATCTCCATGAGGCCCAGCTAGGATGCTCCCTACCTACACAGGCCCACATTATGGAAGAAGTATTTAGGTCAATGTTTAATAAATAAAAGCATTGTTGAAGGAACATCTCGCCAAAAGCATACATCTATACATTATTCAACATCGATTAAATAAGTCGTCGTGCTGTGCGACAGTGATTTTGCTCGTGTTTTAGCTGCAGCACTGATCCAGGTCAACGCATCCGTCATCGCTGTCGAATCACACCGAGCACAAAGAGCAACGGGCAACTGTAGGCAACCATCACTTCACACACAGATTATTTATCAGAGGCGTCGCTGTTTAACCGTTTCATAGTTTTTAAGTGCTGGAGAAGAAGCTGCATGAAACGGACGCCTGCTGTTTGGTTTGAACTAGTTGCTCACATGAAACTGGAATGACAAACTTTCTTATTATTTTTCCTCCTAAAATATAACGATGTTCATTTATCCTCCACGTTTTTGCAGCGACAACCAAGAACAAATACAGTAAATGGTAGTGTTGTAGTAACAGAGGTTTGGTCAGTCAACTTTAATTTATGTATGTAAATAAACTCAACATCATTTGGGATGCAGCAGAATAATTTACCTACACAGGAGGTTCCTCCATGACGCCCACTGATCCTTGTAGACCGAGGGGCTTTTGAGTTATTCTAAGTTGTTAACGATGGTTTTAACAGAACTGAACAGACACGGTTCCTTTTATTTATTTATTTTTAAAGGTAAATTAAGATTTATTTCGCGGCTTGCATGAATAAATAAACCACAAAAGAAAAAGCGATTTGTGAACTGTGTGCACGCATTGACAAGATTTTAAGGCCGAGGTTTCATAATTTTGCTTCAGTGTCGATGAAAATTAAAACTGAATTATGCATAAGCTGAAGGTTAAAGAGCCATTGTTTTGTACATCCGACCTTATGGCACCAGATGTGTGGCTGCAAAAAGATTTGAACGGTTGCTGAGCCTTTATCGACGTGTTCTAGTTTGTAGTCCGTGTTCAGTTTTGTTGTCGTCATTTGACTTTGGAGGAGATTTAACTCTGCTCTGGTCTGTCCTGCTCCTCAGACAGTTTCACAGTGAACACCTGTAGTACACATCTGTATAGAGCTGATGGACGGTAACTTCAAAGACTCTTTTGACCTGAATCTGTTTGCTGGACTCCCACAGGAAACCAACTTCTTTTGGTTTGGTTTTTAGATTAGGAGCAGAGCACAATATTAGAAAGGTATCCAAACTATGCAACAGGTACTGTAACTGGAAAAGCATCTGAACGCTGTTTTCTTTATCCTCTCAGTGTTAAACTCTTCTCCTCTTCATCTACTTTGAGGCTTTCAACATAAAAGGTCATTATACGTTGTGAAACATGTAAATAAACGTCACTTCTGATAAAACCGGACACTGAGCTGTTTGGTCATTCAGGATTTGATAATTAGCAAACAAGTTCTGTCGACTACTACTACTGCCTACCTACCTACCTACCTACCCACAACCCACCACTACCTACCACTGTGAGGCCATCTGCTGCTGTAGGGCCTGTTCTGTGTCCCCTTGTTTTGTCTGTTTTCTGCAGGTACCTTAGTGGGCGGGACTCAATTTGGGAAACCAGGAGCACCTGGCCAGTCTCCCTGATCTCTCGCCTCTCGACCTCGATCCCTCCATCGTTGTGTTTTTGCTCTGTTGGCTTCGGCCTAGTTACTTTATCTTCGGACCTTCCAACAATACACACACTATCATGCACCCATAGACAGACATACTGATACTTCCAGACAAACCGTATTTCGCTCTTATGGGTTGGTTGCAGACATAATTATTTAAATAAATTTATTTACCTTTATATTTAACCTGCGTCTCCATTTTTTGTAATGGCGTACGAGCCAGGTCATGACACCACCTATCTACCTACTCCTTCTTCTACAGGTAGGTATTTAGATGACACTATTCATATGAGTTTCTGATTGGTAACACTCAGTTCTTCTGAAGAAGCTACATCTGATAAAACATCTTCAAGAAACTCTACAAGTCCAGGTGACCTTGTTTCAGCGTTTTTAGACACAGTAAAATCAAAGCAACAAATCGAACAATGTCTTACCTTACTGCTACGAGAGATCACTGGTCAGTCACAAGGAAAGTTGAGGCAACAGGTTGGAGAGTTGCCCAATGTCCTCTTTCAGTTTTTCCTGCTTTGTTCAGTAAACATGCAAAATGTAAATAAAGTTAACACAAACTTCACCTGACTTACAATCAATTCTGACTATTTCTAGAAAACAGATCATCACATAAGAACGCGTGGTAGAGGAGAAGCACTGTTCAGTTTTATTTCCAGCAATATGAGCAGGTTATGAAGAGCACGGCAGTTTAATGAGAAATAATAAAACACACATTTGTATCTTTGACACCAATTTGTTTGAGGACGAAACGGAGACACAGAGGAGCAGAGATCAGACACTTAACATGTCTTCACTAATGTCCACAATCGATCACCAAACACGTTGGGACTAGAGAGTCTGGACGGACGGACGGAGACACATTTATTTTTTTTATCATGTGACTTTATCCTCATGCAATAACATTCATGGCGAGATCTCTGCGAGAGAAATTAGGCATTTTATGTGCATTCATGTGCTGTCGGGACGACTGGATGAACTGTACAGGTTTTTAATTATTGATCATGTCGGCAGCACAGAGTCAGAGAGTCTGACTTAAAAATAAATAAATGTTCTTTGTGTAACTAGTCGTCTGCTATTAAAATAGATTTAAAGGAAAAAAGCAAATAAACAATAAATAATTGATACTAATACATTAGTATATAGGGTAATAGTTTGATTAATTTACCGCTCTTATTACACAACTTTCATACTTTGGCTTATCCAATAAATATCAACAGTAACAGGGTTTAGTGGTGCATTCAGATGATACTTCATGTTGTAGTTGGGAAGGTTTAAAGCCATGACCAAAAGTTGTGACCTGATAAAAACCCTCATCCTTTCTGGGACATCACATAGGAGCTTGGTGACAATCTCTCCTCTTTTAGAAACAGACCACGCTACGTTAGGGAAGGCCGTTCAGTTTACATGCTCTACAAGAACCTTTCTCCAATCCACGACCACGTTTTACTGGCATTTGTCTCGAGACCACAACCTCAACATTCATGGCGACTTGGTCAATCCAACGGGTGGACTTCAGGTAGGAAGGCCTTGGATGTCCTGATCCATGGAAACCTGATCCAAAGACTCATTGTACTGGGGCAAATCGGGGCCAAGCAAAGAAACCTTTGGGGATTTAGACATGAAAACGTTCTCGCCACAAAATCAAGATCAGAAATCGTAACTATACATTTAAAGACAAAGAAAAAATAAAGAGAAGAGACGACATGAGGTTAGTACAGTCTCCCAACAACACAAAACCAACCATCGCCATGAGAACAGGGGTCCGTGTAGTTTTTGGGGTATTTTTAAGTTTCAGTTTGCTTTCAAAAAACCAGAAGGGAAAACTTTTACTTGACAAACCAAAACACTAAATTATTAGACCAGATTCACAAGATAAATGGGATTTCTTGTCCTTGAGTGAAGCAGGAAGTGGTCTCCGTGGTGACCACTGGTCCAGGCCTCTCTGGTCCAGGAAGTAGTCTCCGTGGTGACCACTGGTCCAGGTCTCTCTGGTCCAGGTCTCTCTGGTCCATGGATCATTGTGTTCAGCTCTAAATAAACCTGGTTCTTCTCCAGATTCAGAGATAAATCCAGATGACCAGATACCTTGAGTCAGAAAGTCCTGGAACCAAGTTCTTCTTCTCCTTTTTCTTTTTTATTTTAGAGTCAAACTTGAAACACCAAAAAGTAACACGGACCCACAGTGAAACTTGTTCCTACCGTGGAATCATCTCAGCATCTTTACTGTTGGTCAGTTTATTCTAGTTAATGAAATGAAAGCTCGTACGTCGTACCCACTATGAGACAAAGACTCTTAAATACAGGAGGAAGAATCCACTACACTTACACAAAATGAGGCACCAAGAGCCATGAAGCATGCAGAGGCATAGAAATACCAAAACAGCTTTAGTTCACGTCACACACACACACACACACACCGACACACACACACAGACATCATCTTTCCATCTATCACACACACTCGTACCCTCTATCTTGGCCTAAGTGCTACAATATTAAAGGCTGAGGGTTTACTGAGTGTTGTCCCGTGTCCATTCCAGCTGGAAATAAATAGTCAATAAAGGGTCCATGTCTTTACCCGAACACACTGGAGGACGGCTGACAAGCCCCACGGGGTGCTCCCGTCTTCAAAGTCCAAAAATAACCGTCCCTTTACATTTTTATTTTTCCATTTCTAAAACCAAACCAGATACCTCTTGGATTCATCTGAAAGTCCAAAATCAAAATGCATCCTTTTCCAGTGTTTTCCAGTAAAGACTCAAGTTGACGTCCAAATACCATTTGTCCCCTTCAGCCTTCTTCTTCTTCGTCCTCATCATCATCATCATCATCAGTCTGCTGGTCAGAGCTCGAAGGCAGGGAAAGAGGAAGCGTCAGGGTTGGTCATCTCTGACAGGTAATGAATGGCTCCAGCCATACCTGAGAGGACAGACATCCATCACTGTCAGCTACATGTTTTACTCTACACCAGTTTGATCGTTGTTTCCTGCTCTAACGCAGCACCAGAGAGTTTATAAGAAAATAAGAAGAGATGTTCTGATTAAGTCCTGATCTGATCAATTTAAAGGCCTGGATCATCCCAGCAACTAGCCAGCAGAGAGAGTGTATTCACCCGAACAGACAGTAAATATCTGGAATTTTATAAAAGAAGAAAGATAGAAACAGCTGCTCTTCATTCAGAGACACTTGGTGGAGGATGTTGTGGTGAGACAGGAAGCTGTACATTAAGATGTGTTGATATCAGTGGAGCAGCAGAGCTCCAGCTAAAAGACCTGAGTCTGTAATATGATAAGAATGACAGAGCAAGAATACAGCAGCTAAAAAACACTTTACTTCATTACGACACATTTTTAAATGAACAAATAAGTAGTTTTTTATATCTGTACGTCTTATGTGGTCTATGATTAGACGTTCCACTTTATTTCTACTGACAGGAGCTGACAGTCGAGTTAAAGGCCACAAAGACAGAATTACTGAGGCCGCTGGATAACTGGCATCTAAATAAAGAAGAAGGCGTCAGATTTAAGGTTTTGGAAACACAAATTATACAGCTCCATCATTACATCGATTAAGAAGATGTGGAATAATAAAATAAACATTTGGTACCTTCAAAAAGAGAGTAAGGTCGGTCTGGGATGCGACAGCCGTGGGTCCCATAGTCCAGACACCACTCAGCGAACTGGAGAAAAGGAATAAAGACGTCAAGACATTCACAGGATTAAAAAGAGACTGATAAACATCAAATCAGAAGATTGAACTGTCACAAGATGGTCAATGTTATTCACTTCTCCTGTCATAATGTTTTGGCTGATTGGTATATTTCACTGGCTTTCTACCTGTATTATGCACAGTGACAATAAAGTTTAATGTTTAATCTAATTGAGTCTCAAAATAAAAAGTCGTGCATCGTTGCAACGGCTCCTAAAACTGTGTATGTTGGTGTGTTTTGCTGACCCTCAGTCTTACCTTGCAGGCGCGGTACAGGTACTTCTTCTCCTGAGTGAGCTTGTAAAGGGACAGGAAGGCGTACCCGTTGCCGGCGGTGCCGTGGCAGATGCCGTAGCCTTTTCTGAGCAGCCCCCGCTGCCAAATCACCTCGGCACATTCTGCAGCCTCCTTCAAATACTTCTCCTCCTTAAACACCTGGAAACACACACACATGAAAACACATTTATAGTCAGGGCTTGGGGAAAAAGTATAAAACATGAGCTTCAACCTAAAGGAAACATCCAGAACTATAATCCTGATATCATTTCAGACGTGTAAGATAGAGAACATCTTCCTGACAGGCTGCTTGGTGTGTGCCATCCCTCCACAGAGAGCAGATAAGAGTTGAGCCCACATTAAAGGCTAAATGTTCCCACATGCTCAGGCCTCATTAGTAGGTAATAAATCTAATCCAGTCAGGACGAAAGCTAATGACGAATGACATATCAGACAAACCGGAGCCGATGAGAGACGGTGTGAGACCTGACAGTTTGCACGACTCGGTGTGATCATATCCAGCCTCCCACGGCTCTGTGAGGAACCTGAGAGCTTCAGAGAGGAAGCAACGCTTTGAAAAGCTGTCTCCTTCGTTATTTGTGTCTCTGTAAAGCTGTTAAGAGAAAAGAGACAAATAGTTCCCAAGGTTCTTCTCCACCGTTTGCTCCATCAACTCCCACATTTTAGCACCTTTTAACAAAGAAACATCTTTTAATAAAATGGTGCCACTTGTAGAGAACAGAGTAACAACTCCAGTCCACATCAGTTTTACAGTATTATAACTATTTGCAGTCCTCAGGATTTTCTTCATTTCTGCACAAAATTGGCTCCAAACATCACCAGTATCTGCTGTGACCTCCTTGTCACTAAATGTTTCCGGTAACTGCTGATCAGTGGTCTACAGCAGCTTGGAGGAATTTTAGCCCATTCCTCAGAACAGAACCACTTCAGTTCTGAGATGTTGGTGGGTTTCCTCACATCAACTGCTGCTTCAGGTCCTTCCACAACATTTCTATTGGATTAAGGTCAGGACTTTGACTTGGCCGTTCCTAAACATTCATCTTGTTCTTCTTTAACCGTTCTTTTGTAGAACCACTTGTGTTCTTGGTTCTCGTTGTCTTGCTGCATGACCCAGTTTCTCTTCACATTCAGCTCATGGCCAGATGTCCTGACATTTTCTTTTAGAGTTCACTGGTAGAATTCAGAATTCATTGGTCCACCAATGATGACAACACCTAAGTCTCTTTACACTGATTGGACTGAAGGAACTTGTAATCCTTGAGCTGCTCTTAGTTTTGCGCTCCACTGATATGTAATATTGGCTCATTTTCCTGAATAAACAAACACCAAAGCATAAAGTTTCTGTTTTATTTGTTTGATTGGGTTGCCAACATCTACTTTCAGGACTTGCCTTGAATATTTTTATGCAGTAACGTAGAAAATTCTTGCAAAAATAGTTTTAAGCAACACTGTACATGATGCTGCATCCCAAGTTTCTTCTGTTTTCTTCTGCAAGCACAAAAAAACACCAAATCCATATTTATTCCAAGAATATTTTCCTGTGTTAAAGTCCCTTCAGGCACCAAGAGGCAGCGTGTGGTGCAAGCAGACAATTTCAGCTGCTGAGGCTGCCGGCAACATCCGATCCTATTACCAACTAATTGACACAGTGACACTAATCTCATCTCACAGAGGAGAAATGGTTAGCAACACAACATGCTTAAAAATAGCAGCTAATGTTATGAACGTTGCTGATGATGCACTGTATCTCCGTGACCGCGTTGGTTCACAGATAAGTGGTAAATAATTAATTGAAGTCTGATGATGCCCCGTAAAATGAGCGGCGCATGAACTGAGCCGTTGCCATGGTCACCCTGCAAGTTGAGATAACGCGTTGGGGAAAAAAGTGGTTCCAATTAACTGTTTGGAAACAAGTTTAAAAGTTTGTATAAAATTGGTAGTTAACTGCCTGGGACGAGCTAATCGCTGGAAAACGGTGCAACAGAGAAAATTCTGTTGGTTTACTCACGTCTGAGCTGCTTCAAATGGAAATGCGTCACCTTTTAAAGGAGATGAACACACGTATCACACATACTGAAGGCTCTTAGACTTTTTACTGTAAATCAATAAAGGTTTGAATGCAATTAATAAGAAAAAACAGGGAACACATTGTGCAGACAGAACAGCTGCAACCACTATCTGCTGAAATGCTCCTCCTCCTCCTCTAACCAACCGATTTGCAGATTTGTTGTGTTAAAAGTGAGGGAGTGAAAAGCGTTCGTGTCCCATTGTGCTTTGTTCTCAGTGTGGTGCCAAAGAGGCTCCGCTTTAATGAGGACAATGAGAACAGCAGAATGGCAGCAGCACATTAGCTGCCAAGTGGATCCCTAATGGACCAAGAAAAGAAAGAAATTAGCCCACAGTGCATTACTGCAGCATGTGTGTGTATGTGTGCATCAACAGTCAGGTTTTCAGACAGTTCGTTCGTCTCATAACCTGCTCAGAGCTTCACAAGTCAAACACAACACACTGTCCATGCAGTGGAGAGCTGAGCCACAAGGTGCCAGTGTTGTTTGTGACGGGCGGCTGCGTAAGACGAGGACCTGTTGTTGTTGTTGTCGTTGTTGCTGCTGGACTCATCCTTGCAGCACAAAGAGCCGTCCAGTCTCACCTTGTGGGCCATGATGAGCATATGGATGACGCCCGGCGCTCCGTGGCACCAGTGGACGAGCCGGTCGCTCTCGTTGCTCAGCGACGACGGGAAGTTCCCAGAGCGGAACTTCTTGTGGCGGACGTAGTCGATGCTCGGACGGACCAGCTCCGAGAGAATGTCTGGATGGACCTTTGCTCCGGGCTGCAGAGAGATGAAGACAGATTAATATATACTGGATATTGTTTATATGTTTCTCCTTTTAATAACTGTACGGAATACACACCATCTATTATGTTCCCTAAAAACAGAATAAATTATCAGAATACCTGATCTTTGAAACGATATATCTGTGCGGGGACAAGGTTGGTAATGCAGCATTTATAGACAAGCAAGTGGGAATTTTACAGTTTGCTGCAGGGAAGGAATAACGAGTCAGATGTAAGACTCATCTCTCACATGTACAGGTAGATGCTGACACACTCTGGAAGCCCAGCAGAGCAAGAGAAGAGAGTAGGAGCCAAGAAAAAGTAAGAACAGGAACATAATCAGAGCATCTTGTCAGTTGTGTGTCTCTAAACTCATTTAAATACCTCCAGACATGGATACATAAAACTACCTCACATTAGAAACATTAGAGATATAGTTTCTCTACTAATTAACAGATTTCAAAAGATTCTCTGCACTAAACTTCTTCACTTGTTGAGGCGACGTCATTGTGCATCACTATAACAGACTCAGACATTTCAGGTGCACCTCCCACTGCACCACACTTGCACTAAAAATATTTATTTGTTTGAAACACAGAATCAATTAGACTTAGATCAGAGCTGGATGCAATGCAAATGTTATAACGTTTATATCAGCGGGTGTTATATCATAAGGATATTCTTTAAACACGGAAGCAGCTTTCTACAATCTAAACACAGTTTGGCTAAGAATTAATTATTTATTTCCAGCGTATTAATGAGAACATCAGTGAACGGAAACACGACAGAGGGAACTGATTTTAATGACCAAACACAGACGTTAGAAGATTCACTAGTTTAATGTTTTACTACTGGACTGTTGAACCTTAACCTACGACATATCTGAAAATACCAAACACAAAAGGATTAAAACATTAATTAAACAACAAATCACTATTTTCAATCTGCTTTGGACTTTTTTAGTCTGGTCAAGAGATAATTAAACATCTTTTAAATCTGTTCACCTGAGCTCAGTCTCTAGCCGTAAACTACACCCGACAGCCTTTAAAGGTGCAGCAGCTCTGACTACAAGCCGACCGAGATCAGCTTCAGACTCATTCACAGGCCACAAAGGAAGAGATTTAATTCAGCATCCAGCTGCACTTATGTGATGTCTGGCTGTAGGCGTTATCGGCTCCTCCGCTGGCTCGCAGCCCAGGACTCGAAGAAGCTTCAAACACCAGACATTAAAAAAAAAAAAAAAAAAAACGCTGGCATGCTTTAGATTTTTTCTTTTCTGTTGCTGCATGTGTGCAATACTCAAAATGGTTCTTTTAGCAAATAATGAAGCTGAATCACTGGAGAATTTTAGGACAAAGAGTCTATTATACTGTAGAGTATAAGCTTCAGTACAAATTAAACACATTCTGACACAAAGCCACAAACAATAGATTCATTTTTCACCAATTATGATTATTCTATTTTCTGTTTCTTGATTTTATTCATTTGATCCACCACCCAATCAACCAGCCAACCCACCCAGACCCTGGCCCCCCGGGCCCCTACCTGCATGAGCATGAAGTAGATGCCAGCCAGGCCGTGGGCAGCGCCGATGTACTGCTTCTTGTGCCATTCGTAGAGCAGCGGGCAGCGATCGGTCTTCTTCTGCTCCGCCGACAAGTTCTTTCCCGATTCCACGATGGCCGTCACCACCTGAGGTTTGGAGAAGGACGAGGAGTTGGAAAATATAAGTGACTGATCTGATTGTGTCGTGGAAGAATCGCCTTAATCCGGTAAACAGAAAAATCTAAAGTGCAATAAAGTGTTTATCTTAATTGTGGCTGCATTACTGTAATTGACTGTGACTTGGCTAAATAAACTGATTTGCTTGAATAGCGTTGATAGTTCATTTAGAATTTATGGTGACTCCTAGTGCCAGGAATACTGAAAATAAGATCTTAATGCCCAAACCCAATCAAGAGATGTGGAGAATTCCTGAACAATAACCTGGTGAAATGTACTGCACACCTCAGAGAACATCAACCATCCAACCTCAGGACAGTGGAGATGCAGTGTTAAGGTTGGTTGAGAACAGAGTACAACCCAGAGTCATGTCATATGCAGATGTTCTCAGATGATTCTATAATGGTGGGGTGTATCAGGGATGGACAGGAGCAGGAGGACAAGAATCTGGTGAACAACTTCATCTCATGGTGCTCAGAGAACCACCATCTGATCAAAACCAAGGAGGTGGTGGTGGATCTCTGGAGGTCCAGGCTCCACCTGCAGCCTGTAACCATCAACAGGGAATGCGTAGAGGTGGTTCAGACCTAGAAGTACCTGGGTCTACATCTGGATCACAAACTGGACTGGTGGGCTAACATAGACTCAGTCTACAACAAAGATCAGAGCCGTCTCTATGTCCTCAGGAGGCTAAGGTGGTTTAATATCTGCAGGAAGCTGCTGGACATGTTCTACCAGACTATCGTTGCCAGTGTCCTCTTCTACGCTGTGGTGTCCTGGGGAGGCAGCACTGAGAAGAAGGACACCTCACGGCTGGACAAGCTGATCCAGAAGGAGGACTCTGTGGTAGGGACAGAGCTGGAGTCCCTGACATCAGTGGTAGATGGAAGGACCATGAACAAACTCTGGTCCATCATGAACAATGTCCACCACCCTCTACAGGACACCATAGTCAGACAGAGGAGCTGGTTCAGTGACAGGCTGCTGTCTCTGTCCTGCTCCATGGACAGGTTGAGGAGGACGTTTGTCCCTCAGGACATTCGTTTCTTTATATCTGAGCTCATATTTAAATGTTACGGCCGCTTCTTTCTATTTTTCTGTATTATTACTAATTTTAAACCATTTCTTTGAGGTATACTTTCATTTTCTTCATCCAAATGTTATTTATAGACATTTACTTGCAAACGGTTATATCAAATAAGACAAATCTGACCCAAAGAACTTTGTCCAGATTAATTCGAATTAAATTAACATTTTTACGTTTGATAGAAGGTAGGTACAGGTAAGGCTTTGATTATGAAGACCTGGGTTTTAATCCTAGATATTATATGTGGTTAGTAGATCGTACTGTTTTAACAGAATCCTCACGTCTGAGCATGAAAATACAACTGATCTAATCGTCTGTGTACTGCTGCCTACCGACTAGATTAGACTCTAAATTAAACCATACTATGCGTTTCTGCTTGGCTCCGTCACTACAACATTATATATAGTTTATACACAGTATAAATATATATAGTGGTGCAGGAGCTCAGGGTTATGAGTCAGCAGTTTGTCGTCCCCATGCAAGACAGAAAAAAAGACTAAAAAACAATTCTGCTGCAGCAGCTCTGCCTCCCTCATGACAGAGCAGTTCTACATTCAGCCCTGGGCATTTACACATCCTCCTCGTACAGAGCTCAGACACATTTTATCATAACATTAGGACACATTTCCACGACCATGCATTTCCCTAAAAGGTTCTAATGGTGCATGAATAATAGGAATAATAATATCATGTATTCTGACGGGAACGTTTAACTGAAAGTAAAAGCTGCAGCACAGAACAATAATAATGTCGGTAGTAATGTTAAAGATGTTAAAGTTTTATTAGACCAATGTGGGAGAGTCTCACTCGAACCTACCCGAACCAAATCTTATCTATTACACAAATATTTCCAATTTTCCCATGATTTTTTCTGGATTTATCTATAATTTTAAAACTTCCAAGTCTTAGAAACCACTACGTTCAACTTCCATGATTGTTCCTCTGTATAAACTCTGCATATACAGATTTGCACGACGCTTCCATTCTTGTGCCTGAAATGTTCCTTTCCATTTTTACCCCAATAAAACCTAATCTCGACAATGTACACTTATGGGCTTCAAATTTACATCCACCTGTCGTCTCTTTCTACTATGTCTCTTTGTCATGACATGTACCACCCACCACCTCTCTCTCTCTCTCCGTCACACACACAAGTAGGGCTGCAGCTATCGATTCTTTTTGTAATCGATTAATCTAGCACTTTATCGATCGATTAATCGATTAATCGGATATTTTTTTTACGTTTTTAAACAACCAAAACAAATGATGCATAACGAAAATTATGTGGCTGTAAAATGATCAAGCATTTGCCTTTTATTTCTCAAAAAAACAGAGAACTCCAACTCCAACATTTGGCTCCAAAACTAAGCCCATGTATTGCAATTTACCCATTAAAAGTGCCAGTGCCAACAATTACATAACAATACAGTTAAGCAAACTTACTGTAAAACAAAAAGCAATTTAATTTATTAATATGCACAACAAGTTTCATGCTGTAATCTAGCCCTGACATCAAAGTAAATATCAGTTTTATGTAGATTTCTACACCTGCAGCATTTACCATTAGGCTACTAACAAATAATACATAATTTCTGGGGTAACCTAGCAACCTGTGTGTTTGTTTGTGAACGCGTGCTGTGCGTGAGGAAGAGTGAGAGAGATGAGGGTGCAGAGAATTTAGTAACGTCAATGATTCTGATAAACTCAGGCCGGTCGTGTTCGCCTCGCGGCCGCTCAATTTATGATAATAGGGGAGTATATGGGAGTATCTGGCCGCTATTCGCGGAGAATTTAGTAACGTCAATGATTCTGATAAGCTCAGGCCGGTCGCGTTCGCCTCGCGGCCGCTCAATTTGTGACCCGCTGCGTAAATCCTTCGGCCGGCCCGGTCGTCCCGATTGCCACTCCGCCCCTGAAGCTAAACATCATATCTAGTCAAACCGCATCATGACATCGCTACATACAGTATGCGATTAAAATCAGCGAACATTAATGTATAGGTTTAGGTTACGTTACCTTGTTTCAGCGACGCTTGGTGAAACAGCATGTGGATGTTTTCTGTTCAGATGCTGGATCATTGAGCTTGTCCTGCTGTGATACGCCAGGTCTACTTTGCAGTATATATACTGCACTTTGTTCTCTTCCTTTTTTTAGAATGTAATGATCCCAAACTTTAGACATTTTTTGCCGTTTATGGGCATCTTTACTCTCCGCCATCGCGCCAACTAAATTCAAAATGTATCGCGCTGGTGGTGTGCTTGCATAGGTGCTTCCAAAACAACGGTCCGTGTGGAACAATCAGATCCCTGCGCGTATAGTGCGCGTCATAGGAATTTAACGAGGCTTCGAGGCAGAGTTTTTGCCTCGAGCAATTTTTGTAATCGAGTTAATCGAGTAACTCGACGAATCGTTTCAGCCCTACACACAAGCCACAAAAAGAAACCGTCTCTCTCTTGAACATGTAACGTCGGGGGAATTAATCAAGTTTGCAGCGAGAATTAAACTCTGCAAACAAACTGAAGGATTGAAGAGAACTTAATCTGGGACCTCTGGGTATGAGCGGCCTTCCAGATCCACCACTAAGCGCTGAAGTGTTTAATATGCATGTGGAGCGGCGGCGCAGCATCAAGACATAATGAGAAACTGTTGACAGAAACGACAGCGGCGTAGAGACTCTGAGGTATATGAATGCATGGTCATCTGACATGTGTCTCCATCCAGCTCTTCAGAACTGATCTCAGCTTCTCTCAGTGTAAATTAAACTACGACATCATTTGTGGCGCAGTAGAATATTTTAACTAATGGATCTCTATCTACTGCCGTTTCAGAACCAAGAACAGATGGATGGACGGCCTCAGTGTCATAGCTGTGGGATTGTGTCCAACTTTAGGCAAGAGTTCTCACACCTGGAATTAAAATACGTCTCCACATGCGTCTCAAGCAGCTCTTCTGTTATTTGGGGTGGAGTAGAATATTTTATTAGCTACTGTCTCTAATGGATCTCTACTGCTGTTTCAGAACCAAGAACAGAGCAGTTTTTTGTGTGTGCATCATGATTTTTCTAAACTTTCTGGGTTCATCTATAATTTTAAAACTTACAAGTCTTAGTACTGCAGTCTGGCCTCGTGAGCACAGTTCTGATGGTAGCAAGGATTTAATAATCTTAGACGCAGCAGGACAGAGCTATAGTAAAGTAATATGACATTTGGCATTTGCTGCAACACACGCATCGTTTACAATGAGCTGTCGCAAAGTGATGAAGCTGCATCTGGCAGCGACCCAAACACTACACAATCTGCTGGTATGAAAACACAAACTCCTCAAAAACACAGCCTTGGGCGTCAGAGTTTGTTTTCAGCGCTGAGCTTCCATACTTCAAGCCGTCAGTCAGAGAAGGAAAACTGACACTTCACACTCTGTAAGCAGCCCAAGGAGAAAACATGGGGTAACATCCCACACACACACACAGACAGACAGACAGACAGACAGCAGTGGAAATCTTGACACGGAGAAGAAATCTTATGATGCTTCAGAAGGAGCAACAGAAAAATAAAGATAAAAACATCTCCTGTGTAACGAGCAAGGTCACAGTTTGGTAAAGTAAACAGAAGAGTGTTGCGGTGCTGTGTGCGCTGGTGACAGGTGTATAAACACAAATGATGGCGAGATGAAGAGCGGTGCAGCGATGAAGGAAACTGGAGCTTTAAGACTTCACATTTTATCACAACATTACTCATAATAATACCTCTAATATTTCTGAAGACAGCCCTGCTGCCTCCTCACTCAGCCCTTCTGTCGCTGAGCCTGTTAAGACTGTGTTTTAGTCTGGCACTGCACCAAAGAGGACAGCTGGTCCTGCTGCGTCTGCAGCAACGGTGTGTGCATGCTTTAATAAATCCTCAAAATACAGTATATTGTAGAGGGATTGTTATTATGATTTAGTGTGTGTGTTTGGGTCCTGGTACAAGGTCCACTGTTGTCCCAGCAGCCTTTGTTGTCATGTGAAGCTATAAAACAGAAGGCTAAGGGAAAAATGACCCTGCTGATGGTACGCATGTATCAGCATGTTGATTATAAACATTTAAAAGAAGCAGATTCAGTGAACAAAGTGTGAAAGTTAAACAGCGTGTTATTTTAAAAACTTCCCACGCAAATGATAAAATTAGAAGTGAAGTTAACCAAGACTGGAAAGAATGAGCTGTGTTTGGACTAAATTATCTTTAAATGTGTTTAGATCAGTCGTCAAAATTACAACAATCAATAGTCAATGAGTACACCGATCAGCCACAACATTACGACCACTGACAGGAGAAGTGAATAACATTTAAACCATCTTGTGACAGTTCAATGTTCTGCTGGGAAACTTCTGGACCTGGCATTCATTGGTGTGGATGTTACTTAGACATGTAGCACCCACCTAGACCAGACCAGGCCCCCCCACCCCATAGCAATCAAGTATCTGTGGGATGATCCACAGAGGCCCCTCCCCTCAAAGACCCCCCCACTAACAACAGGACACCCTCAGAAGGCCCATGTCCATTCTCTGATGAGTCACCACAAGGTAGACCAGCACAATATTAGCATGGTGGCATGGACTTTGCTAAATAGAAATAATTAGAGGAACAGAGGGGATAAAACTAGATGTGGCATCGGTGGTTTTACCTTTGTAATGGTGCCCTCATCCACAGTGTCAGCTCCTATCTCTTTGTTGACGTAGAGCAGAGCATACAGGTAGCCAGCCCGGCCGTACAGCAGCTCGTCTGGCATCTCAGAGTCCAGACTCAGCACTGACCGCTGCAGCTGGAGAAGCCTGACAGAGAGACACAGGTCTGGATGTTAGGACAAGAATCACTGATGTAATTAAAGATGCAGAAAAAAAGGAAAGGACATTTCCTCCTGTCCTGCTGTTTCAGAAAATTACAGATCCTTAAAAGCAGGAGATGAACATAATTTCCTTTTTTTTATTCTCGGTGTCTTGGTAGGAAGTAATGAGCTTGGAGCTGAGAGGCTTAGTGAAGTCGGAGCATTAAGAGACAAACGAACACATCGCTGGTTTTGAGCTCAACGTGGGATTTGCTGGCTATAACAGAAATACAGGAATAACAGCGGCTTTGTATTTATACAGGAGTCTAAAGATTAACTGGGCCGTGATACAAGAGCCATGAAACAACAAACATCTAGAGATACACAAAATTAGAACAGGACAAAAGAAACTGTCTCAAACTGAACTGAATCAGTGCCGGTCGCAGCCACCTCTCACCTGGACAGACAGTCCTTACTGTCAGCAGCGTTATTCAGTTTGTGGTGAACCACTGCGCCCACCGCCAGAGGCCCCGCGTCGCCGCACAGAAAGGTCACTTTGCGACCGTTCAGGACCCTCATGGCCCTCTTCACGTAGTCCAGCGCCCTCTGCAGGTCGGAGGCCTCATGGGAGACACGGTGCAGCTGGAGGTACAGCAGGACGATGCCTGCAGATGACAGAGAACATGAGCTGCAGATGTTCAGGGAGATGGATTATGATGAGATAAAAGAGATGCCAGTTTAACGGTGGTTACAGACGGACCTGTCCAGCCGGTGTAAGTGGAGAAATCATGGGGGTCGGCGGTCTTTAGGCCCTCCTCCATCTGCTGAAGGAGATCTTTGATCTTGCTCTGGACCTTCTTCTGGAACCCAGCGCTAACCTGAGGAGGAAAGTGACACGTTTATAAAATGTAGTTCAGACTGAACACTGACCTTGTCTCTAGAGTCCAGGTTAAACAGGTCCAGGTGTGAACACTGGTCTGGTCTCTAGGGTCCAGGTTAAACAGGTCCAGGTGTGAACACTGATCTGGTCTCTAGAGTCCAGGTTAAACAGGTCCAGGTGTGAACACTGGTCTGGTCTCTAGAGTCCAGGTTAAACAGGTCCAGGTGTGAACACTGATCTGGTCTCTAGAGTCCAGGTTAAACAGGTCCAGGTGTGAACACTGATCTGGTCTCTAGAGTCCAGGTTAAACAGGTCCAGGTGTGAACACCGATCTGGTCTCTAGAGTCCAGGTTAAACAGGTCCAGGTGTGAACACCGATCTGGTCTCTAGAGTCCAGGTTAAACAGGTCTAGGTGTGAACACTGATCTGGTCTCTAGTGTCCAGGTTAAACAGGTCCAGGTGTGAACACCGATCTGGTCTCTAGTGTCCAGGTTAAACAGGTCCAGGTGTGAACACCGATCTGGTCTCTAGAGTCCAGGTTAAACAGGTCCAGGTGTGAACACCGATCTGGTCTCTAGTGTCCAGGTTAAACAGGTCCAGGTGTGAACACCGATCTGGTCTCTAGAGTCCAGGTTAAACAGGTCCAGGTGTGAACACCGATCTGGTCTCTAGAGTCCAGGTTAAACAGGTCCAGGTGTGAACACTGACCTGGTCTCTAGTGTCTAGGTTAAACAGGTCCAGGTGTGAACACTGATCTGGTCTCTAGAGTCCAGGTTAAACAGGTCCAGGTGTGAACACTGGTCTGGTCTCTAGAGTCCAGGTTAAACAGGTCCAGGTGTGAACACTGATCTGGTCTCTAGAGTCCAGGTTAAACAGGTCCAGGTGTGAACACTGATCTGGTCTCTAGAGTCCAGGTTAAACAGGTCCAGGTGTGAACACCGATCTGGTCTCTAGAGTCCAGGTTAAACAGGTCCAGGTGTGAACACCGATCTGGTCTCTAGTGTCCAGGTTAAACAGGTCCAGGTGTGAACACCGATCTGGTCTCTAGAGTCCAGGTTAAACAGGTCCAGGTGTGAACACTGACCTGGTCTCTAGAGTCCAGGTTAAACAGGTCCAGGTGTGAACACTGACCTGGTCTCTAGTGTCCAGGTTAAACAGGTCCAGGTGTGAACACTGACCTGGTCTCTAGTGTCTAGGTTAAACAGGTCCAGGTGTGAACACTGACCTGGTCTCTAGAGTCCAGGTTAAACAGGTCCAGGTGTGAACACTGATCTGGTCTCCAGAGTCCAGGTTAAACAGGTCCAGGTGTGAACACTGATCTGGTCTCCAGAGTCCAGATTAAACAGGTCCAGGTGTGAACACTGATCTGGTCTCCAGAGTCCAGATTAAACAGGTCCAGGTGTGAACACTGATCTGGTCTCCAGAGTCCAGATTAAACAGGTCCAGGTGTGAACACACGTACCTGAAGTTGGACACAATCCCACAACTATGACACTGACTCCGTCCATCATTGTATTATTTACTACATTACATGTTAGTCACACTATGAGTCAGACAGATTCACAGGATGATGATGTTCAGATTAAAACACTTCACAGCTGGATCCAAAATGCTACAAACAGTTTGAGCTGATTAACAAAAATAAAAATATTTTCATGCGTGAACCAGTTTTACTGCAGGTCTACATCTGCTTTGCTGATTCCAGAGGTTATAAAACGCCTGAGAGTGCGTCCTCTAATAACTGTAATCACAGATTAGCCAGTAGGTTACGACCCAACCTCCCCCATCATTAGGATTCATCTCAGCAACCAAACAGTATGTTAATGAAGTTATTTTCCACAAGACTCGAGGACCTATTTGGCCTTTTTAAGCTCAACATCAGAAGGTCAGGCTGTGTTTTATGGTCTGGCTTCAATGTGAATATGGAGTTAATTAATTCTCTGCAGACTTTCTGAATCAAAACCACTACGAAGACTCGCAGGAACTATTTACTGATGATTTACTTATTTCCTCTGGTTGTTTGTCAGATAATCCAAACCCAACACGTTCCCTGATTGTGTTATTATCTCAATCATCAGTAAACAAACAGCAAATACTCTGGTCTGCACATATTTTTGCCTCCGGCTCCAAATCTGTGGGTCGTTAGTCTGAAAATCCTCAACACAGTCCTGAAATAACAAACAGCACTAGAGGCTAAAACCCAAAGAGCCTGACCACAGCGTGTCCTCTGTCCTGAAACACGGAGGGTTACAACCAAGCCTGTCTGTCCTCTCTCTGCTCTGAGTCACAGTCGTCCATGGATGAGAGGATCGACGATGGAAGAAGAGAAAACAAAGCAGGCAAAGTGAATAAATGTGATTGTTTAGCACGACAAAGGAGCGCTCAGGAAAAAAGCCAAAGAGAGGACAATGAGCGCATTACTAAAAACACACAACGTTAAAAAGCCTAAAGCTCAGCCTGCAGCCAGTGCACGACACGATTTATTATTAATGAGATTACGATCATTGATCAAGCAGAAACAACAAAACGGAAACAGATTATTCTGTTGGTTTAAAATTGTTAGTTAGACTCTCTTAGTTAGGAAATTATTCAATTTACAGATTTACTATTCTGATAATCAGTTAATTTATGAGTCAAACTGAAGAAACTTTGCTGGTTACAGCTTCTCTGATGCTAAGATTTTCTGCCTTTCTTGTCTTTGCAAGAAATGGAATCGCTCTGCTGCAATGAATTTCAGTCAGAGGACAGAGGTCTTGGTTGTATTTTCCAGGTTTGGGTTTTGGAAGTGTATGTTCATCCCTCTTAGGTAGGCCAAGAAATAAATAAATAGCTAGAGGCCAGCGTGGTGATACACAACAACACTGAACAAGTGGTTTTCTCATAACTTCTGCACCGTCATCGTGGCGTATTGTTCTCTAGAGTCTCTAGCGTTACATTACAAGTTTTTTATCCACCCTTGATATCCGATACCGATCTTTTAATAATGAGTATTCGAGTCCTGATCCGATCTGTCCTTGTCTTCCTTGTCTTCTCCTCGAGTCGACTGGATTCAGTCCAATAAATCTTTCTGTCAGAGTTAATGTAGTGACGCCAACAGACTGAACAAACCGATCAGGAAGGCCGCCTCTGTCATCGGCTGCAGACAGGAGACTGTTGAAGTGGTTTAGAGGAGGACACTGAACAAACTGTCATCAGTGATGGATAACCCTGACCTCCCTCTCTACCAGATAATAGAGCAGCTTCTCCAAAAGGCTCAGATAACTGTTTGTCTCAACAGGAAATCTTTCCAGCCTCAAGACATCAGTCGGTACAACTCCTCCTCATCTGAGTCTGACACACGACTCTCTGGACTGGACTCATTGTTACTGGAATTCATTTAATTTCATTTAATATTCAATTATTTTATTCCAACAAAGGTTAAAAAAGGCAACTGGACTTGTAGAGTTTTGTTGAGAAGACGTTTCACCAGCAAGTTTTTTCAGGAGGAGGTCGTATTTAAACCTCAGACTTCCCACCAGTCCTCTAGAACTGAAGAAGCTGCTCGGATGAAACGTCTTCTCTAAAAAAAAACTCTGGGTCCAGCCGCCTTTATTTTGGACATACCATGACCTGGATGACTGAGAACCTTCACAGACAATTATTTTATTCATTCATTCATCTTCTATGCCCACTTCTTCCTGTTAAGGGTCGCAGGGTCTGCTGGAGCCTATCCCAGCTGTCAACGGGCCAGAGGCGGGGGTCCACCCTGGACAGGTCTCCAGCCTATCCCAGCTGTCAACGGGCCAGAGGCGGGGTACACCCTGGACAGGTCTCCAGTCTATCACAGGGTTATCTTGTAAATATTGTGTATGTTAAATTTCTATCCATCTATCTATCTATGTATGGTAGTGTGGAGAGGGTAGCTGGTACCTTGTGTTCTCTACTCCAGAAATGTTCTGGTCATCCAACGCTGCCATAAACTCCCTAACCCTCTCTGGAAGATGTTTCTCCTTGACGCTGTCTCCAGGAAACTTTTCTCTTCTTTTAAACCTTCAGTGTTTGTTGTTGTTGTTTACCTATCACCATATGAGGCTGCCCCAGACACTGCCTGTTTTTAAATCCCTCACTCTTTGGTAGTGAGTTCAGTTTGAAAGCTGCTCTTTTTATTGGAGTATTTTGAGTTTTATTTATTTTTGACAGCTTCCTCTTCAGTGTTTCTGTCTTTACTGTGTTTTCTACCTTTTCTATATATTTTTATTACATGTTACATGTGTTGACTCCTCTTAATTCAGCACTTTGTTAAACATTTGTTGTTTAGAAATGTGCTTAACAAATAAATTAGCACTAACATTAGCTACCTCTGATTAGCATCTAGCTTTAAAATGATTTACTACCAAACTAAATCAGTGTCAAGTTCCAGATAACTTTTTAATAATGTTAGAGACACGTATATCAGTCTTTACAAATAAAGTTTAAAACATTAGAGACAAGTTATTGAAGCTAACTCTGAGCTAAGCTAGCTCTAGTTTATATTAGCTCGTGAGCAAACGTTGATATAATAAACAAATTTAAAATCAAACCTCTCACCTTCCCGTCGGCATCAAAGGGCTCCATATAATCTACGTCTGCTCCGGAGTTGGAGGTGAGGACCCCCTGGTCCCAGTCCGGGTAAGGGTTTGGAAAAGACCGCTCCTCCATCTCTGCCTCTGTAGCCGAGATTAGCTTTAGCCTCTTGGACATGTTATCTCCCATAGCTACGGCGGCCGAGCAGGGATATAAGCCCACGGACAAACTGGAGGATAAAAAGCGAACGAGAAAACAAATGTCAGACGTTAAATAAAACAAATAAAAATAATAAATAATAAAATAAAATAAATGTATAATGTGTTAATATGTAGGAAAAAGTAGAATATTATTTAGACAGTCACTGTTCAACAGATAGAGGATATAGAGGAGCGAAACGAAATCATCAGTATATATAATTAACAAAACAGCAAATTAGTTTATTTTTGTAAAATTAAATAGAATAACATAAAATTAGATAAAATTTAAATTTTATTTAAACATGCAAATTACCCTAGATATTTATGTATTACTAATTAATTAAAATAAATAACAAAAAAATTAATAAAAATAAAATAGCAGAAAAAATATATAAACGTATGTTTGTTAGTCAGGGTTCTAGTAAATATTTTAAGTATACATATGTGGTGCTGTTTAATTAATTGTAGCTATTTAATACCAAACAAAACATATATTCCTTAAAAAAAAAAAAGTTTGCAGAAACTTTAGCTGAAACTTTTATTTAAATTATTAATAATCTGAAAAACTGTCAATCCTACCGAGGCTTAAGGGTTTTTTAAAAATAATCAACTTTGCAGTGAACGTCACCTTGCAGCCTAGGCTATAATCTTTCCATACAGGCCTCGAAAGCTGCTAATTTATTAAATTAATTAATTAATTTATTAAATTTAATATCGAGGGGAAAATGCTGAATTATCAACACTACCACATTTTGTTTTAGTTTGGATCAAACCGTGAATTTAAAGCAGTGAAATACAGAAAAAAAAATGAGAACAATTGTTGCTGCACTGAGCACCAGTGCTGTGATAGGCTGCAGTAAATCTGCAATTATTAAAAATGCTGCAGGTAATGTCAGGTGGGGCAGGAGCCGGGCTCACCAACAGGGTCGAAGGCTCAGCAGGATATCCGATCAGCAGTCTGAACCAGGTCCCGGTCTCTTCACAGACTGTTAGTCGGTGGTTGATCCTGGTCGGTTGCTGCAGCAGTCAGCCTCGTACCGAGCGGCGTCTCTCCGCATCCCAGTGTCCGGCAGCCGCTCCTGGTTCCCGGTGACTGGACAGTGAGAGCCGCAGTCAGAGCGAACAGGCGGTGCAGGCGGTGCAGGCGGTGCAAGCAGCCATGTGTCACCGCATCACCTCCTCTGGCTCTGCATCCTCCTCCCCGTTTCTCTCTGAGCGCATCAAACTGCTGCTGATGCTGCTTGGCAAATCAGAAATACCCCCCCCCCTCCTCCTCCTCCTCCTCCTCCCTCCTCACCTCCACCTCCGCCCCGGATTGAAAGGCAGACCTCGTACCGCTTTGTGCAGACCACGGGCTGCCTGCAGGAGACGTCCTATAACCGCAGCACCCACCCTTAAACGCCACCGTCCAGTCCGGGACTCTGAATGTGAATGTTGACAGATGGCGTGTTGGAGTGGGATGCTGCTGTGCTGCTCGGATTAGGCAACACAGCAAACAAATCCACACCCCCACCCAATCCACGCATGCCACCTCCTCCCCCTCTCCCATCAATCCTCCTGTCCCTTTCTGTCCCTTTCTGTCCCTTTCTCCCACTGCTTCAGTATGCATCATGCTTCTGTTAGATCCAGGATATATTCTGTAAAGATCAAAACTTGAGTCTGGCTTTCACCACTTTCACATTTCAGCGTCATCTTTGAGGAATTTACATAAATGCTTTCCTGATTTCCTCTGTGCTGCTCCAGCCATTAACTCACATCAGAGCTCTAATGGTAGTTCCCTAACTATTCCTCCATCTCTGTGTATTTCCATAGTACCATTGCAGTATTCCAGTCCAACATAAATCATTCTGGTGAAGTCTTCAGTCTCTCATCTGCTCCTTCTGTTCCTGTCAGGCCACTCAACCTCCATCAGAGGAAATGGATGAGCTAAAATGACTAAGCTGAACCACAGTGACGTATCTGCACTAGGGTTCAGGAAGATAAAGTCAATGAATTCTGTCTGTGTGTGCTTTTTCTTTTCTTCTTCTTGAAATTAAATCTTAATCCCAGCTGCTCATCTCGGACATCTGAGGTCGACAGAGTTTTAGTGACGCAGCAGAAGAAGAAGAAGAAGAAGAAACCTGAACACAGGTCATTTCTGACTCAGACACATCATAAACATTTAATAATGTGTATATGTTACAACTTACATGTCTTATACGTCTCATATATACATATCTGGTCTAGTTTCATTCATATATATATATATAAAATTGGATATAACATATTTATCTAGACAGACACACAATATAGGTTATGTCCATATTTTATCCTGTCACATAATATATATTTACACATGTCCTCTTCGCCCTACATCATATACATTCTCTTTACTGTTTATACTCGATTCAATTTTAAGACATTTTATATAAAACACAATCTAGGTTTTTTGCATTTATATATTCTAGTCTATATTATATATTCATGTCTTTGTATATTTTATATATATATACACGTTTTACACATTTCTGTCTCTGTGCTTTCTTTTACCCTTTAAACGTGTAATGATTCCATCCATCCATCCAAAGGCCAACTGGGCGCCAGACAAACAAAGTCTATCATTTAAACTCTCAGAGCAGAGAAAATATATTTAAGGCCTAAAGGAAAAAACAATCCCACTACAAAAGAAATGAAGGACAAAATATATCAGTTATGTGCCTTTTGTTTTTTTCTGAAGGTCTCCAGCCTGTCCCAGTTGTCATTGGTCTAGAGGGGGGGTCCACCCTGGACAGGTCTCCAGTCTATCCCAGCTGTCATTGGTCTAGAGGGGGGGTCCACCCTGGACAGGTCTCCAGCCTATCCCAGCTGTCTTTGGTCTAGAGGGGGGGGTCCACCCTGGACAGGTCTCCAGTCTATCCCAGCTGTCATTGGTCTAGAGGGGGGGTCCACCCTGGACAGGTCTCCAGTCTATCACAGGGCTAACACAGAGAGACACTCACACCTACGGCCAATTTAGAATCACCAATGAACCTAACCAGCATGTCTTTGGACGGTGGGAGGAAGCTGGAGAACCTGGAGAGAACCCATACAGACACAGGGAGAACATGCAGACTACACCCCTTTTGTTTTTTTCATTGATGGAGAACTTACGGTTTGATGAGCTGCTGTCAGGATCAGGAGGTTGACAATCCTCAGACTGGAGGGTAGACCTGGTACCAGGAGACTTCAGAGCCTCCGCATGGAGAAGATTTCACTGTTGCTGCTCTATAGGTGTGTTCAGTGTTCTCATATAAGGCTCCAGATTATAAAGGCTGACTGAAGTCACCCACTCTGGTCTCCTATGTACTTCCTTCTTCAGTCCTTGGCAGATATATATCTTCTTTATTCTTTGCACTCCTTCTGCTCTAACTGCTGTTGTCTACCTTTTCCTCTCACTCAGCTCACAGGTGTTTACAATTAACACATCTCCTCTGCTACACCACTCTCTCTCTCACCACTCTGCAGCAGGAGGAATCATTAGTCTGCTACAGCTCTGATAATAAATATCATCATGTGGACCAAATGGACGTCAGCCCAGGAGTGTTTCTCAAACTATCGTGTCGTGGTTATGACTGCAGATGACAAGACTGTTGGGATGAGAGGAATAATACCACTGTATGAAAACCTGCATCACGTGTCCACACTTTCACAAACTCATATGTAAAAACTGAATGTTGACTCACGTGGTTAAGAAAGATGTTTCTTTTGCTGTTTGACGTCTTTATTGATCAAATACAAACACGAATTTCACACAAATGTGTCAGTCTGTTCCCCCGATCGCTGTGTTCTTCTGCTTCAGTGGATAATAAAGTCTTGTACTTCCTGCTCTGGTACTAAAAGTTGAAAATGGACATAAATCAGCAACGTACAGGTGACAATAAAACCTTCTGTAACCAGGAGGAAAAAACAAAAGGATCAGAAGTAGAAGCTGCAGTCCACACACTCATTGCATCAATATTACCCACGATGCAGGTACTTCTACACTTTAAGGCTGGCTTCAACACATGTGCACATCTCTGGCTAACTTTAGTACATGTTAATGAGCTAAAAGAAAACTTCCTGCAGTGACAGTCTATAAGAGTCTATCTGTGTCCAGCTCTGACTCACATCTGCATTTCACTACACGCCAGTGAACAGTGAGATATAGGTTAACATACTGCATTTAGCCTAAGGAGCTGGACGGAGGAGGAGGAGGAGGAGGAGGTGTTCTATAGAGAGCATGTCGCATCTCTGCAACATCTGCTGGTTGAGCAATTAACACGGTTCACTTGCTGAATCCACGCAGCCTCCATCACGTCCAGCTACAAACTGAACCGCTGCTGGATTACTTTGTTCTGTGGCTCCTGCTCCTGATTCAGAGCTCAGATGAAATCATGACGAGCAGTAATCATGTTCTAATCCCTCGGAGACAGGCGACAGATACGTGTAAATGCTGCCATAAGGCCATGGATCTGTGGGACGTCCCGTCAGCTGCAGCAGCCTCTAAGCAGGGGATGGGGCACCACCGTACTGTAAATAAAAGTCTTAAACATTTAGCAGAAGGGAAAGTAGATGGAAAAAAAACTCTAGTTCCATGGAACCTATTATTCAGTGCATCCTTTTATTGATAAAACAAGAAAATCTCTACCCCCGCCCCCTCCATCTCCCCCGCCCCCCAGAGGAGACAGGCCGAGTGTTTGCAGCAGAAAAAAAAAGCACAAACTTAACAAGGAGTCTGTCTTTTCTTGATCACGGTACTGACAGGCGGCTGCATTCGTCTGGTGATTCTTGACTGTTTCTTGTCTTTGTTCCAAAGTAGGCCAATTAAAATCCAACCCAACTCTGGGGAAGGAGGGGAGGGGGGGGGCAAGGCATCAGCTGAGGAGAAATCCACCACAACAAGCAGAGAAGCTGCTTCTGAGCTGTCTTTTATTTTTATCCAATTATATTATTTCTTTAAAGCACAGTTGTGTTTTCAACATGAGTCAATAGACATTTTAAATTTACGCAGCAGTCTGCAGGAAACACGTAGCACTGCATGAGCCCCTTTTAGTTTAGAGAAGGGATGTCAAATATTATAGATCCAAAATGAAGTTTAATGTACAGAAGGTCAGTTCTACATGTGTTTGTTGCTTCAGCACCGTGGTCGTCTCAACATGCAGCAGTGAAGTCAGTTTCTGATTGGTCTTTGTTTCTTATAAACCATGTGTCCGTCCCTGCAGAGCCTGCAGACGGAGCAGGGACATTACTCTGGTGTTACGTTTCAAAATCAATGAGCCTCCATTTGTTTTGACTCCTCGTGCCAGGATCATCCTCACACAACAGATCACGGTCAAAATCACTCGAGATACGTCCACCGTGCCGACAGGAACCAACGGCACCGGTTAGTTTATGTGTAATCAGGGTTTTCTTAATGAAAGAGGAGCTGGAGTCATTCAGGGCTACTGGACAATGAAGGTGGATCCATTTCATTCAATGTTCAGTTTAATGGGCTGATACTGTATCTGTGTGTGACGTCCAGTTCCTGAGGTCTGGATTAGATTTGATTCAATATAAGTTCATTTAGAGATATTTCACTTTTTAGACAGTTTTCTTTATTTTATGTCTGCTGTGAAAAAGGTTTTAGAAAATAGAAAATTGTTCAAGTATCTTGTTTATTTGTAGAAACAGAAAAACAACAACGGAGCTGCTGTGGTTTGAGTCTGCACCTCAATATTTCTTAAACAACCATCACCACATTGTATTTGTTGTTGTTATAGTGGAAACATGAAGCTTAACTAAATAAGACAAAGACTAAAAGACGCTGGACTCACTAGAGGCAGAGGTGTCAGGGTTTCTTTGACCAATTGACGAATCCAGAGATATCTGACTGCTTTGTGAATTGCTCTATTCCTCTCTGGCCCCTGAGGGAAATGAGATCTATTCTCATTTGTTCTTCTCTTCCAATAGTTTCTCATTTCCATAACAATGTGCAGCTCGTTGCAGAGCGAAGGCCAGAACTGCTCCGCTCAGCTTTTTTCTCGTAGCTGTGAGTGGAGACTCTGACGATGCCTCATGCAGGTAGTCTCAAAGACTTTTCTCCTACAGCTCGACGTGATGTCGGTGAGACTTTGTGTTTTCACATCCAGCAGAATGTAGCTCAGGAAACAAAAAAAGATGCAGTGCAGACTTTTTCATTACCTCGCTTCGTTGGCGGCTAATTCATCAGCCTCCGAGGACAAAAACACACCAAGCCAACGTTTACACACACGAACCTGCGCATAGTCTTTCCTTTCTTCTTAAAGATGCACGTGTTCATTCATCCAGAAACAGAACCTTGTGTCTCCTGACTCCCAGGTGTCTGAGAGCATGAAACAAACTCAACAGAATGGAGTTCTTAGATGCTGATGAATTTAAATCCATTTTATTTGATTCATGCTCCACTAAGTTCTCTGGCCAGTTAAACACATTTTCATGCATTCATTCGTGGGTCTGTGTTGCAGTGACTAGAGAGGAAGAAGGTTCTGGGAGTGGAGTTTGCATGTTCTCCTGTGTCTGAGTGGGTTCCCTCAGCATGTCTGGTTCACTATATAATCACTGTAGGTGGGAGTGAGTGTGAATAGACGCTGGGGGAACCGGTCCAGGATGTAGCTCTGCTGTTATGGCCCAGGTAAGTAGAGAGTAAAGGGATATAACGTGAGAAAGAACCAGGTTATAGCTCCTGATTTGTGTTTGTTTGGTCTCGTTTTGGGTGTACAGGGTTAGAGGGGGAGACACCAGGTCCTACCGTCCTCTGTGGCTTCTCTTCTTTTAGTTATTTCGAGGGTTGCTTCATTTCAGATCATTCCACAGCCATGGGTCCCCTAAACGAGGACAGCCTGTCACCTTTTGTTTTCAGCCGAGCCCCTGGGACAGACCTCTGACCTCTGACCTCTGAGCATCTCACGGGACGTGTTAGCGATACAACCCGGGGCCATGAGGAGCTGATCAAACTCCAAACTTTATTTTGTTTGTGCCAGACCTCTTATCTGAGGATTAACTTTCTAACGACCAGCAGCAGCGTGATTGATCCCTTTAACTCTGATCTATCGGCGCTCCAGCCTCCGCCCCCTCAATAACTCTCAAACCTCCTCTTATATACGGCGCAGACACCGGAGACCGACAGCTCAGCCCGTCCAGAGCTCGGGGAGCTTTGGATGTTGTCTAGAGGATTACGCTCCAATAACCTTTCTGTCAGATGTGTGATCCAGGAAGCTTTGTTTCATACAGATGAGAACACTCAGTTTATGGCGGCGACCTTTGGCAGCGTTGAGCCACGAGGGTTAGAAAAGCTCCAGCTGACATTTACTGTTGTCATGGAGACGACATCACAGAGTAGACCAATAGATCCAGATGTGATAAAGAGATAACGCTGAAGTACAGTAAACTCTCCCCCAGCTCACCTGGCTCTGACACATCTATGTTACTGTCATGGTACTAACTCCTGAGACAAGACAAAATGAAAGTCTGAGTATTTCTGTAATTTTAGCGTAAACTGAGTCTGTTGGATCAATCAGAAAAACTAAAGCTCCCTCTGCTCCTGTCAGATTACCATCACCTGTGATACCACACATTTTAAATAAAAACGGAAGCAGCAGTAAGTCCCAGTGTCCACCACTGAGGACACAAGTGTTCTTCTCTATGCTATAGACTGGTTCCTCACAGGGAGACGTTGAGTCTTATGTCCTGAGGGACAAACGTCCTCCTCAACCTGTCCATGGAGCAGGACAGAGACAGCAGCCTGTCCCTGAACCAGCTCCTCTGACTATGGTGTCCTGTAGAGGGTGGTGGACATTGTTCATGATGGACCAGAGTTTGTTCAAGGTCCTTCCATCTACCTCTGATGTCAGGGACTCCAGCTCTGTCCCTACCACAGAGTCCTCCTTGTGGATCAGCTTGTCCAGCCGTGAGGTGTCCTTCTTCTTAGTGCTGTCTCCCCAGGACACCACAGCGTAGAAGAGGACACTGTTCAGCGATAGTCTGGTAGAACATGTCCAGCAGCTTCCTG
This sequence comes from Chelon labrosus, assembly GCF_963514085.1. Lineage (NCBI taxonomy): Eukaryota > Metazoa > Chordata > Actinopteri > Mugiliformes > Mugilidae > Chelon > Chelon labrosus. The sequence goes on along the minus strand of NC_140351.1, from coordinate 1,774,140 downwards.
CAGATATTAAACCACCTTAGCCTCCTGAGGAAACAGAGACGGCTCTGACCTTTGTTGTAGACTGAGTCTATGTTAGCCCACCAGTCCAGTTTGTGATCCAGATGTAGACCCAGGTACTTATAGGTCTGAACCACCTCTACGCACTCCCTGTTGATGGTTACAGGCTGCAGGTGGAGCCTGGACCTCCTGAGATCCACCACCACCTCCTTGGTTTTGATCAGAAGATAGTTCTCTGAGCACCATGAGACCAAGTTGTTCACCAGATTCTTGTCCTCCTGCTCCTGTCCATCCCTGAAACACCCCACCATTACAGAATCATCTGATCTGATCCTTCCTTTAACACCAGCTACCTTCTTTTAATCAGATTTATTTCTACATCTAATCAGTGAATTGAAACAGACTGAATCAGAGCTTTAATTGTATTGACTGAGCTATATGTCAATTTAAAACTTAGATAATTAGAACCAGAAGTAATCAACCGCTCCAAAGACTGATTCATCATTATGTTTGTTCCAGTATCACCTCCTCCTCCTCCTCCTCCTCCTCCTCCTCCTCCTCCTCTTTCTCCTCCTATATCAGGGTTTATGTACAAGAACAAAATGTCCTCAAATAAAATGTATATCAGACTAATGTAATGGTTATATGACCTCTGTTGGTGACCACATGGAAACGCAGCAACGTGAAGAGAGACCTCAGAGTGATAGATAGATAGATAGATAGATGGATAGATGGATAGATAGATAGATAGATAGATAGATAGATAGATAGATGGATAGATAGATAGATGGATAGATAGATAGATGGATAGATAGATGTTTTATTAATTTAATCCCCAACTAGGAAATTTCACAGTTGCAGTAGCAATGTACAGACACTCAACACCATACATAATATAAATAAAAAAAATTAAAAAATTAAATAAACAATAAAAAATAAGAAATAGAAAATAGAAAAACAAACATATAACAAAAAAAATCTATATACATAAAATAAGTAATAAATATTTAAATATATATATATATATTTCAATGAAATGAAATGAGTTTAATAAAAGTATTATTATTATTATTATTATTATTACTACTTCTAGTAGTAGTATTAGTGGTATAGTTCTTCCTCTTCTTCTTCTTCTTCTTCTTCTTCTTCAGGTCCTGACTTTGAGCTGAACCTCCTGAGCCTCAGTCCTGAAGACCAGATCTTGACCAGGGGGAATATTGTAGTATTTGGTTTTAAATATAAATTTACTGATAATGTTAAGTGATGTGAATGACAATAGCACCACCCAGTGGACACTTCATGTAACTACAATAAACCTGTCTTCTAATCAGCCTCATTAACAAAGTAGTTCAAGTCAAAACAATAAAGATTCATGTTTAATCTCCACATTTTATCCTTTGAGAACCTTTGACAGGTTCTATTTGTTCTGAGGAAACAGAACCAACAACAGGCTGAGACTGAAATGATATTAAATATATTAAATACTTAAATACACCTCAGACTTGTTTAATAACTGATTATTGTCTCATTGATAGTCTCGAGGCCTTAAGCTGCTTTTAGTTTAGTTTTTGGGTCTTTGAGTTATTGCTCCTTGAAGCAGCAGTAATATCTGAGGGTCACCAGAGGATGAGGATGAGGAGAGATAACAGACTGGATATCTGCTCTGTTTCTCTCCTGGTCAGCTATTAAATAATTAAAAACTTTACTGGAGAATAAAAAGATTCACTATATAATAAAACACCAGTCAAAGTTTAATAGGTCACAGACGGTTCTTTAATGTTCACGTTGCTTCGTTTTAAAACAGATGAATCCTTCTTTAGTGTGTTTACTAAACTCCACCTTTTTAATTGAACCTCTTTAACTTTAAGGATCTGTAGTTAAAGTTTAATTTCATCTCTGTGGTTCTGTTCATATAAACACAGCTGTTAACTCCTGTTTATTTAATTATCTGATGATCTAATTCAAATAACTTTAGCTTTAACGCTGCACTGATGATCAGCAGCAGAGGACCACGGCAGCATCTCCTCCTGCAGCAGTGACGGGCTCATCACACCTGGACAGGTGTCGTCTGGTCCAGATGAGTCCTCAGCAGAAACAGACGCTCTGTCCTGGTGGGACGAGATGGAGACAGGAAAGTTTTGACACTTTACCTCCAGTCAGTCACATGTCACCTCCGTCTAGCTGTTACCTCCAGCAGAATAATGCACCGGGAAACAAAAACTATTCTTGGAGCGACTTCATAAATGTGACAACATCTAAACTCAGCAGAAGAGAAATCTGCAGAAATGATGAAATTAATGATCAGGAAACAGAATCTTATTTTTAGGGAATTTTATCCAACAAAACCTGTCAGAATGTGCAGCAGGGAGGAAGAATCCAAATACATGAACATCATTGCTGTCATAGCTATGGGGTGGGGGTGCCTGGTCTGGTCTAGGTGGGTGCTACATGTCTAAATAACATCCACACCAATGAATGCCAGGTCCAGAAGTTTCCCAGCAGAACATTGAACTGTCACAAGATGGTTTAAATGTTATTCACTTCTCCTGTCAGTGGTCATAATGTTATGCCTGATCGATGCATATTGGGCATTTCCACTTTAAAGGTACTCACAGAGCTTTAATGTGCTTCATATTCACCCACTGACACACAGGAGGTGATTCGTTCCTTCAGGAACCAGAGCGACTACGAGCGGTGGAGACACGACGCAAGACTGAACAACCTATTAGAAGAAAAAAAAAGACTTGTGTTCACCTTTAATAAAGGTGATGAAGTGAAGCGTTAGTCAAAGGTCTGGATGCTGACTCTGCTAAAGTTCACACCACAATATTAAATCTTATTTTCTTCTATTCCAGGGTTCAGGAGTCTAAGAGGAGACAGGACTGAATGTTTGGGTAAAGTGCTGCTGAGTATTTTCAGTCCTCATTAACGTGATGGATTACACAACAGCAAGTTTCTGTCAATGCATTCCCATAGAAGTGTGAAAACGATTTGAAAGAAATAAAACAGGCAGCAGCTCTCTGACGTCACACTGACTCCATTAGTGAAGAAATAATCCCTCATTCTAAGATGATCATTAACGCATCAGCTGCACCAACACAACATAAACAGCCTGTTCAGTTTCCAGGGAGGAGACTCAGCTCTGCAGCTTTCCTGACAGATGCTGCACTCTGAGCGTTCAGGCCAACGTCCATACATCACTGTCAATCTGCTGAGAGCCTGTCGCACTATTCTTAGCCTCCACGCTCACAGGCCGAGCAGAAACACACACAGCACCACTCCCTGAACTCACAGCCGACACACTGAACCCCCCCCCCCCCACCCCTCATCCTGGTTAGCGTTGCAGTGCAGCGGAGGTGAAATATCATTTTACTAAAGTACGGTGAGGTGGAAGTCGTGCTCCTGGAGGATGAGTTTGGTGTCAGAGCTTTAATAAAACCTCTGGTGAGTGATTTACTGACGCTGCTGCAGCCTGGAGGAGAGAACGCATCGTCACGCGCTGCAAAGAAGAAGAAAGCCAGCGGCATGACACAGAAGATTCATGAAGAAGCCGCTGCAGCACAAAAAAAATCTGTCTGGTACAGAATATATGTGCAGCTCCATGTTGAACACGCCCCCCCGCCCAACTACTGCAGTCATCAGCTCAATGGGTCCTGGGCAGAACATGGTGCTGCAGAGTGCGGGGGTGCAGCAGCAGCAGCAGCAGCACTTTAACGATTCGCTGCATCGATCTCCTCATTTCGCTTTTGACCTTTTATTCCCAGCGTTTACTCTGAGTCGGTGACACACAATGGGACACACACAGAGAGACACTGTGATTTGTGTTGAGCTCTAATCTGATGCATGAACATGATCACGACGTGTAGAAATAACTGAAGACGCTGCAGGGATGAGAAGGTGATCAAACAAAACAAGAGTCCAACAAAAGAAAAGATGCAAAACAGAAATTAAGACAAACTGGAAAAAGACCACGACAAAAACCTGGAGACACAACCAGAGGAGACAGAGACAGGATTGTTGGACCTCCTGTATCTCTGATTCCAGCACACATTCTCCGTATCATTGTTTCTAGAATCTTCTCCAATGTCTCCAGATTTATTTCCATCCAGTGTTTCATTCATTTCTCACTAAGATCTTGTATTGATGATGGGAGAGTCTGACCACTGCACAAAGCCTTCTCCAGCACATCCCAAAGATTCTCAATGGGGTTCAGGTCTGGACTCTGTGGTGGCCAATCCATGTGTGAACATGATGTCTCATGCTCCCTGAACCACTCTTTCACAATCTGAGCCCCATGAATCCTGACATTGTCATCTTGGAATATGATCCATTGATGGAATAACCTGGTCATTCAGTATATTCAGGTAGTCAGCTGACCTCATTCTTTGGACACATAATGTTGCTGAACCTAGACCTGAGCAACTGCAGCAACCCCAGATCATAGCACTGCCCCCACAGGCTTGTACAGTAGACACTAGGCATGATGGGTGCATCACTTCATCTGCCTCTCTTCTTACCCTGATGCTTCTCCACTATCCTTCCAGTTTTTAATAATGCCTTGGACAGTTCTTAACCCAGTTTTAGTAGTTTCTACAATCTCCTTAGATGTTTTCTCTGCTTGATGCATGCCAATGATTTGACCCTTCTCAAACAGACGACCACAGGATGTGTCTTTAGACATGGTTGTTGAAGAAATGAGAAGCTGCTCATTGTGTTACAGCAGCAGACAGTTTAAAGGACAGTGTCTCCTGACAAGTCTCTTGAAGACGTCTCATCCAACAGAAAGACATCTCAGACTGGACAGAGAGGACCAGCCAAGAACGACCAGAGCAACGTAGACGATGGCGTTGAGTTCAGAGAGGACAGGACAGACTGGTCCTCATGTCCCGGCTCTTCAGGAAACAGTTCAGGTGTGCAGCTGCACTTGAAGGACTGAGGAGACTCCTTTAAAGACACCTACGTCCACATTTTATGTCCAGAGAGGACAGGTGGTTTGTAACAGAAGACAAAACTGAGATATAATCTGACATCTATCTACAGCAAAGTCTGAACATCTGTCAAAAAAAAAAGTTTCACCAACGATCTGTCGCCTCTTGACATGAACGGTTCATTAGAGAATCACTCAGACTTGATTAAAAAACTTTCCTCCACTTTCAGGACAAAGGACAAGGACGTCCACGTTTTAACCAGAGAAGAGACGGATGGTTGGACATCCTTATTTCAGCCTCAGCTCCTCCACCAGACTGAGAAACTGAAGACTTGGATGAAACGTCTTCAAGGAACTCTACGAGTCCAGACGTCTTTTTTGTTTGTCTAAACTCTGAGTCCAGTACAGAGAGATGTAAGAATTCAATTTACAGGAAGCGAATGTCATTCCTGCAGAGTCTCTAAAGTCCTTCAACAAACACAATAATAAGTTGTGAGCTCAGACTCGACTGTAAACACTTTTGTTAAACTCCTGCTGACTCTGGAGGACGTTCGCCGGCAAACGAGGAGCGCCGGAGAAAAACAAACTGATGAAAAGGAAAAATAGATTGACAGAAAACCTTCAGGGATCGTGTCCATTCACGGGAAATATGCAATCACTGCGAAATAAGAAATAAAAAGATTCCACATGTTGTCATGAATGTTGGTGAAGGAGCCAGGTTTATTCAGAGGAGGAGGAGGAGGAAGAGGAGGAGGAGAAGGAGGAGGAGGTGGAGGTGGAGGGGGGTTGATCACTCACAGCGTGTCCTCCATTCGTTATTCAATCCTTTCAAATCTGTTAATGAAGACACGGCTCCATGGAAACAGCTCCGTCCATGGATGGAGGACAGACGGAGACGAGTAGATGGAGAATTATTATTATTAAAACTAAAAAAGAAAAGAAATGTAAAAAAGGACAACAAGTCAGAAACTAACTAAAAAAATGGGTAGTCCAGGAAGTAGTCTCCGCGGTGACCACTGGTCCAGGTCTCTCTGGTCCAGGAAGTAGTCTCCATGGTGACCACTGGTCCAGGTCTCTCTGGTCCGGGAAGTAGTCTCCATGGTGACCACTGGTCCAGGTCTCTCTGGTCCAGGAAGTAGTCTCCGGGGGGACCACTGGTCCAGGTCTCTCTGGTCCAGGAAGTAGAAAAGATTTGAAATCACTGACTGATGAAAACTTCTTCTTCTTCTTCTGGTTTCTGGTTTAAGTTTAGACCAGTATAAACACAGAGACCACTTGCAGCACTAACACAGACCCAGACAAATCCAGTTTCCTCTCTGACTATATTCACATGGGTTTAACTGTGGCTTGTGTCTGACACACGATATAAAATATGAATGCAGTGATGCTACATCTATGAATTATTGAGCAGTGAGAACAACATCCTGTCACACTTCACGTCAGAATGAAGTTTAGAACTGGGATTGTTGGTGTGATTGTGTTCAGACAAGTTTCTTTTAGAGTTTTTTTATTTTACTTGAAAATATTCAAACGGCACAATCTGTCACAAAGATTCAATTAGTTTTTTTTTTGTGAAATGCTCAGCAAGAAAAAAACAGCAGTTTAGAGCAAACAATGAAATTCCAAACAACAACAGTGAATAAATAAAAGAAACACAAAACATACAAAGAATAAAATATCTATAAAAAACAAGGTGCCAGAAAGCCAAGGACTGATGGAACAATCATTACAAGAAACAAGAAAAAGAGCTGCAGAGAGAAAACTAGAAACAAGACTAAACTAAGAGAACAAGAGGAAAGATGACGAGGAGTTTATATCAACGAGACACAGGTGAGACTAATGAGGGCGGAGCTTACAGAGAGAAACCAACCAATCAACCAATCAGTGGAGGGGAAACACAGGAAGTAAAACATCAAGGAAGAAACAGGAAACACATAGAAAACCAAACAAAATGACAGAAAAATGTCGATACCGCCACAAACGTCTAAGATGAGAGTGTTGGACGATGACTAAAAGTTACAGAGTGAAACTGAGGAAGAGTTTTGTTTGGCTCTGCAGGAAAACTGATGTTTGTCCAGCTGTGGTCTGATGACATCACTTCATGATTATCAGTTTAACTGGTTGGAAAATGTGGAAAGAGGAAATAAACCGCTGGTCTGATGAGGCATCTGATAAACACCAGGCATGGAGGAGGCAGCATCACGCTACGCTGACACAAGTCCAGGTCTGTGAGACTCATGAGGTGATGTCCATCGACCGTCTGTCCTGTTTTTATATATCACTTGTTCAGCTGATATTTTCTGTGAGACTGAGATCAGTTAGAAGAACAAACATCTGAAGGCGACAGTTTAGTGCGTTTGATGAATCACAACGCTGGGATTTAAATTGTAATCTGACCCGAGGTTCAGACACTGATGGAAGATAAAAGACAGAACAATAGAAATAGAGACGAAGAGGATAAAAATAAAGCAGGAGTAAAAATAGACGATGTGGTTAAAACTGGAAACAGAGTTTTTAAGCCTTCAGAGAGCTGCTCAGATTCATCGTTCAGGTTTAGCTTGTGTATTACTTTCTCCTCCTGACCTGCTGAGATCCTCAGCTTCCTCTGGACTGATAGTGGCTGGAGGAGTCTGCTGGTCCAGACCTGCTGGTCCAGACCTGCTGGTCCAGACCTGCTTCAGATGAATCTGTGGTTCTCCATAAAAAGCATCGACGCTGTTTCACCACACTGAACTTTCCTCTTATTGATTGGTACCAGAGTTGACTTTGTGTGTGTGGTGAAGCTTGTAACCCAGAGTTTCTCCCGGCTGCTCTTAATGAGTCTCGTCCCTGACGGATCAGAATGAATCTCAGCACCACACCACTGAGTCGGGTCAGCATCACAACAACCTGCAGTCAATTCCAATCACAAACCACTAATTTGGTTCAGGTCAGAGTGAAAGGAATCGATGCTAACGCGTTGTTCTCTCACCACCTCTCCACCTCCTTTATATCCTGTTACTGTTCTCACAGGCATGGGCGAGGTAGTGGGGGGAAAAGGGGACCTGACTACCCAGGGCCCAAGTAGGGAGAGGGCCCATGAAAATCCTGATCATTTATTTATTTTTTTGAATAAACTGGTGTCATAATGTATTTCAAATATATTGATAACATCAACTGAGAGAATGAACTTTGTGTCACAGCCCTCTCAACATAGTGGACATTCTGGGGGCCCCCTCTTGGAGACGCAAAATGGTTTAGTCCGCCCATAGACAGCGGCCGGCAACAGGTACATCAGTGAGCGCAGACTGAATGACCTGGAGGCCAGATGTCATCATGCCGCCCAAAAAACAAATTGTGGTACCAGAAAAAGAAAGAGTGGAAAGAAAATAAATGGGGCAGAATGAGGGGAAGCAACTGTTAACTGCTTTCTTTCTGAAAGGTGAACCGAGTTTACTTGTTGTTTAACTGCATCCAGTTAACGTTAATGTTGTAATGTAAATTACATCCTGACATCTCGTGTAAGACTTTAGCAAGGCTTTATTTCTTTTTCTGCAAGCTGAAGAACAATTGTATTGAAAAACTAGATATTTGATTTGATTCTCTGTATACAGTTGTTGGCTCCTGTTCAAGAATAAATGTTTTTAAATCAAAATGTGTCATGGATCAAAACAACAAAGGTTCAAAAAAGGCAACTGGACTTGTAGAGTTTTCTGAGAAGACGTTTCATCACTCATCCGAGTAGCTTCTTCTTTACTTTTTTTTTTTTTTTTAAAGTAACGCAATAGTTACTTTCCCGGGTAACTACTAGTGGAGTAATTCAGTTACTAACTCAGTTACTTTTTGGGAGAAGTAACTAATAACTATAATTAATTACTTTTTAAAAGTAATGTGCCCAACACTGTCGATGACACATTTTGTACATTAGTACACAAACCAGATGTAGCCTAACGTTTACAGGTGTTTGAGCACAAGTAGGCCAAATGCATCAGTTCAGGTGGTGAATGAAAGAACCAGTCATCAATATAATCTGATCTGATTTTAGCTTAAAACCCGATTTATGCTTGTTTATTTATAAATAAAAGCCCCCAATTTATTTTATTTATTTATTTTTTTGCTCGCTTACTGGAATGGATAGTGGCCCACTGACATTAAGAGTGTATAGGGCCCAGAATTTGATGCTACGCCCCTGCTCACAGGTGAACCAACATAATGATGATAAAAGCTGTATTTCTGTTTGCAGCACGTTGTAGTATTCTTGTGTTTTCTGACTATATTTTTTCGTGTCATGATGTTGGTGGGTTTCCTCACATCAACTGCTTGCTTCAGGTCCTTCCACAACATTTCTATTGGATTAAGGTCAGGACTTTGACTTGGCCGTTCCTAAACTTCTTCTTCCTCTTATCCTCTCTCTTCTGTTTCTACCCTGCCAGCCTCAGGCAGTTAGGTTCCTCCATATGAGCTTAAGGTTCTGCTCCAGGTTTCTTCCTGTTAAAAGGGAGGTTTTCCTGCCACCGTCGCCTCCAGGCTGCTCTGGAGGTTTCAGGCTGGGTTTTGTAAAGCGTCTTGAGATGATTTGTATTGTTATTGATGCTATAGAAATAATTATCTTCTTTTTCTGGGGGGGCTGGAGTCTATCCCAGCTGTCATTGGTCTAGAGGGGGGGTCCACCCTGGACAGGTCTCCAGTCTATCCCAGCTGTCATTGGTCTAGAGGGGGGGTCCACCCTGGACAGGTCTCCAGTCTATCCCAGCTGTCATTGGTCTAGAGGGGGGTCCACCCTGGACAGGTCTCCAGTCTATCCCAGCTGTCATTGGTCTAGAGGGGGGTCCACCCTGGACAGGTCTCCAGTCTATCACAGCTGTCATTGGTCTAGAGGGGGGATCCACCCTGGACAGGTCTCCAGTCTATCCCAGCTGTCATTGGTCTAGAGGGGGGGGTCCACCCTGGACAGGTCTCCAGTCTATCACAGCTGTCATTGGTCTAGAGGGGGGGTCCACCCTGGACAGGTCTCCAGTCTATCCCAGGGCTAACACAGAGAGACACTCACACCTACGGCCAATTTAGAATCACCAATGAACCTAACCAGCATGTCTTTGGACGGTGGGAGGAAGCTGGAGAACCTGGAGAGAACCCACGCAGACACAGGGAGAACATGCAAACTACACACAGAAAGGAACCAGTCGACCTGGATTAGAACCCAGAACCTTCTGGCTGGGAGGCATCAGTGATGACCACCACACCACTGAGCTGCCTTGAATTAAAAATTGAATTATAATTATAGTTAATGTCAAGAACAAGATGAATGTTTAGGAACGGCCAAGTCAAAGTCCTGACCTTAATCCAATAGAAATGTTGTGGAAGGACCTGAAGCAAGCAGTTGATGTGAGGAAACCCACCAACATCTCAGAACTGAAGTGGTTCTGTTCTGAGGAATGGGCTAAGATTCCTCCAAGCTGCTGTAGACCACTGATCAGCAGTTACCAGAAACATTTAGTTGCTGGTAACTGCTGCACAAATGATTCATTTTCTTGAATAAAAAAAAAAAAAGTAAAATATTTTTGGATTCTGTTTGTGTAGTTTCAGGATCCCTGATAATAATAATAATAATAATAATAAGAAGAAATGAAGCCGACACAGATGTTGTAGTGAAACGTCTGTTTCTTTATTCACACCATTTTCTACTCCAGCTATGTTAGAAGTTAACATAAGTGTCAATCCTCTACTTCCTATGTTGATCTCTCATTCATCTGTACACACTATATAAAAAAAGTCAAGATTATAATATGTTTAGAAATCCAAGAGGGTTGTGAGGGAGGGAGGAGGGTCCGACTGTCGCCGAGGGGGTTTTTGCTTTTCAGTCCCTCCCCTCACTTCCAGCCTCCTCCACCACCTCCACTTTGACTCCTTTTTTTAAAGTTTTATTTATTTTTATTTAAACAAAAGAACATGTTGAACAAGGCATTTGTAACCAGAGCTCAGGTTTTTTTGGGGGGTGGGGGGTCTTGGACATTTGTAAAGCGCTTTTCACTGTACGGCTCACGCAGAACACAACCGACGGGTCATATACAGAGCATGGTAGAAGAGGAATAGTTATACTGCTTGGGCACAACACAAACACAATACAATGCCATCTGACAAAAAGGTACCGTTGAAAACAAGGAACAAATTATTGTCTTCAACTGTTTTTTTTCTTCTAAGCATTTCATAGAAATCAAAGAGAAAGATAAATTGCAAACTTGGAGTAAACAAAGCAAGAATAGATATTTACAGTGAGGTAAAACACATTGGTCTTTAAAAGGAGGTATTTTCTTTTCGATTAAGTGACCTTTTTAATATGTTAATTACTGTATGCTTCTTCTTTTTTATTTTTAAGATACTTCTCAGCTTTTGGATGACATCTATAAAGCAGGTAAATGCAGACGTCATCAACGTAGACACACAATCACATGCAGTCTTGTCATTCGAGGTGAAAAGTAAAAGAAGTCTTGTCAAACTTAGGCACCAAATAAAACACGGTAAAGCTTTTGTGCTACTCTCGTCGCCACAGGGGCCTCACTGCAGCATCGGACCCGAGAGGAGGACGCCCCGACCCGACCCGACGGAGACCCGACCCGACGGAGACCTCTGAGACGACGGAGGGCCGAGGGGAGAGGAGGCAACGTGACCTTTGACCTGACGCAGCCCTCGTCACAGTGTGTGGATCGTGCTAGCATAGATGGGTCAGTCAACCTGTGTGATCTGTGTGGGACTGAGTCGGCAGACACGAATCGAGCTTTGCATATCAAGACAGAACAGAGAGAGAGAGAGAGAGAGAGAGACGGTCCCGTGAGGTGGATATCTGCACAGATTTGCTTCCACGACCTTTTCTCTCTCTCTTTTTTTTTTTTGGAGATCTCAGGTTGTGCTGGGACTGACGGTCGATACATTCACAGCTGTGGGACTTTGTCAGTGCGTGGTTAGTGGTGGAGCTGCAGGCGCAGGTCGTGTTGCCGTCCCGTCCTTCAGACCCTCCAGCTCTCAGACCAGAACCTTCAATGCATGAAGAGCGGCTGCACGTCTGACTCCACCTACCGAACGCTGCTGCTTCCGTCTGTACACCTTCACGGCTATCAAGCGGCGGACTCAGGCTCTGACGTTGCACGGCTGATGCGTATCGTCAGCGGACCTCTTCCCCCGTTTACTCTGAGCTACAGAGAGAAAGGCCAAGGTAGGATGGTGAGAAAAGAGGTACGGCTGGTTTTATCTTTGTAGATTTTTAAAGAAATGTTTCACGGCCTCAGACATTGAGAGGTTAGAAGACTTTAGCTTCTACTTCTTTACGTTCCAAATGACTGTTTGAACCATTTCATGCAGCCACAGTCAGCTGATCAATGTACCTTCAACTTTAACGGAGGTAGGCTTTTAGAAGGTGTCTGGTCTCTTGTCTATAAATAATAAGACGTCCTGCGGCTGCTTGCTGAGCTACTAAACATGTGATCTATCCAAACTATGAAAGCTAAAAGCAAAGACGCCTGGACCCGTTGGGGCCTTTTCATTAAGGGAACACCTGTGGGTGGTGCTCAGCGTCTGTACGCCGTCGACGTAAAGCAAAGACGACCCTCGCTCGTCCTCGGAGGTCAAACTGAGTTTAGTTGTGGTCGGAGCTTCTCTGACTGGTTAAAGAGGAGGAATGGATGTGAGCCGGTTTACCCGTTATGGAGCTGTGGCGCCGGGGAGAATGCGGCTGCAGTGAGGCGTGGCCCTCGTAGCTAGACGGCGGCGTTAAAGTCGATTCGAGAACGTGGAATGACAAGACAGAAAGGCAAGGTAGAAAACATTTCTGTATAAAGAGAAAGAAAAAGAAAACACAGCTGGGTGCAAACGTCTTTTTACAGTTAAGTCGTCTTGGGTTTGAAAAGAAACGGTAAAGTACAAGGCTGCTGGTGACTTTAAGACAGAATGATGGTTGTCCTGGTAGAGGCGAACCAGAGGTGCTGTTGAGTTGAGCTTGTTGTTGTTGTTGTTGTTGTTGTTGCTTGATGTCCCAGAGAATGACGTTGCTAATGGATACACAAACACACGGGGGCTCCGCCGCCGGCCAGGGCTGACTTAAAGGGATTCTCTGACCTCCTGCAACACTGACCCCCCCCCCGCCTCATCCTGACCCCCTACACCCACATGGCTTAAACAGAAAGATATAAAACAGTGAAATAAATCCTCGGCCCAACCAGCTCCACCAGCTCCACACACGTTAATAACTCAGCATAGTACGTCACCCTTCTTCTCTCTACTTGAACATAGCAGCAGTATCCTCGCCTTGACTGACTTCAGGTATCAGGATAGCTTTCTTCTTCTGTTTCTTTCTTTCTTTTATATTTACAAGGCTTCAGACGCCACCTCCACACTACTAAAAATACTTCATTCACCACAACTCGTTCGCTTTGTGTCAAATTTGTTGACTTTTCTTAAAAAGACGAGAAAGGAACCTCAAAGACAAAAAGCCCGTAGCAACTGGTCATGTAGGTATGAGAAATAGTTTGTTTTCAGTTTCTGGTTCTTGGATGTTCTATATAATTAAATAGGTTTTCTTTTTCAGTTGGTTTAAAACCTGGACACGGACGCCTACACACCAGAAACCTGGGATAGAAGAAGAAATACAAAAATAAAAATAAAAATAAAAAGGCCATTTTCTGGAAGTGAAGCGCCGTTTGTGAAATTATTTCATTATCAGTTGCTACAAGAGCTTTTTGATGGAGCTTTCAGAGGGACGACGCCACTTTTCACTTTAACATACACTTGGGCTTTTAGCAGAGGAAAACGTTTCTCCACTCGTGTTGTCGTCTAAGTGGAGAGAACAAGCTGCTCCGAGGCCCAGCAGCAGATTGGCACTGTAATTTCCAACCGCAATCCACAGAGGCTGCAGCTCCTCTTTTTTTTTTTCTTCCATTTTAAGTGAACACCACAGGCACTCATTGAACTGATCAGCACTCTGAACCAGAAAGGAGGACTCCGTCAGAGGACCGAGCGGCGGCGGCGGGGTAATGGGGCGGGGGGATGGATTTGCATCGGAGCAACATGGCACAGAACGATCGGAGGATTATTTACATCCAAACGGCAGAACTCGCCTCGGCACGGGGGGGAGAGGAGCGAGGTGGACAACTGAGTAGCAGCGCATCAATACATTATGTGTTCAATAAAAAGAAAAAACATGAAGACACAACGGACTCTGACGCACAAAACTGCCATACAGGTAAACTCACCTGTGATAGAAGAAGAAGAAGAAGAAGAACTGCACTTATTGCTCAACAATCGAGGAACTCTCTTTGTGCAAAGATCCAATTTACATTTAAAGTTTTGCGTTTGCTGTAATTAAACCAATTCTCTACTTTGTCTTTGAACGTTTCATGGAACCAGGTGAGTTTAGATGTACGGCCTTTTGGCAACAGAACAAACACTTGTTAAATCAGGTGCTACATATATATAGATTTTTTTTTTGTCCTTTACACAGAATAATGACACTACCTTTATCATAGTAATCAATCATATATATTTATATATGTATATATTTATCTTCTTTTTCATTAAAAACAAAATAAAATAAGAGCAGATCATGACTCTTATGCGTTGGTCCCTTAAGGCTTTGCTAAGCTGAAATGACAGAAATGTCAATTTGAAGCATTTTTTGTTGTTTTTCATAAATGTACATTCTAGTAGAAAAGACCTTTCCACAAAAAAAAAGAAAAGGAATAATAATAATAATACACAACCTGGAAAACCTATGGCTTAGTAGATATCCATTTGCTATATTTAAATGAATGTACCTCACTGCTTCTTCTTTTTTCTCTTTTTGACGATTATCCAAGAAAAAAACAACGAAACGCTTGAAAGGTTGATTCACGCTGCTGCGCTGTCAACGGTGCAATGCATGAAAGACAAAATAACAACAGTTTGTATTTATAGGGCAACATCAGTAACGCTGAGAGCCACCGTCAAGTCTTTTTGTTTTTTTTCTTCGTTGTTGTCGTTGCTGAAGTGCTGGAGCTCAAGGTTTCCAGCAGACTCACGAGTCCACTGAGAGGAGCAAGCTGTACGATGAGTAGTTGCTGAGGTTGGTCGGGTGTGATGAGAATGGCACCAGAGTTGTCGGCTGGTCAGTCCCGACGTCGTGGATGTGCATAGTACGAGCTGCTGGCTGCACGCTCGGGCAGGGCTCCGGGACAGGAACAGACACGCTCCACGGCAGCCGACGCGAGAGGAGGTGGGGTTCTTTTTTTTTTTTTTTTTTAAAGCACTGGCACTTTCAGGTTAACAGCTGGCTTGGAAGGCATGGTGGCAGCTGATCGTTGCTGTTGGTGTTGTTGTTCTTGCCGTTTTGTGGTTTTAGCAGAGCAGAGTATAGAAAATAGACACGATTCACATCTGCTGTATATTGCATATGTTGCAGCATGTTCGCCAAAGAATGAATGAGGTCACCATGTCCAGGTTAGATTTGCAAAAAAAAAAAATAAAAAATTAGAAGAAGAAGAAGAAGAAGAAGAAGAAGAAGATCCCCTGCCACCAAAAAACAAAAACCAATAAATTAAAACTGACCTGTTCCGGCTCCTTGGACTATACAACGAGACACGGTGGGAAAAACAAAAAATAAAAAATACTGTTGCAGAGCTGAAAGTCTGCTCAGACCTCGACGAGACAATGAACAGATGAAGCGTTTGTGAGGACTCCTATCAGGCGACCTACAGACCCCAACGCCGCCGTGACACGACTCTAGAGCAGAGCTGCAGAACGACCACACATCAGGAACTGAAGAGACTCTCTCTGTGGACTCATCTCTACTTTCTGACTGTTCTAGAAGGAGACGAACTCGACCGTCTCCTCTCTGTTTCATATAAATAAGTTCTGTTGTGTTCAGATTATACATAAAGATCCAAAAATCATCCCTAGAGAACTGACAGTAGAGGTCGACACCAACTAGTCTCTCACTAATAAAACCCAGTAGAAACTAATAAATCTATATTGTTGACCTGAATCCATCTGCTGAGAACAGACTGCAGCTACATACTGTGAGCTGCAGATGTGTATAGCCTGTATAAAAACATGCAGTGGACCGTTCCTCTGCTAGCGTTAGCATTAGCATGTCTTTTTTGCAGTAGTACTTTAGTTGTATTTCAGGACTGACATGTCGCGGTAGTATGGGCTTCATCTTTACTGAAGTATTTCCACACACTTGATGAACCAACGACCCACTGGGCTCCTCACCTGTCTTCTAGGAGGCGGCCATGTTGGTATTGTCTCTAGTCCACATGATGCTTAAAGCCTCACGGTCAACAAACTGACTGGTCGGTACAACCCCCATCAGGAAATCCAACTGTTAAATTAATCATAATATAATATTTAGGTCACCATCATTTTGCCTCAGCTTGAAGTAGAGTCTAAATCTGAGTTAATTGACACTTGACTCGTTTTATAAGAACAGAAACACGTTCAGAATCCAGAGATGGTTCCACTTAGAGTCTGTGTCAAGAGAACAAGTCGTCTCCACATTCAGCGCCTGAATAGATTAATCAAAAATGTAAATGTGCCACGTGCAGCCCTACTGAAGAGACGCGTCACCCTCTCAGTTGGAGAATTTTAAATGCTAATGTACAGATGATGAGCAAAGAGGAGCTCCAGAGGCCTCCCGGGTGACTTCCAGCTGTCTGTCTGATGACGAACGACGTCAAAGGAGGTGGAGGACGATGAGTGGAGCTTCCTTTAATGCCTCCGTCATTCACGTCCAGCACAACCGTCCTTCATCAGAGCCATCCGTCTACCTCCTTTCAGGACACATCAGTTTGTTGATGAATGAAAGATGAAATAAAAAAAAAAAGAGCACAAGGGGAGGAAAAAAAAAGTCTTCCCTCCAAAAGGGAATCTTAATAAAGATAATAATGCTGTAATGCTAAGTGGATGCCAGTCAGAGGTGTGTGTGTGTTTGTGTGTGTGTGTGTGTGTGTGTGTGTGTGTGTTTGGTAGCTGTGTCTACATCTTGATTCCCTCCTGTTGGCTGAGCTGGGACAGTGTTTTCTTGATTCGGAGAGCGGTGAGCCGGGCGGCACCGTTGGCGTACCAACACTCCCTCATGATCTTTGCCATCACTCGCAACGCCTGTGGACAAGAGACAGAGACAGAGAGAGACACAGAGAGACAGAGAGAGACAGAGAGAGACAGAGAGAGACACAGAGAGACACAGAGAGACAGAGGACAAAGGTTAAGATCTGAGATAATGTGATAGAAGCTGGTGAGATGTACATGTAGTAGTCTAATGAAGATAAAGATTATGACAAGACCCCGTTCAGAGCTCGCATTAACATCAGATCACAAGTGTCCAGGTTAAACAGGTCCAGGTGTGAACACTGATCTGGTCTCTAGAGTCCAGGTTAAACAGGTCCAGGTGTGAACACTGATCTGGTCTCTAGTGTCCAGGTTAAACAGGTCCAGGTGTGAACACTGATCTGGTCTCTAGAGTCCAGGTTAAACAGGTCCAGGTGTGAACACTGATCTGGTCTCTAGCGTCCAGGTGTGAACACTGATCTGGTCTCTAGTGTCCAGGTTAAACAGGTCCAGGTGTGAACACTGATCTGGTCTCTAGTGTCCAGGTTAAACAGGTCCAGGTGTGAACACTGATCTGGTCTCTAGAGTCCAGGTTAAACAGGTCCAGGTGTGAACACTGATCTGGTCTCTAGAGTCCAGGTTAAACAGGTCCAGGTGTGAACACTGATCTGGTCTCTAGTGTCCAGGTTAAACAGGTCCAGGTGTGAACACTGGTCTGGTCTCTAGAGTCCAGGTAAGAGTCCAGGTGTGAACACTGATCTGGTCTCTAGAGTCCAGGTTAAACAGGTCCAGGTGTGAACACTGATCTGGTCTCCAGAGAGAATTTTAACACTGATTTCTGATCATAGTACTAAAGGAGAACTGTAGCTACCGTCCGTCTGGTAACATCTTACTCCTCTCAAGGGTTGTGAAACACATTTTCAGACTGAATCGTTGCTTGGTTTGAACTTTGTTGTTCCGTTTTCATTTTACTCTTGCCTCGGTCATTTGACTAGACATTAAAACTATGATTTCCAAGGAACTCTGTCCCGCATCCCTTGGTGGAGCAGTTACCGGCATCTGGTATGTATGAGTCACAGTTCTCATTAAAAGACAGCTAACACATTCCAGTCCAGTCCAGTCCAGTCCCCCCCCCCCCCCCCAACACACACTCTTCACAGTCCCACTACCAGCTTTAGCTTAGATAGCAGACGCTCAGTTACCATATAGGGTTTGTCAGACACGACTTCATTTACTGTAATCCTCATGGCGTGATTTACAGGATAAACTGTGAGCCGAAGGGAAACTAAATAGCCCTGCTGGGAATACAACTGTACAAGACTGAACTTCATCTATGAGAATCCAAGTGAGAAAACGTTGGTTGTTGGTGCTGAAAGGTACAAGTGGCTGCAGATACAATGGAACATAATGATACAGGAAGTATTTTGTTTTTTTCCAGATCTGCTTTTCATTTCTGCCTGTAAACTGATCCAGATTTATTATTTTTATTTACCATAGGACTCAAGAAGAATACTAGTCCTGACCCTATGCAGCATCCAAAACTAAACCTGCCGGCTGAATAGGTGCGACTATAAGTGAATCAGACTGAATGAGGAGCAGCTCTAGTTCCATGTTAACCCAGAATGAGACTCTGAATAAACTGTGTAGTTTTAGTTATCACCTGATTAACATCAACAACTTTAACCCTGGTTACATGAAACAAGCTGAACTCAACCATATGTGGTGGATCAGGTCTGTACAACATGACAACATGACGCAATGCAAATCCAGAATAAAGTGCAGTTGATAACGTGCAATATATTTTACAATTAAACTATTGCACAACAAATGTAATCCCAGAAACTGTGTTTTAAATCTCATTATTCCGTCATAGTGGAACTCATCCTGCTCAGTGACGTTCTCTCTTCATGAAATCAAGGTCTGGATGTTGCTGATCTGATCTTAAATAGATTATTGTTTGGGTGCAGCCTTTGACTGAGTGGACTCCATGGATTCTGTTTAGATGAGCAACTACTACCACCTCACCACACATCCACATTACACTAGTCACTGACTAACAGAGGACTGCCTTCATTTTACACAGCACACATGGTTAGACAAGTGATTCTGGTTCCTCTTCTTGTGTTTTTTGGCAGAAGAGCAGGATGATGTTTTGATGCTACAGGGACGTGGTTTTGGTTTGAAACTATAAAAGATCAGGTTTGGCTGAAGCCCGATACTAATCTGATCATTTCAGAAATGCCCGGACCCGTCCTGATACCAGTGGGGACATTTCTGACTTATTGTGTTTCACATGAGATTGTTAGCTAACCGCCAGCTAGAAATAAAAGGGCTATGTATGAGAGAAACATGTTAGTGCAGGCTTCCCAGGACCTGTTGAATAAAAACAACCTATGAGAGCTATCAGGGCTTTATGGAAGCAGAGTGAAGCAGGCAGGCCAACAGGGGTCCATGGAGCAGAGCGGTCCCTCAGTTAACCAAACACTGTAGTTGAATGTGGTTTGTTGTCTGAATGGTTGAAGGAACAACCACCTTGGTCTGGTAGTTCACTCTGTTCTGTATTAACATAACACCTCTGCTCATAATGATCTAAAGAAATTCAAGGCCAACTAATACTGACGGATTCTGTGGCTCTTCATCATTGTCAAATATTCAATGTGTTCATTCATTACTGTTGTTAATAATAAGTCAAGCTTGGTTTTCCTGTGAGTCTACATCTGCAGGTGCAGTCTAGTTTCAACTTGCTAAACCTGTTTTTCTGTCTGGATGGATATCATTACTGGTTCATTGTGCTTCACCGCCGTGTGGATATGAGCGGCTCTTATTGTGTCTTACTGTGAGTTCATCGAGACATGCCTGAGTTTGGCTCCAGACCAAACACTGAAACTAAGATCCCAGTGGTGTGTACAGTAGGTTTGGTCTGATGGTGGTAACAGCAGGGAAGAGGGTAGCGTCTTAAAAGACAATCTAACCAATCTGTTGGTTTGGTTTTTCTCTAGGAGGCTACAGGAGGTTTGACCTGGTGGAGCCAATCTACCCTTCTCCTTTTCAAAGGAAAAGTCAGAAAAGTCAGAAAATGCATAAGTCATGGCAATATGAGATTGTTCTAAAAAATAAAAATAGAGGGGGGTACCCAATAAATGCCATGTACAGCCCCTTGCAGATACTTTTCACTTAAGAATATGGACAGAAAATCACTGTAGTGTGAAAAGAAATGAGCAGAAACTAAGGGAAACAGATTCTTGGGAAACAAAAGCTAACCTGCACCACGAGTTCATCTCCATTTAGATGTCAAAGAGGTGCCATAAAGATGAATAAAGGCTGCTTTGGTTTATTTTAAAACACAAAGTTGTGATGTTGCTAAGCTCCCTGTAGAAAACTAACATGCTGTCTTTGTCTCAGAGGTCTTTACTAGCCCGTATTCACAGGTACATTTCTTCACATCTTCTTTATGGCAGACGCTGTTAATGTGAAAACCTTTTGGGGATTATAATACAAGGACACGTGCAAAATAAATCCCTAAAAAGAAAACGGGTACGTTCCAGATCACTATTATCAGATATCTGGACGCTCCCAGAAAAAAAAGTAGCTGAGCTGCTACGACTTGAGGTAAAAGTGTTCAGACAACAGCATCTGACACGACCTGACAACGATCTGTTCTGGCGTCTATATTCTGCGTAGAGGGCAGAGCTGTCGGCTTACCAGAGGCAGGAGTTTATAAAGACGTCTGGTATGAACAGCAGTGAGATTGAGACTGTGACTCAAAGCCAACTGGACTAAAGCTGCTTTGGATCTACTATCAGGCAACATGACGCATTTGTATCCCTCAGAATTTTATTCTTTTCTGCATAAGAAAAATATCTGTGGAAGTCCTGGAAACTGCTGATCAAACTGCAGATGTTTAGAAATGTTCTTCTTGGAGAGCAGTGTCTTTGTCCATCACACCATGGTTGTTCAGTGGATCCATCAACATTAACATCAGCCAATGAGAGAGAGGCCTTTAGCTGCTTAGAAGTTCCCCTGGGTTCCTTTGGGACCTCTCAGACTATGATGGAGTGATCTTTGTTGGTGGACCACTCCTGTGGAGGGGAACAGTCGTCTTCAATCTGTCTGACTGTGGATTATTTGTGGGTTCCAAACTCTTTAGAGATGGTTCTGGAACCTTTTCCAGCCTGATGAGCAACAACAACTCTTTTTGGGGGAACTGTGGACTAGTGGTTAGAGGTACAGCTTGGGACAGAGGGGTCCTGGTCCCAGGCTGAGGTGCCCTGAGCAAGCATCTAACCCCCAAAGTGCTCCCCGGGTGCAGTCCTTAGAGGCTGCTGCCCACTGCTCCAACCGTACACACTACTGTGTGGACGAACAGACAGGTCAAACTGCAATTTCTCCATTGCTGGACAATTAAAGGTTAAATTACTCATTATATTCTGAGCTCCTCAGAAAGCTCCTTTGTCCGTTGCCATCATACTTCCAGGACTGGATGTTTTGAGACATTTTTATGCAGAGATGTAGAAAATATCTGCAAATTCCTTTAAGTGGCTCTGTATATGCAGTGCTAACCAGACTGAATCTAAAAATATGCCTTTAGATTTGTCAGGGGAATGATTACATCTTTAGACAAATAGCAGTAATCAGGCGCTGAGTGTTTTAATGTACCCTAACTGCCTTCACGAGCTGCTTCACTGCAGATGCATATGCTGCTGACTAAGTGGGCTATAACAACGGGCTAAAACTACAATAACCAACGTCCTACTCCCTTTCCTCCTAAGTATCTTTGTCTCGTGTTAAAAGGAAATCACAGGAAACTAAACCTCTTGGTAACATGAGTTAGCCTCAGAACATCACGTGTCCTACCTCACAGCTCTGCCAGCGGTTGGGAATGTTGGGCCGAAGCTTCTGCTCACAAACCACCTTCCTCATCTCCTCCACAGATGGATCTGACTGGACCAGGTCGTAGTAGGGCAGCTGGTAGTCCTCGTGAATGCCTGACACAAACATATGAGGTTACACTACATGCACCGGCCTGTCTGCTCATGCTGTACGTCATCATTTCCATAATTAAGTCTTGTTAATTACGTCCCCTCATCCACCGTCCTGCTACAGTTTTATTCTGCTTGATTCTCACCTCCCATAGAGCAGCGGCTGGCGATCTCCCAGAAGACCAGGCCCATGGCGTAGATGTCCGCTCGCTTGAAAGACTCAAAATGTTTCATGTTAATGGAGTCGTCCAGGACTTCTGGAGCCATATACCTGAGGAGACACATCATTATCAGACTCGTTATCAAACCGTTATCTTGTTATTCAAGTCATTAACCAAGATGTGTGTCCAG
Organism: Chelon labrosus; assembly: GCF_963514085.1. Taxonomy (NCBI): domain Eukaryota; kingdom Metazoa; phylum Chordata; class Actinopteri; order Mugiliformes; family Mugilidae; genus Chelon; species Chelon labrosus. The sequence continues at coordinate 1,751,835 of NC_140351.1, read as the reverse complement.
TGATCATCTAATAGCAATGAAAGCGTTAACGACCTGCCACCTGGAACAATGAGCTAGTTACAGACAAGCAAAGTTGAATATGTCATTACTGCCTCCCTAGGATGTTAATCCTGTCTGAATGGGCCTGTTGACTTTTCACTGAAAGACAGGGATTTGTTCCACAAGAGCTCCTTAAGAATAAAATCACCCATAAAATCAATTTCTAAACCTTTTTACATTTAATAGGCACTGCCCAAAATCAATGTGACCTGGGCTGATTAAAAATGAACAAGCTATGAGAGAACAGAGCTGATCTCTGGAAACCAGCAGTTTGATTTTGAAGGGTAGTAATTTCATTTTATTTCCTGGTAGAATGAAAGTAAAGGATTTTTAGCCATTAAGGTCTGATTCATTTAGTTCTTCTAGCTGAAAAACAACATTTTAATATTCTATTAATTTTCTACATCTTGTATTCTTTGAATGTAAAGATGAATAAATTATTAACTAAGATAAAAACATCTTAAATCAAGGACATTTTTTTTGTGTGCGATTGACTCTGTTCCAGTGTTTAGCTCCTAAATGATCTTAATCATCTGTTCTAACTTGTTGTTGAGATGTTCTTCCTGGTTCTTAGTTCAGTTGAAGCTTCAAATGAGAACTAGCACAACTCTAAAGGTTTTAGATGAACACAGACGAGAGCAACAACTACTTTGTCAGAGTCAGAGTTTCTTCTTTCCAGCATCTGATCCTTTTCATGTGTGAACACGTTAAAAACAGATTCATTGATTCATTGTCAGTCTGACAACACAGCACAGCAACTAACATATGTCCAGAGATGAAATCCAGTCCAGAGCAATGACAGTACTGACTGGAAAGTAGAAACTATTGCTACTGACTAAACTGTTCTGGTCACATTCTCCTTGGATCAACACAAATCTACTTGGTTTTAGTCTGAGACTCTAGTTTGGACAAATCTGGGCCTTCTTGGAGGAGACACACATTTACTCTGTTTAATCAAATGCTCCTGTTCTAAAGGCAGATCATTTAGATTTTGAGTAATATGCTCCTCATTTTAAAACCTTTCTCTTGGCACTAACTCAAGGTTTCTTCTTGTTAAAAGTCAGTTTCTTTCTTGCTTCCTTGCACCTTAATGCTTACTCTGGCTTCTGAAAGCACCTGGAGATCATTTGTACCGATGCTGATGCAATATAAATATAAAATCCAGAAAGATAAAAATAAAAAAAAACATGCATAACACGGATTTGAGCCAAGGCCACTGACCCTCACTAAATCATTTAGTGGCATAGTACGTCTGCAGCATAAAAACACAGCAAGAAGGAGACAGGCTCCAACACAAAGCTATGCTGCTTCTATTGTGGATGTAGAACGTGTGCGGCTCAGTTTCCAAACCTACGGCCAGACAAGCCTATATAATGGAACAATACACGTTTAGAGAGATGCACAAAGGCCAAGAGAAAGTGAGCTGGAGAGAGAGAGAAAACCTAAAACACTTCAGAGGGAGGGAGAGAACTTGAAAGGCTGAGATTAATCTTTTATTCTGTAAATTATCTAACACTTTTAGAATTTGACAAAAACCCAGGCCCCAAAAAACTGCATTGTAGAGCTATGTGCCATTTGTTTTGAAGTATTTTTTTACTGAACGTCCTTGTGGTGCAAGGCTGCATCGTGTGTCTTCCAGGCACGTTAGCAGAGGATTCATTTCAAGGTCCATGACGTCCTGAGGCCCAGAGTATAAACTATGCAATCTCCATCTAGTTTCTCTGCTGGTGTGAGCAACGACAGAGCCTCCCTGCTCCCATCTATGTGAATGATAGGGCCAAAAATTACAAGAGGATTTAAGTGAAGCAGAGATTAGGCTGATGTGGGTCCCGTTCAGACCTCACATTAACATCCGTCCCTGGTGTCCAGCTGTAAGTCCAGGTGTGAACATACCCAGGACGCATAGATCTGATCTGAGACCACATGTGGAGGTGGTCTGGGACACATGTGACCTCCTTCCTTTGGTAGTGTGAACACACAATGAGTCCTGGGTCACATTAAAGACCACCTACTCATTCACAACCATACATGGAAGCTTCCAGGGCTGGAGTTAGAATCTGAGTTTAGTGCAGGTCTCTGACAAAACTAACATCAGGACGGAAATCAATACATAATAAATAATAAATTAATGTTCTTGGTTCTGAAACAGCAGTAGAGATCCGTTAGAGACAGTAGCTGTTAAAATATTCTACTGGAGTTTATTTACATCCAGAGAAACTGAGATCAGATGTGAAGAGCTGGATGGAGACACATGTTAATACCAGGTGTGAACACAGGTAATAAAAGATGGACACTAGTGATTGGACTGCCTTCTTTATTTACACCCCTATCTTGTTTTGAGGCTTGCAGGTGTGCTGTGAAACACCACAACAATCAGTCCCAGTGACAACATCACGCCACATGCAGAGAGCAGAGTCGAGTTTCTCCCAAAAACAGTGAAGCCATAAATGTCACAATGAAAGATGGCTGATAGGCACAGCGCCCGAGCCAGGCGGAGAGAACCACCGGAGGGTAGAAGAAGACGAGGGAGGACAGAAGGATGTCCTGATGTCTCATGCAGCATGCACTCACCTTTTGGTTCCCACTCTGTGGTTTGGAGCAATGTCGATGGTGTCGGTGGCGGAGTCGTGGCGGACGGCCAGACCCAGGTCAGCGATGCAGCAGGTCCCGTTCTTCTTCACCAGGATGTTCTTTGACTTCAGGTCTCTGTGGGCGATTGCTGGCTTTCCTGGACGACAGAAAGTCATACATTCAGTGACAGCCCTGGTTTGTGTGGAGAACAAGGATTCATTTAGAGTCCGTGTTAGTTTTTGTCAGGTGTCTCACCTTGTGTGCCCACTATCTCCATGTGGAGGTGGGCGAGGCCGCTGGCCGTGGACAGGGACAGCTTGATCATGCCCTCCACGGTGACGGTGTAACGGTTCAGGTAGTCAAACAGAGAGCCGTGCTCGTGGTAGTCGGACACCAGCCACAGCTGAGTCCACGTCCCGTTATCTACAGACAGGAAGACAGGCGGAGAGACGATGAGGGGCTAGAGCTAAGGACAAGGTTTTCATTTTGTCTGGGGAACTGATTCCACTCTGGCAAAAGATCTGACTGCCAATCAGATCGTTTGGGGGCGGGGCTTAATGTGGCGATGCGGTCAGAAGAGTAACGGTCGTCATACATGTCATCTGAACGTCATAGAGTTTAAATAGTTTACAATAAAATGTCTCTGACTGGTTAAAGGACTAAGTATTTTTCTCTCATAGTGAAATCCACATCTGAAACTTCAATATATTAAATACGTATGAAGTTTTAAAATCGTATTTTGTCACATGAGTATAAAATAAGTGTTCTTTCATTTGGTAGCCACAAAACTGGAATAACTATCTGATAATATGGAAAATCTGAAGAAAATAAAAGCTAAACAAAGTATGAGAAGATAAAAACTACTGGCTAACTGTGATTGGTCTAATAACATATATAAATAGAGCAGGGGCAGTATATAATGACACCTTAGTGGTTAACACAGAGCACAGACGTCAGGTTAGAAGTTAGGAGCATCCTTTCATTCTAATATTATTTTTACCACACGCTATAGTCTCTACACGCCTCATGATTTCAGATAAATAATGATTTTTAAATACACTTTTGTAACCAAATTCTAGCATTAAGCGCCGCAGACTGGAAAAATAAAAGTGTCTGGAGGAAAGGAGACATAATTAAAGGTAGTAATTATTGACCGACTAAAACTGAAGCAGACACAAAGCAGCGACGAGCCTGAGAAAGTCCGTTTTATTATATATTTTTTTTTCTGCTGTGAGGTAAAACTCTCCATCCAGCCAGACTGTAGCTGCACAGATGAAAAATACATGTCTGGAAACAGTGACTTCCATGACTAATGCAGTTCCTTTCAGTAAGCCACGGATTTAAAACAAGGTCGAGGGGAAGGGGCCACTGGGTGTGGAAAAACAAAATAAAGTTTTATTTTCTGTTTCTGTTTTTCTTCCTACGAAGGCTCCAATCAGACTTTAGGGAGATGAAAACAGAGACCGTAGCATTGTTTGGCTTAAAGCTGCTTTTCTTTATGTTTCTGGCAGATCTGCACAATAACAAGTCATGTTGCATTAGATGTGTGCACCTCCTGTCTTTACTGATAGTGAAGAGAAGATGCAGCGATCGCCTAGATTAACGCTGATACTGAAGAAAACGACTACACGTCATGATGGGGATGTCGCAATCAAGTTTCTTTGCCCTCTCATCCAAACCCGACCTTTTAATATTCAGTACTGGCTGATTTGAGTCCTGACCTGGTCATAAATACTTGTCTTCTCCTAGAGTCGACTGGATTCAGTCCAATAAATCTTTCTGTCTTAGTTAACGTAGTGTGCAGAGGGTAGCTGGTACCTGGCTCCAGAAAACCAAGGTGTTTAATCAAGTTGGTAGCAGCAGCTGTGACGCAAGCCAGCCGCCAACAAAACAGAAGAAGACGACAACAAAAGAAGGAATAAGAAGAAAGTAGAAAGAAGAAGTAGTAGTAGTAGTTTTGGTTTTGATGCTACAGCGGTTAAATAACTACTAAAGCTGAGGCTTGGCTGGAGCCAGATACTGATCTGACCGGCCCTTATACCGATCAGGACATCCCACCCACGTCAGTCAAGACGGCCACCATGACTACATCATATGCTTCCTCTTCTGATCTGTCTCGCAGACACTCAGCCTCCTATATCTGCATGTGTGTGAGCTGGCAGAGCTGTTAAACTGTGAACTATTACTCCCCCACACTGTCTACCAGCCTGTCTGCTCACAGCTAAGGCTTGTTTCCACTATCTCCACTGATAGCTGAGCTGATTCTACTGCTTCTCTGCTAAAGATAAACGCCCGCCATCATTTACAGATGATAAGTGTTGGAGTAAAGACCGTGTTTCTCGTTGGGTTCCTCACCTTTATTGTCGGCAGCAATGAAGCCCAGGATATTCTCGTGCCTGAGCATCACAGTCTGGTAGATCTCAGCCTCCCGGAACCAGGAGCGCTCCTCGCGGGAGGAGAAGATCTTCACGGCCACCTCCTCGCCGCGCCATTTACCCCGCCACACCTCGCCAAAACGCCCCTTCCCAATGCTCTCCTGGAGGATGATGGTTCTGGCGATGGTCCTCTGCACCAGCAGCGGCAGACCTGGAGGAAAAGAGAAGGAAAAAGATGGAAATAAATATTTAAAAAGCCGACGGTCAAGAGTTTTAGGAAGGAAATAAAGAGGTTCCAAGGAGTGTTAGAGTCGAAATACTTTATTTAATTCAACTCTAATGATAAAGAACATGACTCAACTTGTCAACTGATAATTAGTCAAGTGAAAATGATAGTAATTTAATTATTCATTAGAGACAATGCCGAGAAACAACTTATTATCTCTGAGTCTGGAGAAGAACCAGGTTTATTTAGAGCTGAACACGACGATCCATGGACCAGAGAGACCTGGACCACAGAGACCTGGACCAGTGGTCACAGTGGAGACTACTTCCTGGACCAGAGAGACCTGGACCAGTGGTCACCACGGAGACTACTTCCTGGACCAGAGAGACCTGGACCAGAGAGACCTGGACCAGTGGTCACAGTGGAGACTACTTCCTGGACCAGAGAGACCTGGACCAGTGGTCACCACGGAGACTACTTCCTGGACCAGAGAGACCTGGACCAGAGAGACCTGGACCAGTGGTCACAGTGGAGACTACTTCCTGGACCAGAGAGACCTGGACCAGTGGTCACAGTGGAGACTACTTCCTGGACCAGAGAGACCTGGACCAGTGGTCACCATGGAGACTACTTCCTGGACCAGAGACCTGGACCAGTGGTCACCATGGAGACTACTTCCTGGACCAGAGAGACCTGGACCAGAGGTCACCACAGAGACTACGAGTAGTCAATTAAGTCTAATATTAACTTTCGCTTTTTTGAGGTTTCTTTTTTACCAGTTTTCATTTCTGGCTTTTAAAGGTTTTTTTAAACTTGAAATACCAAATAAATGCCACGGACCATAAATACAGCATCTCCTCACTTCTTGAAACTACATTTAATGGACTTTAAGACTTTTAATAAGAGCTGGGTTGACCCAAGTGGTTTCTTCTTCTTTCTTTACTTTATTTGAGTAATAGTTCAAACTGCAAAAATACTTAGTTTACAAAGTTCCTGAGGTTTTCTCTCATCTTTAGATTCTACATTTATCAAGTGCAAACAAGCAGAAACATGACTTAATGTATATTTGGATTTTTATCTGAACAGACAAAGAAGCAGCCGGGGGATACCGACTCTAGACGGCTAAGCCTCAACTGGAAGCGATCCAAGATGGGATAAAACGTTTGGGACAAAACTTTGCCCCGAACACCGACTAGTTCTGCCCCAAACCAAAACCACATCCCTGAAGCTTCAAATCGTCGTCTTCTTCTTTGTTGTAACAGTAGCTGGCTGGCGGCAAAAATGCCAAAAACTCATGTCTGTTAGGACTTTAGGACATTTAAGATCGGACTGGGACTGGGACCGGTTGATACTGATTATTACAAGATTGGGATGGATCGCTATCGGGCGCCAAAACAACCTGATCGGAGGTTCAATTATAGACCTGACGGTGTCGATCATCTTGTGTTTACTCACTAAAAGCCCTCAGCAACAATCTATTTATCTCTACAGGCCCCTTGGACACGCCATCCTCCAGGAGCTGGGTCTAAATTTATAAAAATATATTTAATTCATACTTTAAATAAACAAAAAATTGTGAGTGTCCAAAAATAGATATATATTTAATATAAAAACAGTTAACGTGTAATGCAAACAAACCATGTGGACGTATCTTCTTTGATTTTCTGTGCACATTTAGTTTTATATTAACTTTGTTATAAACTACACATCAATTTTACATTTACAGGAAACTATAAATGTACATCAACTAGTCACAAAGAGACATTTATTCCATTTATTGTACACACTCAGGATGATGGCAATTTTTTGTACGAAGGTGAAAAGCGTAATGCTGTGTCATCTTTTATTAGTTGGTACTTCATTCTCTGAGTTCTGAAAAGCATCTTGAGAGTATCTGGATGTTACTGCGTAAATAAAACTGAACTGACCTGAATAAAAAGTGGTCCAGTGTGTAGCTAAAATGAAAAAGTGAATTCTTCATCTCCCACCTTGCCCCACGGTATTTACTTATTTTTTACAATCACTCAACCTGCCAACGATAGAAACACTCGTAAGGAGTGAGTCTGCATGTGTCGGTAGAAAAACAGAAAACTGAAGTTTTGATTGAATCCGAATGCAGCCAATCAGGTAGCTTCCTTTACTTCAGAGCAGCTAGTCTCTATTTTTCATGTATATTTGTTAACTCACTACTTTCACTCATTTTCAACAGACACTACACACATGAGGTGCCAGTCTCCACGGAAATGTGCTAATTTATAACTAGCATGAAGGACGGCGTACGCCAGGCAGCAGTGTGTGAATCTGGGACATCGGGGTTATTGTAATAGACTTCTACTTTTAAAAACAGGTACAGCTGGAGGGTGTTTCTGCTGCACAGGCAATCACACACCAGACTAGTTCATGTTCTCCTTAGAACTCTAATATGTGGTTAAATACAAACACAAAAAGGCACAGATGTGGCACTGAAAATGTGTTTGACACCAACAACGACAGGCACCTGATTAGCCACTAACTCATGAGTAGATACGGTTAAAAAAAACAGCAATTTGCACGGAATAAAAAGAAGCACTGACACCGGGTCAGGTTTTTAAAAGAGACCACTTTCCTATTCAAACTGATCTTCATTTGAAAGATCCGATAGCGATGTGCCATTCACTGCGTCCCCTCGTTAGACATCCAGCTCAACGGGACAAGTCTAGTCCAATTATTGGGAGAAGGTTTTTAATTCAAAGGTTTGAAGATAAATAGATAAAAATGTGCCGTGCAATCATTTTCAATCATAGTTCCCTTATTTTCAGGGTCCCACACTTAACTACAAAAAAATAAAATTACATTAGTCGTCCTGAGTTGATGTTTGAGGGAGCAGTGTCAGACCTGAAAGCTGACTGGATTTAAAAAGTAAGAAGAGCTGCACGAAAGTAAAGATGAATAACTAGAAGGAAAATATCAAAATGTGGAAATACCACAAACCTCTTGAACATTAGTTTGATGAAAATCTCTTTCAAAACAAAGTAAAAATAGAAATGAAAATATCTCTTAATGAAATGATACTGAAATTGAAGAAATAAGCAGCGACTGAATTAGGTGAATTACAGCGAAGGTAACATAACAATACAACCTAGAACAGATTCTGTGTCGTAGATCTGCAGCTCAACACCTATGACCTATCATTCTGTTTATTTTATCTGATGGAAGTTGGAGCCTGACTCACTACTAAGCTGCACTTATCAGAACAATCGTAGTTTCACTTGTAAATGAGTCTTTGTGCTGAAAGACAAGAGAGGCCTCATCAAGTAGAATGTGTAGCCCTCAGAAAGAGAACAAAGTGTCCTCTGGTGTGTCTTACCTGATCCAGAGCCCGAGGTGGTCATGTCGTAGATGAGGTCCTTCAGCGTCGTCCCCACCGTGATGAAGGGGTGGTCCATGGAGGGGTCTTCTTCGTTGGGCACGCGGTGGTGGTGGTGATGGTGGGCCCCGGCACCTCCGGCGCCTCGGTGGCTGTGGCAGATGTAGAACGCCAGGACCAGCAGCAGGCAGAGCACGCACACCGGGACAGCGATCACCGCAGCGAGGGCCACGGGGCCGAGTGGAGGAGTCTTATCGTCGGGTACTGAAAGACAGAAAGAGAAGAACACCACTCAAAGACGTACTTATTTAAATATTTATCTTCTTATTTCTTCAGATTAAGGGAAGATGAGGGCGACTGAGCGAGTTGCAGGTTGGCTTTGAACATACTGATGGCTGGGAAATGGCAGCGCTAGCTAATGAGCTAAGAAGCCAGACAGGCCAAGTGGTGCTGGGACGCGTTCCATCTGCTCGGCTGATAGCAGATCTGGCCTGTAACTGACACACACATAAGAACGGCTGCATTTCCCTCGTCAGAACTAAAAGTTATATTTAACTCCGTCTGAACGCTGCAACAATCATCCTGCGTCTTCATCCACCTACTGGATTGTCATCTGAGAAACTGGAAGACAGAGAGGATTAGGGACGGAGGAAACCTGAATCATCCAGCGACATAATTCAGACGCCTTCATCAAAACATTTAGGGAGAGGTCTCTGAGTTGTATCTGGTGCTGCCGGTCCCCAGACTGACCCTGTCAGCGTTTTAACTCTAAAAATGGTCTGAGACATCTCTTCTCTTGCTTCACATCCTCCCTTATAAAACCTATATGCACATCACACCCATCGCTGCAGATGATAATCGCTTGAAACTGGGGCAGATCTAACATTTGCATCAGGAAGATAAAAATAAATTAAAACTAGTTATGTCAAATGAACATGTTATGGCTATATCAATGCATCATTTATGTTAACTTCTTATGTACATAATGATTTTCAGGATTTGGGCTGGGTGCATATTTTTGACGGTGATTATATCTCACTGTGAAGGTTAAAGTTTCATTTTATAGTTTTTAGTGTGACTGAACTTTTCCCTAAAATCATAATGTAGAGAGAATATAGAATAAACTGAATATAGCGTCTGAAAAGGACACACGTTGTGATAAATAGTACAGATTAAAAGGTTGCTGCGCCCTCAGATGTTTTACATTTCTGCATAAAAATGACTTCTGCACATTTTCACACCAGTCCTGAAAGTAGAGAAAGAGAACCAGATCAAACTAATGAAACAGAAATATTACAAACACATAATATAAAGGGCCCTGTACCTACATCAGTAGATGTGACTACTGTCAGATGGTTCGCCATGCCGCACAGATCTAATATTTCACCTTTACAGTCTCTGTTTTTTATCAAAGTGTCTATTTATTATTAATTATGAGTCACATCAGATCCAGGTCTCTGTATGGACGTTTATACAGGCTGCAGGATTAGACTAGACTGGATTAGAGACTGTAAATGGATTCTGTGACGTTTTCAAACTGTCATGTAACATCATCAGTTTGTATCATCAGATTCCACATGTACACTTTAGTCAGATACGTGTATCTATGACAGATGGATGTTTATCTTGCTGTTCTCTTCTCTCTTTCTTCCGTCTGTACCCGGCTGGCCTCAGGCAGATGGGTCCTCCATATGAGCTGGGTTCTGGTTCTGGTTCTGGTTCTGCTCCACGTCTCCTTCAGGCTGCTCTGGAGCTTTCAGGTCTGGTTTTGTAAAGCGTCTTGAGACGATTTGTTTTGTTATTGACGCTATAGAAATAAAACTGAATTGAATTGAACTAGGCTCAGGTACGATAGCTGATGTAATAGTTGTTCTTCCCTTTAACATAAATAAGTTCCTCAGCCACTATGTTCCACTTCAGGCCTAACTTACTGCATGTATTAAACTGCACACCCTAAATAAGATTTTCTCTGCACAGTCTATATTTTAATTTACCTTCCTACCAAAAAACGATATCTGACAACTCAGATGTCAATATATAAAAACATTCACAATAATTAGATTTAAATCTTCTGGCCAGTCGAGGAAACACACAGTTCCTCTCTTTGATATGAATTCTCTTCCGACGCTAGAAGCCACTCGTGTAAAGTTGTTGACGTTTCATTCTCTCTTCACAGACACTTATTAACTCGTACGGGTGATTCAGTTCCTCAGAGCCTAAGTGCAGCCGAGTGCCGTAGCAGCAGGACAAACTGTTTTTAAAAAGGTTTTTCTGCAGAGTCGCTGCTGCTGGTAGACGCCATTAATGACGGCGCAAATAAAAGGCAGTGAAGAAGATGTGGGTGAGGGCCTTTTCAATTCAAGGACATGTTGCCACAAGGAAAAAAATATATGGCAGCAAAGAAAACAGGTATTAAAGGTATTAAGAAGTTTTACCTGGGGGGCTCTAGTACTTTGTAATAATGTCAGTGGTCGTCTCCTCCGTGTGTGGCAGCAGATTTAGAGAAGCTGGAGTTTATGTAGTCTCATCACGTCATGTTTTAATTTTAATAATATATTTTTGTCATCAGTCCCATTGATCCCCTTTAAGTCACATCCACCTTTACTGATGTGATGAACGACTAAATTAAAGTCCAGCATCTAGATCCGTCTCATCATCCTTCATGATTTCTTTCTTCTGATGTTTATCAGCTCTTTATCTCTAAGTGTGTCTGCATGCTAAGCAACGACATCTTTGGCTTTGCATCCAAACATCTGTCCAAACTTTGATTTATAACACAACCTTTATAATTATTAAGTGAAAAGAGACTAAAAATAAGTTAATTAATAAAAAAGGAAACCCCAAATAACAGCTGATTTGCACTGGATTAGTTCTGACAGGACCTCTGTGTTAGAAGAACTAGAGTAGGTCATTTCTGTTGTGATTCTTACTTTACAAATTACAGACGTGGCCGATTCGTACGGGATTAAGATCACAGAAGACCTCAGAGATTATTATAAATTACCAGAGGTCCTCAGGTAAAACCAGTCCTGAGAACATTGGGAGTTGTTGGAAGTAGAACTGCTGCAAACTGCGCTGGCAGCAAACTGAAGGAGCTATATCGACGTCTTCCAAACCACCAGACTCCATTAACAAAATGGATTAATTTGGACCTGAGCACCAAACGTGACTGTGCTGGTCATCGTTATTTTATGCTGCCTCTTCCATCTGACAAACGTTTCACCGATCATCGGTTAAAGCTGGCGTGGCTGAGCCATGGATGACCCCGCCTCTTTTCTCAGACCCTCATAAGAATAAATAAAACAAAGGTTTACCAGGGAAGTTGTATTCAGGGTTTTTGTTGCAGTAGTCCACGGTGCAGCACACCGGGTAAATGCCGCTGTCTTGTTTGGCGGACTGGGCACAAATGAAGGGCCGGTCTCGTGGGATCAGCTCATTTTCATGGACGCACTGGCGCTGCTCGATGGTCTGCTTGCTGCCCAACTTGCGGACGGCGACGAAGCAGACGCCGTCCGTCGTGCAGCTGGAGTTGGCACTGCAGCGGTCACAGTGGCACCGGAGGGCTGGAGGAAGAGGAAGAGACAGAGGAAGAGGCTTGAGTGTTTTATGCAAATGCAAAAATGTATTCTGTACTACAGTCTAGTAAAAGGTCACACTGCAAAACAACATTTATTTGGCGTCACTTTGTCCCATTTATTTACAGACTTTAAACATCTAAGGCGTCTACATGTGTCCCAACGAGCACAAATAATATCAGGACTCTGCTACTGTGGCTCAGCTCTTATTTATTGTAAATACTTGAAATTCAACAATTCTCCAAGTTCACATGTGTTTTATTCTCCACTAAACATCTCCATGTATACACAGAGTTACATTTACTCTTTGGTCCCGTTCAGACCTCACATGAACATCTACCCTGGAGAATCTGAAGACCAGGGACCATCTCAGAGTCCAGGTTAAACAGGTCCAGGTGTGAACACTGATCTGGTCTCTAGAGTCCAGGTTAAACAGTTCCAGGTGTGAACACTGATCTGGTCTCTAGTGTCCAGGTTAAACAGGTCCAGGTGTGAACACTGATCTGGTCTCTAGTGTCCAGGTGTGAACACTGATCTGGTCTCTAGAGTCCAGGTGTGAACACTGATCTGGTCTCTAGAGTCCAGGTTAAACAGGTCCAGGTGTGAACACCGACCTGGTCTCTAGAGTCCAGGTTAAACAGGTCCAGGTGTGAACACTGATCTGGTCTCTAGTGTCCAGGTTAAACAGGTCCAGGTGTGAACACTGATCTGGTCTCTAGAGTCCAGGTTAAACAGGTCCAGGTGTGAACACTGATCTGGTGTCAGTCCACATGTGGAGGTGGTCTGGGACACATGTGACCTCCTTCCTTTGGTAGTGTGAACACACAATGAGTCCTGGGTCACATTAAAGACCACCTACTCAACAGGGCTGATCTGAGGAAGAGGAGTTTAACTCCTTCATTCAACCACTAGTAGAAATGATCACATGAATCAGTGATGTCTCATCATGTGGTTTCCCAGGACAGATGTTAATGTGAGGTCTGGGGGGTTTTTACAAACCAATGAACCTGAAGCTCAGTCGACCTGATAATGAACGGATCATTTAACCTTTAACCTTTGCTGCTGCCTCCTCTGTGGACTGTGTGGGTAACTGGGAAAGAACTGATTGAAGTAAAGTGAGACACTGCTTCACTCCACTCAGACTTTGTACACAAACACATGCTGACTCATAGCCCACAAACGGTGCGTTGCACTGGTGACACACACACACACACACACACACACACACACACACACACACAGCTGTAGTAGAGCTAGACAGCACATGGCCGATGTCAATAAAGGACACGGATCTGATTTTGTCATTTTGCCGTCCTGCAATATTTGGACAGGGACACAATGTCCATAATTTTGTCTCTCGATGCCAAAACAAGATGGAACTGAAGTGATTTTTAACTTAAAACCAGACACGATAATCTAACACTTACTATTAAACTGGGTCCGTGCGTGGAGTAAACGTAATTTCAAAATTAAAAGTCGTATTCTCTTTGAATGAAGCAGGAGGTAGTCTCCATGGTGACCACTGGTCCAGATTCAGAGATAAAGTCAGATGACCAGATACCTTGAGTCAGAAAGTCTAAACTACATCTGAATATTGTCCCAGAGTCATGTCCGTGCTCCGTTCAGACCAACAGAATCAAACAACCAGTGTTTTCTCCTTTTAGTTTCTCTTCCTTGTTTCTTTTTTCATTTACTGAAGGACGACCTTGTCCAACTTATTTATTTTAATCCGTCCAGAACACAGAGCCCTACCCACACATATGGGACGTTTAATGTCTCTGAGCGTTGGAGCTAAAGGTCAGGTCATCTTTAAACACTTCTGAACACTAGAGAAGCAGCAGGTCAGACGCGAACGGGGAAAGAAATGTGTTTAACGTAAAGGGAGTCTGCTCAGCAATCCCTCGGGCTTCAGGGAGCTATGAATAAACCAGGTCTGGAGCCGAGCGTCTGGTATCAGCATGCAGCTCAGAATCACATCACGTACGGCTGAACAGGTTAAAGCAACACAACACGGTCCGCAGCTGAATAATTAACAGGGCAGGTGCACAGTTTGTGGCGTAAAGGCGCCGACGGGCAGACGGGTTTATCAGTAGGAAGTCTGCCCTACGGTGCAACAACCTCACCAGAGTAACGCAGAGAGTTGGGTTATAAATAATGAAGTAAACGGCAGCAGAAACGGTGGATTAGTAGGGATGCCCCCGATCCAGTACCAGTACTTACTGAAACCTTTCTCTTCTTTTAAACACAGCGTTCAGTGTTTGTTTGGATTCTGGTTAGTGATTTTATTGGAGCTGTTGAATCAAGGCTGTAGTAGCAGCTCTGACACCAGCACCAGCCAGGTGTCACTAAAACAGGCTGAGGCCCGGGACCGACCAGGACATCTGTAGCTACTAGAGACAAACACACAACCAGTCTGAGAACGTTACAGGACTTTTACGCAACAGGCTTCCTTCCTCACTCATTCATGGAATTTGTGGAATTGTCTGGTGGAGAAATCCAGACAGAAAAACTCAGGGAGGAGAATAAATTACAGCAGCAAACAACAGCAACTGTGTGTGTGTGTGTGTGTGTGTGTGTGTGTGTGTGTGTGTGTGTGTGTGTGTGTGTGTGTGTCACAAGACGACGGAAAAGACGACAGATCAAACATATGCCCGACCGGAGACAGCTAAATAAAAACCAGCTGACGCCTGTCTCCTCTGACTCAACCTCAGCTCAGATAAGTCCAGTCTGTCAGAGCAGCACACACACACACACACACACACACACACACACACAGTACCATGTTAGAGACAGGTATGTCTAAAATGAAACGCTCCGTGAGCTAAAGGACTCCCACCAGGATTTATTTCTGCTTTATTTTGTTTTGAGCAGACCGTAATAAAAACTGGAATCATTACTCTCTCACTGTGTGTGTCTGCCAGCAGGTCACAACTCTGTAGTGAAGAGGAAATATAATAAACACACTGAGGCAATTTGTTGATTTGTAATGTAGATATATATATATGTACCCCAACCAGCCACAACATTATGACCGCTGAAACTTCTGGACCTGGCGTTCATTGGTGTGGATGTTACTTAGACATGTAGCACCCACCTAGACCAGACACTGCCATTCTGCTGGGGATGGCTGCTGCCAGGCACCTCCACCATGGGGTGGGGGTGCCTGGCAGCAGCCATCCCCAGCAGGATGCAGCCTGACACAGACACACACACAAAAACACTTTAGGAAGAACAGCACAAGGTGTTGACCTGGCCTCCAAATTCACTAGATCCCAAACTGATCAAGTATCTGTGGGATGATCCACAGAGGACCCTCCCCTCACAGGACACCCTCAGAAGGCCCACGTCCATTCTCTGATGAGTCACCTGCACCATATTAGGAAGGAGGTCATTATGCCTACACGCCAGTCTCCTTTAAAACGTTAGAGGAAGACGTTCTGATGCTCCAGGGACGTGGTTTTGGTTCATGGCAGAACTAAAACACATAACAACAACAAACACCAGGCTTGTCTGAAGCCCAGTACTGATCCCATCAGTCTTGGTGCAAATCATGAATCTGTCAGTGAGTGAAAAACAAACAACAAAATAAAACACAACAGCTGACTAGAAGGACGATCTCCAGATGCAGACGGCAGGTTGTTGGATGAGTCAGCAACAGACGCAGAGCGCAAACTAAATTATTTTATCAATACATGAACATTTAAAACCGACCTTGTTTTCCTCTTGCGTCGCCTGCAGAGACTTTAAATTACCAAACTCTCTTTGTGAAACCACTGAACAATGATCTGAATCTGCCCGTGAAGCGTCTGCAGACAACTCTGCACAAACCCGAAAGAACACTGGAGGAAAACAAACATCCTTCTAGACGTGATAAGTAAAACTCAGCTGTGTGAGAGGACGCCTGTGAGTGCATGGAACAAATGACACGGTGATAATCAGAGCTTGGGGTAAAGGGCACGTTAATTACCCACGACGCCAGATAAATAATCCAGCAGAATGAACATGAGTAGGTTTTAGAAACAAACCAACTGCACTTTCACTTTCACAATCTCTTTTCACTACGTGCAGCAGCAGCAGCACTGTTGATCACTGTTGATTCATGTGGTTCCAGGATGTGACGCTTGTTTCAGATACGTGCTGATGTCTGGTTCAACATGTGTTAGAAAAACAAACACACAAGGTAATCTGAGGTTTTCATGGAGGCGACTTCTTTTGATCAAAGCAGCTAAAGGTTGTGTAAAGGTTTGTTTCTGAATAGAGATGTTATTCTGATATCGCTGATGTGCTATAACTTCAGACATTTTTAAGAAATGGTGCAAGACTTTGGTTCCTTTCACTTCTTCTCTGCTTTAAATTCCCACAAGTGGAATATCTTACAGCAGATGCCATCTTGGAAAACTGCGACGGTGCATTTCCAGAATTTTCTTTACATTTCAATGAGCACAGTCTAAGATTAAAGAGGATTAAAATAAATAGCATCGTTGACGTTCAGACGAAACAAATCAACCTCTCTACAGATTTACATTACTGTTATATAGGGCTGGGCGATAAAACGATATATATCGCAATAGACACGTGATCGATATCAATAAAAAATACGTATATAGAATAGAAAAAAATAGGAAGAAAAGCCCGAGCCAGAACTGCAAGTCATTCTGGGGGATGTAGGCAGAGGAAGGGCTTTAGCCTCTCGACCTATCACGGCCCAGCTAAGCCAGGTTGGGGGCATCAACAACAACAAAAACAAAAATAACGGCGAGGAGTGAAAGGAGAATATGAGAGCGACAGCGCGAGAGGAACTTGTAGATAAAAAAGGAAAGGTCACGTCACCAGTTTGATAATATTTTGGTTATTTTAAAGTCAGACGAGAGTCAGACCGATGTTGTCTGCTAACTTGGTGGCGAGTGAGAATATTAACTGGCTCTTGTCTCTTGATTAGTAGTCGGTTAAGCTTCGTTTATCTGCCGCTGAGTGAGTGGCTGCTGACTCAGTTAATCGGATCCACAGCAGCGGTTATGAGTCGGTTAAGTTTGTTTCTCTGCGTATTGTGTGTCAGTGAGCGAGTGTCTGAGTGCCTTAGTTCGCCGGTTATATGAGACGAATCTTTTTTTCCACCGCTACTGAATATTAATTAAAAATGAGTGAAAATTAAATGCTATTAAATGTGTCATTGTTATCATTTTAAAAAAAAAGTTAAAGTGACGGGTAAAAATGTGTTATGACGGGATTTTTATGACCCTGTCAGTCGAATCAATAATTATCGATATCGACTGATATGAAACACTGATATGGTGATACATGTTTCAGCCACATCGCCCAGCCCTACTGTTATAACAGCGTTAGTATAATGGGACGTGCTTTAATAAGCCTCAGCTCTTAAAACAGGAACCAACCTTCCTTCCACGGCTGAACATCTGCTTTGAGGACGGCGTGTTTCTAATTAAGAGCATTTAATCCTAAAAGATTCTGACCGTGAGTGCAGCATAAGTGTGTCTGTTATAATGAGGACAGTTGGAGATAAAATGAGCACTGGGACCCGCGCAGGCACAAAGTGTGTCCTGATATGATAGACTCATTATGAGAGGCAGAGAGACAGACGCAAGGACACGCTCTGACAATGTGGTCAGACAGGATGTAGCTGCAGACAGCCAGACTAAACACACACACACACACACACACACACACACACACACACACACACACACACACACACACACACACACACACACACACACAGCGTGGACCAATGGCAAGCCTCGCTGCTCTGGCCCAGTGTTGTGTTGTGAAATGTAACTGTGATGTGTACGACTGGTTGCATGAAGACGACAAACGCTAACGAATGGACGGTTGCCCGGGGCAGCCATAGACATATATAGATAGACGCGTCATTGAGCGCTGCCGTCTACTGGAGCGGCGTGCCTACAGGGCGGCCATCTTGGAACAGGGCCACTCGCTCCTACAGTGCATTACATCTATGGAGGAATGGGGTTCCTACACAATAAAAGTGATCATAAATCGCTCAGTTGAAGTCCGGCATCTTTTCTTTACAGTCAGAAGCTAGTCTGCTGATAACATTAAGTAAAAATTGTATTTGGGTAGTAAAACCATATTTTTATCATAGCTACATGTGTGACGTTTTTAACAGTTCAATACGTTTTGAAATCGGTCCAAAATTCAGCGAATAATTCTACTTTGAGATTGAGGAGTACCTCTTTCCTTCGTATGTTCATGCACCGCTGCCTCTGGGAGCCCTGTACCAAGATGGCGGCGCTTTAGGCACGTCCCTCCACAGTCCATGACGCGTCTATCTATATATGTCTATGGGGGCAGCGCCATAACGTCAGCTGTTACCAAATGTTTTCATTTATCTGACAGCGTCACGTCAGGAGAAATAATACGAAGGTGTGACGGCACCAGAGCGATCAGAGCTGGTGTCGACTGCCACCTTTTAATATTCAGCATCAGCCCAGTCAGGTAAATAAACTACAAAAGAAGATGGCTGAAGCCCGACGCCGATCTGAAGCCCGACGCCGATCTGATCCGATCCTTTTAGACATGAATCAGCACCGACACCGTTGGGGAGCGACTCTAAATTAAAAAGATACCCCTATAGTGATTATATTATCCCTCATACATTAGAAGAAGACATGAAATATGTGTTTATTTCACACTGTAAAATAATATGTCACTATTTGATTGTAAACAAAATGAATGTGATTTCTGCTGTTGACTGAGCGTGTTAAATGCAAACATTTTATGCATCATGAAAGCTTGTTGTTCTACAGCCCAGGAAATATAGAGAAATATATCTATTATGATTTTATAAAAGTGTTTCATTAAGAACAATACTTAAAGTTCAGCTGGCAGCAGCGTACTAGCTGCGTACGTCAGCGCTGCTCCACATCGTATATTTCTGGCCAGGCAGCAGAGGAACAATACATTATAAAGCCGTCTGTCACAGGAGTTAGATATTAGACCACATTCATCCCTCCATCCAGCCTCCCTCCTCTTCCTCACCCAGTGCTCTCTCCATAATTACATCCTCCCCTCCTGTGACACATCCATTTTTCTTTTAACCTCCCCTCCCTCCCTCCCCTCCCTCCCTCCGTCTCCTACTTTACAACAGCAGCGAGTCAAGTGTCAAGAACAAATAAAATAAAAGGAATTTCACAAGTTGTGGATGGTCCGTATTCAGAGTTCAGGCATGAAATCAGCTCAGTGGAATCTGTTTGGCTCTGGTTGTGTTGAATGTGCGTTATTGAAACTGCGTGTGTTTGCAGAGACGGGGTAAAGAGATTATTCTGGAGGCCCGGGGTAAATCACCCTCTGCTGTGGCTGAACGCACTGTAGTAGAAGAGAGGAGATGTATGTGTTGGTGCACAAATAAATGACTAGAACCTGAGTTAGGGCGATGGGGCGTTGTTACCGTACCGTTAAGACATTTAGATATTTCTCATATTTATAGCTGCTCTGTTATGACAAACACAAGTAACTGCAGATTTCTGTTCAACACAGATTTCTCTCTGAGGCAAAGCACTGATTCACTACTGCCTACACCACCACTAACAGTTTGTGTAGCTTCGACTGTTGCAGGGCAGTTAAAGGATGGAAAAATATACGAGTTAGAAACCAGAACAATTTAGTTTTGTTTTATTATAAAAGCAAGCAGCATGTGATTACGACTGCTCCTCATTCAAGACGATCATATTTACTGGTTTAAACATATAAACACTTTAACAAGCAAGAAAACAACAACAGTGAATAATGGATATCTCAATAGTCAATTATGTTCATTGAATACAATCATTCGTCTCGTCCTTAAGACACAAACAGGCTTTATTCTGACAAAGAAACCTCTTCCTACTGCTTCCTGCTCTTACAGGAGAGCTGTGTCATTTCTACTCTGAAATCTGAAGCAGCAGAAGGACCAACAGGAACTATTCACTATAGTCAGGTTGGAGTATTTGGACACAGAAATCAGTTTGAGAACCACGTCGTCATACTTCAGTTTTCACATTCCCTCCCACGTGATCAGTTCCTCTATACGACGCCACACTCTGCAGGCTTCACAAGAAATCACAGAGAGGAAGAAGAGGCCGTAGTTTATTTGGTTTATTTTCAGTAAACGAGACGAAAGTTTTTCCGTCATCAATCAGTGCACGTGTGATTTCACGTGAGCCTGTTTCCCCATCGACTGCCTCAGCAGCCCACGTAGCTCCTAACAGATCAGTGTTACACGTCTCAATCAACATAAATAATGGTGTGCAACCAGGTTGTGTTCTGACAGATGATAAAACCAGCTGACTACATCATTGAAAGTTTTCTATCTTGGAGCATCTGTTGCCGTTATCAGAAGATCAAAATTCAGATTCCAGAGGAACCTTTAGGAAATGGAAATAAAAAGCTCAGATGTGATGGGATAAGACTCCAAAATTCATAAAGTGACAACAAATTTTGCTCAATACTGTTCAGTTGCTTCTTTTCCCACTTGCCTCTGTGTTTAACTTTAAAATGTTCAAACTGCATTAAAAGGAAGGAAGGAATCATCTGACAACTTTAAACGCCCGTTATGAAAGCGTCATTCAGAGAGCAGCCACTGAAGGAGAGATCAATCTCAGGGCCGCTGGTTGTAAAGGCTGAACTCTTTAAAGACGTACATCCATATCATCACATCCTGAGCTTTCAGGATCTAAAACATGACATTTAAAAAGTAAAATTACTCTCCGGTACCTAAGATCAATGTGTTTAGATGCAGCGAGATCCTGATCAGATTAAAACACGTCACGCTCTGCTGCCGCGGAGGAAACAAGTGTCTATTCAGGAAAAACTAAAGAGTGTCGACAGAAGTTAGAAGTTATGATTAATATTCTGACACACACACACAAACAAAGGTCCAGTGTTAAAACGCCGCCAGCGTAGTTTAAATTCAGAAACAAATGTACTGATTGTATCAGAAGACAGAAATTAAATAAAAAAAGGTTTTAATTAGAAAAGAGAACAAAATGCTCAGATACGACACACAGGAACAAAGTGACAGAAAACATTCAGATAATGAAACTCCACACGGAGGAAGGTGGAAGTGTTTCAGAGCAGAGTCAACGCAATAAACTGTCGGCAGGTTAGGCAGGTGGTCATAATGTTATGCCTGATCGGTGTGTATATTACAGTCATTATTAGTCTTTTTATATATAATTGTGTTTTTTGTATTTTTATACTGTATCTGTGATGAACACAATTTCCCTCCATCGTCTCATCTTCTTTTGTTTTATCTTTATTTCTTTCTTTCTTTATTTTCATCAGCATGTTAACTCTACAATCACCTGTTAACCCCAGGTGTAAATGGAGCCAGGCCACACCAGGTCCGTACAGGTCCTGGGACTCATGCAGCCCCCTAACGGTACCTGAGCATGTGCAGTTCCCTTCTGAATGAAATCGATCCGGACAACCTGATTAAGGCCTAAACACGATTCATTTAGCATCGCCGGGAGAAAGATGAGGGCAGAACAAAGTGGAGGAAAGAAAGACAGATTGCCATGACCGAGCTTTAAGTGGCTGCAGCAGCGGCAGCACGGAGGAAGCCCCAGGAGACGCTCCAAATGAAAAGAGAGGATAAAGTTTAATCTGCTCCGCTGGCTGAGAGAGAGAGAGAGAGAGAGAGAGAGGAACAGCAGAAGACAACGGCTTCATAATCTGCAAATCAATAACAATTCAATTCCGCTACCCCTACGCAAAAAACCATAAAGTCACACATACCCAGTGAAACACACACACACACACACACACACACATTCAGCCTTGAGATGTCGCCCTGAGGCTGTAATTCAGTTATCTAGTATTCAGTGTTCAGTCGCTATGCAGAAAGGAGAAGAACAGTTTAACTTTCCAGCTTTATTCATCCTAACTCTGGTTATTCACGACCATCACGATGCTCTAGCCTCCTGTTTTCATCACCAACGTCTCACTAGTGTGATGCATCAGACCCAGAGACGTCCTCGTTAAAACAAAACACACAAAGCTAAATGTTATGAAGACGGTTTTGATATTATTGACCGGTGTGAAACAAAACCACTGATCCCAACTGAGACCCAGTTACTGAGACCGTCAGTCACAACAGACTTCCACACTGTTCTAAGAAGATGAGCAATAAATCCCTTTGTAGTGATTAGGAATAATAATAATAATCCACCTTAGCTGGTGACCACTACAGCTGCATGCTCTGTCTTTCTGTTAGCAGACACCCAGTCCTAGAGCACGCTGGTCAGGTCTAGCCATCTGCTTTTTAAAATAAGAAATAACAATAATAAAACTTACTTTTGCCTGTTAAGTAAATTATTAATGGATCAGGCAGCAAATAATCAATGTGAACAGTAGGTTTTAACAACCGTACGACAGAAGCTCCTGCTGTAAATAACCTGCAGAGGAAGTTTACACCTTTTCTGTCTCTACAGATTTCAGGCAAATAAACTTTATTCTTGGAATAAACTTGTTTCTGACAAATAGTTTCCTGGAATCCTCGTGTTCACAGCTACAGCACAAAATTACATTTTTTGAAAGTTGCTTCATCTCTGACATTTCTGAAGCTACACTTGGAGTTTCTGTTTTTCTAACTAAATCAAGGAGCTCTGCTTTGAGGCGGCATACCAACCGTTCTCTACCTGGGTGGTAAACTGTGACGACGGCTGACTGAAGCACAATAGCCGGCGTCTTATATGACTCATAACTACAAGGGATGGCATGTTTGTCAGACTGAACACACAAGCTGTGAACTGTTGGACTACTATGTTGTGTTAATGTAGTGTGGAGAGGGAGAGGGTAGCTGGTACCTTGTGTTCTCTACTCCAGAAATGTTCTGGTCATCCAACGCTGCCATAAACTCCCTAACCCTCTCTGGAAGATGTTTCTCCTTGACGCTGTCTCCAGGAAACTTTCTCCTCTTCTTTTAAACGTTCAGTGTTTGTTGTTGTTTCGTTGCAGCCTTTGTCATATTCTTGTCTGACGGACTTCATTTTCCAGAGTAAAGTTCTTCCACACATGTCTAGCCACATGATTCTACTTCTTCCTTTTTGTTTTTTGGCAGCTCTGATGCGTTTGGACGCTACAGGGACGTGGTTTTGGTTCGACGCTGATCATTTTAAAAACACCATCCTGATTAAGACTCATCTGAAGAAATGTACTTTATCTTTTAATCCAAAGGTATTTTGATTAATGCGCATTGTTAAGATTCATCATGAACAACAAAAGACCAGATGCAGTTACTCATGTACCCGACACTCAGGTTCCTTCCTTCATTCTTAATCTGATCCATATTCTACCAGTCTTTCTTTCTGTAAAGTCTCCGTTCATCATGCGTCCACTTCCTCACACCAACACTAAAGCTTAGCAGAGATAATAAACAGATACCGACGCGGAAGGCAAGAAGTCCTTCAGTCCTATTTTCAAGCTCCACAGACATAAAAGTCCTGGTTTGACATGAGCCACTCTGAAAGCGAATCTAAAATGTTCAGCACTGTGTTGTCCCTGGGAACTGTTCAGACCGCCCAAGAGCCTGAACCGTCACATCGTTCACATCAGAGCCTCGCCATCATCCACAACAAAACCGCCTCAGAAGTTGACAAATCCTTTGAGGAACACGTCTCCCCTGTAGATGAAGCTGCTGTCAAGTAAGTCTACCAACAAGAAGAAGAAGAAAAAGAAATAACACCACAGTCATAAAACCTCTGAATACAGAAATAAAACATCAATGTGGCTGGCACACAAAGGAACTGTATCATGTGTATAGCTCATTGATTGGTCGGCTCAGTCCTTTCAGACGTCTCTGACTGCGTCTGTAATAACAGTTTGTGTTCTTACAGCAGCTGAAGCCCATTACTACAGAACAGCACAGTGCCAGTGCTCGTCCAGTACCACACAGTCTGAGCTGGGGCTGGTGTTTATACTTCTGTTCATGCAGTCGAGCCACAGTTTCCTCATCTTTTCTTTGTCGAACTTTGAATGTTTCTGACAGATTTTCACATATTTTAAAACCTGAAATAGTTTCAAAGTGGATTCTTTCAGAATATCTTTACTTTTGTGTTTCTGAAGTTTCTCTATAATTAACTGGGCTGCAGCAACAACTCCTGAACTATTTAAACTATTCCCAACCGTAGCCGAGCTCCTGAACTGTGCAGTGAATTCAGTCCAGTTGTTTTTGAGAAGTGATGCTAATGGAGGTGCTAACTGTTAGCATAGCAGCTCTGCTTTCCAGCCCAGTCACAAGTTGTAAGCAACCTGTTTCTGCTCATATGAACATATTAAACTAAACCACGTAGATTCCCAGGACCGCTCTGCTGTAAGTGGTTGTTAGCCGGCGTTAGCAGTGGTTAGCATCACAACATGAAGGTTGTGGGTTCTAACCCGGGGGCTGGCTGGCTGGGGTCTTTCCTTTACGGGATCATACAGACGCATTTACAATGACGATCAGCACAAGTCACTGAAGTTAAAACTCAATGTTTGGTAATTAATGACAGAATATAATAAAACCATCTTAATTAATTAATTTCATTCATAGATTTCATCTTCAAACGTTATATTTTAGTGGTTAACCCAAAGATGAATCAACGACTCATAAAACAGTCGTTGTAGACGTGATACTCATCTGAGGAGGAAGCAGATCATGTGATATTTAGCCACAGACACGAGTTAAAGACAATTATCACGCTGCATCAATGTTCACCAACATTTTATTAATGTTTAACGTCAAATATAATTTAAAACATACATCCTAATATGCCACCACGCCACACACCACATGTTGCCCCTTCCCCCACTCTGAGCATGTACCTTTCAGCCCCCAGAGTAATTTCCATAGGTCACGGCCCCACCCTTAACGTCCACCCCACCCCACCCACCCCTCCAGCTCCATTATGGCTGGCCCTTTGTCCATACCAGATGTGATCTCTGTCTCTATGTGTGTGTGTGTGTTGGGAAGGGGGCCCCCGTTGCCCCAGACTCAAATAAACCTTCCCCCTCCTCCCACAGACCAGAACGGCCACTATCTGCCCCGCTGCTGGATTGTTTGCCCTCACAGGTCGGAGCCGGAGCCAAAGCGTTGTGGTGCAAACAAACCAAACAGCGGCTCAAACTACAACAAACACAATCCACCGTCCTTGACACTGGACAAAACTGGAGACGAGTCAATTTAGGGCAGGAAGTGGAGCCTAACGGGGCAGTAGAGCAAAACACCTAAATCTATATTAATTCCTTTTATGTGTGAGCACGCATCGATTATCTGGCTGAAACAGGTCAACGGTGAAAAGAAAAGACGTCGGCTGGAGACACGTTTGGTCCATTTGTCCACGTTTCTACATTCTGGCCCATTTGGACATAAGGACCTTTGGCTAACAGCTTCCACTCAGCCGATGGGACGAACACATTAATGCATCACTAAATAAAATCTAACACATCTAAATCTGCTGCCACGCAAGTCATTCATCTCATCATCCTTCACAATTTCCTTCTTCTGATGGTTTTGAGCGGCGACATTTTGACTTTGGGTGCAAACATCAGTCCAGACTTCAATTCATAAGGTAAAACAGGTAAAACTAGTCCTGTTCAAATATGACAGAAACAATAAAGCTGGATGTTTATCAGTGAGGCTGAAGTAAAGCTGAGGCCGCCTCCTGTTTTCACAAAAAGGAAGATGTGGACGACTAAATCGACCGACAATGAGACGGGTAGAGAAGGCAGAACATCTGTCAGAGCCACTCGTCTAATAAATATGCAGCAGCCTGATCTAAAGGTTAGACATGTCAGCCCCCCCCACCCTCGGCAGCTGCTCCCACCCAGACACAGAGTGCGTCATTAACGACGATTGAAGGTAAATCACTCGCTCAACGAGTCCGACACAATAATTATCATCTTTGGGTTTTTCTAAAAGAGATGATTGCACTAAGCAGCGTTTGTTGTCTGAGGAGTAAACCAGCGAGAGAAAGTAAAGCTCGTCTTGTTATTGCTTCAGTTCAGGTAGAAAGGATTCTCCACAAAGAGGAGCGTCTAATTCATACGTATGTAGAAAGTATTTAATCTTATGACATGGAGACAAATGTGTTATTTTTACTCAGTACTGAGGCTTTACTCTTCCTCCCCTCAGTAGTCACCTAGCGTTACCGTCAGTGGGGTCACAGCCTTCCTTTACTGGGACGAGGGTTTGGAAATGTCTGACACAGGAACTCTGACTGACCCTAACTATGTCTGGATCTGATTTTATTGCACTTCTGGTGACAGCGCAAACATATATATTTTTATTTTTTACCAGTAACAGAGACAGAATCAGTATCGGGGCCGATCCAGGAATATTATAAAAATGATCGGAACAACAGATCTTTGGTAGTTATTTATTTTAGGTCACTGTAGCGTCACAACGTCTTCTTCTCCTGATTTAGTCGCCAAAGCTGCCAGAAGAACAACAAAGAAGAAGAAGAATACTACACCTTCTTCTTCTTCTTCTTCTGTTTTGGTGGCGGTTGGCTAGCGTCAGTTACCAAAAACCAAAGAAGAAGAAGAAAAAACACGTGACCAAACATGTATTTTACTCTGGAAAATTAAGTCCATCAGACAAAAATATGTCAAAGGCTGCAACGAAACAACAACAAACACTGAACGTTTAAAAGAAAAGTTTCCTGGAGAATCTGAGTTTATGTCGGTGTTGGACGACCAGAACATGAAGACTAGAAAAGCCTTTAGGAATTTATTTAAGATCAGATCAGGGCTCGGGACTAAAAGATTGGTATCGGATCGGCGAGTAGGAAAATCATCTCTAATAGGTGTGTGTTAATTTAGTTTGTCCACCTCCATCAGACAGTTCAACAGAGAGTCAATCTGAAATAACAGAGTGTGTCACTTCCCCACAAACACAGTTGTGTGTGTGTGTGTGTAACGCAGGGACAGGGGGACGAGACGGGGGTGGAGACAAGCAGAGATAGTTAATGGAGGCCAGAGAGGGGAACACTGTTTGAAGCAGCTGACTCACAGCTCAGACTCAGGCTGGCCGTCTGATTGGCTGCTGCAGTGCCAGGCCTCCCCATCCTACATCTGCAACAGGGTCGGTTACATTACAGCGCCGCTAAAGGACCGGGACCGGCGCTGCATCCAGGACGCCGTGGTCGGTTACAGCGCTGCATCCAGGACGCCGTGGTCGGTTACAACGCTGCTAAAGGACCAGCGCTGCATCCAGGACGCCATGGTCGGTTACAACGCTGCTGAAGGACTGGGACCAGCGCTGCATCCAGGACGCCGTGGTCGGTTACAGCGCTGCATCCAGGACGCCGTGGTCGGTTACAACGCTGCTAAAGGACCAGCGCTGCATCCAGGACGCCGTGGTCGGTTACAACGCTGCTAAAGGACCGGCGCTGCATCCAGGACGCCGTGGTCGGTTACAACGCTGCTAAAGGACCGGCGCTGCATCCAGGACGCCGTGGTCGGTTACAACGCTGCTAAAGGACCGGCGCTGCATCCAGGACGCCGTGGTCGGTTACAACGCTGCTAAAGGACCGGCGCTGCATCCAGGACGCCGTGGTCGGTTACAACGCTGCTAAAGGACCGGCGCTGCATCCAGGACGCCGTGGTCGGTTACAGCGCCGCTAAAGGACCAGCGCTGCATCCAGGACGCCGTGGTCGGTTACAGCGCTGCATCCAGGACGCCATGGTCGGTTACAACGCCGCATCCAGGACGCGTGGTCGGTTACAACGCTGCTAAAGGACCAGCGCTGCATCCAGGACGCCGTGGTCGGTTACAACGCTGCTAAAGGACCAGCGCTGCATCCAGGACGCCATGGTCGGTTACAACGCTGCTAAAGGACCAGCGCTGCATCCAGGACGCCGTGGTCGGTTACAACGCTGCTAAAGGACCAGCGCTGCATCCAGGACGCCGTGGTCGGTTACAACGCTGCTAAAGGACCAGCGCTGCATCCAGGACGCCGTGGTCGGTTACAGCGCTGCATCCAGGACGCTGTGGAAAACTGATTTACAACACGTCTCTTAATCAGTGTGATTCTGAACAACCACCTTAAAATGATCCAGTGGGACGGAGATAAAACACAGATTAAAGTAGGACATGATCTACACAATAAAAAACACATGAGCAACATTTCTTCTCGTCTTCTTTATGGAAGAACAAGTAGTAGTAGTAGTAGTAGTAGTAGTAGTAGTACTACTGTTCTACTGTTGACAATAAACGATACACTAAATGTTGAAATAAATAAAATACCAGGACAGATGGAGTAAACCTTACTGGAAATCTTAATTAAAATAACAAAGTATTTAAAGCAGGAAACCAGGTGCAGTCTTAAATAACCTGTGATGCCTCTGACCTCTTCTCAACAATCCAGATTCTTATTTGTTCTCTATAAATAATCTTAACTCCTGATGTACGCTACATGATGAACTGACTAGTCTGTCGTGGTACAGATGCTGGAAACAGCTGCTGAGCTGGAACAGATGCCCTCGCACCGGCTCCATCAGCCCAGGAAATCTGTCAGTGTTTACTCTTAGAGCAGGAAGCATCGCTGACGTGCTTCATCGTGCTCTTCATCATGCTTCATCGTGCTTCACAGTTTGTTTTATAGAAGCATGTCAACAGATCCATGTCAACTTCTGCAGCATTAGCATCATACTCAGCTCCCTGTGTTAGCATCTGTCTTTTATTGTTTAAACCACATCAGTAGAAAGAAAATCATTTATAATGTGAACTTTATATTTTTCGTTCTTTTGTTTTTTTTGGGGGATTTTAAAAATAATAATTAGGGATGCACTGAAATGAAAATTCTTGGCCGAAACCAAAAACCGAATATGGAGGCACCACTAGATTGAGAATATTTGTTTTTATTTTTATTTAGAAAAATAGCGCTGTCCCTTTAAGAAAGACGGTCGTCTTGATTGAAGCTGTGCACGGCCGCTGAACGGGCACGTCACATTAAAAAGTTTGTCTTGCTGTTTGTTCTGTAAGAGCAGCAGATAAATGGTTAGACTGTTTTTCCACCAATGGCGTGACGCGATCGACCCACACTGTCTTCACGATCTACTGGTCAAACGTGATCGACGTAATGGACACCTGCACCATCACTGGGAAACTTCCTCACTTGGATGTTTGGATTTCAGGTGATAAATTAAACCCGACTGCAGATGAACGCCTCTTGAAATTTCAGCATCACACGTTTTGCAAATCGCTATCAGTGGGTCTTTATATAATATTTATATAATACTTTACAAACTGAAATACGTCCACACAGCAGACATGCCCGTGGCCTTATATCCGGTGCATCCCTAATAATAATAATAATAATAATCTAATAACAGACACGTCTCCTTCGCTGCTGCTTCTTGTCCAGACTCAACGCGAACGCAGCCTCGAGACATTTTAATAATCAGAGCATTTGGACAGACACAGCTCTAGTGGGACATCACACTGTGACCATGTGTCTGGATTACAAATAACCAACTGTTTGGATGTGGGAGACGTCCCACTGAGACGTAGTAGCTGCATAAATAGTCACTGATCATCACCGAGTCCCAGGCCACGTAGGACAACAAGCTACTAACACTCACTAACAATCACAGAAGAAACACCGACACCGTCTATCTGCCCTCAGAGGGCTTTCCTTTCCTCGTCACAGTCATCTTCAGTACGTTAATAAAGCCTTATAGTGATATTCAGTGAAAGACGCTGCAGTTATGTTGAACAAGCAGGAACAAGTGAAACTGTCTCCTCTCAAAAACAGAACCAGCATGAGGGTTGTGGTTCCCTGGCATTATTCACGAAGGAGACCAGCGCCAGGGCAGTTTGGAGGGGGGGTATGGGGGGGTGGGGTATGGGGGGGTTCATTAACGCATTGGTGCCTTTGAATCTGATGGCCACTGGCACGGCTGAAACCTCTCAAATTAGTCGTGGTTCCCTGCGCCGGGACAACGGGCGTCCAGGGTCACCCGCATGCCTGGCATTCCACCGCCGCTAGTACTCACAGGGGCAGATGAATAACAGCCCCGCTGCAGATGAAAGACGGGGCAGAACGTCAACTGAGGCCGGTCTCTGTGAGATTTTATCTGTAGCAAGGTTTTTCTTTAAAGCATTTCTGTTGAGCCCCGAAGAAAAGAGGAAACAGAAAAGAGGCCTTGATGAAAAGTCCCGTGACAAACGTCTTTATTGGGACATTTCCCTTCATGGTTGAGTTGTTCTAAAGAACACGCTGGCTACCCTCTGACTGTAAACCATCACATGAAACACCAACGTCCTGAAGTCAGGGACAGGAAAGGGTTTCATATTTAGACCATCAGGGAGATTCCTAAAGTCTGTCCTCGTCTTCCTTGTCTTCTCCTAGAGGTGGTCTCCTGTAGCTTCCTAAAGTCTGTCCTCGTCTTCCTTGTCTTCTCCTAGAGGTGGTCTCCTGTAGCTTCCTAAAGTCTGTCCTTGTCTTCCTTGTCTTCCCCTAGAGGTGGTCTCCTTTAGCTTCCTAAAGTCTGTCCTTGTCTTCCTTGTCTTCTCCTAGAGTTGGTCTCCTGTAGCTTCCTAAAGTCTGTCCTTGTCTTCTCCTAGAGTTGGTCTCCTGTGTCTTCCTAAAGTCTGTCCTTGTCTTCCTTGTCTTCTCCTAGAGTTGGTCTCCTGTAGCGTCCTAAAGTCTGTCCTTGTCTTCCTTGTCTTCTCCTAGAGTTGGTCTCCTGTAGCTTCCTAAAGTCTGTCCTTGTCTTCTCCTAGAGTTGGTCTCCTGTGTCTTCCTAAAGTCTGTCCTTGTCTTCCTTGTCTTCTCCTAGAGTTGGTCTCCTGTAGCTTCCTAAAGTCTGTCCTTGTCTTCCTTGTCTTCTCCTAGAGTTGGTCTCCTGTGTCTTCCTAAAGTCTGTCCTTGTCTTCTCCTAGAGTTGGTCTCCTGTGTCTTCCTAAAGTCTGTCCTTGTCTTCCTTGTCTTCTCCTAGAGTTGGTCTCCTGTAGCTTCCTAAAGTCTGTCCTTGTCTTCTCCTAGAGTTGGTCTCCTGTAGCTTCCTAAAGTCTGTCCTTGTCTTCTCCTAGAGTTGGTCTCCTGTGTCTTCCTAAAGTCTGTCCTTGTCTTCCTTGTCTTCTCCTAGAGTTGGTCTCCTGTAGCTTCCTAAAGTCTGTCCTTGTCTTCCTTGTCTTCTCCTAGAGTTGGTCTCCTGTGTCTTCCTAAAGTCTGTCGTTGTCTTCCTTGTCTTCTCCTAGAGTTGGTCTCCTGTAGCTTCCTAAAGTCTGTCCTTGTCTTCCTTGTCTTCTCCTAGAGTTGGTCTCCTGTGTCTTCCTAAAGTCTGTCCTTGTCCTCCTTGTCTTCTCCTAGAAGTTTTCTCACACCGCAGACATGATTAGTCATGTGATTTTACTTCTCTGATTTTGCGCTTTTGCTTTGACGCTAGCCAACCACCACTAGAACAGAAGAGGAAGAAGACGTTTGAGGAGCGTGACACAAAATAAATGATTGCAAAAGATCCGACACCGATCCGATCGTTTTAAATAATGTATTTTTTTTGCCTGGAACCAGCACGGACCAGACGCCGACTGACAGAAGCAGATAACTGATTACACCTATCATGGTTGCCCAAATAGCAAAAGGTTGTCAACGTGAGTGTTGACTAGAACTATACATGAAGCGGTCTGTTCATGCTTCAACAGATTCGCTTGCAATACATCGACAAACCGCGGGGAGTTTTACTGTTAATGTCTCGCTTTCAAATGTGGAAACATGTTCCTGACACACAATAAACATGTGAGTTTATTGTGTGTCAGGAATTTCGTTCAAGACCAGAAAATAAACTTGACCAATCACCACGTCCTCCACAGTCAGGACTGATTCTGACTTATTCCTTGAGACAACACGGGAGGAACAAGACTAAAACCAGACAAATGAAAGTAGAAGGTCGTTGGGGAAGAAGAGACAAAGTGACAGCCCGTTAACGCTGAAGACAGCAGCGGCCGGTCGGATGAGGTGAGCACTCGTGACGCCACATAATTTAGTCCACGGCCGGCCGACGTGTGTCCGGGCGCTGCTGAAGCGAACGTGTGAGCTGCAGGGGTGTGGTGCAGAACGCTGAACAGCAACGTGGCGTTTAACGGTGGCCTCTGGTTCAATCACGTCCTTCTGTGAATGTGTAGAAATCTAATATAACGCCTGATATCCACTCACATCACATCACAGGGCTACCTCCACTGAGGGCGAGATTATCTGCATCTAAAATATTAAATCATTTTCTGATGTAAATGATGCAGCTCCCGGCGCGGACACCACGCCATGACAATCCCATTGCCGGGACAAAGAAAGAAGCGGAATTCCCGTCCCCCTTTTTTTTTTTTTTTTGTGTGTGTGTGTGTGTGTGTGTGTCTCCGCGAGCCAACATATCAATTTAATATCCAGCCTGCATCTGAAGCAGCAGTGGGGTATGTGAGGACACGGGGGGAGGATATCCAATGAGATCCCGTCCACTGGTGATGAGGCTCTCTCTGCCCCTCTCCCTCTACACATACACAAAGGAATGCCACACAAAGGAAACGCGAGTCTGGGAATCAGTAGGAAAACACACGATCAACTGGTCATCCGCTACCGAGAAAAACACCCTCGCTTTTTTTGCAATCACGCTCTAACATTTGAAACATGCAAAGATTTAAAAAACGACCACAGTTCCGCTGCAAAATAAAAATGTCAGCACAAAGAGAGCATCATCGCTAGCAGCAGCAGCAGGAGGAGGATCAGGATCAGGATCAGGATCAGCGCTGGTGGCTGGAGTCATCTGTGCCGTGCTCTAATGAGGTGGTGTAAACGCAGAAGAAGCCGATTCACAGATCTTGCAGAGGGGTAATTCAATCCTGCTCGTCCGTTAACCACAAACAAACCCCGTTACACGTGACCCCAAGACTCTGATGCAGTCAACTAAACTGCTGGTACAGCTGCAAAACCTGGTTCCACCCCCTGCCGAAAAAATATCTGTGAAATGCTGTGATGTTCATGTATTTATAAGACAAACTCCAACAAATCCTGCAAGACTTTTTGACCAGACGAAGCACATTAAAATGCAACTCCTGTGTATATTTTTTTAGAGTAACACTCCTGTAGGAGCTTCTTCATTATATCCCTGAATGTCAAACTTGTATTTTCAGCCACAACCACTTGAGCTTATATTTAACTCAGGCTGTTCTTACTTAAAAACTTGTAGTTTGCACCTTTAATATACACATATACATCCATTATCTTATTCTTCTCTGTATCTAACGTGTCATTGTCCACTGTCTTGCCGCTGTAACACCTAACTGTCCAGCGAACTCTTATCTTTTCTTAAATTGCTCAATTTTTGAATGGAGTCTGGCGTAGCACTCGTAAGTTAGCGATCGAGCAGGAGAATGAAGGCGACAGGACGCTGAAGTTCACATTAATAAATAAATATATAAAACCCGCGGATGTGACTCATAACACGCCAGACACTAAATCTACGTTAAAGTAAAACTAAAACTTTAAAATAAATAAATAAACCTAGCAGTTTAAGCTAGCCGTTAAACGCGACCGTTGGATTAACCGTTAAATTGAGGGGGTGAGGAGAATTACTCCATCCTCGGGGTAAATGAACAACTATTACTAGAAAAAAACAAACAAAAATAAATAAAACAAAGTAAACATCCTGTCTGTGGTGCTGCCAACTTTGTTATTTGCTAAACTGAGAGGACTGTTCCTCTTCGGACGGACTCCGGGGCTCTTTGTTGGGGCAAAAGAGGAATCCAGTAAAAAGCTTGAAGCCGAAGCGAGAGAGAGGCTAGCTCCGGAGCTAACGGGACTCAGCCCTCTTTTAATCCCTGTGTGACTTTCTACAGCTCTCTCCCTCTCCCTCTCTTCTTTCTCTTTTTTCTCTCAGACAATAAACATTCCTCAGACAGGCAGCAGCGGCAGCAGCAGCAGCAGCAGCCTGGCCCCAGACCCTGCGCCATCTTAGACACACTCTTCTTCTTCGGGGCTTCTTGAACAAAGGCGGCTTTTTCTAACGGAACCCGCCGGAGCCGAGAGCCGTAACTTTTAAATAAACACACACAGAAAAACACACACACACACGCGCGCGTGGAGGTTCACTCACCGGTATTTTCTTGTATCCTTGTCCCAAACATGAGGACGAGCAGAAAGCATGGTATTGCATCCATCGTGGCTACGGACCAGACTGGCACCCGACTGCTAACTTCTCTCTGTGCTCCGAGGAAGCTGGACGCTGATTGGTTGGGGGAATAAACAGGCGCCGCCCCGACGAGCGACGGGCGACGGTGATTGGATGACGGGCCTGATACACCCCGCCCCACTGGAGCGATTGTACCGCTCATGTAAACAAATACTTGTTATAACTATGAATTTATCATCTATTATTTACAATACTCTTATAGATCACATATTTTATATATCTCAGATACTTTATACAGTATTTATATATAGTTTCACACATATACTTACCTCTATATATTTGTATATTGTATATAACTTGCTATAACTCATATATTACTTTACTATTATACTTTAATATATTTTCATCTTATGAAGAAAACCAACAGCAAAATTGTAAATCCACCCATTTCTACATATGTTATATATCTCAGATACTTTACAGTATTTATGTATAGCTTTATACTCATTTATTTACCTCAATGTATTTCTTATATTTCTATATTTTATCTACATATACACACAGTTTATCTCATGTCCATATATTGTATATTTACACTTTGAAATCTTTGCGTCCTTACCCTATATTCTATTTATCTTTATATCTATACTGCGTACAACGTTTATACATCTTATATTACCACACATTACCACATATTTATATATAAATGTAAAGACACATTGACTGTCTACCTGTCTATCATCTAGTCTTTGATACCTCTGATAGATAGATAGATAGATATGCAGCAATATACATAATCAATAATGGAACAGAAATCTATATTCAAAATATTTACATTAAAAATACAATCACTGAATATTAAAAATGAAATGAAATTGCCCTAACCAAAAACTGGTTGGAGTCTCTTGAGTCTCAGAGTTACCTTCAGCGACCGTGGAGGACGGAGAGGAAGGTGACGCCGGTCGTTTTGTCAGACAGACGGAACAGGACATGTCACGGTGGCTCCGACGGAGGGAACACGGCAAAATAATATCATCAGCAAACAGAAATAACATTCCTGTTGCTTCCACCCTTCGTGATAAGATATCCTCAATGACATGCTGTGGCTAGGCCAGTGTGCCTCGTTCATATGTCAGTCATGGGTCACACACACACACACACACACATCCCTCGTTCATTGTTCTAAACCCGGTAACCCATTTATTTTTTTGCATTTCCTCCACTTCTTGCATAGACACACATGCACTTGACCTGGTCCCCATCCCCCTCCAACACTTTCACTCACCAGTCCCCAGAGAGTGTGACAGAGATTGATGACGGCCTATTATTTGATGTCCAACTGAGCCCTGCCCCGCACACACACACACACACACACACACACACATGCAACAGTCACCCACTCACAACCTCAGTAGACCCTTGAACATCTATTCGTAAAAGATGGGGGAAAACAAACAGATGAAGAATCGTATAAATTGATGAATCATGCAAAAGACAAACACATGTTGATGATTTTCAGTCTTAAACACTTAATTAACTTAAACAGATGTTAAAGAGAGAAGCCCGTGCAACACCCCATCCCCCCGACACACAAACACACAAAGACACCACCTGCTCTCAGCGCTAATCGAACGCTGCTCAAGTTTTAGTGCTTTCACCTTTCTTATTTGCATTTACAATTTTGGCATTTGACTCGCAGCGACACACACGGCTTTTATTTTTAATGACAAAATTACTAACGAAGCGTAGCTGTTAGTCTAAAGGTCAGGGACAACATTGTTATGGACGACGAATGAGTGGTGCACCATTTAAAGCTTCGCAAATGACTGGTGGAAGGTTTCTATTTTTTTTCTTTGCAGGAAAATAATTTTTATTGTTGTTTTTTTAAAGATTAACTTTGTTTTTTTCTTTGTTTGCTAATCTCTGCCACAGTAAACATAATTTTAAATGTGAGCGTTTTACAGTGAGCACAGCTGTGATTTATAACAAGGCTCTAAATCTTCGTTAGAGCACAACTGAACGAAAAAAAGTGGGAGTTGTTTAAATATATTTAGTTTGTTTTTAACAAAAAAAATGGTGAAAAGATTAAAACTAATTATGATACGTAGGAATTAAACTGTTTAATTGCTCTGACTGTGGACTGCTAAATGTATTTTAGTCTATTAAACAAGGGCCTCGTTTAAATAACTGAAGAAATTAGAATAAAATTTCATCAGAAATGTCTGGGTTATATAATTGATGTTGAAATTACACACAACTATTACAGTCAGTTTAAAATATATATCTGGATTTAAAGAATTTTGTTACCTGCAACAACTTTTAATGTTTAAATTATATAATTCCAACCAAAAGAAAAACAGGGGAGGCAGAAAATGTTCCTTTGCAGAACAAAATCAATGATTTTTTAGATTCAGTGGAGGAGGCCCGAGCCAAATCCGCCTTCAGCAAATACAGTGTCACCATTTCTGCAGAGAGAAGGTCAAAGGTCTCTCCATCGCTGGCAGAGACAGGACGGAGCACAGAGGACGGACGCTCGGCTCCATTTTAAAACGTCCTCGCTCGCGTTTCCTTTGGCAGCCTCTCTCTCAGGAGACTCCCTGCTGCCATCTTAAGTGCTCTTCCATTACTGTGATGACTCGACCGGACGTTCTGTAGTCCCGGCCTCTGAGCGGTCAAGTGCATGAGTCAACAACGGTGCGGCCTTCAGCTGTGGATTTTTGCCCAGAATGGATTCAGACACTATTCATTAGTTATTTCTCGTGCATGGGCATCCTGCAGCCGCTCTGTACGGTAGAGGAATGATGAAAACGTTGAAGCAAACTGAAAATGAAGCAATGTAAAGAAGCTGTGAACAAGAAGACAAGATGGATGGTTGGAGTTTATCAGAGCACGCAGAAATAACATTAGGACTGTTTTGTAAATTATTTACATTTTTCATGTTTTATTCATTCTCTCGATTGTGTTTTCTCTCAAACTGATTTCTTGTTTTTTTGAGAATAAAAAACACAAAGGAGATCCAAACATAAGAACAGAAAAGCTGTTGTTAAAAATAAAAACCTCATTCAGAAATCTCAAACGTCTCAGATCTGCGGTTTAAATAGAACACACACCACAGGTGAACACATTTCATGTAAAATTTAGTTGCAAATGCCTCAGATAGCAACGCTTACGGCACAAGTGTCTAAAAACAAAACAATAAAGAGTAATAAAGTAATAAGGTGAATAAGAATACTGCAGAGGATTATTGCAATAATAAATAATAAAGGAGGAAGGGTCAGTACCTGTGATGTCTGACCATGCAGCCTGCTTGCAGTTAAAGCTCTTTATTTACCACCTACATTAATAAATAGAGACATAAACTTCATCAGATATAAAACAATAACTTTTAAACACAACAGACGTGTCAGGGTTTTAACTTTAGAACCTTTTTCTGTTTATGAAGTTGAATATTTTCTGTAACCACGTCTGCTTTCTCCTCACATTTCCTGTTCTTAATTTGGAACGTCTCAGTCGTTTGTCGGGTCGTGTGTTGAGTTAACCGCGTCTTGTCCCGTCCTGCCTGTTTTTCCTTTTGTTCCACGCGCCTTTGTTTCTTGCGTTCTGTTTTGATTGGATTTGTATTGACCTGCGCAGCGTCTTTTGTTCCTCGTTTAGTAAGTCATCATTAAATTTACCTTGAGCTGCTCATCCTGTCTTTCTGGATTCTGTGTCCTCCAGGTCTACATCACATATACCCACAAAACGCACCATAAGTCTTTATGAAATACCACCCTGAAAGGCTTTAGTTGATTCACTGTCACACAAATCAAAACTGAACAGTTTTTAATCTCTGGTAGGAAAGTGAGAAAGAAACGCTGACACATCATCGACCAGACTGAGCCTCGATGAAAACTACATTTAAGGCTTTGTTGACTAAGAGTTGACTCCTTATGACCCAGAAAAGACATCTTAAGTAAACAAGCCTGTTCATGCTGTACCCTGAGCTGCAGTCCACAGTTTAAAGATATAATATATGAACACCTTCCAAACATCGTGGATCAAGCTCAGACACTTCAGGTGCACACTGACGTTTTAAGAGTTCATCTACAGACTCTCTGGTTGTCATGGTGTCATTTAAAAAAAAAGAGTTTCCACAGAGTCTCCACCACATTTGCAGTTTTTTATTAAAACGCTCTCATTCATGTTTCCTCCAGACCTAATTATAAAACGCCTGATAATCCTCTGAAGTTTCATTTTTAAGTGTCGTCATTAGGTCGGTAATCTAATCGATCAAACGCTTTGATTTATGACCAGAAACCTGCAAAGCTAACGGTGTTCCCTTCAGACTCAGCTCTGCTTTCTGCTCGGTGCTAATGAGCAAATTCTATCAATCTGAACATGATAAGAGACCAGATCTTATCTGTTTCCTTCCCTGCATGTTTACCTGTTTACATCCAGGTTGTTTTTTAAGCTGTTTAAATTCAGGTCGTTCATATTTCGTATGCGTTGCACGCTGAATTTGATTCACCACGTTCTCGGGTTGGAAACACGGATGAATCACATAAAAGATTAATACGTACGCTGAAATGTTGAAGGGATGATGAGAGCTGGAGAAACTCTGAATTAAAGGTTAACCAGGCTAGGAGCTTCAGGAATCAGACCAGAGACAGTTCAGTCTGTGAAGGGTCTCTGTTGTCTTCTTGAGGACGTTTCTGTCTCTGAACAGGTGGACTGAGGTTTAGTCTGACATCAGTCTACAACACCTGTCATTCACACCTTGAGCCTCTGACTGGTAATGGCTCATTAGAGAACCATTCACTGGAGACTACAGGTGACTCTTCTTCTGTTCCCTTCAGGGGTCGCCACAGCCAATCATCTTCTTCCGTCTCACCCTGTCCTCTGTGTCCTCCCTCACTACATCCATAAACCTCCTCTTTAGTCTAGCAGCTCTAACCTCAGCGTCCTTCCACTGATTTATTCACTAACCCTCCTCTGAACATGTCCAAACCATCCTCTCTAACTTTATCTCTAAAACATCTGTCCCTCTAATCTACTCATTCCTGATCCTGTCCATCTCCAGCTCGTCCTCTTGTCTTTTCCTCCAAGCCGTACAACATCGCAAGATCTGATCATTAACAGACACTAGTCATACAAGTTTAATTTTTGTCCTCTGTAGAGGACACGAGTCTCTTAGTGATATTTAAAGAAATTATATGAGCTAGGGAGTAGAACCTGTTGTGCCATGTAGAGGACATCCTGGCCTTTCTCGTGGTATCTCATTGGTTGGGGTGTAGCATGTGTGACATCTCACTGGTCACATTTTATGGAAAGCAAACGTTAAATAGATGAAAAACAAACATTTATCGAGGCTCTAAGTGAATATTTGATGTGTTTTAGTTAACCTTCTAATAAGTTTTATTCACATGCACAACACTTTTAGTTGATGTCCCCTGTGGTGGACATTGGGACTCAGTTCATTAGTTTTTATTTTAAATTCAAGTTTCGCTCAAAATTGTAGATGGAATTTGAAAATTTGCTTGAAAATTGAAATGGGATCACATCCATCGTGATTCTATTTGGGTCAGGAGCAACATGTGAGATCAGCAGATAAATATATTAATGTCATGTTATTATATTTGTTCGACGGTAGAGATGAGTCTTGAGCATAAAAGAAGAGTTATTAAAAAAAAAGAAGTAGGAAATAAGATAAGGCACAGCTTCCTAGCTGGGATGTATCCACACCATCATTTAAGTTGTCCATAAAGAAGTAAGAGCAGTGACAGATAAAATAGCATCACAGTAATGTATTAAACTGCTAAGGTTACATATCACTCCTGACACAATCATTAACATCCTTCGACATCGTTGCCCTGCAGGGCTCCTGTTTTACCTGATGCTTCCTGGGCATCAAGTAACGTGACTGCAGTAAAGTACCTGACAGATGTACAGGTGGGCTGCAAAGCTGGGACGTAGAGGAAATCCAGTACTTCAAAAGGCAGAATGTGTCCCAAAAGGAACCCAAGTATAACTTCTTTCTGTGTGCGACAATAACAGGAAACAGTTTTTGGGACGACCACTCAGAAATACAGCTCTGGAAAAAATGAAGAGACCACTCCCACAAAGGTCTCTTAAATCTACATCTATGGCAGCCAGTCCATCCCAGTGTTTGTTCGATTCCAACACAAGCCTCCTCATTCTACTTACTGAGACACTGATCAGCTGATCACCTGAACCAAATCTTATTTAATGAGGAAGATTATAAAAAAACCACTGCTGTGACTAAAGATTGAGATTATCCCACCAATAATGATTTCTAAACTCTTCCTAAGTTAAAATATTAGTGTTGTGTTGTTTAAGAAATGTTTTCTGTGAATTATTTTTGAAAACACTGCATCTTTTTTGTTATTTTGACCAGTTGTCATTTTCTGCCAATAAATGATCGAAATGGCAAAATTTTAATTTCAAATTTGAGAGAAATGTTGTCAGCACTTTATAGAATGAAACAAAAATGTTCATTTTAATAAATACATAGCAAAACCAGCAAAACTGATCATTT
Source organism: Chelon labrosus (assembly GCF_963514085.1). Taxonomy (NCBI): domain Eukaryota; kingdom Metazoa; phylum Chordata; class Actinopteri; order Mugiliformes; family Mugilidae; genus Chelon; species Chelon labrosus. The sequence goes on along the minus strand of NC_140351.1, from coordinate 1,711,046 downwards.
TGCAGTGGTCTCTTATTTTTTTTTTAGAGCTGTATATCTCCTGATGCACTGAATGAACTGTGAGGCTGATGACGGTCCAGTTACTGACATAAAAGGAGAACAACGTTCCAGTTAACTATACTTCAGTTACAAGTTTAACTTCATAATTGTGTTGTTGCTGATGTTGCAGCAACAGTTTGGTCGGATCAGACAAGAAAACAAAGAATTTGAAACCCGTCTTCACTATAAAGGACAGAAATTCTCAAACTTTAATTTTGCTGCGTCCCAGGAGGATATATACTGTAAATAGCATTCTGCTTTATTGCATTCATCAAAGTAAACGTTTAGATTCATCCGTTTATTCCATTTAATCTTTTGTAGAATATAAATCTGGGTTTATTTGTTCTAGACACATGAACAGAAATGAAAATGAATTTAATTTTTAGACGTCGCTCTGAACGGCAGCAACAGTGGAAACATTAAACGAAGGAAGAGTTTTGTCCCTGTTCGCCCCCACACAGTGATTGGTTTCTGTGTTTTACGGCCGTTATCATCACACTCTCTCTCTCTCACACAGAGACAGACGCGGTGGCCGGCGCTCAGTGTTTAACTAAAGGGAACAGGCTGTGCTCTGAACAGGGATCATTCTCAGACTCCACCCTGATATCTGGTGGTGTGGATGGACCTCTGCCAGCTGCACTGCTCCCCTGCTTTTTATTTTAGACTCTGACCTGTCTCGACAAAGGACTCTTTCCAAACACATAACACATATCCTTCCCACTGGAGGGACTGGGTGTTCCTTTGCCAAACTAGTTTAACTAAATAGTGTTGCGACACCGAGCTTGTCTAAATTTATAATCCACTCTTTAATACGTTTAAAGTGTTTATATGAGAACTTTACTACCTGGAGTTGGATTAAGGGTTGAGGTTAGCAGATGGCAGAGAAGGGCTGAGACGATGAGGTGATGGCCGAGCTGACAGGTGGCGTGGTTGTGGTTTGGTGAGCATGGCGTGGATTCCTGGTGGTGGGCGGTGGGAGGGAGGGGGGCTAACGGTCTGGACAATGGGGTAAACAGCAGGTAAGAGTTTAGCTGAGCCGGGATGTGCCATGTCTATTTCTCTCTTGGCTTGTTTCACAGTTTGTTCATCCTTGAATTCTTGAACATCTCATCTAGGAAGTGACATAAGGAGGAGATTGGTTCATCGGTCTGTGATCACGTCATAGTTACCAGAGTCACTAGAGGTCACTGTCACTTGACCTTTAACACCAGCTCAGTCATTTGAAGGACATGCAAACTCCACACAGAAAGGAACCAGTCGGTGCTGATGGATTAGAACGAGCTGCTTACACAAATAATTCTTGTCATTGTTTAGACGAACAAACATTAAAGTGAGAGTTTTGTTGAACCAACAATCCACCCTGATCTCCTCCCTGCTCGCTCTATGGTCCCGCCCACACCTGGTATTAACATGCGTCTCCACCCAGCTCCTCAGATCTGATCTCAGTTTATCTGGAAGTAAATAAACTCCAGTAGAACCGTCTCTAATGGATCTCTACTGCCGTTTCAGAACCAAGAACAGGGAGTGCTAACCGTAACCCTGAATCCTAAAGGAGATATTTTAACTTTCAGATTTTATTCCAGTAGTTGGTTCAGTCTGTTGCTGGTCAGATTTGGACAGTGATCAAACATTGCTGCATTCCTGTCCTCCCAGCCTTTCAGTGTCTTTGGTTATGATGCATACGATTAATCGCCTGAATCATCCGCCCCTGAGCAGGTGTGGATAAAGGAGTGGCTGGAGAGCTGGTTCAAGGAAGACGCCACCTTCTCACCTTTCACCCTCTTGCTTCTAACTCATAGAAATTAACAGTTTATTTCAGTAGCTCTGTCGTCTGTCTCCACTTCTGCCACTAAGGAGTGACTCAGGTTTACTTCACACACAATACTAAGAGATTTGCTTTTTTCATTTTAATAATCATCTCCAGGAGAAAACAGAGGGAGCGTCCAAGTGCTGTCTACTTAGAATAATAGTGTAATAACATCCTCTGTATAGTGGCTATGTAGTGTCTGGTGATCATATCTCCTGTGTGGACCATAAATCTGTTCAGTGAATTCCAATTTGTGCAGTAATGCAGTTTTGGTTCATCCACATTGGCCCAGTTCGCCTCTTGTGCCGCTTTTATTGATGAAGCTGTTACTTCCAGAGTATAAATGGATCTCGTATAAATAGATAGTGTGTGTGTGTGTGTGTGTGTGTGTGTGTGTGTGTGTGTGTGTGTGCTCTCCAACCTGAGAGATTGTTCACTTCACGGTGAAAGTGTGAATGATCGTCGGAGGGAAAACTGTCACCAGAATGTCGCACTCACGTCTCGTCTCTCTGGTTTCTGAGGTGTAGCGTCACCAGACTTCATTTTCTGGACCGAACGTGTCACGTCAGAGTGAGAAAGTGACAACATTAACTACACACCGACGCTTCTGCAGAGATGCAGGGTGCACCAGGACAGGGAGAGGATGTTCATGGAAACAGAAACTGCAGCTTCTGCTCAGATTAAAAACCACATTTACTGATCCTGGTTAGTTTAACAGTTTATTTACATCTTTGCTAAATTTGGCTGCACATTGTTTAATGTCACTGCTCTGGTGAGGTCATGAGACAAAGAGTTAGCTCTCTGTGTTTACTGCCTACCAACAAATTAGAGGTTGCAGGTTCATATCCGTTGCTCTGCTGCTGTGGCTCTGCTCGTATTTACTCTCATGATATTGAACATTATCATGTCGTATAAAGTCCTTGTTTTACCTCGCAGCAAAGAGGACCCCGTACCAAAGTAGACTGCAGGGCAGAGCATTCAACACCTTTTTATGGCCCGGCATTAAATCCCTGGCAGGACCTTTGCCGACCAGATCGTGTTGCTTGAATGCCGCCTGCACAGTCACTGGCTTTGATGTGAAACCGATACCCGGACTCATCTTCCATAACTTTCTCCTCATGACTAAGATCCTCACCGGGAGGAGGAACACTGTTTTTAGATTATTTTTTGATCGTGAGTGTGTGGATGGAGGAGAGAGGAAGGAAGGAAGGAGGCAGAGCACTGTGGAGAGAACAACCTGAAAGTGGCACATTATGTCTGACGCCTCCTTTTAGCTGATGTGCTGCAGCAGGGGGGTAATCAGGCTAACTACAGTGGAGGATAGAGATCCATTTACATTATGCACGGTTCTCAGAAGCTGTAATCAAAAGGATTTAACAGAGTGTGGAGAGGACGGAGCATGGCAACTATTACTCTGTGAGTTATGTTATAGGATGAATTAGACCAGAAAAACTGAAATAACTGAGATGAAATATTGTTCTCTCTCTACCGAGTTAATTCTTCTGCAGTCACATACATCCTCCTTTAAATCCAGGCTGGTTTCACTGCTAACGTTGCCTCCATGTCTTCAGGTCCAGGTTTCAACCAGCTGATCATTTAAACATGAGTTCAGTTTCTAGTTGGTGACCTGCTACAAGTTTTACTTCGTGTGAACTCGTGTCCAGTTCAAGGCCTGCAGCTCCAGCATCAGCTTGTTTTATTCTACCGCCTGTGTGTGAGTATGTGAGCTCTGTTGTAGACAGAAATGTACGTTGATTTACTGGAGTGAGAGAAATGATTCTTAATTCTTTTCTTGTATGAGTAGCCAACATCTGCAATGTACAACTTCTGTATATCTGGAAGGAGGACATTCACTCGTGGGCTGAAAGCTGAATGCAGAGTACATTTATGAGCGCAGAAACCATCGTGACCCTTGAGGAGGTTAAAACGTTGCGCACGTCAAGATCAGACTATAGAGGAAAACAAAAAGAAACCTTGATAAGATTTAAACAACTTTCATTTTCTGCTGCCACAGGGTGAACTGTGCAGAACTCTCAAGAAATCTTGAGGTGTGTGTGCAAATGCAAGGCTGAACTCAAGGATATAGGCTATGAAGGTTTGTAATTCACTTCAGTTATTTAAAAGTTTTCAGACGGCAGGATCTGGTCTTTAGCTGATTTTTAACTTTGCTCAATTTTACATCAACGAATCCAAAGGGATTTAAAGACTGATTGGTCAAAGCAAACAGAACACAGAGGAGTAGATCAACTAAATATAAAGTAAACCCAAATAAACATCATTTATTCAGGCTCCACCTTCTTCTCACCAGGAAGGAGGAGCAGGACGACCAGGTGAGAAATAAAGATTAATACAAACAAACAGAAGCCTGCCTGTGGCCTCATACTGTCAACGAGGTCACAAAGCAAAATAAAAACCTAAATTAAAACTGTTGCATCAGCTGACCTGAAAAAGATCGGATTCTATCACAATGAGCTGCTTACACAGATAAATCTTCTCATTGTTTAGATGAACAAACATTAAAGTGAGAGTTTTGTTGAACCATCGATCCACCCTGATCTCCTCCCTGTTTGATCTATGGCCCCGCCCACACCTGGTATTAACATGAGTCTCCACCCAGCTCCTCAGATCTGAGCTCAGTTTATCTGGATGTAAATAAACTCCAGTAGAACTGCCTCCAGTGGATCTCTACTGCTGTTTCAGAACCAAGAACAGTGAGTTTGTTAACAGTTAACTTGGCTGCAAATAAGATTCAAGATTCACAGAGTTTATTGTCACATGCACAGTATAGAAATTTTTGCTGTCCACCCAATGCCTAATAGAGAATCTTAGAAGTAGAGTAATAAAACTAACGAGGTGAATTTACCCTGAGATGTCTGTGTCCATCACATGTAGTCTCTTACTTCGTGTCTTTTCAGTTTTACTTCCTGTCTGTCTTTTCCCTCCTTCCTTCATTATTTCCACCTGTGTCTTGTTTTCCAGTCAGTGCTGCGTCTCCTGGACGTACCTGTTGTTGTACGAGGTGTTCTCTTTTTTAATTCTGCCTCGTTCCTCTGGTATCTTCTCTTGTCCTGCAGCGTGAGACATTAAAGGGTTAACTAGGTTTAATTAGGCGGCCTGCACAAGCCGCTGACACGACTAAAGGAATCTAACGTATTCATGATTTCTACATATTTATGAAACTATAATTTACTTTACAGTAATAAGAGAAGTCTCTTTAAGGTGAATTCAGTTTAATTTCACCTTAAATCACACAGAGTCTGGGATGCAATAAAAAATAATACCACAGTTCATTCATGTCTGAGACTCTGAGTGGTTAATTTCCTCCTCTGTCCTGTCGAGTCAAACTGTGTCTGCTACCGTGAAGTGTTTAAAGAGGACGACAGGAGCTGATGCCACACGTCTCCACTATTTTTGTTGGTCACGCCAACGAACTGCGACTGACACCAGATATACCCAGGCTGAAGAAAACGTAGCTCCGGGGTGTTATGTGAAAATAAAAGTAGAACAAAAACACAATATGAGAGTTTTTCATGTTGTCTGTGATAAATATGCAGCGACAGAGACGCCACAGCCCATAATATTCAATGTTATCAGTTCAGTACAGATCCAGAGACAAAACATCAGCGTCTGCCTCAGTTAGATGTGATTAATCTGAATACATCATTAGGCAAAGTTCACATCCCTTTATTTTTATTTTCATTACAGAAAACACTAAAACTTATTGTGTCACTTAAAAATAATTGTATGACCTTTAAAATATGACTTTACTGGATCAAACTTAAATAATAAAATGATAGATATGAGTTTAGAAATGTTAAACAGCAGAGTTTAGCTCACTGAATCAACTGATCTTATAACAATTACCAGGAATATAGATATATATAAATATATATTTGCAGTTTTCTACATTTCTGAATAAAAATGAATCAGAACGTCAGTTGATTTTAACACAAGTCCTGAAAGCAAAACTCTATCAAACACATGAAACTAAAATATTATACTTTATTCAAATTAAATGAGCCAATATTACATATCAATGAAGTGCAAATGTAACCAACATCCAAGCTGCTGTAGACCACTGATAGGGGTTGATGTTTTTACCTCCACAGAATGAGAGGAAGCATAACGTTCTCCAAAATGACGACTGTGAAACAGCAGAACTCAGCTCTGATAGTTTTTAAGACAAAAAATACTGGATGTTAAAGATTTTACAGGTTCCCAAGTCCACAAACAAGAAATGACAGAATGTTTTTACACATGATCTTAAATACTGTTGGACTAAACCATCTTGAAGATGCAAAGGTGGAAATGAAAACAACCAAACCAAGAAACTACAAATGTAAACAAAGAGGTTTTTAAATGAAACCCTTTTAAATAAAATAACTTCTTCTTAAATGAATGTTACTAGGTTTAACATAAAAGAAAATACAAAAGAAAGCAACCCACCCTCTCTACCCCTCTAAACTCAAGATGGTCCAGTCTAGATTGGAAGCACCTGGTTGGATGTGTGGCGTTCAAGTGCCGCTTCATGAAGACCAGCTCCTAAAGAGAGAATGGTTACAAAACAAACCAAACACCATTCATTCATCTTCTGTAACTGCTTGTTCCTGTTAAGGGTCGCGGGGTCTGCTGTCACTGGTCTAGAGGGGGGTCCACCCTGGACAGGTCTCCAGTCTATCACAGGACTAACACAGAGAGACACTCACACCTACGGCCAATTTAGAATCACCAATGAACCTAACCAGCATGTCTTTGGACGGTGGGAGGAAGCTGGAGAACCCGGAGAGAACCCACGCAGACACAGGGAGAACATGCAGACTACACACAGAAAGGAACCAGTCGGCCTGGATTAGAACCCAGAACCTTCTGGCTGGGAGGCATCAGTGCTAACCACCACATCACTGTGCCGCCCAACCAAACACCAATAAAACAAATATTAACTGATCAGCAGTTACCAGAAACATTCAGTCACAAGGAGGTCACAGCAGATACTGGAAACAAGGAGCCACTGATATGAACACATGTTTCTGTTTAATGTGTTTGACTGGGTTCTCTTTGTCTACTTTAATGAAAATGAAGTCGTTTTAATGCAGAAATCTAAAATATTCTGAGATGTACAAATACTTTTAAGCAGTACCATACGTATAAAGACAACATGGGGGCTGATTCAGTATTAATTATTAATCATTTGCATGTTTTTCAGTATTGTCAGTGTTAAAATGCACAGCAGTCTATGTACAAAATGTTCAACATTTCTCTTTCTAAACTTCTTATAATGTATAAACCCTAAATGCATACTTACAAAAAAAAAGAAAGAATTCTGTTCAAACTTGAATGAAACTGAATTCTTGGTGAAAAGCGAGGTCGTCAATTTGCAGTTATTATGAAAAGAAATGGTTATATTCATAGAAATAAGGAACCGACAGTCTGTGTGTGCATTAAATCAAAAGGACTGTGGTTCATTTGCTTCTTCTGCAGAATACAAAAACAAATCCTTACAAATAAGAGAAGAAGGTTCATGGGTTTACATGTGCCTCAACACGTGTCGTCATGCGTCTGAGTCTGAGTCTGAACTGTGTGAGACCCGTTGAGTCCTGAAAGGAAGGCTGCAGCCTCTGGTTTCATTTTAATGATCTGGCGACGAGCAGCAGAGAGTGAGAAAATGCAAACAGAGCTAATTTAGTTTTTCAGATGAGGTAATTACGTCTCTATTGCAGCAACAGTTTGTACACATCTCCTAAACTGCTGCTTTCTCCTGAAAATGTCAGCGTGTTGTTGTTCAGCCTGAATGTGACAATGAAGTCTGTCTGAATCCTGTCCAGACCTGTCTGCCTCCACAATTCATCTCCAGCTTCTTATTTCCATATAAGCCTTAAAGAATCTTCAAACCGTCACTGAGCTCCGTATTAATGACACATCCAGTCTGAAAAACTTTCCATGAAACTGAAGCTTAAATCATGACACGTCTGACTTTTAATTAAAACGGTAAAACTGTGTTTGGTGTTTTGCTCATGTTGGTTCCTCGTGCAGCTGCAGGCTGCAGAGCGTCGGTGCACATCAATGAGAGCTCAATATGATCCAAATCACTTTGAAATTATTCATCAAAGATCCAGGTTTCCTTCGTCAAAGACTGTTTTCCCTTCACGCCGGTTCATCAGGATCTTAACCGGTTCAAAGGAAGAGCGACGGCGGCTCACATTTACACGTGTGTTTGGCTGCTGTCTGTTAATTATGTTTTGGTATATCTGTTTATCAAAATGCAAATTTAAACTTGGGTTGTGTGAAGTTTGGTTTGTGTGATGGTGCAGAGGAATCTGTAACTGAACATTTATAGAATTTAAGTTTAAATTTGGGCTCAAATGAACTCTGAGTATAAACTCTAACAATAAAATAAAAGACCAGATTTATTATGAAGAGATAATACAACAAATAATAAATCATTCAAAGTTTTCTTTCAAAGCTTTTCCACCATGATGTGTTTTGAAAGACATTGTTTAACTGACCTTTTAAAACCAGGGATCTCAGTGTGTCGTAAATAAAAACCTGATAAAAGTGTCTGGAACGTATTTGTTAATATGGCGTCAATAACAAGACACATAGTCTCAAGATACTTAATCTTGAGACTATGGAGGAAACCTTGAGCAGAACCTTAAGCTCATCTGCTTGAGGCCGACCATGTACGGACAAAAAGAGAAAGAGAGAGAGAGAAGGCTTTTTTATTGTGGGTCCAAAACACGAGGTACACAAAGGGGGACGAAACTAAGAGAGGTAGAAGAAGAAGAGGATGAATAATGAATCCAACATAAAGGATTAAAACATCAGTGTAATTAGAGTAAAGTGGGTTTTATTGAACAGAAGAGAAGAGGTGAGAGGCAGCAGCAGGAGGAGGAAGAGGATCAACATACATCTGACTGAAGCATCTAATCACAAGAGCACATTGGTTTCTGCGTCTAAGACGAGACGGTGACGAGCTAAAACTAAAGCCTGGTGAAAAATATGATGCTTTAAAATGATGTTTGATGTTATTGACAGATGAGGAGGAAGAATACGATGTTTGAAGGAGCATCACTCTGATATCTCTGCCGCATCCATCACCGTCACTAAGATAACTATGAAGTTAAAGAAGTCTCATCTCAGTACTTTACTAGTTCTGAAGTCTCATCTCAGTACTTTACTAGTTAAAGAAGTCTCATCTCAGTACTTTACTAGTTAAAGAAGTCTCATCTCAGTACTTTACTAGTTAAAGAAGTCTCATCTCAGTACTTTACTAGTTCTGAAGTCTCATCTAAGTACTTTACTAGTTAAAGAAGTCTCATCTAAGTACTTTACTAGTTAAAGAAGTCTCATCTCAGTACTTTACTAGTTCTGAAGTCTCATCTCAGTACTTTATTCGTTGAAGAAGTCTCATCTAAGTACTTTACTAGTGCTGAAGTCTCATCTAAGTACTTTACTAGGTAAAGAAATCTCATCTCAGTACTTTACTAGTTAAAGATGTCTCATCTAAGTACTTTACTAGTTAAAGAAGTCTCATCTAAGTACTTTATTAGTTAAAGAAGTCTCATCTAAGTACTTTACTAGTTAAAGATGTCTCATCTAAGTACTTTACTAGTTAAATAAGTCTCATCTAAGTACTTTACTTGTTAAATAAGTCTCATCTAACTACTTTGCTAGTTAAAAAAGTCTCATCTAAGTACTTCACTAGTTAAAGAAGTCTCATCTAAGTATTTTACTAGTTCTGAAGTCTCATCTCAGTACTTTATTAGTTAAAGAAGTCTCATCTCAGTACTTCAGTTAAATGAAGTTATTGACCTCTGACCTTTTACTGACACGTATTTAATCAGTGATCTGCTCAGAGATCAATTTTGATCCAGACTGGTACCTGGATTCACATTAAACTGCTCTGAAGAGACAAACACTTTCATTGACGTGAAATCAGACTAATAAGAAGATGTAACTCTTCTAATCTGAATTGTCATAAAGCTGCTGAACATTTCTCCAGCAGGTCTGTTCTGTAAACTACTCTTCATCTTCAGTTCAAGAGGGTTGGAGAGTGAAAAGGCATCCAGGAGTGAATAGCTACTCAAACCTTGAGGGAGAGAAAGGTTTGTGACAGGTGTCCTCTGTGTGACGTGAACTGCTACTGGAATGAAGAGCAGCTGGGTGGTGGGGAGGGCGACTGTCAGCTGATGAGATAAGAAGGTGGGAAATGAAATGATGGTGGAGGGAGAGGAGTTAGGGAATGACAGGAGACGCGAGAGTACACAACACAGAGGTTAATCAGAAAGACAGGAGGAGGACGAAGAGGAGGAGGAAGAGGAGGAGGATGCAGCTGTTGCCAAGACAGCAGACACTTTTATTTTTAATTCTACATAATTTAAATGTCTTCCTCTCTGACAGCCGAGTCCTCACAGCAGTCGCTGGAAGTGCTCTCCTCTTTGCTCGCTCTATTTTCAAACTCTGGCGAACAAGTGGCCGCGAGACGTGAACTAACGGAGCAGCGGGAGCGTCACTTCAGCGGGAGCTTCAGCGGGAGCTTCAGCGGCCGCTAACCACACTTCTGTTGTCACACGGTGGATTAATGTGTGTCTGTTTAGGAGCAGGGAGGTGGCGGTACACTGTGTTCCCTTTGGAATCCGAAAGCAATTAAACAAACGTCGATAGGATCGCTCCGGCTGATGATAACATCCAGCTGAAAGGGTTTTGTTTTTCTTCCCACAGAGGAGAGATTTGTGGGAGTTCTGATAAGCAGAACACCCCCCCCCCCCCACCACCACCACCCCCACCTCCACCACACCCCCAGGCCAGATACAATACTCTGATCATGTTTCTCACTTGACCCGCTGGGCCTTCAACCTAATTTCTCTCTCTTCTGAGTTTTTATCAGCGTATTATTAAAGAACACAAAACAATGGAGACGAGGCAAAGCAGCTTTTCTAGCAGAACAGTTAACGCTGGTATCGGAATAAAAACCTCAGTTAGATTTTCCTCAGCTCAGTTTAGTTTTTGATTTTTGTAATTTCTGATCGTGTTTGTGGCTCCAGTGAGTCTGAGCTTCTCTTTGTGTGATTCATTGCACACAGCGTCAGACAGTTACAGAACCAAGGAAGACATGTCCCCCCCCCCCCTTCCCCCCCTTCCCCCCTCTTCCCCCCTCTTCTTGTGAGTATCTCTGGCCTGGAGTGGTGTGTTTCCCGTGGAGCTCTATACTACATCTGTTGTCGTGGTCTCATCAGCCTGCCTAGTCTTCATGGATTCCTGCAGTTATCCACTCCTACCTGAATGAACAATTCTCCAACCTGCCTATGATTCCTCTTACATTTTCAAACTGTCATGTAACATCATCAGTTTGTATCATAAGATTCCACATGTACACTTTAGTCAGATATGTGTATCTATGACAGATGTATGTTTATCTTGCTGTTCTCTTCTCTTCTCTCTTTGCTGTTCTCTTCTCTCTTTCTTCTGTCTGTACCCGGCTGGCCTTAGGCAGATGGGTCCCTCCATATGAGCTGGGTTCTGCTCGAGGTTTCTTCCTGTTAAAAGGGAGTTTTTCCTGCCACCGTTGCCTTCAGGCTTGCTCTGGGGGTTTCAGGCCGGGTTTTTGTAAAGCGTCTTGAGACGATTTGTATTGTTATTGACGCTATATAAATAAAATTGAATTGAAAATTGAAATTGAATGTCTGAATTCATCTGAATACATTTAAGACATTTATGGTGACACTTAATAATAACAGCACACTATGGAGCATTTATAAAGCCATGTATGAAGGAGTCATCAGTGGTTCAACAGATCAATTATTGAGTGTCCGTTAATGATTAATAAACTAATTAAATCTACATTTATTCATCTCGTTATTTACACATTTAATATCTGGTTTATAACGATGTATTCTGACTGTAATTAATGATTAATTCAGGTCTTTATAAAACATTTAGAGGCTGTTAATGAACTATACCTGGAGTCTGTGACATGTGAAGCTTTTATGAAGAAGATTTAAAGGTTCAGAAAAACAAAACACAGAAACACAAAGAGAAAAACCTGTAGAGATGAGACTAAAGGAGTTTGGATAATGTGGTAAAACTGACTCAACCATGGAAGTGAACCTCTGTTTAGGAAGAACGAGAGCTTTGACCAAATGTCAGGAGAGACGCAGACGACGTGGTCCAAGCTGGAAAACTCTAGTTTAAGAAGTTGTAGAAGGGTGTGTGTGGTGTGATTAAATGTGATGAGTGTCATCCCTGGCCTGTGTGCGCTGCTTCGACTCAGTGTTGGTGTAAAATGAGCAGAGAAAAAAAAAAAAGACAATATCAAAAACCCTGACGGTGTTAAACAGCTGAATATCTTTCAGCAGAGAGCAGCTGGAGAGGCAGCCATGACTTCACTGGAAGGATGTGTTCAAGTTTTATCACTGTCGGGACAATAACTTCCTTTCAACCGTCATTTCCTCCGAGGAACAAACCATCCAGTGTGTTAACGTGAACAAACTGAGGCTTTTATTCCTTATTACTGCATTATCTACGTCCTACAGAGGCCTTTTCATTGGTCCAGCCTAAATAATATATATATATATAGAGAGAGAGAGTAAATGGAGCTCAGATGAACATTATTTCCAGACAAATGAATGAGGAACACTTGAATGCATCAGTGGATGTGAAGATCAAACTAAATCTATTAGAAGCTCAGTAATAAACACGTCTGATCCTTTACTTTTTATTTTTGCTCATCTACATTTTATTTACTAAACCAAATCCAACGAGGACAGTCGGCCTAAAGCACATAATGATTTTCTCCTCTGAGCACGGACAGCAGCCAAGCAGAGAGAAAAGGGACGGATGAGTTCACTAATAGTTTCATTTCACATCTTCTGCCTTTCAGCACGTTGCACCGTCCAGGAGGAATCACATCAGACTGTGGCTCAGTCGTCAGCTGCAGAAACGAACGGCCTTTAATGCACCTCAATGCTCCGTAAGAATAAAAACCAGGCCCCTGGATCAGGTCTGAGCCGGCCTGCATGGAGCCAGAGGAGACCTGACAGACCCAGAGGTCACTGTGAGACAGAGTTATTGTTCAAACATGTGAAACAGACTGAACCTTAACGTTCACTCCTTTAGTCCGGCCGTGTCCCAAACCTCGTTTTCTTTTAGCCTTGTTGACTCTGATAAAGTCTGCCTCCATAGAGTCCTGAAGGGTTTCACTTCAATACATGTAATTATCTTTAACTGTTCAGACGATAACTGATTTTTTCTTGCTTACTTTGCAAAAGGAAAAGTTTCTCAGCTTTATTCATCTAAACAACTCTGGAGCTGAAAGACGAGCCTTGACTTTGCCTTGTATACGGGAACATTCAGTGTACAGAAGCTTTCTGGTACAAATGGTGTGTGTGTGTGTGTGTGTGTGTGTGTGTGTGTGTGTGTGTGTGTGTGTGTGTGTCGTATTGAGTTCTAACTTTCTTTCTTGTTTGTGCTGATTTGATTTGCGTGTTGGTGACACCTAGCGCCTTCTCGTTTCTTCTCATTTCTTCTCATTTCGTCTCATTTCCATCTGGTTTTGTGTCGACCCCGCCGGCGCCCACAGTTGATTATGGGATGTCTATGCTCGTGCACATCGACTCCAAATCGACCAGCCAAACCCCTGCAGGGTCTGTGAAGAGAGAGCGCCGAGCCGGAGCCGTTAAAACACTTGAATAAAAACCACTTCGCACACGACACATTTTATTTAGCAGCCACGCGTCTATGAATACGAAACGCACTCCCTGCTTCTATTACCTGCAAGAAATACAGGATAACTAGATGGGACGCTGTGTTGCAGATTTTTTTTTCCAAATTAACTGAGCCCATATTTGCCTTTTGTAAATCTAGTGCAGACTGTTCTTGCATCATTTCAGTTCCTCGTGAGGCTCCTCGTCTTATTTTCAGCAGAACAATTGATTCATTTCTGCCGTTGATTCACTTAAACTCAAGAGCGAGTTTGTTGGACGATCATTAAAAGGAAATCTGAATCTGAGAGTGAATAAACATTTCTCCTGCGTCCTTCTTCATTGAACATGAAAGCTCCTCGTCTGCTCTGGTGAGCTCAGGGGAAGGCTTCCTTTCATCATCCTGTACAGTAACTTCACAAACAAGATAGAAGAACACAATCTGAGCTGAGAGCGCGTTTCAAACTTTTCCAGCAACGAGATACGGCTCGATTGATCCCTCCTCATCTATAAACCAACGCGAAGCCTCACAGACCAGAACCAGACGAGCTGCAGGCACGGGACCCAGCGCTTCAGCGCCTCACGCCTCTGTTCCTCTGTCGGTTAGCTCCGCTCTGACGGATGCTTTTGTTTTCTGGGTTTGTCTCACGCCGCCGCTTATCTAATAAACTACAGAGTAGCTGCAGCAGATAACCTGGTTTGACTCTGACATGTGGATTATTGACCTGTTGGGACTCCTCTGGACTCCTCTGGACTCCTCAGGACTCCTTCTGGTGATTTATGAGTGAAAATGAGTCAATCATCAGTAACTCAGCTAAAAACAAGAAGAAGAAAGGTTTTAAATGAGAGATATATTAATTAAAATAACAACTAAATGTATTTATCCTTGCAGGTCCAAGGAAAACATTAAGATTCCCTCATTTTAAAGCTTGTTTCTTGTTTTTGCAGCTCCTCAGTCCTCTCTCTCTGCAGCTTTTCCCCCGTGTTTCCTGAACACTCCAGTCTGACTAATAACCTTTCTGGCACGGCCGACGCCATGTGCATTAGTGAAGGACGGACGGCGTGAACAGATTCCACCTCGGAGCCATTAGGTGCAGAGAGACCTCTCGGCCCTCAGCGATCGGTGCAGCCGTCCGTCTCTGTCTGCCGTGGTGGTTTTACTGGGACTGAATGTGAACTAGTTGTCCTGAAATCAGATCGATGAGAGACAAGAGACGAGTTCTTCTGTAAATGTAAATGTCATAATAAAGAGAGACAGGTGTCCTTGTCCTGTCTGGGTTTGAGAGATGAATTCAAACAGAATCTGCAGCAGAGGTCATGATGTGTTGGAGCCAGACTCTCTCCTGAGGATGAACACCTTACAGCCGGGACGGGGGACGGTCCAGGTGGCTCAGCACTAGTCCCAGACTGGAGGCTTCTACTCTCTGTTCCTGCTCCTTATTCATGATATCAGTATTCATATTAAGTCCAGAGCATCCTGACCCACAGCTCACCCTCCGTTCCTCAGCCTAAACCAGCCCCCTCACATGTCTTCACATTTCCTCTCTTATCTAAAGACACGTCCTCAGCAGCAGACGGAGCTATGAAGGTTACACAACGCCTTACATATCAGATAAAAACAACTGAACTCAGGAAACTAAAGACAATCATCATCTAACGGTGAAGCTCGAGGACGGAGACGCTCGGTGTCGGTGGCCGTGACTTCAGTCTGTAATCTGAAAGCTGTTCATTGGTCTGGACATGGAGCCAGACATGGAGACAGACATGGAGACAGACATGGAGCCACGCTGCAAGAACACTGGACTAAGATTAAAGATCTTAAATCTGTATTTTTATTTTTTTAATAAAGTTTTTGCCGTCAGTTTCTCTACAGAACCATCTCTCTCTAGCACTGATGCCTCCCAGCCAGAAGGTTCTAGGTTCTAATCCAGGCCGACTGGTTCCTTTCTGTGTGTAGTCTGCATGTTCTCCCTGTGTCTGCGTGGGTTCTCTCCAGGTTCTCCAGCTTCCTCCCACCGTCCAAAGACATGCTGGTTAGGTTCATTGGTGATTCTAAATTGGCCGTAGGTGTGAGTGTCTCTCTGTGTTAGCCCTGTGATAGACTGGAGACCTGTCCAGGGTGGACCCCCCGTCTAGACCAATGACAGCTGGGATAGACTGGAGACCTGTCCAGGGTGGACCCCCCCTCTAGACCAATGACAGCTGGGATAGACTGGAGACCTGTCCAGGGTGGACCCCCCCTCTAGACCAATGACAGCTGGGATAGACTGGAGACCTGTCCAGGGTGGACCCCCCCTCTAGACCAATGACAGCTGGGATAGGCTCCAGCAGACCCCCCATGACCCTTCACAGGACAAGAGGTTACAGAAGATGAATGAATGAGGTAAATAGTTTCCGTCTAGACGTCTTCATGTCTCCTTCAGTCGTCTCTTTAATGTTTCTCAGGATTCCACCTGAAATAGAAACCTAGATTTTCCTTCTTTTGTGTTTGCTCATATTTATGTTCGATGGATGAACAAGTTGTTCCGTCTAGAAATCCAAGCTGCTCCTTCTGATCTGATTCTTTTTGAATCAGAGAATGAACGGGTCCAGGTGGCTCCACGCAGCCTCCATCATAGAGGAGACAATCTATCATGGAGACCAGATGAGATCTTACCTGGGGGAGGGGGGTCTCCTCCTCCATCATCTCCTCCACCCACCTGGGTGCCCACTATCCACCCCCGCCCCCTGTAGCTGTTAATGGGACCACTAACCCTGTCTGTCCCATCAGGAGCCACCTGTGCCACCTGGACTCCATCTGTTGCCAACACATCCTTCACCCCATAGAGGTGGGGGTGAGGGTGGGGGCTGAAAATGAGAATAAATTGGGTTTACTGGGTTATAATCTAGATTTATTTTCACCGTCTTTATATATTTTCTTCTGCCCCCCCTCCCTCCTGATTCTGTGTCGTCTCCCCATCAAGGTTTTGCTCCTGGTGTCTTTATGTTTCCTCTGCAGGTTTCTGTTCTCTGGCTTCTTCTAAACGTCTCCAGAGGTTTAGAATTAAAATGAAGAAGAGTTGATCCTGGGTGTTGGACACTGAGCTCCTCTAGGAGTTAAAGCAGAACAGAGATCAGATCAGATCAGATCAGATCAGAGACCTGGAGTATGACTCAAACATCTCTTTGTTTCTCCTTCCAGCAACAAAGAGAACACGTCAGGATCAGAAGCTGTGAAGACAAAACTCAACGGCTGCAGACGAGAAAGAACAGACAGAACAGAAATATTATTTAGCTTTTCCTTCAGGTGCATCTGTTTCTATCTAACACCAATCAGCCACAACATTATGACCACTGACAGGAGAAGTGAATAACATTTAAACCATCTTGTGACGGTTCAATGTTCTGCTGGGAAACTTCTGGACCTGGCATTCATTGGTGTGGATGTTACTTAGACATGTAGCACCCACCTAGACCAGACCAGGCCCCCCACCCCATAGCAATGACCCTCCTTGATGGCAGCAGCCATCCCCAGCAGGATGCAGCCTGACACAGACACACACACAAAAACACTTTAGGAACAACTAAAAAAAAAAACATGAAGAACAGCACAAGGTGTTGACCTGGCCTCCAGATTCACTAGATCCCAAACTGATCTAGATCCCAACCCACTAACAACAGGACACCCTCAGAAGGCCCATGTCCATGCTCTGATGAGTCACCACAAGGGAGGATTGATTGCTGTGTATTAAAACTGAGACTTATTTGATTTTAAACTGAACTCAAGAACTTAATCCGGTTTCTCTTTCACTTCCTGGTTGCAGATCTCCTGCTCTGCTCCACAGGAAGCTCCAGACCTCGACCTTTAGCTCCGTCTGATAAACAGACTGCAGGTTTCCTCTGAGGACATGATATAATGCTGCTTTAGGTTTAAGAAAGTAATTCTGGTTGAGATCAGCTCAACTAGTTCCTGAATCTGAAGCGTTCTGGTGGCGTCATGTTCGGCCTCCTGGATCAGATCACGTATTAGTTTTCTGTGTAGCTGCAAAAACTGAAATCAATGCTTGTTCTTTTCCTGCCAACAAGTACTGTTTTTTTTGCAGAGTGACCAGGACCATCTCCAGGTCCTTGTCTAAGTAACATCTGCTTCTGTTATCTCCAAAAAGTATGAACTGCTCAGATTTACTGATTTCTGCACCAACAAAGAGCAGAGATCTACCCTCACTACAGTCACTGAGCTTCTACTATTATTACAGCCTTTTCACGGACGTGGAGACGTTCTCCTCTGAGATATTCTCCATGAAAACTATGACAGTAGCGGGTGCATGTTGGTTTTTGACCCTCATGAATGAAGACCAGAATCCTGGTCTATCAGCTCAGATCAGACAGAACCAGACGATTAGATGTGAACGTGGACTTCAACCTCCAAACACTGGGAGCACTGTCTGTGGATTATCTCTGCAAACACGGACTCTGCTCTGTTTGCTCCACTGGATTCCTGTCCCAGTTGAGCTGAACTTGCTCTGATTTGATTGCATTGTTTGGGACACGTGACCCGTCGGCCGGCGGGTCGGCTCAGACCCTGCTGAATTAATTAAAACCCAAAGTGGAAGCAGATCAGCTTGTGTTGACACCTGGAGGTGGATTGTTGTTCATGTTAGTTTCAGGCTGAGATTAAATATTTACCAGATGAATTTATTTCTGGGATGTTGCTGCAAGAAAATCAGCTCAACTCAGAAAATATAGTGAAAACCAGAGCTGTAATAAACCTGAGTCACCCTGAGATCCTGGAGTTGTTTGCAGCTTTGTGAACAACTAAACATCTAAACATCTGGTACAGCAGGAGAAACATTCCTCTAATAGAAGCTGAAACCTGCTGACTGCACTGAGCACGTGCAGCGCAGGGAAAGTACCAAGTTGCAAAACATGGATCTTTGAAGTGAGTCGATCCTCACAGACCTCCACGTCTACTGTTTTTATGTCTCATTTCTCCATTAATTCAGAGCTTTTCAGTGACGTCTGGCTGCAGTCACAGGTTAATATCTAATCTTTGAGCCGTCAGGAATCAGCTGAGAGTCAGGCTCTGCCAGCACGGTGACGGCTGGAGACGCCACACTGAGCCTGTCCAAGGTAACTGCAACTGAACAAGGAGCTGGTGGAGGAGGAAGCCACGGCACAGAAAGGATGAAACATGAACGAAGCTCACATGAAACAAGAGAACAAAGACAAACTGGTGACGGGTGAAGGGAACACGGAGGATAAATAGAAGAGGGACAATGAGACACAGGTGAGATACATCAGGGCGGAGCCAACAATCAGAGAGACAGGAAGTGAAGACATCTGGAATGATGGAGGGGTTAGTAACGATCAAAGTAAAACAGGAAGTGACCAAAAAAACAGAGAAAATGACTCTAGTGGAGAGAAATGGTTTCATTTAGAAATGTTTCAGAAGCTGCTGGGACAACTGGTCTAGAGGGGGGGTCCACCCTGGACAGGTCTCCAGTCTATCCCAGCTGTCATTGGTCTAGAGGGGGGGTCCACCCTGGACAGGTCTCCAGTCTATCCCAGCTGTCATTGGTCTAGAGGGGGGGTCCACCCTGGACAGGTCTCCAGTCTATCCCAGCTGTCATTGGTCTAGAGGGGGGGTCCACCCTGGACAGGTCTCCAGTCTATCTCAGGGCTAAGACAGAGAGACACTCACACCTACGGCCAATTTAGAATCACCAGTTAACCTAACCAGCATGTCTTTGGACGGTGGGAGGAAGCTGGAGAACCTGGAGAGAACCCACGCAGACACAGGGAGAACATGCAGACTACACACAGAAAGGAACCAGTCGACCTGGATTAGAACCCAGAACCTTCTGGCTGGGAGGCATCAGTGCTAACCATTTCTTTCTGGAGCAGAATTCATTCAGAACGCAGATGGACCTTTATACTGGGCTCTCTAAACCTGTTTGGTTTCTCTTTGAATGTTTGGTATCAAATAATCCATGACTGTTTTATAATAGAAAGAATTTCACTTTCTCCATGAAGTTGCAGGAAACTAAATTTGATTAAATTCTACAGGAAGTGGATGAAATATATCCCCCAGACGCCCTCCCTCCCTCCCTCCCTTCCTCCCTTCCTTCCTTCCTTCCTTCCTTCCTTTAACTGATATTACATTATTTAGTCTCCTCAGGTTCTGCTGTAACAAATCAAACTGGAACACGTGATAGATTAGATTAATTTCCAGGTCATCACTTCCTGAATCTGTTCCTGTCTGTGTGGACTTTGCATGTTCTCCCTGTGTCTGGGAGGAAGCTGTCGTACCTGGAGCAGCGGCTACAGGAAATGAATGAATGAATGAAATGATTAATGGGAACGCTCCAACAAATATGTGCTAATGATCGATTTCCTGCAGAGGACACAGTTCGTCCAGCAATCAGAATCCTTGGAGACGTTGTCTCTGGGTTCTTCTGCAGGATCTTAATTGAACGTGATTCATGCTGCAGCAGCTCCAGACCTTTCCAGACATTTTTCTGTTTTTTCAAACATTGCTGAGACGTGGATTCTTTCTGACAACCTTCACAATTCAAAAACCGCAGCAACCAAAGTATCGGCCACAGAAATGTAAATGATGATGAAATGTGCAGCGGCTGCAGGAACGATGCTGCTCTGTCTGTATTGTTTTCTTCTCTGACCAGGAGCCTTAATTTACTCTGCAGGGAACGGGAGCGATGCTGCAGCTGAGAGGAGCAACGAGCTGAGACTCACCTGGTATCAGATCATCTGATGCAGAGACTCCAGAATGAGGCGGGGATGGTTTCCAGCTCCTTTATTCAAGGATTCGAGGTTTATTATCGTCACATGCACGGCGTCCAGGCACGGCGACGCAACAACCCACAGTGAGTGAATAAGAACTGAATGAAATAAGGTAAAAAATAAAGAATAAAGAACGTCATCTATTCTAAGATCAAGGCAGCACAGTCTTAGTGAAGCTGCTGCGATGGCGTCCAGTCTGGGACGTGGTTTTAGTTTTCATTTTGTTCCTGGGGCCTGAACACTGAGCTGGAAATCAGCCGCTGACAGAACGATGCAGCTCTGTGTTCTGAAGTAGAGCAGCTGAGTGGAGTTATCTCTAACAAGAGAAAGAGTGTCAGTTATTTGTGAAGCTGAAATGAAGACGCTGCTGCAGAGCTGCAGAGCTGCAGAGCTGCAGACTTCCTCCTCCTTACATTCAGTCATATGTTAAGAGATGAAATGATAACGCCTGACTGTGTTCAGACTGTTTCATAACGTGAGTCTTTAACCTCTCAGATCATCTCTGTGCATCAGGAAACAGAGAGGAGACAGATGAGGAGCTTTACTCCAACAAACCATCAGGGGCCGTGTTCACAGAAGGTCTTATCTCCTAATCCTCCTAATCGGACTCTAAAGTTTTCTCTTCACAGCTGCAGAGTTTCACCTGACGGAGGAGAACGAGCCTGCTGCTACAGCTGCTCCAACCAGTGAACGCCTCATGAAACAAATCAAATAACTTGAATAATCACCTTCTATGAATCTGATTTGTGCCGCTCCTGACGCGTTGACGTGCTGGTCTGTTTCTGGTTTGAGTTGAGAGCATCAGGACTTTGTTTGAGGACGTTTGTGTCACTCAGGTGGAAGGAGAACAAGAAATAAAGTTTTAAAGCGATGGATATGTTACTTAAATAGACCAACGATGTGACAGAGAGGTGATAAACGGCTCCAGTCATTTATCACCATGATAATAATAACGCCGTCAAGGCTGCGTCTCATTTACTGAAGAGTTTTAAAAAGAGCAGAAAGAAAGTTACGAGCTGCTCTTCAACTTTCAGCAGAGCTAATGCGTTTGCTTGCTTCAATATTTGATGCTAAGCTAGGTGAACCACGCTCTGATCCAACGCCGTATTTAACGCAGACAAGGGACCCAGTTCAGTCTTAAAAGGAATCAAACAACCAGAGAGCAGGACTCTAGTGGAGCAGTCAGCGTCAGGATTTCATGTTCTTGTTGCTCTTCTGCTTTCATCTGAACGTCTTCCTTCCCCTTTTTTCTTTTTCCCATTTGACACAAAATAAATCTATTATTCATTTAGTTTTCTTCTTTCTTCACTAATAAAACTAGTTTGGTAAAAGGAACAGACCACGGTGTTTTCTTTTATTTAAATCTTTCCTTCACTCTCGTCGCTGATGAATCCTGGACTCAGACCTTTAACCTCAGCCGTGATCAGACAAACGGAGAAAAACTCCACCGCTTCATTAACGTCTCCTCGTGTTTCAAGTGGTTTCTCTTCTGCTGGAGGCTCAGCTCAGGTCACATTAAACTTTCTGGATGATGAATATGTTATTCATAAGTAAACAGAAATGTAAAAGGAGGAATATAAAACCTGAGCTGAGGTCAGGAGAGAAGTCAGAGGATGAATCATCTGATTAGGATTCATGTTGAGGAGGATCGTGGAAGGATTTTAATTACAGCTCATAACTCAAGTCGAACTAAACGATTCTTTTTCTTTCCAGAGTTTGGTTTAATAACATTTATCTTGTGTTTTGCAGCCTGACGGATGGTTCACTCTGATAACTTATCTGAACCAGGTTGAACCAGTTTCTTTGCAGATGAATTGACTCCACACGCTTTATATATTAAAACCTTCAGGTCAGTCAGGAAACACATCAGTAAAGATTGATAAAGGTTTACGTAAAGGTGCATGTGATGAAACGCAGATGTAAAAAAGAAAAACCCAACTCTTCTTCTGGTATTGCTTCTTTTTTATATTTCATAAAATATGCATCCTCATTTTTGTTTTTAAAATTAACTTTTACAGAGTCAGACACAGAGAACGACATGATGAAGAGGAACCACACATGATCCGACTATAAACACAGACTGGGCGCCGTGGCAACCATCAGCTGGTTGCAGCGACTCATCACAGGCCGTGGACAGACCAGACGAGTCCATCACTCTGGATTTACATCGTACGGAAAGACACGAGAAATGAGTCTCCTGCTAAAAATACTCTTCCCCTCGGGCGCCGCCAGGTTAGCAGCACAGAAAAGAATTAATAAACGTGAAGGATTTAACATATTGGTGAAATGAAGATTATAAATCTCACGTCTGTGTGTTTTAAATACAGCACCAGAGTCAGGGTGAGGTTAGCTTAGCTTAGCTTAGCATACACACACTGGAAACAGCTAGCTCACTCAATTATCTGTCCAAATAAAATGTATTTACATCTTCTAAACTAAGAAGCTAACGTTAGCATGTCTGGCTAGCTGGTTACCCCAGCGCTAGCATGGTTTCAGCCAAGTTTTAACTTAGTGCATGACATGAGAGTTTACAAATGAACGAGTTAAATGATATAGGCTAGTCAATTGTTCAATTGTTGTCCATGTTTAAGCTAAACTAAGCTAAGCTAAGCTAAGCTAAGATATCCATATGTCAGCACTGTACTTGACACACAGATATAAGACTGACGCAGTCTTGTCACATTAAACCTAAATAAGAAAGTATATGTGTCAATGTGTGGTTAGCCTAGCTTAGCATACAAACAGGAAACAGCTAGCTCACTCACTGACTTTCCAATTATCTGTCCAGATAAAATGTATTTACATCTTCTAAACTAAGAAGCTGACGTTAGCGTGTCTGGCTAGCTGGTTACCCCAGCGCTAGCATGAGGTATGGTAATGTCTTATGTACAACTGAACAAGTTAAATGATACAGGCTAGTCAATTCCCATGTTTACGCTAAGCTAAGCTAAGCTAAGCTAAGACATCCATATGTCAGCACTGTACTACAAGACTGACACAGTCTTGTCACCTTAAACCTAAATAAGAAAGTAAATAAGTGTCAAGGTGTGGTTAGCCTAGCTTAGCTTACAAACAGGAAACGGCTAACAACATCTAAACTAAGCAGCTAACATTAGCATGTCTGGCTAGGTCTGGCGCTAGCATGATTTGTTTGCCAAGAGTTAGCATAGTACATGAGAGTTCATGACTGTTATTTGATGCCTGCCTGTTGGGCCACAATGCTAACTTTTTGTTGGACATGTAGCATTAGCCTGTCTTCAGAAGTCGGAGGTGTTTACCAGCTAATGGCGTTCAGCTAGCATCCTGTTTGTCAAGATAAAGCTCAACCAGTTAACGTCCCTTTCAACCACATCATTTTATCTTATGTTAAGATAAATGACATAAAACAATGTACAAGGTGTTCTAAGCTAACCTAAGCTAAGCTAAGCTAAGCTAAGCTACAATGTCCACATGTCAGCACATACATAAGATTGATGGCAATATTGTCAACTTAACCTAAATAACTCTACCCTTAGCTGCATCCCAGGTTTAAGCTAAGTTAAGCTAAGCTAGGCTAGGCTAAGCTAAACATGCCAGTTCTGTAGCTAACACACAGACATAAGATTGAGTCTCGTCACCGTAACATAACCTCAAAATGTTAAACAACTTTTTTTAGCTGAGAAAAAGTTGTTTTGTTTTGCAGACGTGAAATGAGAACACGTTAATGAATCGACATCGGCTCCACTGAACATCAGAACATAGACATAGAAATAATAATAATTATAATAATAATAAGATATGGAGGAGCTGTGTCGGGGGGGGGGGTCCCTGCTACAGAGCTGCCTAGCACGGTAATACTGTTTGAGAAGGACACACATGTTGTGCTGTACAGGCAGAAACACACACACACTAATACATTCTGGAGGAAACACACTTCATAATTGTCATCATGCAATAAAGAGTAAAAAAAACAGAAACATGGCACGTAGGTGATCAGAATCACAATCAGATACAAATATAGACATTTCTTAACACAAATATAAAGTTATTGCATTTTGTTTTTAATTATTACTTCATATAAGACACTATACGCCGGGCACACGCTGGTCAGTCCTCTCTGTCCAGACGGGACGGGACGGGACGGTCGGTCGGCAGCGACTATGATTGTCCTTCTTCTCATTAAATGGCTTCTAGTTTATTTATTATTTTATATATATATATATATATATATAGACAGGAAGAGTCCCTTTAAATGCTTTTCAGAGCTACTGGCCTCACACTAAGGGTTTTATATCAGATTAGATTAGATTAGATTATAATGGTCCTCATTGTTTGACGTGGTGCTCATAAATACCTCCATTAGAGGACTGTATCAGGTCTTTACTGTATCAGGTCTTTACTGCATCAGGTCTTTACTGCAGAGTCTAATCCAATGGTTGCATTCACAGACAATCAGACGTTTGAGTGATATTTTCCTTTTACTGGTGATGATCTGGAACCAGACCGGAGCTGATCAGCTGATCATCTGATGGTCACCAGTTACAGTCCTGAGGTTTGGATTATGGTCGCTGTCAGCGGCCGTGTCATCATGTGACTCTACTGTGGCAGCAGAATAGAGACGAGTTTTAACTGAAGTGGGTTCATCACATGAAGCAGCTCCCACTGAGCTCAGAGCCGACACACGACCAGTTCATTCATCAGTTAGTTCACTTCAGTTCATTCAGTTTATTAAAGCTCCATCTCAGACTTTTTGATCATGGTTTGTACATTTTTTTAATTTATTTTTTTGGTATTTCTAGTTTGTTTTTGCTTTTAAAACCAGAAACTGAAGAAACATCTTCTAGTTGATTATTTATTGAACTGAAACTTTTCTTTTATTCTTTTCAAAAAGAGAAAATTAATGTTCATTTTCTTTCTATTAATGTGATTTTAAAAACAAAAGTCTAACAAGTCAAACACAACATAAAAACTAATTTGTTGTCCTTGACTGAAGCAGGAAGTACAGTAGTCTCCATGGTAACCACTGGTCCAGGTCTCTCCTCTGCTTCTTCTTCTTCTATAAATCTAATAACCACTGGCTTCTCCTTTACTTCTCGTTCAGGTTTCACAGATTTAACAGTTTTAGTTTTAGCTTCTTTTTAAATTAAAAATCAAATGAATCCTTATTTATTTATTTATTTATTTATTTATTCTTTGTTTTTGAGAAGTTTCACAGAACGATGAGAGTAGTCTGTAGATGGTTGGAAGGTTTTGTGGAGGTGCAGAAAATGAAATGACTTCAGAACATGATGATCATTATGGAGATTATTCAGCCGAAGCTTTTGGCTCTAAATTAAGATAAATCCATTTATAGAATAAGTCGTCTCCATTTATCTGATGGATTATTAACGCAGTATATTTATGAACACCACATCAGGTTACACACATTTAAACTGGAGAAAGTCTCAACGGGACTCTAGATCCGGTCAGTCTTAGTCTTTTTTTTGGGGGGGGGGGGGGGGGCACAGTCTTTGTTTGGTCAGTCGTCACATGTGACGTCGTTAGAGGCTGGATTAGTTTCACTGGAGCCGACTCAGTCCATGAGCACGGCTCTAACACTGCTGAGGTTAGAGGTTCAAACACTAGGTCCATGTACACCTCACATGTACATATACACACATGTATATATGTATGTATATGTATATATGTGTACTTATACCACACACTGTGCTACAGATTGTGCATCTCTCATGCACCAGAGGCTGCAAACGTGTCAGTCAGCTGCTTGCATTAAGTGACAGCGGTTGTGGTGTACGTGACCAGGAGGAGGCTCAGGTCATTCGTCAAACAGATGTGCTGCCAGATGAGGACAGTTTGTCTCCTGTCAGACACACGGACACACAAACTAACCCTGGACACAAACAGAACGAGCCATGAAACATTTCCAGCTTCCAGAGGAGGCCGTGCAGCTGGGACTAATGGATAAACACTGTTGGTACGAAGCCAAGCGCTTCTTTAAAAGGTCACTCTCACATACAAACACTCACACGCTTCACGTCTGGAAGGAAACCCAGCTGAATAATAATACTGTTCACACAAAAGCTTTTTTTTTCTCTTCTCCATAATAATAGCTTTTCCACCGCCTTGATTGTTTGAAACGCAGGTCAGTCAAGAATGATTGTCGCCTGAACACACTCACCTCGTGACACCCCGTCCTCCCAGGAAACCGGGGGGGGCCGGGTACTTTGGAAAAGTTACAGTGAGGGAGATGGTTGGAGGGGATAATAAGCACTTAGAGGGCTGCAGCGACGAGGAGGGCCAGGAGGAAGCACCAGCCGGGGGGCAGAGGCGAAGGCAGCGTGGCCCCAGAGGAGTGGATGTAGGAGGTCTGGATCTCAGAGGTGAGGAAGGCAGAGAGGGGGACGTGGGAGACCAGGGTGGGGCTGGCGTAGTTGATGAGGGAATCGATCTTCTCCGCCTCCTTACTGCAGGCTTCGATCTGGGAGACACAACACAGTCAGCTCAGGACCTCCACGACTCCTTCCTTCTTTAATGAAAACTAACCACAGCTCTGCAAATAAATGTTGTTGGAGGATGATTTAAAGTCGGCCCTCATCAATAACACATCCTGTCCTGGAGCTTTATCTCCAGACAAACCAGCACACCCACCTCTTCCAAGACGAGCTGATGTGAATAAGCTTCTAGCTGCTGCTGAGGACGAGGATGAACGTTACCTCTAAATACATGTGGAAGATGCTGTTGCTTAGTAACAGGCTTTACCTACCAGAGGAAACTTCTTAAACTTTTCTCTGCTGTGAGTTCAGCATCTTGTTTTCTCTTCTTCTTCTGTTGTCGTTTATCTAAATCTAAGTTTATTCTAAAGTGAAGACGAAGAACAAATGAAGAAGACTTGTTTTGGTGGCGGTTGGCTCGCGTCAAAGCTGCCAAAGAAACTAAGCAGAAGAATTGATCCGTCCTGATACTAAACAATACATGCACCTCTTCTGCTTTTTTATTCTGAAGTCTAAAAGAATCAGTCCAACAGCTCTGGTTCATTATCATGTGAAGCTCGAGAAGAACCGCTGGTGAAAAGTAAAATCAGGTTTGAATCAGCCCTGAGTGGAAGACGAGATGCATCGTGACACCTCAACTGAAACAGAGACCAGGAAAACAAATACCCTCAGAAGATCTGAATAACTCTTACATTCAGGCAGCGAGCATGCTGCTAGGACTAAACCCAGAGAGACACGAGCAATCTAAACTCAGTAAAACACAACTTTCCTTCCATGAGCTCCATTTACTCTCAAATTGATTTCAGCTGCATTACCATGCTGATGGAGGCAGCACATGACCGGCATTAATCAAGCCTTCCCTTCTGATCAAACTGTTGCTGCTTCCTAACAGAGTCACATTGTGTTTCTAGATGACGAGCCACGACATTATTGAACCACATTAACCCTCCCTCCTCCTCAAATTAGCCAGAGAGGGAAAATTAGAGACTCTGGGAACAACTCAGCTCTTTGCTTTTAGCTCGTCTCATTCAAGCCGTCGTGGGTAGTTGTAGTTGTCCATCCAAAGATTAAATGTCATAAATGTCACATATTTAATACTGTACATGTTACACCAACTGTGATTATTGTGGAACAACGTGGTCTGGAGACGTCTTGTAAAGTCCAGGTCTCTGCAGCGTATTAGTAAATGGGTGGTCATAATGTTTGGGCTCATCAGCAGGTACAGAAATCATTTTGTTCAGAACGTAGACTGTAAGAAAAGTGGACGCCATGACAGTTTCTCAGAAGTGAAGCTAAAGCACGTGGAGCTCCCCCTGGTGGCTGGCTGCAGTATAGGTCATATAAGCCCCGCCCCTTTTGTGAGATTATCAGCTCCAATGTTAGCTCTATGGGGAAAACAGTCGTCAGTCCATAGTTAGCATTTACAAAGTCTGAATCCATGACGGTGATTGATTTAAAAATAATAAGTTTAGTTTGTATAATCCAACATATCCCAGAAACTGATGGAGGTAGAGAGAGAGACTCTGGAGATGGCGGCGTCCATATTTACCATATTCTAGCCTCAGTTTGACCAACAGGAAGGAGAGGAGACGCTTTGTCCATTTGTTTTTTTCTACAGACATAAATGTAATACGTCTCCATGGTGGCGTTGTAATTGCCAAGGTTTTTAGAAATCATAACAAAAGGTTTTCTAAAGAATCAGTCTCAATCAAAATATAGATATTTTACCTCTTTTCTACTTTCTTCTACCAAAGTAATTCTGCTTTAATGTCACAGCGCTTCTCGTTTCATTCACAGGGACAAAGAGACCTGGAGCTATGAAAAGCCGTGTTGTCTGCTGCAGCCGTCCACCTCCTGCAGCGAGCCTCGTGGGACAACCAGCTCTGAAAAGATCGCGACTGAGACGTCTTTTCTTGTTTAGACGATTATTATTCTGCTTTAAGTGGAAGCCGCCGACGCTTTGATGATATTTGTGCTGAGGAGACGATGCTTTGAAGTTAAAGTCTGGATCTCAGGTGAATGTTTGAGATGTTTCAGAAGTGCGACTGAAGAGTTTCATCCAGAATTATTAACTTCTACAACTTCTACAACGAGGACGTAATCTGATTTATGACGTCTCAGCTACGTCTCTGCTTCCACGCCACCACACGTTACAGTTAATATTAGACCTTTAAACTGCACCTCTACACTTTCTGACACTTTGCAGATTCAGACTAATAACGAAAACTACACCAATCAGCCACAACATTATGACCACCGACAAGAGAAGTGAATAACATTTTAAACCATCTTGTGACAGTTCAGTGTTCTGCTGGGAAACTTCTGGACCTGGCATTCATTGGTGTGGATGTTACTTAGACATGTAGCACCCACCTAGACCAGACCAGACCAGACACCCCCCCCCCCCCCCCACCCCATAGCAATAACACAGAGGCCCCTCCCCTCAAAGCCCCCCCCCCCACTAACAACAGGACACCCTCAGAAGGCCCATGTCCATTCTCTGATGAGTCACCACAAGCAGCTCCACCTTTACTGATTCATTATCATAAATAAAATCTGCTGCCACACATCTCATCATCCTTCACGCTACACAGCAACGTCTGATTTATGACACAGCCTTCATAATTATTAAGTGAAAAGAGGCCGAAGAAGAAAAAGCCGTGAATCAAAGTGTCAGGAGAAACATTGTCAGTATCTCTCAGTTTGATCTTTACTTTCCATTCGTACAGGATTAACATCTCAGACGACCTCCACAATCATTCCCCAGGAATAAAAACCGGGGCTTTATTCTCTCGCTCTGCGTCTCGTTTGTTGCTTAGTCTCCTTCTATCACTCCATCGGCAGCTTTTGTACAGAAGTACGTTACAAAGCTCTGGGCCGTGAACTGATTCTGGTCTAAGATTAGATTAGACTGTTAAACAGCAGCCTGAAGACAGAGAGCAGCGCCGCACGGTTTAACCCACTTATGATCTGACACACATAAAAACATCCTCCTATTAGAATAAAACACGATCCCTTCATGACTGGAGGGTGAAATACGGACTCATTGACAGTCACAGTGAATCCTGACATCACCTCTCTAAGGCCGCAGATAGCTGTTAGTTTAAAAGTTGGACTAACACGTCTCATCTCATACCATTTTCTATGCTCTGAAATAAATTGAACATTCAATTCACTACTCTGCTGCAAAGAGGTTTATATAAGTCTTCAGGTTCATATTCTCATCTGGACATGAATGCGAAGGCTGCAGCACAAGGTTGACTACGGAGACAAACCTATCGCTTCATTATCGTCTCTCATGCTCAAAGAAAATTAAATAGGGCGAAAGGACGAAGGAACAAAATGAACGAGCTACTTTAAAGATAATGAAGAGACTCTATTCAGTATTTTCCTCTGGTGGTGGTGGACAGACGACCACGTTGACAATCACTCCTGTCCTTTAAACATTTGAGTTGTTTCTTAACGAAACCGGAGTTAATTAGTAACTTAAACCTGATCCAGTTTTGCTATTACCTCATTTTGTTTTGCATCTACCTTACGATGTCTTGCAGGTGTAAAACCATCATTTGGAATAAAAACAGTGGAGGAGAAGAAATGCTTCCTCCCCCTCAGTTCACCACTGTAATCACTGCAGCGATGAATATTCATGTCCAGACGGAGCGCTGGTGGTAATTAGCTGAACACAACTGGGTTTGGAAGCAGCTCATGATCGTGTGTTCACGGTGTTTGTGCACGAACGTGTAAAAAGGGAAAACCGGTGGGGGAAATAAAAACATGGAAAATTGACTCGAGCAAAATTGGTTTCAATCAATAAATATTTATACGGTTATATATTTGTGAGATCACACAGCAGCGGCTCCGTTCACCACCAGCGCTGATTTTAAATGAAGCAAATAAAAAATGTGGTTCAATTTTAAACTTTCATCTTTAATTAAAAAAAAAATCAAAAAAAAAATCTTGCAGTTAATATTTTCTACCCTCCAGTCTCTGCATTTAAAAAGCTCCAAATAATCAGATAAACTAACACAATTATAAATGTAAGGATGATTCTGACTTGTTATTACTTTTCCTCCAGTTTCCTCCTGTTGATGATAAAAATGCATTCGTGACTGGGTGGAGGCGTCCTGACTCACGCTGCCACTTAGAAACATTTCATGCCTTTGTCTTTAGACCTTGGGTGGATTATGTTTGTGTAGATGTCTGACGGAGCAGAAGTTAAAGCTCTGTTCACTTCAGAACTCACTCCTAGTCGATGTATGATAAACCCGTCATTCTCCATACTCACTCTCTTGTTCACAATAAACAAGATCTAGTTCAACGGTCAGTTCGCACAGATTAAAGTGAACTAGTTCAAATTTACATTTTTTAATTTTGAACTAAAATTATTATTATTTTAAATGAGCAGCTTCGAGCTAATCTTCTTCAACAGAGTCTCTGACTGACCTGCTCATCCATCCCCAGCCCGTCATATTTATTCCACCAGGATCTTTTCTGCTTTTTTGAATAACTATTGACTGTACACGCAGGAAATAACTCAACTGTTACGGTACCGGAGACAGATTCTCTTTCAGCTGCACCAGCCGTGATGGATGCTGTAAATAACACGTCGGCTGACAGCTGTTGTAAAACTATTTTTCTTTTCTTTTTTTTTTTTTTTACCTGAACATCATGATTTCCCTCCAGATTGAGTGAAACTCACGTCTACGCTCAAAGCTGGAATAATTATGTGTTCAGTTCACAGTTCACAGAAAATATGAACAGCGTTTACTGAACATGTTCTACACAGCCTGGTCAAAAAACATAAATCACCATCTGGATTTAACTAATCAAACAGGTATTCACCTCCTATTGGATAATTACTGCATGGGTGATTATCTTTCAGCTGACAACAAGTTATTTAAGCCCAACTGATGCAATGAGTAGCTTCTCATTTCTTCAACAACCATGTCTAAAGACACATCCTGTGGTCGTCTGTTTGAGAAGGGTCAAATCATTGGCATGCATCAAGCAGAGAAAACATCTAAGGAGATTGTAGAAACTACTAAAACTGGGTTAAGAACTGTCCAAGGCATTATTAAAAACTGGAAGGATAGTGGAGAAGCATCAGGGTAAGAAGAGAGGCAGATGAAGTGATGCACCCATCATGCCTAGTGTCTACTGTACAAGCCTGTGGGGGCAGTGCTATGATCTGGGGTTGCTGCAGTTGCTCAGGTCTAGGTTCAGCAACATTATGTGTCCAAAGAATGAGGTCAGCTGACTACCTGAATATACTGAATGACCAGGTTATTCCATCAATGGATCATATTCCAAGATGACAATGCCAGGATTCATGGGGCTCAGATTGTGAAAGAGTGGTTCAGGGAGCATGAGACATCATGTTCACACATGGATTGGCCACCACAGAGTCCAGACCTGAACCCCATTGATTCTGGTACAAGTTCATCTTGAAGTAAACACATTCATGACTGTGCTGTAGACTTTAACCATAATCTATCTCAGAGGTCTTGACTTGGCCGGTTGTTGTGAAGTGTAATTTTGCGTTAACCCACTTCTTCCTGTTTCTTCCAGAAGGCTTTAGTTTTGAATGTGTTGTTTTAAATCGTTGTTTAATCTTTTGTAAAGCACCTTGGTTCACCTGTGGGTCGATGTAAGGTGCTATATACATAAAGTACATTTACATTTCCATTCTTTAGTTTCCATTTTACTTACCTCTTTCATTTGCATTAACACCTCTTAGGACTGCATAACCAGAGAAGCCATTACATTAAGAGTTGTATTATGCTTTAAATCAGTCAGTTTTCAGGTGATGTTTAACACACAGTAAAAAGCAGGAAACAATCACATGATCTATGTTGTGTTGTTTGTGTGTTACCTGCAGCGGCGTGGGCTGCTGGTCCACCGGGACGATGAGGACCACCAGCTCATGGTTGATGCTCAGGTAGCCGAAGACGTCGCACTGTGGAACGGAGACGTGAAGCCGCAGGACCTGGAGGACGTCGTGGACGGTCACCGGCTGGTTCTTATTCAGCTGGAGGCAGAGGTCAAAGGTCAAAGACGGACAGCGTTGCATGAATGCTTCAAGTCCAGCTCTCAAACGATTATTTTCACTGAACTGTGTGAAATTAGAACATCCTCCTGCTATAGCTGTTAGCCTTGTGACCTTTTGTTCAGTCTAATACCCAGATTTAATCAAACAACTACCATCACCTCACGTTGCCTATGTCTGGGACAAACAACTGGATTTGAACGCACCACAAAGACGTTGAGCAGCAGCATGAAAGGAAAAAAACTTCTGGACCTGGCATTCATTGGTGTGGATGTTACTTAGACACCTGGCCTCCAAATTCACTAGATCCCAAACTGATCAAGGATCTGTGGGATGATTCACAGAGGCCCCTCCCCTCAAAGACCCCCCCCCCCACTAACAACAGGAAACCCTCAGAAGGCCCATGTCCATTCTCTGATGAGTCACCACAAGGGAGATCAAGTGTGTGGAAATACTTCACTAAAGATGAAGCCCATACTACCGTGACATGTCAGTCCTGAAATACAACTAAAGTACTACTGCAAACAAGACATGCTAAGGCTAACGCTAGCAGAGGAACGGTCCAAATCCTCTGGACAGCAGTCAGTTAACAACTTGACCAAACGTCCTGTGGTAACAGAGAGAAGGAGGCTGCACATCAACTACCTGATAAAGTTATTAGACCTTTAGCTGCTACACTATCCCATCTAACAACACGCTGTGGAGGAGGTGCTGCCTGTTTTTATACAGGCTATACATATCTGCAGCTCACAGTATTGATGAGCTCATGTGTTTATGTTCAGTTCTGTTGTTTTCTATTAGTTGACATTGTTGCTGTGGTTGTAGAGCGTGTTGTTTTTGTCCTTGATGTCAGTGAATGCACCGTGATAGAGATGTGTTTTTTCACTACGTATTAGTCGACTTTAAAAAATCGAAAGTCATTCAATAATGCAAACACATGCAAGGTTTTTTTGGGGGAAACCAGACGCAATCAGGGGCAAAGAGGAAGAGAGTATTGACATTTACCACTGGGAAATATTTTACAGGTTAATTCTGATAAAACTAGTTGAGTCTTTTCTCAAAAGAATTCTCTCTTTCTCAATTATTCCACATTTTTTCCCCCAAGGTTTTGGGAAGAAGCATGTGAGTCAGTTTCACTTGGGTCTAGTTATACTGCAGAAAAAAGCTCCAGGCTTCTGAGTACAGCAACGAGCTCTAACTCCCTGTGGTTCAAGTTGTATTGTGGTTAATGTAGGTTTGGAAATGAAAGAAGTATGCATGGAATAGAAAAAAGGAAATATCTCTGGTTCTGATGCATCAGCTTTGGTCCTCTGGGGGTATGATTGCATTTCTTTGCCTCAGGATTTTTGTTGCTCTCTGCCCACCTGCTCTAAATAATACATGTGACAGCATCTGCTTGGTACAGAATGAATATATATGTATTTATTTGTGCCGTATGAGAAATGTGCTCACATTTAAAATCACATACGCAGCATAACAAGCTGCTTCATAACAAAACCTGACTCAGTGAGAAGGAAAGTCGCCACACGCCTGCAAAATCTAATAATAAACATTATTATATTATAGTGTCTGTTTATGAAGGTGCATCTCATTTGACCACAGTGCAGGTGGTGCACGGTGAATGTAATATGTGCAGCATGGGGGGGGTAGTAGGGGGCTGTTTGGATTTATAGCACCTCCAAGTGGTCACACCGTGTAATTACATCTAGCAGCAGCAGCATTCAGATCCAGAACACACAGCTTATGTTTTTACCACTTCCAATGCAGCAGAAATGTTATCTCTTCAGGGATATCTACAATACTGTATGTCTCAAAGAAGCTAAAGGTTTCATGATTCCTGATTCCTACGTATTTATCTTCTCTTTCAAGATTGAAATGTGGAAACACAGTCTGAGTTCTAGTGATATACTGTGACCTGTGGTTCATTTTCTGCTCCTGCTGCAACAACCTGCAGAACAATCTCAGACTTCAAAACTTAGTGAACGAGTTTAAAAAAAACGGTGAACTCTGGTCAGTCCTGTTTGTCTGTGTGCAAATGTTCATATTAATTCTTGGTGAAACCAGGTCTTCCTTGTAAAAGAGATCTTTAATCTAAATGGGACAAACCTGGTAAAAAAAAATAAAATAAAAAAAAAATCGAAATAAAATAAAATAATATTTTTCTGCTTATACAATTCAATTTAATTCAATTTAATTGTTTATTTAATTTAATTTTTTCTTCAATTTAATTAAATTTAATTGTTTATTTAATTTAATTTTTTCTTCAATTTAATTAAATTTAATTTTATATTATTTTTTTTTTTAATTTAATTAAATGTAATTATTTTATTTACTTTAATTTATTTTATTTTTAAATTTAATTAAATTTTTTTTTTTTAATTTAATTTAATTTAAATAATAATAATAGTAATAATTAGGGCCGGGACTTTAACGCGTTAATTAAGATTAATTAATTACACAAAAATAACGCGTTAATTTTTTTTAACGCATTTTAATCACACTTATTTTTGCACCGCGGAACGTTTCTCACTGGATGGGTTTCGGCGGACCGATTATACTGGAGCACCAACTAGCGTTCATTACCAGTGTCCTCAACAAGCAGCGGGTGCTGCCGTGAGCCCCTCTCCCGTCCCAAAGCACTCACAGGCGGTCAGTCTCACAGTAGCCCCGCCCCCGCGCAGCAGCGGTCAGAGCAGAGAGGGAGAACCACGCCACCGCGTCCAGATTGCAAACGAATGACGCATGCGCAAAGCTGCCGCTGATCGCGCCCTGGTTTACAGAGCGGGATGTAAATGTTTCTTCACTGTCACACTAAAATAAATAATAAAATAATAATCCATTTAGATTGTTAATTTTGTCAAGTAAAAACCGTTTGTACAAAAAATGTTAAAAATATTCTAGTTATGGCAAAAAATGCTCATGTTCTTCTGTGCCTGTGACTTGTAGGCTAGAAACTAAACCGAACTTAAGGCAAAAAAAAAAAAAAAAAAAAAAAAACTTAAGTTACTGTGCCAGAGTGTCTCTTTAGAGTCATTTTGCCAATACCAAGCCCGGATAAAGGAGGCGCGTTAATAATACAGCGTCCATCACAATTACATCCAAAAGGTAAATTATGCAAATTAGCCGATGACGTCATTTAGCGACTTCTAGCGACTTTTAGGACAGCCAATAGCTACTTTCCTTTCCTGAAGAGTTGGCAACACTGTTCATTACTTCAGACAACAACAAACCACAGTGAACATGAAAGAAGCTGATGAGACCGCTTTGGTTGGCCCCGTGGATGGGAAATTTAGTCATTATTCAATGGTATACTAAAAATCCATATGAAAAAAATTACTTCTCACTGTTCTCAGGTCAAATAATTATATGCGATTAAAATGCGATTAATTTCGATTAATTAATTACAAAGCCTCTAATTAATTAGATTAATTTTTTTAATCGAGTCCCGGCCCTAGTAATAATAATAGTAATAAGAGCTATACTTTGGGGAACATTTTAGAGGACAGTGGCTGTGGCTGTGATCTGCTGAACCGTGACCCGTCTGTACCTTAGAGAAAGCGTTCATCTGCTCTTTGTTCAACAGGATCTGCAGCATACTGGCACAGATGGGACAACAGGCTCCTGGAAACAAGCGAGAGGTCAGAAATCAAATTAAAACTCAAACAGTGAACCAGCTTTCTGTCCTCGTGTCGCTCCACTCACCTGGTGGCGTGACGGGGCGGCAGCCTGGAGTGGACAGAGCTGGACAGGACACCAGGCTGCACGCAGAGTCGGGGGCCGCGTCGGACACCGACCCCACGGTGTGGCAGGGGCCTTCGTAGTCCATCGCTACCCGGTCGGCAAAGGCATCACACACGGTGTTGTACGTCTCGCCGTTGTGGCCGCACACCGGTTGTTGTTTCCTGCAGGCGTCCTGTGGACACGAACGGGCATCCGAGACACATTAGTAATTACTGAACATGACAGATGTCACTGCTAATGAGAAAAAGCCTGAAGCCACAAAAGAAGAAGAAGTGATGAAGAGGAAGTTCTGTTTGTCACACAATTAAGTTTTTCACAGTAACATAATTAAATTTCTTCTCTTTCTATAATTGGATGTTTGATGTATGAAGCAGCTGTAGCTTCTAGTTTGTTTCCTATCAGAGCTGCACCGACGCCAACACCTGACTGAAGATATGCAACGTTAATTGAGCCAGTTAGCCTTCTGCAGTCGGATGTGAAAGAACGCTGCCGCCCTGCAGCAAAGAACCATCAGCTGTAGATCTGACAATGACTCAGGACTGCAGCATCTCTCTAATTCAATCAAACTTCCCCTCCAGAGACGACATGGACAGTTAGGGACATGAATGATTCATCCATCACAATAGATTCTAGCTGCAGTGGATCATCGACCACTGTACATTATGCTGCCCGTTCAGCTGCTTGGTATTCTCCACACAGTCTGTATGAGAACTCGCCTAGAAACATGAAACTGGTTCAATTCATCAGATGGTTCATGTACAAGTGACGTCAACTGCAAAAGACTCAAACGCAAATAGAAACAGTTATTTCTAATAATCACATAGAGGAAGAAGAAATGAGAAGGAGAAGGAGAGGAGGAAGAAGAAGTAGCGGAAGAAGAGGAGGGAGAAGAAGAAAGAAGAAGAAGAAGACATGAGAAGAGGAAGAAGGAGAAGAAAGAAGAGGAATGAAGAAAGAAAATGAGGAAGAAAGGGAAGGAAAAGAAGAAGAACAAGAAGAAATAAGAGGGAGAAGAAGAAGAGAAGAAGGAGAAGGAGACACAAGAGGAAGATGTTCTG
Organism: Chelon labrosus; assembly: GCF_963514085.1. Lineage (NCBI taxonomy): Eukaryota > Metazoa > Chordata > Actinopteri > Mugiliformes > Mugilidae > Chelon > Chelon labrosus. Next base: position 1,673,409 of record NC_140351.1, on the reverse strand, counting down.
ATGCTACAGGGACCTGGTTTCTGTCAGACCTATAATAAATACCTACAGAGATCTGATCCTGATCAGGACGTCCCTCGTCTACTCTGAACTACTGTCGTCAAAGATCAACCAAGTAAATAATCTTTCTTCATTCCTCTGCACAGTCAAAGAAGAATTCAAAAACTATTTAATTAAAAACTTTTCCGTTTTACACGAAAACGTTTTGAGCCTCCAAGGTAACAGCTGACGGAGCCTTGATGGAGCTCTGTACTGTACTGAAGGTAATTCAACATCTGACAATAACTGAAGGCTGCACATGTTTTAGCTACCAGCTCAGGTACAGGGGAAACTAAAAGACTGACAAACAGCGAGGCCAGAACTCGGGGGGGGGGGGGGTTCTGTCCTGCTCTGCTCTGGTGTCATTACTGGGACCTACCTGGCAGTGGCCCATGTAGGCCAGGGTTTTCCCGGCCTGCTGGAGGTGGCACAGACTGGGGTGGACCGAGCCCTCAGTGTCGCAGGCCGGCTCCAAGCTGTTCTTATCGCAGGGTCCCGGCCGGCCGACGCACTCGTACTGGGGGCAGTCCGACGAGTCGCTGAGACACACTCGGTACTTTGGGACGCACCTGACAAAAAAACAAACAAAGATAACATTCATACACGTCAGTCCATTTCCAACAGATACATTTTTTGGTAAGATGCTGCAATAAAAGAGCAACAGGAAAATATCCTGCTCTGTTACCATAGCAACCACCCAGTCTCCAAGGCCGGCCACCAATCAGGTGTTCAGTAAGTTAGAGTCGGTTTGCTGCACTTACTGCATCATTTACCCTCAGAACAAAGGGACGGGTTTAGTTTTTATCTCTGAACAGAGACGGGACGGTTTATTATTAACGGTTTACTGAGCTACGGGGAAATATCTGAAAACACTCAACACTCTGGCTGGCAGTGGAGACAGAGAGGGAGGTGTGGAGGGGAGGAAGACGGGAGACTGGAAGGACAACTGTTGGACCCACCTCTGGTTCTTGGTGCAGGGTTTGCCGGTGCAGGGGTTACTGAAGCGACACTGGCCGAAGACAAACAGACGGTCCTTGAATCCCATGCAGCGAGCCACGCAGGCGCTGGGATAGGTCCGTCCATTAGAGGCACACACTGGAACAAAGCGGTCCGGACAGCTGCAGGGGAGACCTGAGAGGGAGGCCAGTGTTGTTATATCACACAGCTCTACCTGTACACCCAACTCCACCCCCTCACACCTGTCTGACTGTCTACAGGAAATCAGAACCTGGTTCAACGTCAACTTCCTCAAACTCAACAGTAGTAAAACTGAAATTCTTCTCATTGGCACCAGATCCACCCTATCTAAAATAAACTACTGCACCTCCTTCTTATTTGGTTTATCAGACAAATCCATTCACAAACCAGACCCCCCTCCATGAGTCCCTCACACCTGTCCTGCAGCAGCTCCACCAGCTTCCTGTTAAATTCTGCATCACCTATAAAATCCTACTTCTCTCCTCCAAGGCCCCTCAGTTCCTCACTAACCTCCTCCACATAAACATTCCCATCTTCACTCTTAGGTCATCCTCATCCATCCAACTCACCCTCCCACCTGCTCGCTTGCCCACCGTGGGGTCCAGAGCCTTCAGCCCCTCAGCCCCCCACCTCTGGAACACCCTCCCAGGACACATAAAAAACGCCTCAACACCTTCAAAGCCCAGTTTAATTTATTCAGACAGCCCTACTCTGTAGACACTTCCGTGAAGATCAGACTCTGTTCAGACCACGTCAAGAACCCACCAGTAAAGCGTCGCTGCTCCTCGTCTGAGCTGCTGAAGCCCAGACATTTTCTGTTGGAGCAGATGACGTCGCCGGCGAAGCAAGAGCAGGGGTTGCAGTTGATCTTGAACGACGTCCCGTGACCTGACGTAAGACACGGGAAGAAGACACGACAAAATGAGACAGAGCTTTAAAATGTCTCGTGTGAAGACTTTGTTGGACGTCTGATAGAAAAGAGTTCACATGACGGAACAGTTATACCAGAAAAAACAGACGAGGGTTAAACTGAGGGAAGGTCGTTCTTGGATGTTCAGACCTTTAACATCTGATCACTAGTTCACACCTGGTATTAACATGTGTCTCCATCCAGCTCTTCACATCTGATCTCAGTTTCTCTGGACGTAAATAAACTCCAGCAGAATATCTGAACATCTACTGTCTCTAATGGAGCTCTGCCTACTGCTGTTTCAGAACCAAGAACTCTTATTTTGTGCGTGTGCATCTTTACTTGTTAAAATCTGGATATAAATAAACTCATTCAGGGTGCAGTAGAATAATTTAACAGCTGCTGTCTCTAACGGATCTCTACTGCCGTTTCAGAACCAAGAACTCTGTTATTTTGTGTGTGCATCATGACTTGTTCAACACACGTTATTATTTATTATTTATTGATCTCCGTCCTGACGTTAGTTATTCCAGAGACCTGCACTAAACTCAGATTCTAACTCCAACCCTGGAAGTTTCCATACGCACCGTACGATGCTGATGTGAGGTCTGAACGGGACCTTTGTGAGGATGTTTTGAACACGGCTCCTTATACATCAACACGATCACATTAATAATTAACCACATGATGAGACGACAGAATCACACACAGTGGACTCATGTTAAATACTTTCATTTCTTTACCAGGGTACTTTTTTAATGTGGTGCTCTTGTGCCTTGTGTTTGAAGGGAGCAGTGACCAGCTGCTCTAATTTAGGAGCTTGTCCAAATTAAATTCTCCTCTCTGCAGGAGAGTCACTTATTTCATCAGGCTGGAGCAGGGAAGTGAAATGGTGGCATAACTTTTTAATCAGAGCCACCCCGCTGCGACCGAGAGGTTCAGTTAATGAAGGTTCTTCAGATTTGAACGCTGGCTGGGACTAGAAATACTTTTTTAAAAGTGTGAGACTCTTTATCAGCTGTTGTGCTTTTGGAGACGTGTGTGTGTTCTTACTCTTCCTCTGGCCTCCTATGACGCAGGGCTTGTCGGTGTCCACGCATGGCATCTCCACACAGTTCTCCAGGCGCCCACTAGCTCCACAGGTGCACACCTCGTAGCAGCCAGCGGGGCCATTACGGGTCGGGACTTGGATGCGAGCGTCCTGCTGCACCAAGAACTCAGAGGCCTCGCCCAGCTTACAGCCTGGGAACACAAAAACAACAGACGTCAGACTCTGGAGGGAGTGTAGTGGAGCAGCTGACGGGGGTAGGGGGGCAGCGGTGGGTGCTACCTGGCACACAGATGAACGGCTGACAGCTGAGCTCATCGACGCAGCCTTTCCTGTTGACCTGGCATAAGTGGTTGCTGGGACAGGGGTTGGGGTTGCATGGATGGATGACCTCCTCGATGACGTTGTTGCCGAGGGAACTGGGTACTGGAGGGTGAGTGGAAAATAAGATCAGAGATGACAGTCAGGCAGATATGTTGGCACTCAATATGTTAAAATTAAAATCCCATCAGAAGAAAAAAGCCTGAACGTTCCAGTTTAATATAATAAGAACTCATTCATTGTTGAGGTCAGAAGCAGAAGCAGAGGTGTGGACTCGTCACACGACTTAAATCTGCACCAAGATCGAGTTTTGACCAAAATATGTTCTTAAACTGTCTCCCAAATAAAAAAGACTTGTTAAAAGTTTGCTGTTTTGCAAAATCAGGAACATCATGACTCAGATCTGACCAACTAGTTCATGCATTTGTTAAGTCCAGGCTTGACTTTGTAATTTATTAATGTCAGGTGGTCCAAATACATCTCTAACACACCAGCGTCTACTAGTTCTGGAGGTATTTAGTAGCTGCTGACATGTTTTACAACCAACAATAATTCATTGATAAATAAAGGAGCAGGCAGGGTAACGTCAGTATTTCACATTTGCTTTTAAAACAACCGTTTTATCATTTATTTTATTTTTTAAACTGCAAAAAAATAACTTCTTTTATTCTGGAGCCTAACAAGAAAAAGAGAAAGTTAAAATTAGACTTAATGTGCTTTCTACTAAAGTGAAACTCTCTTCCTGGTTTATTTTATCATCTATCAAAGGACGAAAAGTAAATTTAGTTGATTAGCAGACCCACCATCTTCTCAGCAAATTATATTTCATCTATTTTCTAAAGACTCCATTAAGTAGTTGCCCTCTTCCTCTTTCTGATAAACATATTTTCTCAGAATCCTTTTTATTTTGAGTTTTTGTTAAGATGTGACACCAGGTGAGCCTCTGTGCTCCACTGCCCTCTAGTGGCCACTGATCAAACACAATGATTCCCTCACTCACTATACTGCAGCAGGTCTGTGTTGACGTCTCCATCTAAAGCTAAGACACTTTATATACCAGCTGCAGCTGCAGGACGGTGCTCTGTGACTCACTGAGGTATCTGTGGAGAGGGATGCAGCGTTCAGGGTCGTCTATGGGCGACAGCAGCTCACAGATCCTCTCTGGCGTCTGTCCCTCGTGAAAACGTTTCCTGTCTCCGCACTGAGTCAAGATGTCCACGCAATCAGACCTGAGGACGGATGACGGAAAACAGGAGGATGAAGAACGAGGACACAAACCGTTCTCTTCCTGAGCTAAACTCCACCTCCTGGTGTGACAACGTATGAGAACGAATCAACCACATGTCGTCATGAATAACTGTAAAAACTCTTTGTTCCTTTTGTTTTAGTGAAAGAAGAAGACGAGCCACCGACCAACCGTCACACTGAGCTCACTGGAATAGTCCAAATATTTATTTTTAGTAAACGTATTCTATGACGTTGACGCGCCGCTGCAGCTCTAAACAGCATGCAGCAGCACTCAGGTGTTCATTCAGTCACAACAGGCTCCTTCAGTGGAGGATGTTTGTTCACAGATTAGTCAGCGGCAGCTTCTCCTGCAAAGGCTCATGGTCCATTTGAGTGGATAAAAGCCTCGTGTGGTTGTTCTCAGGGCAGCCACCGAATCTATTATCTGTCGTGGCAGGGAAAAGGTCTGGAGAACACTGATCAGCCATAAGATTATGACTATACACAGGTCGAGTGAACAAAACCGATTACCCGGTTATCATGACAGCTGTCACACCTTTTAGGAGCCAGAAATAAATGTATGTAGAAGGATCTGAACAGGTTTGACAAGAGAAAGCTAAATAACTGGGTGAAAACTGCAGCTGTTGTGGGGTGATCCTGGTCTGCAGGGGTCTGAACCAAATAAAAGACCAAAGCTCACTGATGCATGTGAGGGGTAAGGACTGGTCTGTGGCGTCTTTCCCACCAGACGAGTTACTGAAGCTGAAACTTTTGAAAAGCTCAACGTGTGCCCCAGACCAGTTAGAGGTCCTGACCCCTGTCCACTGCCAGCAGCACCTACGATGAGCATCAGAACAGGACAGATGGAAGGAGGTGGCCCAGTCCAGTCTGACGAACTGCATTTACTTTAATTATAACATGGATGGCTGGGAGGAGTGTGTGTTGCTGAGGGAGGATAGGGGAAGATATGACCCCCCCTACGGTTACCATGGTGGTGTGCAGTGATGTTCAGGTGGTGCTACATATCAAAAGTAACGTCCACATAAATATCAGGATCCAGGTTTACCAGACAAACATCACAATGTAATGAGCTCATCAAGGCTGTTGACATCACAGTGAATCTGAGGGTTTGTCTTTAATTAAAAAAGAGGAGGTAGTAGATTTGGAAAGAGAACTCTAGTAGCTGAACATTTCTTTGTGTAAAAGGCTTCATGCAACACCTGATGTGTTTAATTCTCAATAAAACAAATAAAAATTGAGTCACAGCTGAATTTGGATAAAGTGAGGAAGAGGAGGAAACGTTAAATCATCATGTACAGTATGTACTGATGACACTGAGGTGGAGGTGGTGGACCTACTTGCATATGACACTCCCTCTGGATTTGCTGTGACAGGGTTTGATCTGCAGGGAACAGGCCACGGCCTTCCACATGTCCGGCAGACACTTCCTTATGTCCAGCACCGGGATGTTCATGAAGGGCATCTTGATGGTCCCGTTGGACCAGAGCTTGATGTCGTTCATGGCGCCCTGGTCCGACTGGACGTTGCAGCTGCGGAACAGCTCCGTCGGCCTGAGGACGGACAAACAGGACGAGGAGTGAGATAAAAAGTGGATGAGAGCTCAGACTGTGCAGCCGTCGGGTCGGTATCTGAACGCCTGAGGTATTCTGGCAGCTGCAGCCTTGAAGGCAGAACAGAGGGAGCTAAAGTCCTGCTGTTTTCTTCTCCTTCACTGTATCAAGAGGCGTCTTTGAAGTCTAATTGGTGGGTCTGGTCTCCAGTGAGTCAGCTAATTGGTGGTTTAAAATGGAGACTGTTCCAGGGCGTGGTGGTTTCTTTTATTTTTTTATTTTCACTGCATTTGTGCCTGATGAGCAGAGGCTTTGTTTATCTTGAACTAAATGAGTGTGTGGGTTTAAATGTGTAACCCAGGAGCCTTCACATTAGCCCCCCCCCCCCAAAAAAAAAACTAAATGTGGCACTCAGCTGATTCTTATTAAGAGGAGCTCACTGCAGCTCTTTCCTATGTTCAGTGACATGGAGGCAGTCTGAGGGCTGCAGCAGGAAGGACAGATCATCTGAGGTGTCAGACTCAGAACAACAAACACCATTTACTTCATATTTCATCATAAACAGCCTGAAAACTTTTATCTGCTTTTACTGTTGGTAAACTGATGCACCAAGCTGAGTTTGAACTATGTTACACCAAAACATTTGCAGAGTTTCAGATCTTCAGACATCAATCTGTATAACCAGTGATAATACAGATGCTTTAAAGTTTTCACAAGTTTATTTTTGGTCCCGTCAACAACGATCTGTGCAGACCCTTCTATTATAATGAGCCCATCAGTAGGACACATGTAGAGCCTTTTATTCCTTCTGCTATTAAGCTTTTAAACACAGACCGTAGTCACTTTAGATGAACTCTTTAAGCTTTTATCTATTTATTTATTTATTATTTTATTTTATGTGCCCAGGCACTTATTGTTTCCTTGGCTTGCTTGTTTGTCTACTGATTGATCGACTCTAAATGCATTCTGTTGGGATAAATAAAGTTCCCTGAATCTGAATGAGCAACGATTGGTCAGATGAAGGAGAGGAGAGAGACATTAGTGAAGCACTGAGCTAATAAAATCATAGAGGACTCCTACGGCTGTTTTATATTTAATGTTTGAAAGCTTTAATCTGTCTCACACCCACTCAGACATAAAGTCAGACACACACACACATATATATATATTTATTAGCCTCATGCCCCTTTGCCCTGAAGCACCACGTCCAGGCCGGTGTTTGTCTTCCATGCTTCTCTCGGGCAACACGGTGCAGCGTTTGAACCCCTCGGGGGAGGACGGAGCCCCCCGACGCTGCCCTGGAGCCCATCAAAGCAAACGCCAAAAGCCTTAAATGCAGTTTGTTTGCTCAAACTCGCGAGTCCCACAATGCCACAGCATGCCACCATGATCTACTATCACCATTTGTCACTTTGCTTTTCTTAGTGGAAAAAAATAACAGAGATCTGCTTTAGTGTTATCTTTGTCTCTTACTGCTGTTCACTTACAGAGGAGACGGTCTGAGCCTCAGTTCAATATAATATAATATAATATTATATAATATAATATAATATAAGACAAGACTTCATTTAGCCCTGTGGGGAAATCAAGGTGTAACAGCAGCAGAGGATGAAAAAAATAAGTTAAAACATTCATTCAGTCGTGTTTACATCCTCTGTGGACGGTTTGGAAGGTTTCAGACATTTATAGCATCGTTTTTGAACATATTGTGTGTTGTTTTTGTTTCTTTAAAAGTGTCATCCAGCTCACATGTGTCTTAAATTGTCCCTGAGGATAAATGAAGTTTTCTGAATCTGAATCTGAATCAACTACTACCCGAAACTTTTACCTGGACCACTGAAAGTACAACGGGTCACCAACATCCTCACAAAGGCCCCCGTGTGTTGAACAAGTCATGATGCACACACAAAATAACAGAGTTCTTGGTTCTGAAACAGCAGCAGAGATCCATTAGAGACAGTAGGTACTAAAATATTCTACTGTACCCTGAATGAGTTTATTTACATCCAGAGGTGAACGGAGCAACTCAATTTAAAGTTTTCTGTTTTAATAAACTATATATAAATATATTTATGAATGACAGACGTTACACTCCTGAACCTGACATCTTAGTTTTCATTCAAAGCTCGACTTTGATTTTTCAAAAGGCTCTGCCACCTGCTGTGAACATTTCTCACCGGGCGATCAGACGGCCGCTGCGTATGTGTGAAATATATTTGAGTTTGTTTTGATGTGTGTGTGCTAGCGTGACCTCCCGGCGCAGCCTTTGAAGCAGTTCCATTTGGCCTTTCGCCCCGTCTGTGGACATTATATAAAACATGCTGTGGCACTGCAAACTCCAGGGTCACACAGAGTTTAATGTGAATCTGGCTTTTGTGTTTGCTCTGTGTCTCTGTGTGAAGCGTTCTCCAACGGGATTACAGTTTTTGAGATGTGACTGTGGCGCTGTCAATAAACCAAAGACAACCAAATGGTGTTTTATTTGTTTCCACCTGTGACTATTAATAAGCTCTAGTGTAATAGAAACAGACGGAAGTTTAAGTTTAAAGTTTATGCCCCCAGCTTTGTGAGGTTGAAACTAGTTTAACCGTTAAATGAAAACGTTGAAGGCTGCTGAAATGTCCATCTGCAATTTGCAATTTCTGCAATTTCCCCATTGCGGGACTAATAAAAGTTTTTCTTATTCTTATTCTTATCAATGCCTGATCCTTGAAGCAAATAGAATACCAACCAAAGCAATAAAAGCATCTGAATCAGAAGTTAGTTTTGAGATAGTTCAACTTTTCATGATTTCATGACATTTGAAACTCCACTGGTCATGTATTTACATTTAACTCAAATCAACAGCACACATGGAGCAGTGGGCAGCCATGCAGGGCGGGGCTGTTTGGGGGTTTAAATGCTTGCTCTAGGGACCCCAGCCATGGACATAGGGGGATCTGAACCATTGTACAACCAGCAAGCTCCTGTTCCATCTCCTTGGTCAAAAAATCAAGTTGTTAGGTAGATATAGAAAGCAGCAAATTACTAGCAACTATGGAGGAATAAGTGTGAGCGTGGTAAGAAGCAGGAGTCTGACCTGTTGTTGAAGTTGGTGCAGTAGGTGAGGTCCTTGCAGCCGAGCTGGCAGGGCTCTCGGACGTCAGCGAGGCAGTTGATGAGTTCTGTCTCAACTAGGTTGTACTCGCAGAGCTGGTCGAAGTCCTGCCACGTCTGGCTGCCCCAGTTGGTGCTGATCTCCTGACACATGTCCCTGTCACAGCAAAGTACAGAGTCTGTGTCACAACAGCAGAAATAATCACATCCCTCCTGAAGCTCTGCTCTGCTTCAGCACATCTGTCATCGGTGTACTGCCCAGGGCTGTACCTGCAGAGAGAGGTGTTGGCTTTGGAGCAACAGTGCAGCTTGGCACAGTCCATCTTGGCGGGATGGGGGACGTCATCCTCAGGGGGGGGAGGAGGGTTGGCGCTGCCCAGAAAGCACTGCCACATGGGCTCCTGAGGGAGGGGCTGGGAGTCACACTCCGTAATCAGACCCTCCATGATCTCGTGCTCTGTTCTCATGGTGCTGAGGATTTTGCGACAGGCCACCTGGCAGTGGGTAGCCTCAGCCCGATCACAGCAGTGCATACCTGGAAGAGTCAGAGAAACTCATCATGAGTCATATCATGATAAACATGGGCTGTATTAAAATTGCACGTGGAGTGGAGTTTGATCTTTTGCCCCGTCTTTTACCCCCTATGTAATGACAGATGTAGTTATTGAACTGGAATGTAGCTGGAATGTAACAAGCCCTTTAAAGTCTTATCAAGTCATCATGAATGAATCTATCATTAAACCACTATGATTGGGATTTTTGTAACTACTGAACGTGTTAGGGTTAAACATTGGCCCTGTTCACACCTTTCATTAACATCCAATCACAGGTGTTCATCTTTTGTTACCTGTGTTCACACCTGGTATTAACATGTGTCTCCATCCAGCTCTTCACATCTGATCTCAGTTTCTCTGGATGTAAATAAACTCCAGTTGAATATTTTAACGGATCTCCTCCTACTGTTATCTCAGAACCAAGAACTTAAACTTATTATCTATTGATCTCCGTCCTGACATTAGTTATTTCAGAGACCTGCACTAAACACAGTTTCTAACTCCAACCCTGGAAGCTCAGTTTCTCTGGATGTAAATGAACTCCAGTTGAATATTTTAACAGCGACTGTCTCTAATGGAACTCTACTGTTGTTTCAGAACCATGAACAGAGCCATTTTTTGGTCAGATCTCTCAAATGCGTCTTCACACCTGGACTTTAAGCTGGTCACTTGTGATCAGACACCCCCCCCCCCCCCCCCAGGACAGATGTTAATGTCAGGTCTGATCAGGGCTATAGCTGGTGAAGGAATACTTCATAGCTTCTGTTTCCAGCGTGAGGTGCAGATGGACTTACTGTCTCTAGGGTTGGGTTTGGGGTAAGACTTGGTGAAGTTACTGACGCAGCTGAGCAGCTGAGTGCTGTGACTTTGGCAGTAGTCCTTGACAGCACTGATCTGGGACACAGTGGGGGTGGAGTCAGTCCTGAAGATGGCCTGGCAGTACTCCCTGCAGGTGGTGTGACGCCCTGCATAGCTGCAGCACGTGGAGCCCACTGGAGGAACAAACACAGGTTAAACACAAGAATGACAAAGCTCATCAAGCACCAACAAACACTGTTCACAAGAACTCCCATTGAGACGACTATGAAATGATTGCACCAAGTGGCCTTGTGTTGCTGTCCTTATCAGCTGGTGTGAAGATTAACACTCCTACGAACGCATTACTCTACGTTTCTCAAAAACACTGTCAACAGAAACTCTGTGTGAATATGAGTGAGGCAGTGCAAGAATGAGACTGAGAAAGAAAGAACACAAACAGTCCCATCTACTGGTTCAAGGGGCCAGCGATCTCATGGGGTCTGTTTACGTATCAGCTGGAAGGAAAGATGAGCTCAGTGTAGTCGGATCCTTCACTGATCGTCTTCTGAGTGACTTACTTTCATTTTTGGTGATGCAGCTGTAGAGGGCGTTCTAGAACGAGAAGAGAGAAGCTGTGGTGATACCGGCTACTCACTTTTTTTAATCATAAAACACAAAATATAAACAGACAAAAGTGTCCTGTAGATATTTTAGATTGTCCTTTTGATTCCTTTAACCTTTCTGTAATACCTCAGATTGGTTTTATTACCCCAGGGGATTCTCATGAGATCTATCTCAGGCCTTGTTCAGACCTCACACTAACATCTGTCTCTGGGGAATCTGATCACAAGTGATCAGAAGTACAGGTGTGAACACAACCACTATCATAAATGATCACCAGAAAAGGAAAAAGCACCTAAAGCTCTTGCACTTACCTCTGTGGCTTTTTTGCATAGTTTTGTTATGTCATTTTTAGATGATGCCTGCAAGGGAAAATAAATTAAATCAAACTCAATACAACGGGAAAAAACGCCGACAGTAAAGGTCCCAGAAAGCTGGACTCATCCCAGCCTAACTCACCTGTCTGCACACCCTGCGGCACTCGGTTGAGATGGCCAGCTCGCAGCAGCCAAGTCCCACCCAGCCGTCTGACTTCCTGGATACTCCTGGAGTCACATCAAACACCACTGAATCAACAACATGTTATTCTTCTTTGTTGTCAGGGGAGTTAGCTTGTGGAGACTAATTTATTTATTGGGCTAATGTTGGACTAAATGCTGGATATATTAGGTGTCCAACACCAAGTTTGTGTACATGGTGGAAGATGTTTAATAATGTATTAACAAGAACTGTGTTTTTATGAGATCCTTTTTATTTTCTTCATCTGTGATTGCTCATAACTGTTTGGCTAACTAGGGTATGCTGAGTTTCAAAGAGCAATATGAAAGCGTGGTGGAAATGCATTCGTCGGGGAATTAAGGAATCAATAATTGAAGCTGCGCTGTAGCGGAGAAGCGGTTACACCAACAGAGTAAATCCTTACAAGCTGCTGGAATGCAGTGAACATCAGAGAACCGATGATATCTCACAGTCTGAGAGGATCTGAGGGAGGCTTTTCTTTTTATTTTTTTTACTTTGCAGACTCCTGAAGCTGTCTGGAGGCCAGTGTTTAGCGGGTAGAAAAAGGTATGAATAACAATGCCTCACAATCTGGAGGCCATTAGCTCTTCTGACAGGTAGATTTGTTCCAAGACCAGGCAGCAGGTCTCGGTCCTTTGATCCACTGCCGGCTTTCTGTTCTGCTGTGATCTGGTCAGGGCCAGCTCTCCTCCCAGCTATAACAGCTTCACTAGCACTTACTCTCATGCTACACACATTAGATGAAGCCTAAAAAGTCATGTTTCTCGTCATTTTTAAGAGCCAGTGTGTATTGTTGGATTTTGGATCAGAACTCGGTGAAGAATGCTTTTGAATTCCTGGAGGTTTTCATGTGATCGTCCAAGTTTGAGCCATTTTGTTACGACAGCAGACTCACCAACGTTTTAATACCAGAAGGATCAATTGAATGGGTAACTCAGGCGTAGGCTACGTACGTAGGTTGCGGCGTTTAGGTCCCACAGTACCCTTGTGTCCAGTATCTGCTGTGACCTCCTTGTAACTAAATGTTTCTGGTAACTGCTGATCAGTGGTCTACAGCAGCTTGGAGGAATTTTAGCCCATTCCTCAGAACAGAACCACTTCAGTTCTGAGATGTTGGTGGGTTTCCTCACATCAACTGCTGCTTCAGGTCCTTCCACAACATTTCTATTGGATTAAGGTCAGGACTTTGACTTGGCCGTTCCTAAACATTCATCTTGTTCTTCTTTAACCGTTCTTTTGTAGAACCACTTGTGTTCTTGGGCTCTTTGTCTTAATCTGGAACTATTCTGAAAACTGACTCATTGTTTTAGTTCATTGAGTCATTTAATTATTTAGGCAGGATGTGATGTTTACATAGCTGTAAATAAATACCTACCTGAGATTTAGGATGTTAGTCGGATAAAACAAGAAATCTGAAGAAGTTACTTTGGACACTAGGACGTGACGAAGCTAAAGATGTTAAAATCCACCACATACTGGCTGCAAGTACTACTGCCTTACCTGGAAGTGTAGAGTTGATGCACATCCAAAGTTCATTCTGGAAAACAAAAGCAATGAAAATGTTTATTAAACATTATTAAAATATTATAATCTGGAAACTGTAAAAGAATACTGGTGCAAAATCATCATCAAACAATATTCAACGGATTCTGAGATTGCTGCTTAAGCAAGCCAAACCTTTTCTGACTTTTATTACTATGAAGAAGTGAGGAAATAAACACACTGCGTCTATTTAAGTATTTCCTCAATAATCCCTGGTGTCTTTATTTCCCTTTATCACCAGAGATTACGGTGCGTATGGAAGCTCCCAGGGTTGGAGTTAGAATCTGAGTTTAGTGCAGGTCTCTGAAATAACGTAATAACTTAACGTGTCATGATGCACAAACAAAAAGCAGCACTGTTCATGGTTCTGAAACAGCAGAGATCCATTAGAGACGGTAGCTGTTAAAATATTCTTCTGCACCCTAAATGATGATCTGAGTTTATTTACATCCAGAGAAAAGAGCTGGATGGAGACACATGGAGACACCAATACACTAAAAGATGGACACGGTTGCAACTAAATCCAGTAAATCTGTGTCTGTGAGTTAAATAATAGACCAAACAACAGACTGAAGGAGCTGAGTGAAGTTTCTCCAAGTTTACAGATAGCAACGATTACATGCCGCAGATAACAAACAAGAAAACATGAATCGGATGACATTCCCTTTGCGTTTGGGGTTAGATGTGACGAGATTAAACATCACAAACAAGCTTGTCTGTTTCCTCTGCCTATAGTAACAGGGCAGAGACGCATATTGTAAAGCAGAGAAAGACATGGAAAAAGACGTGTGGCAGAGAGAGAGAAAAATAATCCTTCCATGCTCCTGTGTTATTACAGGACGGTGAGTAGTGTAAATTTAACACGTCACTGTTAACACTACTCCTGTGTCTTTTGGCCGAGGAACAAAGGTTCCCGTCAGCAGGCGTCAGCATCATTTATGAGGCAGGCCGGGGAGTAACAGCGACTTTACTTAAAGCATAAACATGATTTGTGATACGGCCGGGGCCAACGAGGATAGAACATGACAAGAAGAATTATGAAGCAGTTCAGAACATCCAAAGCACAAATCCCAGTCGCCCCAACGACTCTGTCAAAGTTAACTTGAGCTGATTTAGTATCTTCACATGTGATGCATATCATTGCATGCTACATAAAAGTGGCATCCTTATTATTACCATGAATGTGTGGAATATGATTTAGGTGTCTCTATAAAATGATAAGACCTTTAGAGAAACAAGGTATACAGGAGATTTATAAAAAGAGTTCAGTTCCACGATGGAAATATTTACTGAACAAGAAGCTGCAGGAGGAACAAGTTTGAATCAATGCAGTCATATCGGCCAATGGGCATGTATTATAATATATTGATGTAAGAGGTTTTTATGTACGCTGGTTAAAACCTGCTGCAACCTAATGCCACGTCTCGTCATTCCTGGCGTTCCAAGTGTCAGGTGTGATTGTAAAGAAGTATTAGTTTGGATAACAACACAAGTGAGAGACTGAGAATATCACACACCAAGATTTTTCTGTGAAAAGATGAGCCGAGCTGTTTCACACAACCCCCAAGTTAAGTTCAATGACTGTTAAAATGTGGCTTCAGCCTAGTCAGCTAACTTCTGTCATGAGTACAGCATTGAAATTCAATATCAGGTTTGGTATTGCACTAAATCAAGAAGCAAATAGTGACTGTTACTGGATAGCTAATAGTGTTGGGTGGAGATCAATAAATAATAATTCAAGTTTAAGCTCTGTTCTTGGTTCTGAAACAGCAGTAGAGATCCATTAGACCTGTGAAAACGTTCTACTGCACCCCAAACGATGTTGGAGTTTATTTACATGTAGAGAAAGTGAGATCAGATCTGAAGAGCTTTATGGGGACGCATGTGGAGATTGATAATTCATTCATTTTAAGAATTGTGATATACTGATATATTTGGGTGCTGAAAAGCTTAAATGACAGCGGACATGTAACGTTTCCTAAGTCAAACTCTTGGTTTAATGCATGGATGCCTGGACAATGACTAGACCAGCACCACACCAGCCCCTCTGCCTTTTAATCAGCCCTGGTGAGAGGGAGGGCTGTGGTTTAACCAGGTGCTGCAGTACTCTGGTAACCACAGCCACCAACTCACTTCCTGGGTGTGTGTCTAATGAGAGAGTTCATACTTGTTCTGTCTTAACACTCGCCAAGACACGGCCTCCATCAACACAAGGAGACACCGGGACATAACACTTGATCAAAGTTGCACCGAAACATAAATACTGGTTACAGGTCTGTTATAAAAGTCATTGTTGTCTTTTAGGCTGTGACACAACGTTAATTGATGACTAAGGCTTAGATGTCTGTTTATTAAAATAACTCAGGAGTTTGTAAAACTGATGCACTTAATAATGAACCATGACACCTGAATATATATAGTTATTAACACCTAATTCAAATGTTAAATACATCTTAGTTTACACCTTTATTGATGCAACACAAAGCGACATGATGTGTGTGTGAGTGCTTACATTTGAACATATAGTAAAGTAAATGGGCTCACCATAGCCTCTGGACAGTAACTGGGTAACCTCTGGAGGAGATGCTTCAGACGTGACTCACTCTTTATAGTGGCAAGCTGTGGGACAAAACAAAAAACCAGAATGAATATAACACATTACATGTATATGTGAGTGTGTGACCAGCAGATATATCTGATCACTAGTGATGCCTTTTAGAGATCTGATCTGGAGGTGGTCTGGGACACATGTGACCTCCTTCCTTTGGTAGTGTGAACACACAGTGAGTCCTGGGTCACATTAAAGACCACCTACTCAACAGGGCTGATCTGAGGAAGAGGAGTTTAACTCATTCATTCAACCACTAGTAGAAATGATCACATGAATAAGTCATGTCTGTTCATTAGTAATGAGAGCCTTTTAAAAGATTCTGGTAAACGTCTCATCATGTGGTTAATTATTGATGTGATGTGTCTTTATTTCCCTTCATCACCAGAGATTATGGTGCATATGGAAGCTTCCAGGGTCGGAGTTAGAATCTGAGTTTAGTGCAGGTCTCAGGACGATTGATTTATTATCAATAAATAATAATAACTTAATGTTCATGGTTCTGAAACAGCAGTAGAGATCCATTAGAGACGGTAGCTGCTCAAATATTCTACTGGAGTTTATTTACATCCAGAGAAACTGAGATCAGATGTGAAGAGCTGGATGGAGACACATGTTAATACCAGGTGTGAACACAGGTAACAAAAGATGGACACTTGCCCAAGAAATGCATATTACGAACAAGATGATTTTCAAAACATGAGCATGCCCACATTAACTTGTGCTTTGAAGAGAAAATAAACTAAAATGAGACTTAGAAAATATTGAAGTAATTCGATTTACAATCATGAGTTGTTTATTCCTCATATGAATATCATCAGTTTAAATTTTCCAAAAGACTCCTTTGTCCTCAAGATGATGACATAATTTAAAATGAGAATTAAAAGTGGGAGAATTACAGTTGTTGAGTCACTGGAGCTGATCATGTTCACTAGACTCTGTATATTAGGATCCCTTTGATAAACGGGACTGTAGGAATGTACTGATGCACCTTTAGCCTCGTGTTGTTTTTCCACACAGAGAGGAATGTGTTCAGGCCATGGGAAAGTGACGGTTAACGTACTTGAGATTACTTGTTCACTCACACATCAAGAAGACATCCAAGTCTGTGGATACACTGAGTCAACGTTGTGTGAACATACAAGACAAGATCCTGGGAGAATGCAGCCACTGCCAATAGTCTCTGGCTGAAGTGTGAAGTCATGAAACCAAGTGAGTGAGATTTACAGCTTCACACGCTCAGACCGCTGGGAGGACTCATTGTTTCTGTGGATCTTCATCATCCACAGCTATTAGACTCTTACGGTAATTCAAAACACTTTCTGTGGAAATTAATGGACAAAGAATACCAAAGATGCTTGATGGTTTGCAGCCGCATAGTCGTCGCGTTCATCTCTTCTGAGGAACGTGGAAACAAACTCGTGCTTGTTCGGTTTTGTGAGAAAATGAAACCATAAGATAAACGATAAACAGCCATTGATGTTTGAGAGATGGAGCGATGCATGCAAAGAAAATTATTCAGGAATGGCAGAGGTTTGCTCTCTGCTGGCTGCCCTCCAGTCTAAATGTGGTCTAGGCCACAGAATGTCCAAGTGTGAGGGACAGAAAGTCGAAGGGTGGGACGTAGGGAGGACAAACTGAATGAGGTAAAAGGCACAGGTAGATTTTAAATGAACGGAAACGTTGGTGCTGTGCTGATTTATTAAACCTTCTAACGAGACTCAGACTATACATCGTCGTCATCGTGATTCCAACACTCCACTGGTCAGGAGCTGAAGCAAAATTAGACCAAACAAGGATTTGGAGAAGCCAAGCATCACTTTTAGCATCTTTGTTCTGCTCCACTAATTGATTCTTTGAACGTCTCCATATATATAATCACCAGAATCTGTGAAGAACCGCTCATTTACTGGGTGTAACCAGGCGCAAGGCAGCTTCTATTAGAGCTAAACTGGTTCCTGGTGATTACAAAGTGTGCCTGACACCCACCTCCCAAAAAAAAAAAAAAACACCCACACACTCGAGATCTCCACCACACCTTCCATCTCAAAGGGCATTTGAAGCCATTATCCTTCTAAAAGGTTATTATCTTTCATCACTTTATTTCACTTTCTCTTTCTTTTAGGACGTTCCTCCCGTTCCTCCACCCTTTTTACTTTTTGTCTTTGCAGAACGGAGATGTCAACCAAAATAAGGGACATCAAACTTCCACGATCCGCCCTTTCAAAAGCAGCAGCAAGGTTTAAACTCTCAGCCTTGTTTGTTGCTTCCAGAGAAAAGCCTCTTTCACATTTCCTTTATGTCTCTTTCCCCCATAATGAAGGACATGAGGGCTTCAGAGAGATAGCTGGAGAGGGGGGGAGAGGGGGGAGCGAGTGTCACCTGCTCCCAATTGAAACGGGGTGAGATAGAACTTTTATTCTGCACTTCAAAGGCTCATGAGACAAAAAAAAAAACTTTGTACAACTCCCCATCAAAACCCTCTATTCATAGGCCGAGTATAATGGGCTGAGGAGTGGGCTTGTTTGTGAATGAGTGCGTGTGTTCATACCTGGTCACAAGCTTCTTTGCAAGGCGACAACTCTGCAGCATGTTGGCAACAGGCGGGATCTGGAGACAAAGACACAACAAGTCAAGTTAGCGATGATATTTACCATTTTAGTTTTAATATAGAGCGTTACCATTATTATTATTACTATTATTATTATTAATTTAAACAGTTTAATTTGTCTGAGCAGTAGGAAAGGAGGGTCCCAAATGGAAAGCATCCATCTTCATGGAAAGTTGAATTTCTTTTTTAAACGGTTTAATAATTTACACAGAAAACTATATATTCAACTATAAGTATACGGTAAATAACTGTAAACATTCAGTAGATTAAACAAAGCAGATTATATGTTAACAGAGATTAAAGTGCCACTGTGTCCAATGGTCCAATGGTTGATTCCATAAAAAACTTTGAGTCACTTATTATAATTATTAATTATCCCACCACTAGGGCTGGGCTATATGGATTTCTCAAGTTCCAAGTCAAAGCCACAATGACTGCTTGATACGTGCATGAAAAATGGCTGTAAATCTTTTGACAAAATCAAATAAAAATGCTCTTTAAATTAAATTTTAAAAAAAGTAATAAAATAAATAAATGATATTTATTTCCTGCACAATAAAATACTCACAGGTGTGCAATTAATAAAATGTAAAATGAAAAGACATAGAAATATATAAAGAGGTGTTATTCCACACTTTATGGCAAAATATAAGTCGTGCTCAAACTGTTTAGAGGAGAAATAGGCCACAGAGTGAGTTTAAGCGCAACAGAAACTATGCAAAATATGAAATATGTACTTTTATCGTACATCTTGTATGAAAATATATCGATAAATCTAGAAAACGTATTATATCAACCAGCTCTAGTCACATCTGGAATTAAAGTGGTTGTCTTATGAACATGAAGAGCTGCAGAATTACGTTTAAATAATAAACAGGAATAATAGTCAGTCAGTCAGACAGTCAGACAGTCAGTCAGTCAGTCAGTCACAGTCAGTCAGTCAGACAGTCAGTCAGTCAGTCAGTCAGTCACACAGTCAGTCAGACAGACAGTCACACAGTCAGTCAGACAGACAGTCAGTCAGACAGTCAGTCAGACAGTCAGTCAGACAGTCAGTCAGGGAGATGTTGGCTTTCAGCAGAGCTCCAAACCACAGCCCTGCCCCGAGGTTCCAGTAAGCGACTTGGCTCGGTTTGCTGTCAACAAACTGCTCCCACCCCTCATGTGTGGACTTCACAACACCTCACCACAATGTTGCTGAACTGGACTCGTCAGTGTGGAGTGGAAAGATACCCTCCAGCAACGGAATCAGCTTTGAACTCACAACACTGTCACACACACACACACAACAGACAAAACGGACAAAAAACAACACACTGAAGCCGACACACAACCTACAACCAGGGATCCTACAGAGATGTGTTAAGATCACTTAATTCAGACTCCACAGTTTTTCACTGCTGCAGTGTCTCAGGAACAAGAGCCCTGTTGAGACCTCACATTAACATCCAATCACTAGTGTCCATCTTTTATCACCTGTGTTCACACCTGGTATTAACATGTGTCTCCATCCAGCTCTTCACATCTGATCTCAGTTTCTCTGGATGTAAATAAACTCCAGTAGAATATTTAACAGCTACCTACTGTTATCTCAGAACCAAGAACCTAAACTTATTATTTATTGATCTCCGTCCTGACGTTAGTTATTTCAGAGACCTGCACAAAACTCAGATTCTAACTCCAACCCTGGAAGCTTCCATACGCACCATAATCTCTGGTGATAAAGGGAAATGAATCTGATCTGAGGGGTGTTGGTCGTGTGTTCAGTCAATAACAAACACTAGTCACCCAGTGCCACTGAAGTCCACGCTCATGCATCACTCTGCCTCCGCTGTGTTTTTACTGGTGAATGTTTTAAATCAAGAGCTGTTCCAGTAATCTTCTTCCTTCCATCATTCGGGTACATGCTGATCTTAGCGTCATCTTTCTAAAGAATGCTGCTCTAAGACTGGCCGGGTGCTTTCCATCAAAGTGTAATGTGGTCCTTTTATCATCATGAACAGGTTATGAAGGTTTGCACCTTGTGGTGAACCCGCTCTTGAAATCTTCTTTAAGCTCGACTTGAATAATGACATGTCTTCCTCCTCTTCCTCCTGGAAAGTGTTGTTCAAGAGGTTTATCTTCACCGTGGGGAGGATCCTGAGGTCGTCTGTCACTGCCGTCCTCTGGATGTCCAAGCTTTTTAATGTCGCTCAGAGCGTACGAAGCAGTTCTGGCCACTCTTGATGCTCTTGCTATCTCTCTGATGGATCTGTTTCTGTAGATTAATAATTGGCTGTTTAACTTGCACTAAGAGCTCCACCTTTATGCAGTTAGAGTAATTACACACACTGTGGTGTCATGGTGGTCATGTGATGTATGCCTCGTCTTATTTTAGACTGCAATTCTTTCCACTAGCTCCTAATAGCTGTAGCCTACTTTATCTTAGTCATTACGGTTGCTGCTTATTCAGCTTTGGCAAACAATCATAGCTGGTTGACGTAAAAAGGGCCGATTGAGGCATTTATAAGATGATCAGATAGGTACCGCAGATCTTTTGAGGTTATTTATTTTAAAAATGACTGGTCCTGATCTTTAGGTCTGCCACAAACTAAAACCATGTTCCTGTGGCATCAAAACATCTTCTTCTTATGTTTTAATGGTGGTTTGGCTAGCATCAGTGCAGCCAAACAAACAAAGAAGAAGAAGAAGAAGAACCAACATCATGTGACTAAACGTGTCTGCTGTGTGGAAGAACTTTACTCTAGAAAATTAAGTCTGACAGCAGCCAGTAAATTCTACAAAGTGGATGTGTGGTGAGGTGGTAGTAGTTGATCATCTAAACAGAATCCATGGAGTCCACTCAGTCAAAGGCTGCACCCAAACAACAACAACAAACACTGAACGTTTAAAAGAAGAGAAAAGTTTCCTGGAGACAGCGTCAAGGAGAAACATCTTCCAGAGAGGGTTAGGGAGTTTATGGCAGCGTTGGATGACCAGAACATTTCTGGAGTAGAGAACACAAGGTACCAGCTACCCTCTCCACACTACATTAACTTTGACTGAAAGATTTATTGGACTGAATCCAGTCCACTCTAGGAGAAGACAAGGAAGACAGACTTTAGGACATTTAACATCAGATCTGGACTTGGACATCCCTAAATATTACCAATGAGCTCATAACCTTAAAGCTGCACTGCATGATAATCATTTCTTTTTTTAATCTACACTAAATGTTAAACTAATTTAAAGTTATATATTCACTGTAATTATTTCAAACTAGTGTAAAAGGTTGAGAAAACAATGCGTGAGACTGTTAATGTCCTTATTTGGAGCTTTCTCCTGGAGTCCCCGGAGCCCCCACCAGCCGGCCGGCCGGCAGCCCCTTTGTTACACTGCTGGCAGGCATTATGAGACTTGAAAGAAAAGTGAGTGCACTTGACAGGCCCGATAGAGGCCGATGAAAACCATAACACTTGCTTATCAGCGTGTTCATGGCTGAATTCAAGTGTGTGTGTGTGTGTGCCGTGTCTCTGAGCGAGGCCTCCAGTGGTTTATCTTCAGCTGCCTGACACCAGAGTTTCTGGATTCCATCACTGGAGCTGTTACACTCATCTTTGATGCTCTGAAGAATAGCAGCTTCAAGACACAGAAATAATTAATGTATAACTGAAACCTGCTTCGTACCCAAACTGGAGTTTTTGTTTTTTTTAGGTAAATTGTCCTTTAGGTAGGTGGTCATACTCAAAATAAAGACATAGTCATATTTCTTCTCCTACATTAATAGACAATAGTATAAATGTTTTATTCTTAATTCATAATAATTTCTATAATCTGTTTAATAATTATATTTTCACACATTACTAATGATTAGTTTATAATTTATAAATTAAATATATCAAAGGACTGATCAGTGGTTCATGAGATCAATTAGAAAGTGTAAACGATTAATGAACTACTTAAATGTTCATTTCTACATCTTATTATTTACACGTGTACTAAGAGTACGTGTCTGTTAAATGGTTTATAAAGATGTGTTCTTGCTGTAATTCATGATTAATTAAGGCACTTAAAGTTTAAATCTCCTTTATTAAAGCTTTAAAAGTCACAGATAGTCGTCACTTTAGATGAGCTCACACTAACAGTTCATTAACAGCCTCTAAATGTTTTATAACGACCTGAATTAATCATGAATTATATCTATTAACACACTCAGTAACTATTAGTACATGTGTGATTAATAAGACTAATAAATGTACATTTAACAGGTCTGTAAATACTTTAATATTTAATTTATAAATGATGAACCGATCATTGGTAAAGTATGAAAATGCATGTATTAAACCTGTTCTAGAGATTTATAACTGCATTTATCAGCTGTTTACTAATGTCTATTAATGTAGGACTGATGCTTTAGAAGTATTTACGAATGCTTCATAGTTCTTATTGTGAACATTTTGACCTGAATGAACTGAAATCTCTCTCTCTCTCTCTTTTCAGAAAACAATAGCAGGTGACATAATAATGGAGGGGGAGGGCCGATGGAGGCCATTCAGTCATGTACAGTACGAGGCCCCTGGTCGGCTGCTAATGAGCACTGGCCCCATTCTGGCACACAACAGGAACAAGAACTCCCCTCTCTGGGCTACATTGTTAAACTCAGAGTGTCTGGAATGAAGGACGGAGCAGCAAATCCCCTTCATTCAGACAAACACCTTACAGTTTACTGCTCCTCGTACGCTGGCCATGAAGAACCGCTCCTCTAGACTAGCTCCTAAATATTGTTGAGTCACAACTTTCAGTCCATTTAATGGGATTCAGACATCTGCGTTCTCACGTACAGCTCATCTGGGAAACGTCTAAAAAGTTCAAAGAAGTCGTCAAAGTCGGAGAGTATCCCCAAAGCAGAGCTAAAGCAAATGCAACTGAAACATGTTTGAGCTCTGCTGCACGCCTGTATTACCGTCTCCAAATGCATTCATCTTATTAAACTGCCAGTCTAGAAATGATCTCGGCGCCGTTGTAGGCAGACGCCTGTTGCTGCAACTTGTCTGTGTGTGACTGATGACACTCTGGACTATTGTTTTTGCACATTTGCACATGGTTGTTTGGTTGTTGGTTGTAAATCTATCTATCTTATCTATCTATCTATTCTCATGTAACCTACACAGCCAGTGCTGAATCTCTTGACTACTTGGTGAACTGCACAAATAGTCTTGCAACCATCTCCTTAATTTAGCAAAAGCTATGTTATAAAATCCTTTACAAAGACATGATTAGATGCTGTGTTGCTCCAGTAAAGTAGTCACTCAGTAGCATGGTTCGAATTACGGGGGGTATTGGGGGGGTCTGACTCCCCTAGATGAGACTTAGACCCCCCTAAAGTAGATGAAAATAATAGTTTGGGGGGGTACTGAAATTTTTTTAATAAAATATAATGTTAGCCTTTCCAAAATTGTATGTATTTAAATGCAGTATTACCATCACATCAATTCAGGAAATAAGCTAATGAAATACGATTTTCAAACCCTCACCCCCATTGGGATGTACCATTTCTCAGTACGTTCAGTTGTTTGCTATGGTTCTTCACTAGCTGTCAAACGTACGTAGCCTACTGGGTGTGGGCGCAGGCGCTGGTGTGTGCGAAATTAAGAGTAAGTGGCTGAATCTTTGAATTTTTCTGTAGCCCATCTGTTAATAATTCTGGATTTTACATTTAAGTCGGGTGTTTGACATTTCGGTAATCTGTGCTATTGGTCTGTATGCATTTCCATGTTTGCATTGCACTGCCATACCGAAAAATATTTTTTGACTGTGGCGCACAATTTTACGCACGGGGCGCACCGTGAAACAGTGTTTATCCGTGCCCGAATTCAACCCTTCCTATAACGTGTAGGGTGCATTGTGCTTGCTAGTATGATTAGTTGTTTTTACCTTGTCGGCCAGCCAGCCACAGTCATATGACCTGTATTTCGAAGGAAAATTGACTGTGAACCACAAGTGTGAAATCGTGTGTGTTAGCCTATATAAAATGGAGAGTGACGTCACCAGTCAAAATAGCGGTACCCCCCGAAGCTCATGGTATAATTCGAACACTGCTCAGTAGTCACCCTGTTCAGACCTCACATTAACATTCAATCACTAGTGTCCATCTTTTATTACCTGTGTTCACACCTGGTAACATGTGTCTCCATCCAGCTCTTCACATCTGATCTCAGTTTCTCTGGATCTAAATAAACTCCAGTAGAATATTTTAACATCTACTGTCTGTAATGGATCTCTGCTGCTGTTTCAGAACCAAGAATGTTAAGTTTTTATCTATTTATTGATCTCCGTCCTGACGTTATTTAGAGACCTGCACTAAACTCATATTCTAACTCCAGCCCTGGAAGCTTCCATACGCACTGTAATCTCTGGTAATAAAGGGAATAAAGACACCAGAGATTATTGAGATAATATGTAACTGAACTCCACACGGCTCCTGATACATCAACATGATCACATCAGTAATTAACCACATGATGAGACGTGACTTATTCATGTGATCATTTCTACTAGTGGTTGAATGAATGAGTTAAACTCCTCTTCCTCAGATCAGCCCTGTTGAGTAGGTGGTCTTTAATGTGACCCAGGACTCACTGTGTGTTCACACTACCAAAGGAAGGAGGTCACATGTGTCCCAGACCACCTCCGCATGTGGACCGAGACCAGATCTCTCAAATGCTACCTGAATGTGTCCTGGGTGTGTTCACACCTGTGCTTTAAGGTGGATACTTGTGATCAGATCGTCATGGAAGGATGTTAATGTGAGGTCTGAACTCACAAACTTAATCACAAAGATAACGCATACATCAATTTGAGTCCTGACATCTCTCCGGGAAGAACATGTGGCCCAGCTGTGAGGGGGTGTTACTAAAAAACACTAGGGGGTATCTAACTGTGAGCTGTGATGATAAGAGTGTGTTGGAAGAAAAACAAAGCTATGTGGGGGGTTTGAAATAACACAGAGAGAGGCCGTCACTCACATGGCAATAAGAAAACATGTTGGATGGCTCGACCTGTAAATTGTGTCTCTGTGTCCTGCCTGCAAATCAGATCAGTCGATGACCTGAAGGTCAAATCAGAGCTTCATGCAACAAACAACACCGTAGAGGCATGCATGTGTTCACCAGAGGATGTATTAGGAATCCTAAACAACCATCATCATCATCATCATCATCTCAGACTGAGAAGAAAGCATTATATGGAAACTAAGAAGAAGAAAACAGGAATCATCTGATTGGCAAAACCAATAAGTATTCTACATTAACTTTTAAAGCCCTCAGCGGAGCCCATGGAGACATGTAATGTGGTGTAAAATGGATTGAATTGGTGAATGTAGCTGTAGCACCATGACTGCGGTGTGGGGTGAGAGAAATGTCTGGTCTATGATGAAAAACACTGCTGTGGTTTCTGTGGAGTGAGGAAATAACATAAAATAAATCTCAAGCTGAGAACGGAAAGGATTCTCTTATCCAACCTCAAGAGTTTACATATCGGTGTCTATCAGTAAAATCCTACTAATAAAAAAAACAACCACGTCTGCATCTCAAAGAATATAACCTAAATGCAGATTAGGGATGTCCTGATCAGTATCGGGGCGGATCCAGGCATTTTTAAAATGATCGAATCGTTATCAGGATCCAGCCAACTTCTTTTGTAGTTATTTATTTTAGGTCTCCCGGAAACTAAAACCACGTCCCTGTAGCGTCAAAACTTCCTCTTCGTCTTTCCGTTTTAACAAAGATGCCAAAAAAACGAAAAAGAAGAAGAGGAATCACGTGACTAAACATGTCTGCTGTGTGGAAGAGCTTTACTCTGGAAAATAAAATCGGTCGGACAGAAATTTGTAAATTGTGCAATGTGGATGTGTGGTGAGGTGGTAGTAGTTGATCATCTAAACAGAATCCATGGAGTCCACTCAGTGGTCTGTCAAAGGCTGCACTCAAACAACAACAACAAACACTGAACGTTTAAAAGAAGAGAAAAGTTTCCTGGAGACAGCGTCAAGGAGAAACATCTTCCAGAGAGGGTTAGGGAGTTTATGGCAGCGTTGGATGACCAGAACATTTCTGGAGTAGAGAACACAAGGTACCAGCTACCCTCTCCACACTACATTAACTTTGACTGAAAGATTTATTGGACTGAATCCAGTCCACTCTAGGAGAAGACAAGGAAGACAAGGAAAGACTTTAGGAAGCTACAGGAGACCAACTCTAGGAGAAGACAAGGAAGACAAGGACAGACTTTAGGACGCTACAGGAGACCAACTCTAGGAGAAGACAAGGAAGACAAGGACAGACTTTAGGAAGACACAGGAGACCACCTCTAGGACAAGACAAGGAAGACAAGGAAAGACTTTAGGAAGCTACAGGAGACCAACTCTAGGACATTTAGGATCAGATCGATATACGATCGGAGGGCAAACACTCGGGACAACCCTACTTAACAATGTCCAACCAGGTTACTCATGTACTACTCATGTGCAAGCTGAATTTGTAATTTGTGAAAGTGTGCTCCATTCATTTAGACATAGAAACACACAATTCAAGAACTGAGTAAAAAACTGAGAAAACCAAAGTGGTTGTCACTCCACACTGTTATATTTTCAGTAGTGCCAGCCATCAGAGCCAGTTCCCCACTTTCAACAAGCGTAGAAAAAAAAAAGCCCTTTTTCAACTTAAGACAAACAAACTGAAACGAGCCGCCACGCTTGTGACCGTGAGCCAGCTGCAGGGACGATAAGGAGAGGAATTTCAGAGCACCCCCTTCTATTTAAATGTAACATTACTCTGGGTTTCCTGCCAGCCGGTTTCCTGTGTGTGTGTTTGTATGGAAGGAGAGGGTGGACATAATGGAGCCTGGCGCTCATTCAGGACATCTGCAGGTTTCAGAGGGCACCAAGTTAAACCTTTTAAAGATGGAAATTTAATTTGGAAACTAACAACTGGCAAAACCCCCTGTTTTTGTTGTTGAAGAGAAAATTTTAATTGTTAATTT
The DNA here is from genome assembly GCF_963514085.1 of Chelon labrosus. Classification (NCBI taxonomy): domain Eukaryota; kingdom Metazoa; phylum Chordata; class Actinopteri; order Mugiliformes; family Mugilidae; genus Chelon; species Chelon labrosus. The sequence goes on along the minus strand of NC_140351.1, from coordinate 1,645,951 downwards.
GTTTAATGTGCTGGGTGGAAAAGAAGTGTCATTAGGAGATAAATTGATGCAATTAATCTAAAAATAATTAAGTTTTATTCCTAATCACACAGTCAGCTCCATAAAAACCAGGCTTTGCAGATATCCATCTGTAAATCTGGTTCCAATAGCTGGTCCTCAGTCAAACTAATGAATTAGAGCAGATGTTCAGCTAAAAGCAATGCTGTGGGTTTTGCCAATTTACTACAAATTGCAGACACCACTGGCGGCCATTTTCCGGAGCATGGTACAGTGTTTAATGCTAATACATGTGCTTCTTGTGTTTTCCTTCCTTCAAGGCATCTGTTCGGCCTACAATCATTTATCTACAGGAAATTGTTTCTAGCAGAACTTATGGGCCCCGTTCAGACCTCGAATCAACATCTGATCACAAGTGTCCAGCTTTTAGTTCCTGTGTTCACACCTGGTATTAACTGTCTCCATCCAGCTCTTCACATCTGATCTCAGTTTCTCTTTATGTAAATAAACTCCAGTAGAATATCTGAACATCTACTGTCTCTAATGGATCTCTAGTGCTGTTTCAGAACCATGAACAGAGCTGTTTATTGTGTGTGCATCAGGACTTGTTCAGCACACTTTATTACGTACTGATCTCCACCCTGACGTTATTTTAGAGACCGGCACCAAACTCAGGTTGCACCTAATTTATAATGGACCTCTAGTGCTGTTTCAGAACCATGAACAGCACTGGTGTTGTTTTGTGCCATCATGCTGAGCACTAAATAAACATGGTTCTTCCCCAAATTCAGAGATAAATTCGGATGACCAGATACCTCTAGAGTCCTAGAGGGCTACAAAATTATTGACTGCTGTAAACAACATATTCTTCATATTCCCTTCTTTTTCTTTTTTTTTTTTGCTTTGCTAAATAAAAACAACAACAAATGATTTAGAGTCTGAAAACAAACTTGAAATACCAAACAGTACACCGACCTACCAAACTATGTCCAATACACATGTGACAAAGGAGTTTTGTCTTAAGACAGACTTGAATGTGATCTTGCTGCAGTTTATTTCAATTTTATATTTACTAAAGTCATGATGTGACTATGTATATTTTCCAATGAAGAGCCCAATTTGAAAATTGTTAGTTTGACAAAAAACTACTGAATCATAACAAACAAGACTTCAGCGTTCATAGCGTGAGCAGGAACACAAACAAACACATGTAGACGGAGAAGAGAAGCCTCTTGAATGCCACTACTCTAATTCCTGCATTCCTTAAAAGCCACTGCATACTCTCTTGGGGTGAGGGTGGGGGTGGGGGGTTAATGGGTCAAGGTCAGAGGTCACTTCCTGTGCACTGATTAATTGACATTTGCCATAAAGAGCCGGCTATTGAGTAATAATCCACGGAACATGTTTGGTCAAGAACAACAAGAAATGCTTCACGCATGAAGAGAAGCAAATCAACTATTTACATTTTATTTACCACGCAGCGTTTAATACTCTTCAGAGAACATAACTTAAATCAGATCTGACAGTGATCCCTGTCCCATGAGTAAGACATCAGCGTAAACTGAGTGAACTTCTGGTATCTGGTGACATTTGAGACAATGAGAAACATTTGTGGTTCAACAAAATTTCTCTCTTTAGAGACACTTCAAACAAACCACGCTGACAGTGACACTGATGAATGGAGCTTTTACTTCTTCCTGACACAGAACTAATATGATCTGTGAGAGACATGAACAGACTCACAAACTCTCCTGTAATGGACTGGGCGACTTTTTCAGAACCCCGAGGCCCCGAGGGGAAGTTGTGTTACTGTATTTGTGTGTAGTGTTGCTCTCAAACATAATATTAAACACAGGGTTAAACTGGTGCACCAACGCCGATCTTTTAATATTTAGTATCGATTGATCTGAGTCCTGATCTGATGTTAAACGTCCTAGAGTTGGTCTCCTGTAGCTTCCTAAAGTCTGTCCTTGTCTTCCTTGTCTTCTCCTAGAGTTGGTCTCCTGTGTCTTCCTAAAGTCTGTCCTTGTCTTCCTTGTCTTCTCCTAGAGTTGGTCTCCTGTGTCTTCCTAAAGTCTTTCCTTGTCTTCCTTGTCTTCTCCTAGAGTGGACTGGATTCAGTCCAATAAATCTTTCAGTCAAAGTTAATGTAGTGTGGAGAGGGTAGCTGGTACCTTGTGTTCTCTACTCCAGAAATGTTCTGGTCATCCAACGCTGCCATAAACTCCCTAACCCTCTCTGGAAGATTTTTCAGTTTAGATGATCTACTAGATGAACTACTTCCACCTCACCAAACATCCACATTACACTAGTTACTGACTCTTGTTGGACAAAACAGCAGAAATGTTTAGACACATGATCTTGGTTCTTCTTCTTCTTCTTCGTTTTGTTGGCAGCATTGACACTAGCCAAACCATCATTAAAACACAAGAAGAAGAAGATGTTTTGACACTACAGGAACATTGTTTTAGTTTATGGCAGACCTAAAACAACTAACTACTAAAGATCAGGTTTGACTGAAGCCCAATACCAATCTGATGATTTTAAAAATACCAGGATCAGCCCTGATACGGATCAAGACATCCCTAGTAAGACACATAAAAAGTTTCTGACGTTACGTAGCGAAACAGAAACAGGAGAAACTTTGCATCTCATGTTGGGAAAGCTGCAGCTCTTTCCGGTGTATGTGAGTGAATGATTATGTAAGGAGTAACCTCGCCACATGCTGACCAGGTGTGTTCCTGGGTAACAGAGAGATCTTCCACCTGAATCCAATCAGAGGAGGACCAGACGTCCAACACACCTTCAGATGGTGGAGAGCAAGTCCAGCCCACTCATTTCATATTCAATTAGCAGAATCAAAGGAGGACGCAGACCTGACACTGTATCCTGTGAGTGAGTGTAATGGGAAATGACTAAATGAGGCACATATGGCCACATGGAGCTAGGAAAGGATGGGGGGGTTGAGGGAGGAGGCCATGAGAGGGAAGAAGGGAAAGCGGGGAGGTAATGAACCAATGGGAGAGGTGCATAAACTAAAGAGCAGGAAATCTGACGTCCATTTCCATTTCCTTATGAATAACATAAATGATTCAGGTAGTCTAATGGGGTTGGCACACACTGCAAAATGACTGGATCAAATGATCAATGATTCTGAACCAATAAAACTGAGATTTATTTCCAATCCAGAGTTCGGTCTGCGAATGTCAAAAACATTCTTTAAAGCCAGACAGAAAATCCTATTAAGACTGTTTGCTCCGTTGTAATGTTAGAGGATCACATCCCTGGACTAGAACATGGGTACCGTCCCTCCTCCTCCCCCTTTCCTCCCTTTAACTGTGTGAATGTAAAACAGGGCGTCACTGGAAAAGAGCAGCCACTTTGCCTGAATAAACAAAGGTTAAGAAAAGAGTGAGACAGATGTAATGTAGATGGTATTAACATGTGTCTCCATCCAGCTCTTCAGATCTGATCAGTTTCGCTGGATGTGAAGAAACTCAGAAGAATATTTTAACATCTACTGTGTCTAATGGATCTCTATCTACTGCTGTTTCAGAACCATGAACAGCGTTGTTTTTTTGTGTTTGCGTCACGACTTGGGCACTCGTTATTATTTATACAGCCCTGTTGAGTAGGTGGTCTTTAATGTGACCCAGGACTCATTGTGTGTTCACACTACTAAAGGAAGGAGGTCACATGTGTCCTCAATACGTCCTGAGTGTGTTCACACCTGTCACCTCGGATCCGATGCCCAGGATGGATGTGAACGGGACCAATAAGTTGAGACATTCAGACTCAGAAGTTCCTATTTCTTCTATTTCTGCCTCAGTGTTCCAAACATTTAGTCTGGTTCCCATATGAAAAGTTCAGTACCTAGTCTGAACTGTTACAGATTTGTACTTTGGACTGATTGGAAAAATCTGTAGAGAAAAACATGCCCTGATCAGTGACAATATCAACAACACCTGCAGAAAATCAAGTAGGTGCCCCATGTGCCACTGGAAAAGCTCTGACCCATGAAGTTAGGACGTCCCGTTGTGTCTTGTGGTGTCTGGCTCTGGGACATTAGCAGATTCTTTGTTTCTTGTGAGCTGTGATGTGGTTTCTGTTGTTGATGGGATTTAGATGTGGGTATTTGCGTGTCCCAGTCAACAACTTGGGCTCCTCGAGTGGTTCCTAAACTGTTTTTTTTGTTGTTGTTGTTGTGTTTTTTTGTTGTGGCGGAGAGCACTGTGTTGCTTGCTTGGACTCTGCAACAACGTCTAGATGAGTAGGACATTCACCTGTCAGTGGTTTTAATGTTGTGGCTGATCAGTGTATTTGATTTTTAAGGCATGATTTCCTTCTTCAAAACAACGAGCAATTACAGATCTGCCTTCTGCCAGGTCCAGAACAGACAAGCCAACAAACAGCCAGCTGCAGTCCGTTCAAATTAAATTTAATTGATTTGTATAAAATGAGTTAATTGAATTGTAGTGGGACAGAGTTTTGGAAAAGCATTTGTTTCTCAACAGGTTTTTTCAGGGGCTGGCCTCAGACATAAATATATTCAAAAAACCAAACTGTGTACATAACATAATAGAAAGGGGGACTAGAAGAAGGCCTCTAGGAAATGAACAGAAAATGTAATTATACTAGAATAGTGCTTTATTTATCTCTACTCAGCAGAATGGCTACGGGGCCAACCACTCAGACAATACTAACTCCCTTGACTGAATGTGAACCTTTTGTTATTAGTGCGTACTTTGTGTTGTATTCAGTGGATTTAAGAGGAAAATATGAGAATAATATGAGAGAAGTCATTTATAGTTTTAGTGAGCTGCATTTAAAACAGTTTACTTCAGCGAGTGCACTGGTGTATGGTGAGCAAACTGGTATTTAACGTCTACAGTCAGGATATAACCTGTGTGCTTTTCTGTATGGGTCATCCTCAATGTGATGCCAGGCAACGAGCAAAGACTGATTTTATCTGGAGTTTAGGCAATCAGTGGAAAAAGAGCTGCAAAGATGCTGTGTGATATATGGAAGTAATTAATTTAAAAGTTTGTTTTTAAATAATATGATAATAATAAGTCTTCACCCTGATTCATTCCTTCAGACAGGGACATGAAAGTAAGTTACATCCAGTTGTAGATCGTCTCAGACCTCAGACGAGGAGTCAGTATAATCTGAAGATTAATATAGGTTATAATTTCATGAAATTATGCATACTGCAAAAAAATAATTCTTTCAACAAAACCCAAATTACTTTGTGCAGTCTGCTGTGTCATATTTAGCCTAACAATAGAAATAAAAGCTAAAAATGCTTCAAGCAAACAGCAGCTTTAACACTTAATTAATAAAGTGGCTAAATCTTCTTCTGAACAAGAGATATTTTGGGTGGTGGAGTCACTAATGAGTCACTAATTTGTTCATTCATCCGTTTTACATCATGTTTTGTTTTTAATTAGTCGGCTTGAAATATTAGGATTTAGTTTTAGTTTTGTTTTTTTTTGCGGTAAAAAGTTGTTCTGGAGTCTCTCTGTTGGGAACTGATTTTGATCTCAGCCAGGCCAATCAGATCGTTTGAGGGCGGGGCTTAATGTGATGATGGACAGTAGTCATAGACGCCATCTGAGCACCATGGAGTTTAATTTGTTTACAAGGACGAGGACTGTAAAGTTGCATGCAGAAGTAGTCTTCCTCCGTATCGGTTGAAACACGCCCCATAATTAAATCCAAATTGCGCATCACTAGACTCATAATCTGATAAGAACTCAGTCTGGCTACGCTAGGCTAAGAAAAAAAGTTAGTTTTAATATTGCTTTTCTGAAAAAAATAGATTTTTTTGTGATTAAATCAGATAAAATAGAATAAAATATAAATTCTCAGACTAGAAACGTTCCTTGTTTTAACAAAAAAATGGCGTTGACTTTTTTTAAGAATAAGTTGATTAAAGACTTGAGAGAGTAGCAGTAGGTGCATGTAATGCTTCTTTTTATTAAGTGTACCTGGACATATCATGGGCTGGACCCTGATAGTTTCCTGTTGTTCTGATTTGTCTGTTTATGAGCCACGACTATGAGGATGCTGCCTTCGAGAGCAAAGGGCTTTGAACTGAGAGCCTCCAGAGATCTGAGCCGGGAAACGATCTCAGTCACAGAAAAAAACAAATAAATAAACAGTTTTCAGGATAAAAAAATCGACTTTTTTTGTATTATTTCTATTTTTATTATTCTCATTTCTTCTAATTTCTCCTAAAGGACTGATAAAATGTCAGCCAAATAAATTCAGTGGATGTTTCTTTTATTTTTTATTTTGTTTTTAGGGGAAAAACATATTTCACAGTTAATTCACTGATCACTATACCAAGACATTCAGCTGTGTGTGCCACAGTTTAATCTTGTGTTCACTAAACTATAATTAGGTTTTGCGGGACTCGGGGCCCATGTCTGCTCACAGTGGACATGGAAAAAAAAAAAAAAAAAAGGAGGGCTGCCGTTGACGTCCCTCCTCTTCCCCCTCCTGCTTTGTAGAGTCAAATTGGTTCCAGATGCATTCTCTCACGGCTAGCCTCCAATAACCAAAACGGCAACATGAAAGAAAACGACAGCGAGAGCTTTCGCAAAAAACTCGGCAGAGGACAAAAATGTGTGGAATCCCTGCACAAAGTAAAGAGTTAGGAAGTCATCGCTTCTTTTTTCCCCACATGGTGCTATTTTTCCACACCTGGGCCACTTTTTTTGGGGGGGGGGGGGGTTTGTGAGACCTTTATTATGGACAAAAGCCGCTGGGAGACAATGTGCACCCCAAATGAGGATCTGAGAGTTGTGTTTTCTTTCATGTTCAGGACAGATGTGTCAGGAAAAATCCACATCCTGCACCCATGTGCACCGACACATCAAAGACGGACCCCAGCAGCATGTTAGACCAATTTATAACCCTGCCCCCGTGGAGCCCCTTCAGATAAAACACAGCGACCCAAATGATATTAAAGAGCGACAACAGCTCACGACCAGAGAGGCTCCAAAGATGTGACATTAGAGCACCAAAGCGGCAGCTCCGTGTTTACTCAGCCAATTAACAAGTGAAAGTAAATTCAAGGCCAGTTGTCCTACAGCAAAAAGCCTCACCTCTGAGTTTGACTTAGTCCTTTAACAAGTCCCTGTCAATTCATTAGCACCCTGAAAAGATCTATTCATCTAAACCTCTTTTCATTCTCATGTTTGACTTATTTCCTTGTTTACATTATTTCTTGCATTATGCTGCATGGTTAAACTGCAGAGGTGTTTTTTTTGAAGGATTTAACGTGGGAATAGCTCGCCAAACGTTTAAAACATGAAGTGTTTAAATAAAATACCTCTGTTTTGAGGGTTTCTGTGAATGCCGAATTGAATAGTAGGTTGTGCTGATCATTAACAGCTTAAAAGTTATTCTTAGAAGTTATGCAGATTCGCCAGTTACAAGAAAACGTGTTAAATTGTCCATAAAATGACATAACCGTCGCGGTAACGGGTCCTTTTTTTTCTTTTTTCTTTTTTTACTTTTCTTCCAGATCCGCTATCTTTCCTTCCCATGCCCGGATATCTTTCCTCAGTCAGTCTCCGGCGAACAAATCAGCCTTTAGAAATATCAAGTATATACATAAGAAGCCACAAAGTTCAGGAACAAATCCAAAAGGAAATGGTTTCTTTTAAACTTCGGTGTTTTTCTCTCCTTAAACCTTCAAAGACTTTCCCTGTTCCCCGGGACGGACGGAGCGTCATGCTAACGTTCCTCCTGGAAATAGACCGACTATAGATGCTGTCGCTTAAATACAAAGAAAACTAAGATATACGTAAAAAAATACAGCTTTTTAAAACCATTAAGATAAGCACTTTAATTCGGCTTGTGGCAAAGCGATTAAAATGAATAAAATTCCAACTTTTTTCCGTGTTTTTGTACCGTTATTCCCACAATATTTTCACACCTAGACACTAAGTGGTGGGCGGTAGCTAGCGCTGTGAACTAGTACACACGTTTGGGTTTTATTGAGAAAAACAGCTGCTTCCAGGTTAATTAAGTTGCCCGTATTCAACAAAGTATTTTTAAATTTCTAAATAAAACGTAATACCCGGTGTTCGTGGTGTCTGAATTCGCTAACGCACAAGAGAATGTTAAATAGTAAGATTTCTGAATGGAGTTTGGCACAGATACACCAGCGCGTAGTAAATCGGGCCATCGGGACGCAGAAGCTGTCACCGGATCAACAAGTTCGTCTCCACCGACGCGTAAACACGGCTTTAAGCTTCACGCTTTGAGCTCTTTAAATCATTTATTGGCGAAGTTTGAGAGCAGACAATTAAAAACTAAAACATGAACACATGAGTTAACGGCTGTTAACGGGAGACTCACCCTGAGCTCGCAGCGGCTGGCAGTAAAAGTTAACGGCGAGGAGGAAGCTGGTTATCTGGAAACACACACGCATCTTATTGAAATCCTAAAGTGCATCGTGGACAAGAAGACATAGGAGACGCTGGTGCTGTGACATGCTGGTCCATGAAGCCCTGTTAACTCTACGTCCCCCTTCTCTCTCTCTCCCTCTCTCTCTCTCTCTCTCTCGGTGTCTCCGCGTCCGTCCACAGCCCCCCCTCCCCTCCCCGGGTTTAGAGTTCGGACCGCACGGCGCTTGCGCAGAACGGAGCCGGAGTAACGGCGGCGACAGAAGCAGATGTTGAAAATAAAGAAACCAGCGGTAGTGTAAATATAACACAGGCTGCTTTTTTATTTTAGTTCTCTACTTGTTAGCGTGACGAAAACATAATGTAATGAAAACATTTGATTTTCTACATTTCTGAAAAATAAAATTACTCAAGACAAGTCCTGAAAGTAGACAAATAGAACCCAAACTAACACATGAAACAAATAGTATGCTTTTGTGTTTGTTTATTGTGTTCTACTGGTTGTGGATTCATGAAAATTAGACAATGGGAGACGTTCCCCTGGGTTCCTTTGTGAACTATTTAATGCCTCATGCTTTTCTACATTTCCACATAAAAATGACTCAAACCCTTCAGCGGGTTTTAACATAAAGACCTGAAACAAGACAAATAGAACACAATTAAAATAACAGGAATATTGTGCTTTGTTTATTCAGTCAAATACACCGGTATTACTCCTGCTCCTCCAGGATCCAATCAGAGTCCATGTGTCCAGAAGTGTTTCCATCAATGTAATGAGACTCAGGTGTGGTTCAGTTCCTGGTTTAGTTTCAATAAATCAGGGATTTGTCTCAGTCTGATCTTCACAACACATGTTTGTGGACAAAGGAGCTTTCTGAGGAGCTCAGAGAAAGAGTTGTTGTTGCTCATCAGGCTGGAAAAGGTTCCAGAACCATCTCTAAAGAGTTTGGAACCCACAAATAATCCACAGTCAGACAGATTGAAGACGACAGGAGTGGTCCACCAACAAAGATCACTCCATAATAGTCTGAGAGGTCCCAGAGGAACCCAGGGGAACTTCTAAGCAGCTAAAGGCCTCTCTCTCATTGGCTGATGTTAATGTTGATGAATCCACTGAACAACCATGGTGTGATGGACAAAGACACTGCTCTCCAAGAAGAACATTTCTAAACATCATGTGGACGCGACAGAAGACTGGTGATTCATTTTGTTGGATAAACAAACACAAAGCAGTATATTTCTGTTTCATGTGTTTGATTGCGTTCTCTTTGTCTACTTTCAGGACTTACTCGATGGTTCGGGGCCAGAACACGTTTCTGATCTGCCGCTTGCTCGGTTGGTTTGGACGAGTCTGCTCACCATGAAAACCAAACATAAAGAAGCAGCGTTCAGGTTTTATGCTCCACTTGTCTTGAACAAACTCCTGGAAAACTTGAGGTCTGCCCCATCTCTTGATTCCTCTTAATTTAGAACTGAAGCGTTTTCTCAGTAAAGCTGTATCATGACCACACAGAGGAAGAGCCAATGCAGGAAGTGAACCAAGCATCAGTGTTTCACCAGTAATTCATTAGTCCTTTCACAGCAGCTTATTCTCATTAAGACACAAATAAGATCTGGAATCCATCCCAGTACGCCTCAACAAACACAACAATCATTAAATAAGCCATTTATCAGAGGATAGAACCATCGGGATGATCTCAACTGCTCTCTGTCATTTATTCATTTGGTTAAATTACATTATCTTTAACTTTCAATACCTAAGTGTTTACATACTGTCACAGATGTTGACAACATTTTGGTGGAGAAATACTGAGTATTGCAAAATATCAAAGTTTGACAGTCAACATCAATACCCAGTCCTTTAATGGTTTGTCGCCATAAAAATGGGCAGATCTAAGTACATGACATCTAAAAATGTTGTATTCTGCAATAACAACTTCAAATAAAGCTTAGTTTATGAGCTGTTTTACAACCAGTACAAAGAAACCAGAGGCGCTTAGCTGTACAAAATAACTCAGCTCCATGGTGTTCAGGTGACAGGTACGACTACGATGCAACAACTGACATCCAGCAAAGATGAAACATCTTAAATGAAGGTAAAATAAGCTCCAGCATCTGACTCTGTTCCAGTGTTTAGCTCCTAAATGATCTTAATCATCTGTTCTAACTTGTTGTTGAGATGTTCTTCCTGGTTCTTAGTTCAGTTGAAGCTTCAAATGAGAACTAGCACAACTCTAAAGGTTTTAGATGAACACAGACAAGAGCAACAACTACTTTGTCAGAGTCAGAGTTTCTTCTTTCCAGCGTCTGATCCTTTTCATGTGTGAACACGTTAAAAACAGATTCATTGATTCATTGTCAGTCTGACAACACAGCACAGCAACTAACATATGTCCAGAGATGAAATCCAGTCCAGAGCAATGACAGTACTGACTGGAAAGTAGAAACTATTGCTACTGACTAAACTGTTCTGGTCACATTCTCCTTGGATCAACACAAATCTACTTGGTTTTAGTCTGAGACTCTAGTTTGGACAAATCTGGGCCTTCTTGGAGGAGACACACTGGGAGTATTTAACAGTGTGTGTCGCTGTTAAAAACAAAAATAATCATTAGTAGGGGGAGTTGGTCTGGCCTCCAGGCTACAGCTGATTACATGACATTACATTTCACTATTTTCTAATCATTTCTACAACAATCACTTTATTATTGAGGAAAATAATCGTATAGATCTATTGAAATCACAAACTGTTGTACGATCAGATCAGATCAGATAGATTTTATTTGTCACATGCACGGTTATACATAGTACGATGCACCCTGAAATGTATTTTTGTACCTGCAGCCATTGGTAAAAAAGTACTACAGTAAAACAGCACACAAGGTAAAAGTATTATATTTTTCCTGCGGTGGCTGCAAGTCTTTATTATTATTATCATTATTATTTGACACATACAGTTTCATAAAAATACAACTTTCGAACAAATTTGTTTTATCTAAAATGAAAAATAAAATTTAAAAAAATGTAAATTTTGACACAGTCCCTCTACAAGACAAAGACTGTAAATCTGAATACATTTAAAATAAACGTTCACCATATCAGCCCAAAATGTGAGAACTGTATTCACCACTAATATAATACGACCACTGTTGGTCTAAGCTGAACATGTCAGCATGAGAAGATAACCATTCATTAAAGACAGAAATGGTCACTTTCAACAAACCCTTCCAGAAGCAGGAAGTGTTGCTTTCCATGGTGGGGGGGCTCCCAGCCTGTCCCCTCTTTGTCCCCTCTTTGTCCCCTCTAATGTCCGTGTCAACAGGGCCAGGCGTCTTTTTGTGCTGCACAGCCGTCAGACAGCAGGGAAGTCTCTGTCCAGGGAGACACCCTCCTTTGTGACGGGTCAAAGGTCGTGATGGAGGAGGCTGCTCAGGGGCCAGAGTCAGCGCTCTGGGCCCATGCGGCTACATCATGTTGTCGACAGGGCATGAATGAGGGGCCTTTGGAGAGAGGGCCCCGCCGGCGGCAGGGAGGAGAATGAATCATGTGTTCATACAGATGTACTGAGGCCCTCTGGGATGATAGATAGTCCTTTCACTTAAATACATGACAGGCTACTACAATGCGCTGCTTTTTGCTGTATCTTATTCCAGCGCCCATCCTAACACAACATATTTCACTGCTGTCAGTTATTAATGAGGCCGTATCACTGGCAAAACTAATAATGTAGCTTACAGCTGAAATGACCGTGAAAGTGGCATCAAGAGAAACCATCTATCCGGCACGGCTGACGTTTTAATGAAAAACATCATCACATCTTCTTTTATTTATTTACAGACATAAGAGCTTTTAAAGAGGTGGTGATGTTTTATCAGAAAGAAAAGGAGAGATGCACTTTGGACTGTCTCTTTTTTATTTCCAGTTTTGATTTGTGTGAAAATCAGCTGATGTTTTGAGTCGTTTATATGCAGGGTTGCAAACACTTTTAAAGTAGTACTGTATATGTATGTGGAGGTATGAGAAGTTCACTTTGCTTATACATCGATCAGCCACAACATTATGACTGCTGCCAGGAGAAGTGAACAACATTTAAACCATCTTGTGACAGTTCAATGTTCTGCTGAGAAACTTCTGGACCTGGCATTCATTGGTGTGGATGTTACTTAGACATGTAGCACCCACCTAGACCAGACCAGGCACCATAACACACAAGAAAACCGATTTAGCTCTGAATGGTTGACAGGAGCTAAAACATAACACAGGAGTCATAGTATCTAGTTAATCATTTTATTCTTTAACGGCTCCCTCATCAATATTTGAAGTTTGACAACAAGTGTTGACTTTCAAATTACACACATTATCAGCCTGTTTTAGCTTATTGTTTTGATTTTGTGGCTCACAACCTCACCACCAAACCTGGTTTCTAGCAACACTAGTCTTGCGTGGTCCTTTGTGCTGCCACATGTGCATTGTTTGTCCTGTTTTAGGAACAAATGTGTTTAAATAAAGAGTAAAACAAACTTCCGTTAATTTCCCAATCCTGTGGCGTGAAACTAGACCCAGCTCCAGTCCTGACCATGAGTAGAGTTTCCTGATCTTAACACTTGGAGTCAGAGGCAAATCCACTATACGTGAGCCCATGACCTTCTCCTGACATATAGCCAGAAAGATTTATTTTTTTGTCAAATGGAAAACTACCAGTCCAGCTTTTCTTTAAGGTTGTGTGGAGGAGGACACGGCTCATCTGGGCTGCAGGGCCCAGCTCATTGTTGTACCACAACATTTTTAGGGTTTGGCTACACTTTGGAGAGGATTTTAAAACTGGAATTTTTCTCTTTTGATGCTGCACCACCACTACCACTCCATCCATACCAGATGGAGTGGTTCTAAATCATTTAAATAGATTCATCTCCAGCGGTACGATGTCCTCTGGTTGGTGCATTATATGCAAAGTACTGTAATTTATTATATGAAGAGAGTAATGTGCTTCCTTTTTTAGGTTAAATAGAGTGAAGCATTACTGTTTGATATGTAATTACATTGAAGTCAATAATCCCTGTAACACGCCCTTATTCTAACATTTAGGGCGTGCTCGGTGTCCTGTTGTCTTTGATGGAGGCTTGGTATCAGTTTGGCTTCTCCGTGTTCAGTGGGTAGACTGGTGCAGGATGTGGCTAGGGTGTTGAGTTTGTGGTAAAAAAACATTAAACATGTGACAAATAAAGACTTCTCGAACCTCATTTAGGTGGATTAACAGCTCTGAGGAAAGTGGAGGATAAAACTTTCTCTGTGGTGCTTCATAATTTAACTCACGGCTCCTGACAGGATCTAGGAATTTTTCCAAATGACGTTGGAGTTGTTGATAAAAAATGCTGAACAACAAATCACTGCAACATAGAAAAGAAAGACGACGTCAGATTAAATGGTTTGTGGGAGGCAGAACTTCACTTGTTGTGGTCTGCAGTGCCATGATGTGAAGTTACATTTGTGGGGAGGTACATGGCAGACAGAGCTATAGCATACTTATGACGTACCTGTGGTGTATTTATGGTTCTACCTTATAGAAATAGATGGGTTCTATCGTTATTGATTGTTTCTATTGAGGAACTGGTTGGCTTTGGGGAAGAAACTGTTCACTAGTAGTTTTTGTAGACCTGTATCGCCTCACAGAGGGCAGGAGGTCAAACAGGTGGTGGCTGGGGTTAGTCAGTGGTGTTTTTGGTGTGTGCAGGCGATGCTGTGCCTTCTGCACAACAGCAGTCGTGTTAACCGACCATGAAAGACTGTCAGAGATGTTGGTTCCCAGAAACTTAAAGCTCCATTGGTGAGGATGGGTGGGAGGTGGGCCCTGTACTTCCTGAAGTCCAGAATACAATTTTCTATTCAGTTTTCTCAAGACGCCTTGCAAAATCTGCTCTGAAACACCCATAGCAAGCATGAAGGTGATGGTGGCAGAAAAATCTCCCTTTTAACAGAAAGAAGCCTTGAGCAGAACCCAGGAGGACACACAGCAGTTAACATGCTCTGCAGCAGTAGCACAGAAGTAGTAGTAATAGAGAAGAAATTAGACAAGAAATTAGAGGACAGGAGCTCAATGCAAGAGAAAAGAAAGTAGAGGATAGGAGCTTGGTGCGAGAGAGAAGAGAGTAGAGGACATGTGCTCAGTGCATCGTCCCCAATCAGCCTAGGCCTACTGCAGCATAACACGAATGAACGTTATGAGTTGAGGCACCACAATGTCAGTATCTGGACCTTGTCTCTGTAGAAAGATTCATCCCAACCTGAGATGACTCCAACCACTGTCGTGTGGTCAGTACCTTCAGCATAACTAGTGTGTGGACCAGATGCAAACGCATAAATCGAGGATAAGATGGAAAATGCAAAATAGAGAGAGATAAAGAGAGATAAGAACATGATTAAACGTCCTCTAACCTGCTTAGAAATCATACAATAAATATGGTTTAGAACTTCCAATGTTAAGTTTCCTTCAGAATTAAAGTAATCCACCATAAAAGCTGAGTCTGAATGGTGAACATTTATTTATGGCTGTTTTGAAAATAACTATCACATCGCTCACAGCCAGAAAGAATAAAGAGCCTGTTGAAGAGAGAGTCTCTTGTCTACGATACGAACCTTGAGACCAGAGACTCCATCCATCACCCGCTGGCCAACTAGCTCCCAGCACTCAGCACAGAGCCTCATTGTCGTGGTCAATTCAGTTAGAGGCCACGATAAATTCACTGTTGTTGTTTTCCATTAGTCGCTGCCGCTGCCTCCACAAACCAGATGTTGTTTTAATGTCAGCACTTACACTGTTTTACAGATATCTGCCCGGATGGCTCCAAGTATCAGTATATTCGAAACATGTTCTGAGAGTTATAAATCATACTGGACTTGAAGCTGTCATCTCAGCAGCATATTTCAATTTAGATAAATTCCTAGTTTATGTGGGATAAGTTGATTTTGTGGTTAGTATTGTGCAGTCAACAGTTTGCAAGACTGGAGGTAGAGATGCATGTACAGGTGACAACTGGTCCAGGTCTCTCTGGTCCAGGTCTCTCTGGTCCATGGATCATTGTGTTCAGCTCTAAATAAACCTGGTTCTTCTCCAGATTCAGAGATAAATCCAGATGACCAGATACCTTGAGTCAGAAAGTCTAAACTTACATCTGAATATTGTTCCAGAGTCATGTCCGTACTCCTTTAGACCAACAGAAAAGATTTGAAATCACTGATGGAAACTACTACTTCTTCTTCTTCACCGACAAAGACTTCTGCTTTAACATGAATCTAATAACCACTGGTTTCTCCTTTACTTCTCTTTCTGCTTTCAGGTTAAATACGTACAAGGATCAAAGGTAAATTTACTGGTTTAGCAGTTTTCGGTTTTAGTTTTTAAATTGGAAAAATCTAATCAAATAAACTCTTGAAATGAATCCACAAACACAAAATCAAATAAATTCAGATAAAGTTTTACCCAACAGGTAAAAAACACTTTTCTAAGTTGAATCTAGTTAAACTGTAAATACACGTTAATCCTGAGGAATACTCGCAGTAATATGCTGCATATAAAACTAACAATTCAAAGCCAAGTCACCCCAGTGTTGAAGACCTCAAACGTGGCCCCCCCAGTGGGTGTGTTTATCAGCTGTGGCCTGTGGATCGGTGCTGGCGATGGGTTAAACACACACAGTCCCACATGGAGACTAGTGAAGGCTTGTCTGAGTGCAGGGCTTCTATTCTCACCTGTGCAGAAACTGACTGGAAGTACAGCTCTGTCTGTCTCTGTGGTTGTTTTTGTCCCTGAGGCAGCGCTGCCCGGCCTTTCACCACCTACCAGTCAGTGTGAATAGAAACCTTACATTTCACAAAGCAAACAGCATCTATCAAGTTCACACCGGCTGCTCGTGTCCAGAGTTTGTGTCTCTACCAACACATTGGTGAGTGTTTACGTCAGAGCAGAGCAGGCTTTGTCAGCTATGATGGATGGAAACAGGAACATATGGTTTGCTATTGTTACCCAGTAAACCAACCCCCCACCACCACCACCACCACCACCCCTCCCTTTTACTATAGAGGTGTTTGCTTGGTTTCCAGGCGCTGGGTTTTGATGTGGCTTGAGATAGGCCATGACTCACAACACCGCCGAACGTAGAACGAAAGAGGAGAATAACATGAGCCACCTGTGGCCCTTCAGAGCAGGACTGTCAGCTGAGAGCTTCTACACTTATGAACAAATGTTGTCAGACAGACAGAAATATTAGTGCGACATATTCCCTAAAGCAGGGGAAGGGGAAAGGTTTATGTTTACAACTTGTTATGATTGAATCTAAATTAACACCTGAACACTGTGGAATATATTTATTACTCTTCTCAGTGATGCTTCGTGCTGAAGGATGGTTGTCAGGGCAGGAGGAAGTCTGGTAGATATCTGGTTCTCAAAGCCATAACATTATGACCACCTTCCTAATATTGTGTAGGTCTCCCTTGTGGTGATTTGTCAGAGAATGGACATGGGCCTTCTGAGGGTGTCCTGTGGTGTCTGGCAACACAATGTTGTTAGTGGGGGGGCCTTTGAGGGTTAGGGGTTAACCCTAACCCTACTTGTGAATTTGGAGCATAGATGGTATAAATATGGACAATGGAACTGCTCCTCTAAAGTGAAGCCAAAGCAAAGTAGAGCTCCCCTTGGTGGTTGGCTGCAGTATATGTCATAAGCTCCACCCTGTCAGTGTTGCTGGGTGGGACTTGGGCCAAACTAAAACACTAAAGTAAAGAATTAATCAATGGAAAAACACGAGTGAATCTGGAGGAAGTGTGGGCGGAGCGTACCAATCAGACTCTGGCTCCAAACTCACAAGATGGCGCCCCCCGTATCCCCTGGAAAATAGAGTCAGTTTGGCCATTGAGAGGAAGTGGAGACGTGTTGTCCATATTTATATACAGTCTATGGTCTGGAGGCCAGGTCAACACCTTGTGCTGTTCTTCATGTTTTTTTTTTTAGTTGTTCCTAAAGTGTTTTTGTGTGTGTGTCTGTGTCAGGCTGCATCCTGCTGGGGATGGCTGCTGCCATCAAGGAGTGTCATTGCTATGGGGTGGGGGTGCCTGGTCTGGTCTAGGTGGGTGCTACATGTCTAAGTAACATCCACACCAATGAATGCCAGGTCCAGAAGTTTCCCAGCAGAACACTGAACTGTCACAAGATGGTTTAAATGTTATTCACTTCTCCTGTCAGTGGTCATAATGTTGTGGCTGATCGGTGTATGTGAGCATAGCACAGGAGATGTGTGTGTGTGGGGTACAGTTGGTGATTGGTGGGTGGGGGTCAGGGTGAATGCACCTTGAGGCCATATGTGGACCAAATGTTGAGAAACCTCCTCCCACACAAACATAGGTAGGACTCAGCCACGGAGCAGAACACGGCCTCTTTCACTTTGTGGTAACAGGATCCCAATAAATGAGCCAGAACTATACGTGACTGAGTCTCATTTCATTTGACTCCAGAACGAGCTGAGGTCGACTCACACATGCTCCGACTTCCTCTTCCTTACGAGGGACCGCGGATCAATCTCTGTGTTTTTCTTCTGGTACACGCTGATTAGAATTCAGAGAATCAGATGTGAGTGACATTTGAAGTTATCCAGCAGTACTCCAGCTGGTTTCAAACAACACATGCTTCCACTTCAGACGATTTAGGTTCAACAACAACAACAACAACAAATAACATCTAAAAATGACATTGTTGTCTGATCTCAGGCAAATATAAGAACTATAAGCCACTGGATTGGCTGACTGCTCATCTCATTTAATCATCTTTTTGCAGTCTCTGAAAATGAAATGATGCAACATTTTGAGGTAAATTTATCACATTTCTGCCTGTGGATAGAAACAGGTTTTTAGTCTGGTTGGAGCGCAGTAGAATATTTTAACAGCTACTGTCTCTAATGGATCTCTACTTACTGCTGTTTCAGAACCAAGAACAGAGCTGTTTTTTGTCATTGTTACTGTGGTATTGTGTTCAGCTCTAAATAAACCTGGTTCTTCTCCAGATTCAGAGATAAATCCAGATGACCAGATACCTTGAGTCAGAAAGCCTAAACTTACATCTGAATATTGTTCCAGAGTCATGTCCATGCTCCGTTTAGACCAACAGAAAAGATATGAAATCACTGATGGAAACTACTACTTCATCTTCTTCATCTTCTTCTTCTTCTGCTTTTTACATGAATCTAATAACCACTGGTTTCTGGTTTTACCCAAAGGTAAATTTACAGGTTTAGCATTTCAATTAAGATCCAATGTCACACTGTCACTGATATGTGAAGATGCTGCAGTGAGACGTTTGAATGTTCAAAGATGCAGTCAGTCAGAGATTCAGTGACAGCCTGTGGATAGAAACAGTTTTTCAGTGTGGGTGGTCTTGCTTTCACACTTTCATTCAGAGTTCATTCATTCATCATTTTCTGACCCCAGAGGAGGGTTGGAGCCTATGCCAGCCGTCATTGGGCGAGAGGCGGGGTCCATCCTGGACAGGACATTTAGAATCACCAATGAACCTAACCAGCATGTCTTTGGACGGTGGGAGGAAGCTGGAGAACCTGGAGAGAACCCACGCAGACACAGGGAGAACATGCAGACTACACACACAAAGGAACCAGTCGGAACATGGATTAGAACCCAGAACCTTCTGCTGTGAGGCATCAGTACATGTCATTGTACAGTACGCCAGCGCTGCATATGTCACAAACAATGAAGCTGCTTCCCGGCACACTGCAGACAATCCTTTATCTCTAATTAAGTCGCTAATCTCCCAAATGGGAATTTAACTTTGATCCCGCGTGAACAACAAGAGGCAGACGGCCGCTGCAGAGCTGAAAACGAACGCAGGCGACGAGCCGGCCACCGATACAACAGCTGGTGTTTTCTATTAGCTATCAAACACCTCCACAGGTGAGCTCACACCTCCATCTGGAGGAATTAGAGAGGCAGCGATGCACGTGGATGGTTCAGCCGTTATCAGAGGTGAACAAACAAGTACCAACAGTTACACAACTGTTGCTGCTATCAATATTTCAAGAGGCAACAAGAAGCGTGTCAGATGTGTTGTTTTCTTTTTGTCTCTCGGTTTCTTCTTCTTTTGTTTCCACCACTAACGCTCGGTTAGAAACACCAAAGACTCATGAAAGACGAGCGAAAACTCAAACCACATTTTTAACATTTTAACTGAAAACAGAAACACGGCCTGCATGTCCTCTTTGTGAGCCTTGTCAGCTGACATTTAGCTGATCCCAGAGAAGAAGAAGATCCTCAGTCATTTCTATTCACTGAAGGTACGAGACGGCAACGCATGGAGCAAATACTGGGGAGATGGTTTGGACGGGGAGATGTTTGTTTGCTGTCACCATCAGCTTGTGTCCTCTGAAAGGAAAATGTTTTAGAGGCATCTTCCATATTTATGGGTTACTTTCTAATAAAAGACTGAGCACGTCTTCTAGGACTTTCTAGTTGACAGTGGCATTAGAAACCCTGAAAAAGACACTTTAATGCCGTGGAGCAGCTCTGAGACGTTACAGCTGTCAGGAAACCTCCTAGCATGCAGGATGTCATGTAGGATTGAAGGTCCTAAGCCCACATCTGCTGATGTGTGTGTGTGTGGTATGCAAGCTTAATAAATACCTTCTTACATGTGCGTGCAGCCGTGCAAAACAGCAATGTGGGCAGCACATATCTACGTACACATGGCCTTGATTCATCAAACTGAGGCCAGCGCAGGGATCAGAGGCCGTTCTCTTCTTCTTCTTCTTCTTCTATTAACAGAGACCAAACAACATTTAATTTAACAGTTACACAGCACACGAGTGAATCAAGAGTAGATGACTTGATGTATGTTTACTAAACCTCTATGAGTCTAAGGCCACGTTCAGAACTCACATTAACATCTATCCTGGAAAATCTTGTCTCTAGTGTCCACCTTAAAGTCCAGGTGTGAACACTGATCTGGTCTCAGTCCACATGTGGAGGTGGTCTGGGACACATGTGACCTCCTTCATTTGGTAGTGTGAACACACAGACCTCCTACTCAGTTTTGCATCATTCATTCATTAAAATAATCTGCCCTATTCTGTCAGTTCATCTGTTAGAATCTGTGTACAGTGCAGGTCTCTGAAATTAATAATAACTTAATGTTCTTGGTTCTGAAACAACAATTGGTCGAGATACATTAGAGCAGGGGTGTCAAACTCATTTTAGTTCAGGGGCCACATACGGCCCAGTTTGAGGTCAAGGGGGCCAGACCAATAACACGATGTTTACCTATAAATAACGACAAGTCCAAATGTTTCCCTTTGTTTTAGTGCAAAGAAGAACATTATGAAAATGTTTACGTTTAATGACCTGACATTTATTAAGAAAAATAAGTGCAATTTCTTTTTAGTTCTAGGTCTCAGAGTTGTGTTATGTCCACAACTCTTACTAAATCTGTGTGAACCCTAAGAATAGCAATTACTTTTAATGGAAAATTTGCAGTTAATGTCTTCAATGTAATTTTTGCAATTCGCAAATTCATCCCGCGGGCCAGATTAGACCCTCTTGCGGGCCGGTTTTGGCCCCCAGGCCGTTTGTTTGACACGTATGCATTAGAGACAGCAGCTGTTAAAATATTCTACTGGAGTTTATTTACATCCAGAGAAACTGAGATCAGATGTGAAGAGCTGGATGGAGACACATGTGGACATTGGCCACTTGTGATCAGATTGTCCAGGCTGGATGTTAATGTAAAGTCTGAGCCAATCGATTTATTGTAAATGTGACACTCTGCTTTCCCACAGTCTATCCTACAACCCCCCTTCTCCCCATCCTCAAATCTTCTTCGTCGTCATAGGAGTCTTCATCAGCCATCAGCCACCTGCTAACTCCATCTGCTGCTCCACCACCACCAGCTTCTAAACCCTGGGGGGGTCCTGTCTCTGTCTTCTTTAAACCTCAGGGGTTTCACTTCACGATCCTGTCGCCTCTCTGCAGTCTAATCACCAAAACACTTCGTCTCTTTTTATTGAGGTTACTCACCTTTGGCCACCTGCTCGGCTTCGCCTGTGGACCGATCTCTGCTGTGTTTCTGCTTTTCATTATTCAAGGCAAGTACATCGGCTCTCTTTGAGAACGATAGGTCGGCCTTCTCTAGCAGGAGAAACTGTTTGCACGTGGCTATGGTGTGAATGTTGGCCATCCATCAGGGAGCTGCCACGTGCATCAGCTGACAGGGTTGGGACTACACGGAGGCAGCTGCATTCAATAGACTGACTGATGAACAGACCTCAAGTATAGTCAGTATATTTGCGGTGCACCACTAGTGTCTCTTTGCATCTCTTACATGAAGCAATGAATCTATTAAGTCCACAGTAAAGTAAAAATATGGGATTCGTATGCTGTATATTCAACGCCTCCTCTTCCTCCTGTTGCACTAGAACATAACTTTACCCTGGAAGAACTTATGTGCCGGATCCAGTTTTGACTTGTTGTGACCGATGCAGCTGCACCTACTGACACATTAATCGCCTCAACAGAAGCACGTTTCAAGACTCAGCCACAGCTATATCAAGTTTCTGGATATGAATTCACCAAATGTCACAAATCATGCTCTGCACTGACCGCTGGACTTCTTCCATGAGTCGCAGAAAAAAAAAGAAAGTCCTGGATGCTAAATGGAAATGAAGCGGTGCCTTATGGTTTTGCAGTGCGCTGCAACTGATTTAGAAAATATTGGATTAAAGCATCACAGATAATGAATGGCAACTCTGCTTTATGCACATTGGGTGTTTAAACAGGCAACAGTTTCACTAACACTTTCACTAAAACCTCTTTATGAGGTCAGGGGTGGAGCAGCAATTTTAAAAGTGGGGGGGTTCTAGGGGTAGTACATGAGCACTGCAACCACCTTTGCCCCTCTTTCAGTCTCCAAAGCTAATGCAATGCATTTCTAGATTTTCTTCATCAGGGTATGCAAACAATATTGCATTCAAAATGTACATTACAGCATAACGCGATATAACCCAAGATATATATTCACAAACAATCACATACCATGGTATTAAGCAGTTCATTTATGTTTTATTAAAGAACAAGTGTGAGTGACAAGAACACTGTGTTCCCTCCCTCTCCTCTCATGTTCTCCCCTTCTTCTCCATACTCTCCTTTGTCCTGACTCCTGGACTTCCCTTCCTCATCCTACATAAAGAACTGAATGTTAATATTCCTGAACATTGAAGTTTTGAAATATTTTATGTTAACTTAGAACAAACCTCTACAGCCTTGATTTTGATGAGGAATCATTCCTTTCTTTTGTTCTTTTATCTGCTTTTTATTAATTATTTCACATATATTTTGTTGTTCTAATCTGTTTTAACTAGTCTTTCATCCTAGCCTTTATTGTACTCTATATTATTATTTTATTCCTCTTATTATTTAAGATTTTAATAGTTTTATTGCATTTCATTGTCTTCATTTACGTAAATGAACACCTACATGGCTTTATTGCCAGTACTACTAAACCATTGAATTAGTTCATTTATGGATTGACAGCTTTCTGTTTCCCTCCTGTCTCCTAATTACATGACAACTTGAGTGGAAAAATAAGTCAATCTTCTGCTGCCTTTCCTTTTTGGCATTCATAACAAAAAGAATAATGCTTGCAAAACTTTGCATTAACTTTGTTTGCCACCTGGGTTGCTTAATAGTTTCGTTATTTACAGAGAAAGTTCTACATTATTAACTAGTTAAATTACCGTTTCATACCTCTGCTCTGTTTGCTGTCTGCTGCTGCGAGTGACGGGTCGGCAGCTCCGTGTTAGCGTTTACTTTGCCGGGCGGCCGGGACTAGTGGGTTTGGTCAAATGACTGTGATTGGCTGGATAGCTGTCAATCAATCTAACTGTCTGGGGGACTGAGGTGCGCTCCATTTCAGTACGCTGGTACACAGCCAGGGCGGGCAAACGGTTTAATACCTTAGGAAAAAGTGGGGGGGATGAAATCAGCTTGTTGAAAAAGTGGGGGTGTTGCAACACCCCCATCCCCCACGGGTGCGACGCCCATGTATGAGGTGATATCTATCTCTCTCTCTATCTCCACTAAAATGTTAACAAACCCTTCACATCCAATACAGTTAATCTTTACAAATAGTACGGTTTCTTCTCAGTGGGTTACAATGTTCTGTTCATAGCAGATGTCTCCGGTCTGTTATATCTATTCAGTGCCACAAATCATACGATATACCACAAAGTCTTTACCCTCTGTTTTAAAAAAACATCTATAAAAAGACACGTCTAAGGCCACAATTACCGGTTTTCTCTCTGCCCTCTCAGTGTGTGGCTATATTTAACCCACTACTGTATAAATAGAGTGGATGCAGATGGCTACACGTCTTTGAGGAAAACATTCAAAGTCAATGGAGTGTGCGGACGGCAGATTGCACAATGTTCAGCATCCACGTCCATGAATGCTTGTCCCTTTTATTTGTTTTTGTTTGGTTTTTCTTTGTAGAGACGTTTCTTTGTCCTCTTTTGAGTTAGCAAACAATAAAACTGGAGAAAGCACCGGAAGTCATGCCTGTTCATTAGTAATGAGAGACTTTTAAAAGATTAGAAAGACAGTTACATATTTCCTCAATAATCACTGGTGTCTTTATTTCCCTTTATTATCATTATCAGGATGGAGATCAATGAATAATGACTTGAACGTTCTTGGTTCTGAAACAACAGTAGGTAGAGATCCATTAGAGACAGTAGCTGTTCAGATATTCTACTGGAGTTTATTTACATCCAGAGAAACTGAGATCAGATGTGAAGAGCTGGATGGAGACGCATGTTAATACCAGGTGTGAACACAGGTAATAAAAGGTGGACACCGGTGATCAGATGTTAATGTGAGGTCTGAACAGAGCCTTCATGTTTCTATTCTACAGTATCCAGTATACTTTTAGCTCTTGTTTTGGTCTCCACCAGGAAACAATGTTCACCATCTAGTCTGTATCTGTCTGAGTAGGTGTTGTAGTCATGTTGTGAGTCATAAAACCAATCTGCAGAGATGCTCTTGGTGGGCTTGTCGCTATGAAAAAACCCTTCCACATTACACAAAATGAGTTTTCAGTATTGCTAATACCAGTAGGTTGATAGACGATGACACCAAAACAGCACACAACTATACAAATGATGGATAAGTTCCAATCTAAGACCATGTACAGGTGACATTGTGCAAAGAGAGGCATGGTCTGCTTCTGGATGTGGAGGGTAGGCTAGAGCTTGGACCATTGTTGTTGGAAACAGTGACATTGTTTGGTTAGATTTAGAAAAGATCATGGTTTGGGATGAAAAGAACCCTTTCACCAAGTTAAATAAATATCACAAAGAAAACTTCTTCCATCTGCAACAATCTTTTCTTCTTGCATCCCATGGTGACCGGTCTCACCTTCAAAAACCCACCACCGTCATTGTTCTGGTGAGGTTGGGTTCCACCGTGTTTACTGGAGTCTTCTAAGGCAGCTATGTCTGCAGACTATTGACAGTTGTGTGGGCATCTTCTTCTGCTGCTGCTTTTTTTCTTTTGTTTTCCCTAAAATGAACAATAATTATGGCAAACAGCTGTGCCCGTTTTGTCATTCTTATGTAAGAGGAGGCCACAGTTGCTACGACGCTGCCCCTGTTCCCTCTCAGCCATAAACCCCGGTCCTCGGGGCAGCCCTCCACTGACAGCACACAAGCTGTAATTTCCAGCTAAAACAGGGATGAGCCAAACCACACACACACAAAAAAACATATTTAGAGTCGACACTGCCATGAAGACGTTTCCAGACCACTCCATCCCTGAAATAACCTAAAGACTTGATTTAGACAAATAGGTTTTTCCGCTTCTCTCCTCCTGTTTCTACCCAGTGGAGGTCAGTGGGAGGTGTGCAGTTTTTGGATAAACAGAGAAACATAAAACTTGTCATTTCCACTGAAATATATTCAGAGGTCGCCGAGCATCTCAATAGAAAACCCGGGCTTCATATTGGTTCCTTTTTTTTCTTCTGTTGTGGGTCTGAAAATGAGCCACGGTGTAGATTTAGCATTTCAAGCAAAGTGAATGTGACGGTAACATCACATGAGACGAGGCAGTCAGCTCAGTTCACAGGATTTAATGGTGGAAACATACTGTCCCACCATGTCAGTGTTCATTAAATCTGATTATTCAAAGAGAAAGAACTGTAGCCCGTTTATTACCCTTAACCCAGAGTGACTGAAGATTGCTGCCCACACAGAAATCTAAATTACACTATTTACTACCACTACTACTACCACCACTACTACAACTCAAGTATGAAACAACTTTGAATTCTGATCTTTGCTGGCATCATATTTTACTGAACAAATGATGTTGTCTGGGTTTGGCTCGTCGCGCCTAGAAGTGGTTTCATGTATAATCTGATCCTGTACCACCCTTTTAATAATCATGGTCGTACCACAAGGTTCTGTGCTTGGGCCAGTATCATTTAAAGTATAAACCGCTCAGCCACAACATTATGACCACTGACAGGAGAAGTCAATAACATTAAAACCATCTTGTGACAGTTCAGTGTTCTGCTGGGAAACTTTTGGACCTGGCATTCATTGGTGTGGATGTTACTTAGGGTGTATTCACACCTGCCTTGTTTAGTTCGATTAAAACGAACTCAAGTTCGTTTCCCTGCTTGGTTCGGACCTTTTTGACTGGTGTGAATACAATCACTCGAACTCTGGTGCGGACCAAACAAGCGGACCGAGACCCAGCTGAGGAGGTGGTCTCGGAGCGGTTCCTGCCGAACCCTGGTGCGGTTCCTTTATGGTGTGAAAGCAGCCTGACCTCGATCCGACCCAAGTTGCAAAAATCTACCTTTTTGGATTTGACGAGCTCCCGTAGTTTCCCGTAGTTTTCGCGCATTATGGGAAATGTAGGATAGCCCAGTGACACACACAACAGAGAGAGAGACGTGAAGCAAACAAACGCAGGTAGGTTAGGTAGAGATGAGCCGTTGCAAAATAACGAGCATGATATGGTTAAACTCATGTTGCATCAAACGGTCTTGACGCTCGAGCACAAGCTGTAAGTTTATAAACCATATTGCTAGCATAATAACAAGTAGACCTACAGTACGCAAAGTCTCCATTGTAGCCTATTTACGTGGGACATTTGGCTTCCTTCTTTACCCCGCCTATACGTTTACCAGCCAATGGCTGAACGACCTTAGCACATGTGTTTTTGTTTATAAATTCTGGTCCGGTTGCAATTAATCACAGTGTGAAAGCGAACCGCACTAAAAAAAAAAAAAAGAAAAAAAAAATTGGTCTGGACCAAAGCAAGTGAACTAACGGACCTTCCTGGTGTGAATACGCCCTTAGACATGTAGCACCCACCTAGACCAGACCAGGCACCCCCACCCCATAGCAATGACACTCCTTGATGGCAGCAGCCATCCCCAGCAGGATGCATCCTGACACAGACACACACACAAAAACACTTTAGGAACAACTAAAAAAAAACAAAACATGAAGAACAGCACAAGGTGTTGACCTGGCCTCCAAATTCACTAGATCCCAAACTGATCAAGTATCTGTGGGATGATCCACAGAGGACCCTCCCCTCAGTTGGGTGCATTGCAGAGTGGGGCAGGGATGTCCAAAAAACTGAAAGCATGGACAAAAACTCAGAGGAAAACAAGAAGAGCTGAACAGAAACACCAGGAAACATGAACAAGTTAATTCAGGGTGAGAGAACAGAAGAATGAACAGATCGCAACAACTGGGAAACAAACTGGTAACTCAACATACAACCTGACAAAGGCAAAGGCAGCGCTATGTATACACACTGAGACTAATGAGGCACAGCTGAAACCAATGAGGACGGAGCCACAAGGAGAAACCAATCAGATAATCAATAATAATTCTATCACAGGCTCATTGGAAGTAACAGTCATCTTTATGCAGATGATACTGAGTTTTAATTCCAGCTCAAAGGATGTGAAGTTTGCAGTATGACTTAAATATCCCTAAGCTTTATCTACAGATTCTCAAAGTTGTACTAAATGCCATTAAAACCCTACGACAGTCCTATATTACATCTTCCTGCCTTCCATATACAACCATATAAGTATTAAATTAATGCTGGAATCAACCAAGTTTATCACTTAACCTGAGACCCCAGCTTTTGTTTGCATTTTTAATTTCTCCAAGGTATTTTGGATAAGTAGGACCAAGGAAGTATAAAAACTAAGCATTATCTTTGAAAAGGAAGTAGTTTCTGAAAAAAGAAAAAGATGTCCTCATATGTGGACATGGGGAGTATTTAACTGTATATTACAATAAAGTCACCAATATGTGACAAAACTTAAAACTGCATATTTTAATACCTGAACATTGCTGTGCAAAGACAGAACTGCGGACAAACACCTTTTTTTTCCATTGTTCAAATATAAAACTTTTCACAATGGAACAGACAATGCAGTCCCAGTGTCCTCAAACGTGTACTTGCTAATTATCAATGTTGTAGTGTCTTACTATTGACAAAATTCGGTAAATTTGCATGTCATATCAAACTAGAAAAGTTAGTAAGCATAAATAAACAAGTTTCAACTGTAGAATTTGATGAGGTTTTGTACCTCGTCCACTTTTGTCCCGTGATCAGCTGTAGAATGAATCTATCATGTTTTTACACCAACTAGTGTATTGACCCTTTGCTACCACTAGATGGCAGACTAAAGCATCTACTTATGAGGACAACAGGTCTAAATGAAGCAGCATGCAGAATAAGTTGCCACAAACCTAAAACTTAATGTCCACATATGAGGACGCAGGGTCTCAGCATCAACAATCCTTTTACTAAACATTTGCTGAACAACCAGAAGTTTCTTAGAAATAAAAGTGCAGTTTCAGCACATTGCCACCTGCTCTGTAGTTGTGGGTGTTGTGTTCTGTCTGCTACTCCGACTAAAACAAATTAGGAGGACGCAACAAAACAACATCTGTGCTTGAAATGTCCTTATGCTGCTCCGTCTTCAAACCACTTTACGCTAAGAAATAAACACTGTGCCGTATGATTCCTCGCTAACAAAAGAACGTATAAACTATAATTTCTGTTTTAATACGTCTCCTGGTAAAAGTTTCCCAGAGCAGACCGGTTCATTTTCATGCCACCCAAGTGGCCCGAGTGAATTTTAAAGAATATTCAAGCTTCAGTGGAGAGAGATCTTCTTGTCATCGGGACTAAATGATTACAAGGCACCACTGGCCTAAATGGTTTGAAGACGCCCAGAAATAATAAGTTTCTGTGAATGATCTACTGCTGACTTCATTGATAGAAATTGTCATAAGCTGCTCAGTTTGGTCTTTTCTCTTTGTATGGGTTTATTTGTTCAGGCTGTGGTTTAAATTATTATAGACTTATTTTTACCACTTATAAATGTGTCCCTGTAGCAGCACGTCCTCATCCATACAGTAGGTCGATAAACGTCATCTATGAGTCTCTACAGGTGGTCAAGTATAAAGAGAAACAGGGTCTGTGTCTGCTTTGATTCTGATCTGAGTTTTGTCTTCAAACGGTCTAAAATTCAGCTGCCAGGCTTTTAACCAGAACCAGGAGAACGGATCATATCACTCTGGTTCCATCAGGTCTCCTCTGGCTTTTAGAACGTTTTAGAATTTAAGACAAGCTCATCACGGCCACAGGTACATCAGGTCAGCAATGTACCTTTAGATAGTTAGGGCAGAGGTCTGCTGGCTTTTCCAGGGGCCTGGCTGAAAACTAAAAAGGGGACAGGGGCTTTCTCGGTTCGGGACCCTACGGCTGAATGAGGAAATCAGGTCAGATATCTTGGTTTTAACTGAATTTTAATTGAGATTATAACTAACTGTATTTTTGTGTGTTCTATTGTTTTTCCTTGAAAAGGTCAGTTTTTATTAACTTTGTCTCATAAAATTGCAGATTTTTTTGTTTTTGTGAAGCTCTTTGAAAGGTATACAAATGTATTATTATTAGTAGTAGTAGTAGCAGTAGTATTATGAGGCTGGACAGGAGGCTGGTGTCATTAGTACACCATCGTTATTAGAAGTGGCCCGTGTCCTTGTTTTTCCGACACCGTTCACTTGAGTTTATGTAACTAACGGAAAAGATGCGTCTGTCGCCTCGTGTGTCTGATCAAAGCTGGAGTCTGAGGAAACAAAACCAGCTAAAAAAAAAGAAAAAAAGAAAAGAGGCCGAGTGAAGAAAACAAGTCAGAGAAAGGGGACGAGCTGAAAATAACACATTCATCATCATTTCAGTTCCAGCTGTGGATGCACTGGAATTAATCAGGACTACAAAGCCGTGCAGACACAAAGCCTGTGAAGCAGACCAGAGGAAGCTTGTTAAATCTGAACTGAATCCCGTCGTGTTTGCAGGCCGGTTCCAAACACTGATATTTGTTAAATACACCTGGTCTGATTACAGTACGCAACCTGCAGGAGTCTGACGTCTGAAAAACATGTTTGAGAGCTGCAGACTTTTACATCTGCTGGTCTGTAACTTTGACACATTTTGGGATCTGAACCTGAAGACTCAGTAGATGTGGAAAAGCTGGAAAACTGTGGATCTACAATCAAGGCTTGTTTCTTTCTCTACCAAGATGATTGTTGTTCCTGGTCAGTGTCTGACTCTGTTCCAGTGTTTAGCTCCTAAATGATCTGAATCATCTGTTCTAACTTGTTGTTGAGATGTTCTTCCTGGTTCTCAGTTCAGTTGAAGCTTCAAATGAGAACTAGCACAACTCTAAAGGTTTTAGATGAACACAGACAAGAGCAACAACTACTTTGTCAGAGTCAGAGTTTCTTCTTTCCAGCGTCTGATCGGCAGTTAACATGTGTCCATAGATGAAATCCAGTCCAGAGCACTGACAGTACTGACAGTACTTTCTTGTATTTTAAGTTTTATTCAGTATCTCTACTGGTAACTATCCAATGACGGCCATGAGACAGAGATGCTAAGAATGACATTTAAATTGATTAAAATACACATTTTAACGACCATGTGTTTGATTGGAGTGTGTTTTGTAAAAGTGATGATCTTTCATCCTTTTCAAAGGGTTTTAAAAGGCCAGATCATATCCTCAACATACACAGTATGCTCTGGACTGGACCTCTGGAAGAAATTAGAGAAACTGTTCTGTCTCAGCTGGTACGACATGAACGAAGCAACCTGTGAGAAAAGCTGTGCTGTAATCAGTGAGGCCGGTCTTAGGTTTCACATCATTTCATTGAAGTCGGGAGGATCTGGGCTATGATTGATATTTTCTAAGTCCTTCAGGTGTTATGAGAACAGATGCCCTGTTCTGCCGCCTAACAGAACCCTGCAACGTGTGCGATCGGCGAGTTGTCTTACAACGGAACAGCATCACCAGCTTCTACCGGAACGCTTGGCAAAGATGGTTATTAGAGTTTGTGATCTCATTCCAGACGCAGCGAGCCCTCCTTATTAATTACGCACACTAACAAACAAGCACGAGAGCCAAACCCAAAGTAATATCCACTGGCGTCTAAGTCATGTCACAACATTAACTCTGTTGTCAGTGGGGGTGTTTACAACCATGAGAGCTCAAAAAGTACAATACGGCTATAGAAAAACTCTGATAGAGCTCTGGGAACGTTCTTATAAAAGTAGAGTCAAAGAGCAGCAGACGAGGATTAACAAGGTGGTAAACTGCTCTGGATAGATCCAGTGGAATATGTTGACTACGTGCAGCTGCATGATTAACTGTTAATTTGGAAAAATGCATCAGGGCTAAAGAAAATATCCAACTATTTTGGTCTTGTCCAGTGAAAAGCAACGGAAAATGATTATAATACATCGTGCATTTCTTTTTGAACGTGACAACAACAACAAAACGTATCGTATCTGAAAGACCTCATTGTACCAGATCATTCCAACAGATCACTTCCTTCTCTAAGTTCAGGCCTACTTGTGGTTCCTAGAGGTTCTAAAGTAGAATGGGAGGTAGAGCTTTCAGCTATCAGGCTCCTCTCCTGTGGAACCAGCTCCCAGTTTGGGTTCAGGAGGCAGACACTCTCTCTACTTTTAAGGTCAGGACTAAGACTTTCCTTTTTGATAAAGTTTATAGTTAGAGCTGGACTAAACCATCCCTTAGTTCTGCTGCTATAGGCCTAGGCTGCTGGGGGACCATGCACTGACGCTATATAAATAAAACTGAACAGAACCGAATTGAAAACAAACAATATTTATCTCAGTTAAAGTGAAAGGAAGGACATGTTTAATCAACACGTGCACTTTTATGAATTAGATTGATTCAGAACAACATTTCAAAACATCTAAAAACAACTAAACTTGTTCAAAAGCACAAGTTAGAAAGCAGACAGTGAAACAATGGTGGTGTCATGGGGTATATCCTGGTCCTGGCCTCATCAACCTCCTCAGTGTTTGTTCTTTTTTCTCTTTTATTATCAAAAATGGACTTGGACCATGACTTGTTGATCAAAAGGACTGTCCTTGACTCTTTTTTTACTTTCTGTCAGAGCTTAAAATTAACAAAAAGTGAGTAAATAAACGGAAAAGTGCAGAAAATCTGTTCTAAAACGTCGTGACATGCGTCTCTCATGGGTCCTGAGTCCATAGCAGCTTTTCTAGATCATTGTCATCAGCATCAAGTTGGATTTTCTGCTTTAATACTGACTGTACTTTCACTGAAAATGTAAAGGTGACTTTGAGTTGATCTTGATCTTTAAGATGTGTCTGGGATCATTCTCTTTCTGAAGTCTGTCTCTAAAGAATGGAGAGATGCTTCTGTTTGGTCAGGGTGGAGTTAATTTGGAGCAACCTCAAATCATCCCCAGTCATGACTGTTCCCCATCTCTGAAGTGTCATATTCTCTTCTAACATAAGCCCCGCCCTTAATTTATTGGATCTTTTATTTCTCCAGCCTCTGTCAGATGCTGGTATGTCCTGGTCTGCCTCAAGTCTTCCTCCTCCTCCTCCTCCTCCTCTACCCCTTATCTGGGACACAACTAGAAAGCCTTCTGTTGACAATGATCAGAGCCTGTTACATTAGTGTTGGTGCTTAGTTTTAAATGATTTGTTTTTGTGTGTGTGTGTATAAATGACTCACATAACGTGAACCTGAGGCTTTAGAAAAACATTGTCTGGTGGAGTCTCCATGTGCAGCACTTAACCTGAAGGTGACAAAAACAAAACGTGGAAAGAGAGCGGTCCACGTCTCAGTTATACCCTGGAGCTGAATACAGTTAGATAATGGAAATAAAATGTATGAGAAAGACAGACGGGGAATTTGGTAACAAGTAGCATCATTACACAAAGACAGGAGGAATCACAATCAGTAAAATGGCAAAAAATAAAATGTTTAGAGAAACAGAAATGAATAAAAAGCATATTTAAAATATAACATATTATACAATATATGAGAATATGAAACTTTGTGGTAATATAAAATGTATAAACATCATACACGGTATGTAATGATGTAAATATAGTGTAAATATACAAGATATACAACAGGTAAGAGTATAAAATATAAGCTATGTTGTGCGTACATGTAGATAATGTCTATGTCTAAAATATCTGAGATGTGTAACTGTGCAACTTGTAAAATATATAAGTTAAGAAATATATAATATATAATGTATAAAAATACGAAACAGAACACGAGAGGAGTCTGCAGCAGAGATAACAAGGTTAAGGAGCATTTAATAATATTTAATAATATTTAATAATACTTGTTATTCCAGTGATTTTATGTTGTTCCTGTTTATATTTGATGTTTGACTGTTCATTAAATCTCTTCTCAGACCTTTTGTTTTTATTACTGTTTACTGTGATGAAGTTACCTGAATGACTCTAACCTCTAACGAGACAAGCTCTGCCATAAAACGATGGTGATTTGGTTCCCTCTAGTGGTCAGTGACAGTCTCATACTTTATAGAAATAGATGAATATATAAATATATAAATATATATATGGTGGTAAACAGAATGGTTGTTAGTACCAAAAGATATAAACCTCTGCTGTACATTTTCATAACTGTATACATTTACTATATTATAACATTAACAATAAATTCACTGTTCACTCATCAGACCTGTTTGTGTATAACATCATAGTGAAAGGAGGTTTTCTAAGTTTATACACTGATCAACAACAAATAAATAAATACTAAATGCTAACAAACAAAAAAAGTTTATTGTACAAATTATACTGTATATAGCAACAGACCAGCATGTATTCCCTAGTATAACTATGTCATGTAATATATCGTTGAGATATTTTATACAGTATTTATACATCTGGTATTATTTCATGTATATATATATATATATATATATATATATATATATATATATATATATATATATTTGTATATTGTATATAACATAGTTAACATATACACACAGTATAGCTCATGTCCATATTTTATACTCTTACATACTGTATATATTGTACATTTACATTTATTTATTTATTTTTCTGTGTGTTGTACTTTATTGTATATATTAATATATACTTTGTATATTTTTTTATGTACTTTTGTGATTCCTCTTGTCTCTGTGTGATGATGCTTCACTGGATTTCACACGGAATAAATAATAAATATAAATATAAATATAAATATAAATATAAATATAAATATAAATATAAATATAAATATAAAGAGTATGATGATAATGTATTATACATTTTATATAAAGTAATAAAGTGTACATCTATATCTACATATGTAATGGTTACCTAATCTCTTATGTATACAGCCCGTGGTTACGTATTGTTCTTGTCAGCGTGATGACGTTTGAGGCTTACGTACGGCACGTGGAGCGTTGCACAACTCTTTCTAGGTAACGTCCTCGTAACGGCTGCGTCCGCACGTTGACATTGGGATAGTAACCCGAGAGAGGAACTGTTCTCCGCTTGAGCTCCAGACAGGTCAGTTATACCTCCTGTTATTAATATTATTAATATTATTAACTTGTTTTATACACGACGCGACCACGTGGAAACAAAGGAGAATGTTTTATTAACACTCACACACGGGACGTTAAAGTTAAAGGCAAATACTAAAGTCAACGTATTAGCTAACGTTAGCCTAGCTGTAGGCTAAGAGGTGGTAGCTGTGGGATGTAGCATGAAGCTAGTAGCTACACAACACGTCCCAGACAGTCTGAGTGCTCATTTCGTTTCCCTTTAGAGTATTTTAAGGACAAGTCAGAGACATGAGAAGGTTCTAGACACCGGAGCCGGTTTGATAACGTTTGCTAGGGATGCTAAGTTAGCCGTGTTTAGGCTAGGTGCTCCAGAGGTAACAGTGAGGTTAATCAAGGATAACTTCAGGACAGTCCAGCCACACTCCTCAGGGATTCAGGTATTTTGACCAGAAAAAGATCAGAAATCCTTTTTATAGTCGTGATATTTGTTGTTTAGTTGTGTTATTAGTTATTGTTCTTGTGGGTCGTTTAGCTCCATATGAGATAACCTGAGTTTGCCCAGGTGCTGCACTAATAACCTCTGATTATATTAAGATATTAAACCATTAAACTGTCAGCAGATGTCAAGGTCACATAAAAGGTTTAATGAACATTCATGTCAGCGATTAATAGTAAATATCCTCAGATGCTTTAGAGGACAGTCAGTTTGTCCTCGTACTGTAGCTCCACTGATTTCTACATGTGTCCTGTTTGTCTTTCCACATCAGACCGGGCAGGATGGGAGCCTCCGTGTCCACACCTGCTGCTCCAACAGTCCAGGCAGAGGCCATGGTGGCCGCCCCCCCTCAGGGCTGCCCCATGCACCAAGACGTGAAGCCTGTCAAAGGTACAGCAGAGGTGTTGTCAGTACTAGGGGTGTCCCCCATGGGAGTCAGGGACAGTCAGAGCATCTCAGAATGTGATTAGGGAGGATCTGGACATCCCTACTCATACCAGCTTTAACATGTGTTGTTAAGTTGTTGTAACATTTTGTAATTCTCCTTTTCTTTAGTGTCTCCACCTTCAGAGTGTCCCATGCATCAGGCTCAGCCAGTCAAAGGTACAGATCTGCTGTGGGACGTTTGAAGCAATTAGCACACAATTAAAATGCTGTTTCTTTCTTATATAACTGTTTTTTGTTTTGTTTGGCATGTCTGATTTTGGTTCAGATTGTTGACGTCTTCTTGTCTCCTGCAGCGTCTCCTCCATCAGAGTGCCCCATGCACAAAGCAGAGGCAGGTCCAGTCCACCAGGAACGAGCGTATGAGTTTGTGGAGTGTCCCATGAAAGCTGCGGCCGGCATGAAGAGCGACATCGATCCGGCAAATATGGTAACGACACATTTAGTATTAATTGTCTTTAAACTGAAAAGCTTTTTCGCTTGAACCTCGTTTGACATGTTCTCTCCTGGATGAATTATTTAAGTCTCAGTCGTAATACGTTGCCACATCTTTAAAGATGAGAGTCCGGACTGTGTTTGAACTGTGTTCTGTCCTCGCGCCTGTACAGATGCCTCCCCCTAATCAGCTGCCCGCCCCAGACCAGCCCTTCGACCTGTCCATCCGCAGGGAGGAGTCCACCATTCCCCGTCACGGCGCAGACAAGAACTGGGTTTACCCCTCGGAGCAGATGTTCTGGAACGCCATGCTGAGGAAGGGGTCCGTCTCAAATCTGTTCTTAAAATCCGAGTAGCTTTTTGCACTGTATGTGTAGTCATATCTTAAAAAAGAGCATCTTATGGTTACCACATACAGTCTAACAAAACAAAAGACAACCAGCGTAGAAACTGAGCCCATGAGCTCATTAGATGTTTACTGATGTAATAAATCAACGGAGAAGTCAGAATAGCAGCCTGAGTTCCTCCTGCATCCAGTTGAGTCGACTCCTGCTGATCATTAGTAAGAATAGACATTTAAGGCTTCACAACACGCCACCAGTTGATCTGTTAATCCTTTTGTTGTTTCCAAAACTCCCGTCCCACGAGTCAATGTCCTTGTCACGCAAGCCTTCAGAATAAAAGTTGCTGTCTGATAGTCTTCTACTCGGTTTAACGTCCCGTTCTGTTTGTGTGGTCCTGTCCTGCAGGTGGCGCTGGCGAGACGACGACCTCGCTCCTAAAGACATGACCAACATCATCAGCATCCACAACAAGAACAATGAGCAGGCCTGGCAGGAGATCCTCAAATGGGAAGCCATGCACGCTGGGTGAGTCAACGCAGCAGAGCTTTGTATTTCACTCTGTGCGCCTGCTCATCTACGAATTATTAGTGACTCGATAAATATTTCTTCTTGCAGTGAATGTCCATGTGGGCCGATGCTGAAGAGGTTTGGTGGGAAGGCGAAGGAGTACTCGCCCAGGGCCCGCTTCCGCCACTGGATGGGGTGAGCAGCTTTTCTTTAAGATCAGCTCGATGGGCAAAAACACTTGACCCGGGACATCTCATTGTCGTCCATCCGAGTCCTCTGTTAACATCTAATCCCATCCCTCTCTAGCTACGAGCTGCCTTTCGACCGTCACGACTGGATCGTTGACCGCTGTGGGAAGGAGGTGCGCTACGTCATCGACTACTACGACGGCGAAATCGACAAAGACACCTACCAGTTCTCCATCTTGGACGTACGTCCCGCCTTTGACTCCTTCGATGCCGTGTGGGACCGCATGAAGGTGGCCTGGTGGCGCTGGACCTCCTAAAGGACGAAGCAGCTGTCTGCAGCGTGTGTGGTTCTTTGAAACAGAAACAAACATAAAGAAAACAACTTTTATTTTTATGTCTGACATCTGCTCATCATGGTGATCAAGGCTGTTTCAGGCTTCACGGTTCACTGTTCTTTAAAAAACAAACGGCATGTTCATCTAAAGCTTAGTGGACGTGTTTGACTCACTCTGCTGAGATCAGATGTAAATACAGAGACAGACGACTTCTTTACTTTAACGAATGTGTGATATCTTCTTTGTCTTTGGAGGAGTTTCAGCAGCGACAGAGTTTTCACCTCCATCAACGTGTCTTTTTATCCAGATCAGACGAGTCACATACGGTTCAGACTAGACAAGTGATCAAGACCTGTGACTTAAGCCAGTTAGCAGAAGCCAGTTAGCAGAAGCCAGTTAGCAGAAGCCAGTTAGCAGAAGCCAGTTAGCAGGAGGCAGACAGGGTGAATAGGGTCGTACTTAGAAACAGCATCTAGTTATTCATCTGCTTTAAACGCTGATATGATCAAACATTTGCTTAAAGCTCTCTGTAGAGTCATAGATGTACTGCAGCGCAACACGGCAAGCTCCACAGAAGAGGACCTGCTCCATAGAGGTGATCATCAGAAAAGCTCCTAAATCATAAAGCTGGAAGGTTTTGATTGAGATATAGATGCATCAACGAGTTACTGTTAATTTATCGGTGAGATAAAAGCCGCTCAGTTCTGCAGATTAACAGGCTGTTAAACTATTTACTTTTTTATATCTGGACCTTGGACAGGAGCTGGTTTAGAGATAAAAACCCAGCAGACCTGTATCTGTAAACCTGATAAACTGTAATGATTTATTATTTCATTACTGAAACACTTTTCTCCTCAAATATTTACAGTAACATTTCCTCCGGTTCTTCCTTCCAGTCCATCACCACCATTTCAGTTTGCTGATATCCATATTTTTATTTATTGTTTGATGAATGAGTGTACATTGTGTTTCTTCCTGTGTCTAAAATCTTATTTTGGTTGTTTTAAACTTTTAAATAAACCTGGTCCTCCTCTGCTTCTGGGTCACACTTGTCTTCCTTGCAAACTAAATGGTTTAAATAAGATGCACAAAACTGATTCTGGTAAAACGTTCAGACCTCCTGGGTGTTTAAGTTCATATGTGATGAGCAGGTGGTGGAAGCTGGAAGCATGACATTGACACAAACACTTCATTGGAATGAAAAAAGGGTAAAAATCCAATAAAAGCCTCAGAGCACATCTGTCCTTCTAGTTCATCTACAGCACCATCTGCTGGACATGTTTCTAATGAACCGTGAGTTGGATAATATTACAAACCAGAAAATACTCTATATGGTTATTAGTCTAAGTCAGTGTTGCATCTTTTTCAAGTTTTAATTCCTACATTGAGTCAAAGTGACACCAACAACATTAATGTAATAGACTAAACATTAATCAGATCAGTTTAATGTGAATCCAGGTACCAGTCTGGATCAACACTGATCTCTGAGCAGATCTCTGTCCAGAGTTGGATCTCAGCTGCTGTGCTGTCCTTGATCATTTAGAAGGTTGGATCAGACATTACAGAGAAAAGAGGAAGGATTCATTCCAGGAACTACATTGATGGACAGTGTTAGCTCCATGCTAAATGCTAATCCATCATCCACTCTACTGTCCACTGTTTACATACGTGTCAGTAAAAGGTCAGAGGTCAATAACTTCATGGAACTAGTAAAGTACTTAGATGAGACTTAGACCTAGTAAAGTACTTAGATGAGACTTCTTTAACAAGTAAAGTACTGAGATGAGACTTCATGTAACTAGTAAAGTACTGAGATGAGACTTCACGTAACTAGTAAAGTACTGAGATGAGACTTCATGTAACAAGTAAAGTACTGAGATGAGACTTCATGTAACTAGTAAAGTACTGAGATGAGACTTAGAACTAGTGAAGTACTTAGATGAGACTTAGAACTAATAAAGTACTTAGATGAGACTTCTTTAACAAGTAAAGTACTGAGATGAGACTTCATGTAACTAGTAAAGTACTTAGATGAGACTTCTTTAACAAGTAAAGTACTTAGATGAGACCTAGAACTAGTAAAGTACTTAGATGAGACTTAGAACTAGTAAAGTACTGAGATGAGACTTCATGTAACTAGTAAAGTACTGAGATGAGACTTCATGTAACTAGTAAAGTACTGAGATGAGACTTAGAACTAGTAAAGTACTGAGATGAGACTTAGAACTAGTAAAGTACTGAGATGAGACTTCACGTAACTAGTAAAGTACTGAGATGAGACTTAGAACTAGTGAAGTACTTAGATGAGACTTAGAACTAGTAAAGTACTGAGATGAGACTTCTTTAACTAGTAAAGTACTGAGATGAGACTTAGAACTAGTAAAGTACTTAGGTGAGACTTAGAACTAGTGAAGTACTTAGATGAGACTTAGAACTAGTAAAGTACTTAGGTGAGACTTAAAACTAGTAAAGTACTTAGATAAGACTTGACCCTACACGGCTTTAATAAATATCAGACATCTGAACTTTTTCTTTTCCAAATGGTCCAAAGAAGATTCTGATTTTCCTGTGTAGTTTTCAGGTCTGACACTAGAGGGGGGTGTTTCACTAGACTTGGTCTTGTGGCCTTGAAGACCCCCCCCCCCCCCCCCCCCCCATATACTGTATCTCCTTCATGCTGCCTCATATATTCACTCCTCAGCCGTACTTACTCACATGAAAACAGCTCCTATTGTGACTGACGTGGTTTCTTCTGCGTCATCTCTCTCTGTTCATTCTCGTCACCGAGGCTTTAGGAGCACACTGAATACCCACTTAGCATTTCTACAATGAACACAATGAATGTTTCTCTCTGTTCTCTGTCCCATGCATCACCTATTATCATGTAATCATGTCTGCGTCGTGTACATACAGCGCGCCTCATGTATGATTCATGCAGGTGGATGACATTACGCTGCCTTGTTTGATTCTGACCCGGTTCCTTCTTCTGGTTCTGGCTCAAGGTTTCTTCCTCCTTTAAAGGAAACTTTCAGACACTGGACAGGTCAGACACAATGAAACTTAATGTGGCACATCTTTTCTACTAGTAGATCAGCTGTTAGCACTAGTTTTCATTCTGCCTCTTGGATAGAACTGATTAAAGGGACTGTCTCTGACACGTCTTACGTTCTGACAGAGTTTTAGTTAAAATTCATTAAAATAAAGTCAGAAAATAAAAAGTTTAAGTTGGAGAAATTGGTCCTAAAACAGTCTGACATGTTGAACCCTTTTTGGATACAGAGGTTGATGAACGTCTGACTCAACAACCTTAATGTGGATTGTTGCCATGGCGTCTCCAGGTCAAAGTTTTCACCTGTTTAATTGACTGGAATCTGATTTGGGTCATTTTATTTTGGTTAATGACCTGAACTCCAGAGGTATAAGGACAGTAGAGATGCTATCAGGCCGGCATGTGTATACAGATCATGAGCCAATGGGCAACCAATCATATACACCGATCAGCCACAACATTATGACCACTGACAGGAGAAGTCAATAACATTTAAACCATCTTGTGACAGTTCAGTGTTCTGCTGGGAAACTTCTGGACCTGGCATTCATTGGTGTGGATGTTACTTAGACATGTAGCACCCACCTAGACCAGACCAGACAACCCCACAGAAGCCCCCCCCCCCCCCCCCCCCCCCACTAACAACATTTTGTTGCCAGACACCATGTACTAGCCAGGAGGCATGCCAGTTGCCTCAGGAAGTTTTTGTGCGGTGCCTCCATCATCCTATTTACCACATTATTACTTTCAGGTTCCGGTTCTTCTCGTAAAACGCTTTTAGAAAAACCAGAGCAAATATAAAATCAGCAGCAGCTCGACGCTCTGGGCCCTAAGTGCACATATGGCTTCATTGAATTTCTGATCAGCTGTGGGTTATTCATGTAGGTGGTCGGAGCGAGAGCTGGAAGCAGAGTGAGGGCGGTGAACACGGCGCGTCTCGTGGCTGCTGCATAGCGTTCTAGTTTATTAAGGCTCCTGTCAGCATGGGGGGGGGGCACCTGACATCCATTCACTCTGTTACGGACTCTGTTTCGATGTGACGTCTCATTGGCTGTAATTGACAAAATGGATCCAGGGTGTACGCCGCCGTTCGCTGCTACCAGTTTTTGTGTGGATTTCCCCTTTAAACAGTGTGTGGGTTGACCACGGAGCACAGAGCCATGCGTGTGTTGCCTCAAGTAATGCGTGCATGTTGATTTCCCATGTGTTTCGAGGGGGGGCGAGGTGGGGGGGGGCAGATAGCTGCACAGCACACAGCAGATGTCCAAACAGCCCCTGGCATTCTGTGTGAAAGTCTGATATTTTATCATATCTGCTCTCTGCAGTTCCCATTTCCATACCAAAGGGCCTTTCTACAACTCTGCCCGCCACCGGCCACCCGCTACCGCTACCACCACCACCACCACCGCCGCCGCCGCCGCCGCCGCCGCCGCCGCCGCCGCCATTCCCCGACTCTGTCTGCACGTCTCCTCGCTATCAGGAATCATCTGGGTAGACGGCAGCAGCAGCTCTGTACACACTGACGGGGCTTGTTTGCCGGCGTACGAGTTAATCAGTGTTAAGTCATTCAGACGAGTGTTGGATTCCACGGTCAGCGTCTAGTCGGTCTCTCATTCTGGAGTGGGAGAGGCCTTCGTTGGCTTTCAGGTTAATCTGGGTTATTATGATGCGAGCATGCCTGGTTAAATCACAAACCTACTAAGAGCTCCGAGGCTTAATTATAAGTAGAGGAGGACGGAGGCGCCTGGGAATGTGGTGCACCATGATTCAGGAATATAAAACCCACTTGAGTTTGGTGAAGCAGGAGAGAGGCCTTCACATCAAGATGAGATAACAGTTATTAAGTAAATAGGCAGCAGTTTTTATTCTTATTTGAACAATAGCCCTGATGTGTGTTTATAATAATACTATGAGTTTGGTTTCAGCCTCACAGCTCATTTCCTTTATTCTCTAAAATGTGTCGGAGCAGATGGTGAAAACACTGTCAAGTATTTAGCAGCATTTAACAGCTAACGTGTGAGAATATGATTTTAGTTTTTAGTTTTTTTCGTTGGAGACCAAAGAAGACTGAGTAACGGACTAAATCCTTCTTTATTACTTTAGCGTACCGTCTCATAACAACATGGGGGACACTAAACCGTGACCCCCCTCCCATCCGTCCTCATCACTTTCCTCAGAAGCTTCATAAAGAGCAGTTTGACAAACCTGCATCTCTGTCTGTTTGGTAGCTGCAGCGTCTCAGACAAGACGTCTCTGAAGAGACAGAGAGGTGAGGACAGAAAAGATCATGGACTCCTCACTTCCTCCCGTCCAAGACTTTGCAGAAAACAACCAGGTTGTGTAGCAGCTTCATCCCACAAGTCCTCAGGTCCTTGAACTCAACATCACCCCCCAGCAAATGGACAGAAATATACAATGTGTAGAAGAGTTATAACTGTCAGTGCAATATACATATCGTTTTTATATAATAATAATCATTAATTTAATTTCTATCTGCTGCTGGGAGTCACTGAAACATGATTTCATTAAAATGTGCACTGCTGGTGTAAAGTAGTGACAATAAGAAAAAAGTCTAAACCATGACTATATAGATCAGAGGTGTCAAACATACGGCCCGTGGGCCAAAACCGACACAGTAGAGAGTCTAATCTGGCCTGTGAAATGAATTTGCAAACACTTAAACTACAAGTTTTCAATAAAAGTAACTGCTTTTCCTAATTTGTCCTCCGTTTTAGTCGGAGTAGCAGACAGAACACAACACCTGCAACTAAAGAGCAGGTGGCAATGAGATGAAACTTCGTTTTTCATTCCTAAGAAATTTCTGGTTGTTCAGCAAATGTTTAGTAAAAGGATTCTTGATGCTGAGACCCTGCGTCCTCATATGTGGACCAGAGGTTGCGCTAGACTTTTTCGTTGTCTGTCATTTTGACTGACAGGGTCATAAAAGTCCCGTCATAATCTATTTTTACCCGTCACTTTATATATATATATATATATATATATTTTTAAATGAAAATAATGCAATTCAATAGCATTTAATTTTCATTAGCTTTATGTACCTTTTCAGTATTTACAGTATTGACTTTAAATGATAGGAAAAAAAAAAGTTTGGGCTGGCAACACGTCTTGTCCATACTGGGACCAGGACTGCTAGCGCTAACAGCTCTTAGACGGTACCGTAGGGTTGAAGTGCTTCAGTGGTATGCTAACTCTTTTATTTTGCATAATTTGCACAAAAATCATCAGTCCTAGCAACGTGCTTTCATCTGATTCCTCCATTTTGGTAGCCGTTATCCACATAGACATATATACATATATATTGTATACATGTCTATGGTTAGCAGAGCTCTGACGTGTGCATCAGGCTGACAAGTGGTCAGGGGTGTGAATTGCAATCTGTCAAAATGACGGACGGCCTTCAGATTTTTCCGTCACAGTTTTAAAAAAACTGTCAATGACGGAAAATATTCGGTTAACGGGACCCCTGATGTGGACATTAAGTTTTAGGTTAGTGGCAACTTATTCTGCTTCATTTAGACCTGTTGTCCTCATAAGTAGACGCTTTAGTCTGCCATCTAGTGGTAGCAAATGGTCTAAACACTAGTTAATGTAAAAAGATAGCTGTTATTGGGATTTCATTGTTTGCAATTCTGTCTGTGCACAGCCATGTTCGGACATGAAAATTAACTGTTTTATATTTTGTTACTCATCGGTGACTTTATTGTAATATACAGTTAAATA
Organism: Chelon labrosus; assembly: GCF_963514085.1. Lineage (NCBI taxonomy): Eukaryota > Metazoa > Chordata > Actinopteri > Mugiliformes > Mugilidae > Chelon > Chelon labrosus. The sequence goes on along the minus strand of NC_140351.1, from coordinate 1,602,016 downwards.
ATCCCCTTGTCCACATATGAGGACATAATTTCTTTCAAAAACTAGTTCCTGTTCAAAGATGACTCTTAGTTTTTGTACACCTTAGGTCCTACTAATCCCAAATACCTTGGAGAAATTAGAAATGCAAACAAAAGCTGTGGTCTCAGGAGGTTAAATATTAACATGTGGCCCCTGAACTAGATCAGTTTGACACCCTGGACCTACGCAGTATCTGTGTCTGCACTCACAGGCTGGGTGGAGGGGGGGCTTGTACAAATATTATGAGAAGAAAACCATTGTAGCTGATTATTGTCTTTCACTTGGCTCATTATCTGGAGTAAAACACTTAGGCGAGGGGGGTGCAGCAGCACAGCGCTCTGTGGGACGCCTGTTCTCCTGAGAGTACAGTGATGACAGCTGAACTTAGCAGCTAATTAGCTTTCCACTGAGGAAGAAGCTTGTTTTTGTTTTTTTTAATTTTAATTAGGAAGAGGAAAGTTAAGTTGAGGTTTAAGTTTCTTTAACGTACAACCTTCACTGCTGTCCTTCCCAGTCCTGGCCCTGCCGTCCCCCCGGCCCAGACCTCCTCCTCCACCTTCCTGCCTCCCTCCAACCTTTCCATCCGCCTATAGCTTCATGCCCCCCGGCCAAACCTGACTACACAGGTAGACACTTCTGGATCTGCTGCTACAAAAGCCAAGAGATTTCATCCTTGTCTAATTGATGCTTTCTCTCGAAGTGCCCCGAGGCGTTATGGGCGCGTGTTTTGCTTCATCCCGCCGAGGAGTGGGACCCCACGCAGCATCGTGACTGTTGCAGGTAGTGCAGTTATATTATTAAAGAACAGTGGACTGGAGAGCTGCTGGGGGGGGGGGCTCTGTCAGCTCTGGCACTGGGTAAGCCCATGTCCTCTCTGTGTGCCTCTATTTGTTTTCATCTTTCAAAAAACTTTTGGGATTCATCACTCACTGACTGATACCTATCTATATTTAAACCTACCAAAAAAAACAACAACAGCCATAGATATAAATCTGTGCACATCAGTCGATCATGTTTCAAGTGTTCATTGAACATACAGACTTTTGTCTTTAAGACTGCAACTCCGATAATGTTCCTTCCTGTTCTTGGTTCTGAAACAACAGTAGAGCTCCATTAGAGACAGAAGCTGTTACAATATTCTGCTGCACACCAGATGATGCTGGAGTTTATTTGGCCATGTTAAGGTCTGAACTGAGTTATTTCTGTATGCAGATAATGAGTCCAGGAAGTACTCTGCTCCTTGAAAGGAAAATGGGATGCGTGGAATATTTTTTGCAACCACGAAAGGTAGGATTTGGTTGAATGATTTATGGTTTTTGATAAAGGTTTGTGTTAAAACAAGTACTCAAGTAAAGTTAGGAGAACGTGACCATGTGCATATGCAACACCCGTGATGGGAAACAGGAAGTAAATAAGGGTATTATCCATCAGCCTGACCTAAGTTAACTAGCTAACTTAAAAGACAATAATTAATGGTGTTTGTGACCTTATGTTGTAAAGATTCATGGCCTCCCCCGAAAAGGTGATAAAAACTGTCCAACCAGTCAGAATGTGGCATTTACCTTCCAGGTCGACGGCCGAGAGATTAATTAATTGAAGAATGAGTCTGTGTTGAGACAGAGAGGAGAGCGATGTCTGCAGCTGCACACGGAGAGGAGGCGCAGTTAACCGAGCGGTGATGGAGGAGGCCTAAAAGAGACGGAGTGCTGAATGAAATAGGAGCAGACAGCTCGGATGAAACCCAGAGCTTCATCACACATCTCCTCGGGGATGTAATCAGTCCTCCTCCAATTTGGCGCTCGCTGCTTATCGCGCCACCGGGAGCCATGACCCGCCGACTTTTTACGGTGTGGTCGACTGGAAAATGGAGAGATAGGTCCCGTCTGCTTGCCAATGTCTTTTAATGAGTGCGCCGATAAACAGCGAGCAGGAGGACGGGGGCCCGGGCCCCTTTATAATTACTTCTCCAATGATCACCCTATTTCAGCCTGTATACTAGATCAATATTACAAGACACAGCCCTGATGACTTACAAAGTCACTTAATCTCACTTGATACTGGCTTCACCGAGGGAGGAGCCGAGGAGGCCGCAAAGAGGGGGATTAAAGACTGGAGAAAGAAAAGAAAGGAAAAGAAGGAAGGTTTGATTTCATTCATCTCAGGGAAACAAAAAAGAAATAATACAGATAGAGAGGAGAGGGAGGGAAAGATAGATAACAGACAAACTACAGGAAATGTACACAAAGCTACAGCTAAAGGCTAACAGCGTCTTAATCAGAATATGAATCTGGTGTGAAGCCATTTCATGTTTCAGACGATACAGATTTAAAAAACAAACAAACAAACTCTGCATTCAATTGGTTCATCCTTCAACCAATCAGAGCCATTCAACTCCACGGCGCTCAGGTAACATCACTCTTCTGGCAGATCTTTGTTGGAGCAAGACTGGAAGCCAGACAACCTTCTCCGTCCACAGTTTTTTTTTTATTATTCCAGAAAGTTCATCTGGAGTCGCTTCGTTGTCAACTGATTATGCTCCACCAAAGATCGTCTGCTTTTATAAATATTCATTAAACTTGCAGTGAATATCAGTCTCATGCTCTATTGTGCATGAAGGATAAATAAAAGAAAGTCTACTACTCTCTAGAAATATATACTACAACTATATACAGATTACAGACAGCTGGAATTCATCCATTACCACATTAAAGTACCAGTAGGATCCTGAACTGCTATGAACGATGTAGCTGAAACTGTGGAGCGGCCTTAAATATGTCCAAGTCTGAGATTTTATCATCAGAAAGATGCTGTAATCACCTTCATCAGTGCTACCAGTATAATCTGACTACGTCACCATGATCTGATTGGCCCGGCAGATCTTTTCAGAGCAGAATCAATAAAGATCTCCATCAAATAACCGTCTGGAGAAGGAGAGCTCCACAACATCTCTGACTAAAAGCTGCTCTGATGTGTGACCTCTAACTCTTATAACCCACACATCATCCAGACTCCACCCTAGCAGCAGAGTCCTAGACACAGTAATTAGGCTGAAATGTTCCCGTGAACAATACAAGCAGCAGTGTGTACCTGCTACACACTCATGTCCTGTATTTGTCTTCATATTCCAGTCTGCTGTCACTCTGACCCCTGTTCTGCGCCCGTCCATGCGTGGTGAGCGGTGCATTCACCCGGCGTCCATTCACATCACCATTGTTTCTGCTCAAGCAGAAACCACTTATTTGGCAAGCACTAATTACATCCTTGATTAGGAGGAGAAGCAACGAGAAGGAGCACGCAGGAGGAGACGGTAGGTAGAAGTAACCCCTAACCCCCCCAACCCCCCTGTCTCTTTGTTTGGAGGGTGATGCTGGTCACTTAGGTGTAGGTGTGCGTGTGTGTGTGTGTGTGTGTGCACCTCCAGTGTGTGAACATTAGTGGGTCTTCTTATTTGTGTGTTCTGCAAAACCCTGGTACACTGTTGTTTACAAGATATCACAATGTGTAGGAGTTACTACCTGACAGGAAGTGATGCTGATAGCTTTTTGGGTGCTACATGTCTAAGTAACATCCACACCAATGAATGCCAGGTCCAGAAGTTTCCCAGAAGAACATTGAACTGTCACAAGATGGTTCAAATGTTATTGACTTCTCCTGTCAGTGGTCATAATGTTGTGGCTGATCGGTGTACACTGACTAAAGAAAGGGAATAAAGAGTGCTGGACCAAGTAATAAACTATAAATGTATTGAATGTATTGTGTCGTAGGACTTCATGCAGTTGTGCAAGGTATATACACCGATCAGCCACAACATTAAAACCATGTTATTTCATATTTCTGAATAAGAGTTGTATTTTGTACATATGTACATATATATTTTGTTCAGTGCAGTGGTGTAACCATAACACACACATTATCTACATATTTAACATGTATTATGTTCCCTGCTAACTGGCCACTCCCAGTAGGTCATAAAACCACGCCTCCTGTCTCCTGCCTCCTGCCTCCTACGTCCTGCCTCCTACGTCCTGCCTCCTGCCTCCTGCCTCCTGCCTCCTACGTCCTGCCGCCTACGTCCTGCCTCCTACGTCCTACGTCCTGCCTCCTGCTTCCTGCCTCCTGCGTCCTGCCTGCTACATCCTGCCTCCTGCCTCCTTCCTCCTGCGTCCTGCCTCCTACGTCCTGCCTCCTACGTCCTGCCTCCTACGTCCTACGTCCTGCCTCCTGCTTCCTGCCTCCTGCGTCCTGCCTCCTACGTCCTGCCTCCTGCCTCCAGCAAAGCCTTTTCCCTGTATCTGTAACTTGGGAGTAAAACACATGCATGCTTCTTTGATCCAAGCAGTCAGGGCTTATCTTCCTCTCCAAACAGCTAACAAGCCACAGGTAACATTGTTCATTCTGGACGTTGTGTGAATACAAATATCACTGCTCAATCCCCTCTTAGAATGGGGCCACCAAGAATAGTGGCAACGTATTTATTTCACCTTTACGTCCGAAGTTCCTCTCATCATCAAAGATGGTCACATTACGACATGTGCCCTCCAAAGTGCTTCAAGACATGACAGGAAATGACAAAGGCACTTTCCTGGTTTGCTAATCAAATTCAGACGATTTAGTATTCCTGCTGGCGGCTTCAGTTTTATTTTTTTTTTCTCGATTAAAAAGTAAAAAGAAAACACGATTGCGCTCCCACACCTGATTTGCTGAAAACTTTAAACTCCTAATCAAATCCTGCATCACCTGATGCAGCATCTCCAGCACGCTCCGAGTATTAATTCTGCTAATACAGAGGGATGGTGGAATATCATGGGAGGATATTGGAAAATAATTTCTTGCTTGGTTATTCATTGCAGAATTCATTAAAATCCAATTTTGCAGAATTGAAATAAAAACAGCCGTTTGCCGTGATAGCTGGCATGCTGCACCAGCAAATATGAGAACGTGGGGGGGTGAGAGGTAAAGGGTGAAGGGGTAGGGGAGTGGGTGGGCGGTGGGTCGGGAATGTGCTGGTAAAAGCAGATGGAGAAGGAAAGGGAGGAACAAAAAGAGTGATACAAAGACACACAAACACTTGGTTCATGCATTTCATAAAACAGAAGGCAGCCCACAACAGTCTGTGCATCCTCAGATAGCCTCCAGACTCCTGAAAAGCCTCATTTATTTTCCAGTACATGTTAGCATCACTGCCCGCCTCGCGCTGAGAATAACACCTGCAGACACCTGCTTCTATTAGTCTTTAAGGCCGGCCGCCACTTCCCCACATTAGCGGCTGTACACACTCCTAATTGCAGTGACAGTGGGACTGCATTAGCTCATTAGCATGCTGCACCACGCGCTCCACAATAAAGGCAGAGGAACACACAACGCTGCTGTGATTAAGCCAGAATGGTTGTTTCGTGACAAAAATGCACACCCGTGCAATTAAATCAGAGGTCGGCTCTACTTATCAGAGATTAGTATTTCACTGATACGAGGCAGAGAAACCAGAGAGCAGCACCAATATTTTTGAATCTAGTTCATCTGATGCTAATGTCACAACTGTCCATGGTTAAATCTGAAAAATAACGCAGTGTTCCCTTTAAGTCAGGAGCCTAAATATCAGACATGTTTTCTTTACGGCGTCAGATATGAAAGCTGATTGTATTCTTATTAAAACAAAAACCAAACGATAATAATCTCTGATAATCTCAGCTCCATATAATTTATTTAACCAATGCATCTGAAATGTACACATTAGCTTTGGGTGTATAAGGTATTTTATATGTGGATATGTCTAAAACTGACTTTATTTAAGATAAACTGCACTAATTAATGTCCAAGTTCATTTTGGAGATTTCTTAGAGCAGCGATGTCAAATTTATTTTAGTTCAGGGGTCACATGCAGCCCAGTCTGTGGGCTGGACGCATAGTCTGTATATAAATATGGACTATAAATATACCACTTCCTGTCATTGGTCAAACTGACTCTATTTTGGAGCCAGAGTCCAATCGGTACGGTCCAAGGGTGGAGCCATGATATCAATATCAAGTCCCGCCCACTAACATTAGGGGGTGGGGCTTAGGACATACTGCATCCAGACACCAGGGGGAGCTCTTCTTCTACTTATAATTAATGATCCAACCGTTTCTCTTTGTTTTAGTGCAGAGTGTAAAAGCTGAAGGCTACGTTAGTGATACGTGGCAACGAAACATTCATTCATTCATTCATTCATCTTCTATACCCGTTTAGTCCTGTTAAGGGTCACGGGGGTCGGCTGGAGCCTATCCCAGCTGTCATCGGGCGAGAGGCAGGGGTACACCCTGGACAGGTCGCCAATCCATCGCAGGGCCACACACAGAGACAGACAACCATTCACACTCACACCTACGGTCAATTTAGAATCACCAATGAACCTAACCAGCATGTCTTTGGACGGTGGGAGGAAGCCGGAGTACCTGGAGAGAACCCACGCAGACACAGGGAGAACATGCAAACTCCGCACAGAAAGGCCAGCCGGCCCATGGATTCGAACCGGTGACCTTCGAGGTGGTTAGCATCAGTGCTAACCACCTCGCCACTGTGCCGCCCTGGCAACGAAACAGTTTTCTCAAAATGCATGGCTTTTAGTTAACTCAACAAATTCACTACTTTTGCTAAGTGACAGTGGCAACTAAACACACGTAGAAGCCACACTGGAGTATCTGGAGAGTACTGGAGAGGTTGAGGTGTCTGATTGCCCATAAATCTGTTTTCTGCAGGATAATGAAGCTGAACATCCAGCTTGAGTCATAAAGAACTATCTGTTCAGCCACAACAACAAGCAGCTCTGCAGCAGATGGTTGGTCACCCACAGAGCCCTGGTCACAGCTTCACAGAGTCAGTCTGGGATTACATACATATATACATACATACATACATACTAAACCCACAGATGAAGAACTGTTCTAAACAACTTATCAGACAAGTGTGTGATGAACAGAGGAGAGATTCTTTAAAGGCAAACAGTGCTCATATTAAATCTGATCTGTTGCTGTTTAGTGCCAACATGTTTTGCACATGTTTTTTAGTCATTCTATTCTAGAGGACTGCATGAAGCTTGCTCTACATATTCTCGTGCAGTAACTCTAACTCTCTGCAGCCATCCTTTATATTTTCATCCAGTGCCAAAATCTGATTTGTCAAACATCCGTTTTTCCATCAGCCTCAGCTGGTAGCAAGCCAACATGCTCAGTTAGAGGGTCTCATTCATTATCATCAAACACGTTAACATTATCAGTGTGAGCATGTTCATGCAATATGCTTTTAATCAGTTTAATGTGTAGCGCTGTAACGTAAAGCCTGTTTTTTTACTGATGTCTCTGACTTTTAATGCGTTTTTTAGTATTTCAAGTTTGTTTTAAAACCAGAAACAAAAACTGGAAGAAAGAATTTATTTTTAAATCCACAAACCAAAAAAATCTAAAGAAGGAACATTTCTTTTATTGTGTTGTCTAAAAGTAAACAGAGAAAGTTAATCTCAGTTTGAATGTTCTTTCTCCTGAGATGATTTGTTGTCCTTGACTGAAGCAGGAAGTCATCTCCATGGTGACCACTGGTCCAGGAAGTAGTCTCCATGGTGACCACTGGTCCAGGAAGTAGTCTCCGTGGTGACCACTGGTCCAGGAAGTAGTCTCCGTGGTGACCACTGGTCCAGGAAGTAGTCTCCATGGTGACCACTGGTCCAGGAAGTAGTCTCCATGGTGACCACTGGTCCAGGAAGTAGTCTCCGTGGTGACCACTGGTCCAGGTCTCTCTGGTCCAGGTCTCTCTGGTCCATGGATCATTGTGTTCAGCTCTAAATAAACCTGGTTCTTCTCCAGATTCAGAGATAAATCCAGATGACCAGATACCTTGAGTCAGAAAGTCTAAACTTACATCTGAATATTGTTCCAGAGTCATGTCCATGCTCCGTTTAGACCAACAGAAAAGATTTGAAATCATTGACGGATGGAAACTACTTCTTCTTCTTCTTCTATGAATCCAATAACCACTGGTTCTCCTTTACTCCTCTTCCTGGTTTCATAGATTAAAGACTGAAAGGTAAATTTACTGATATAGCAAACCAAAAAGTACACAGACCCTAATTTCAGATTGTCTGCCTTTGGACTCAAGGATGAACTAGAACATAGTGATCAAATGTCCAAGGTTTATTTCAGTCTTTCACCTGTAACGTCTCTGTAATCACTGTGTGACGGAGCCTTGAACTGTTTCCATCGTGTCTGATCATCTGACTCCTGCCATTCAGATCTGGAGATGAATTAACGTTCTTCCTCCTCCTCCTCCTCCTCCTCCTCCGTCCTGTGTTGTTGAGGATGCTGTGAGCCGATAGGACCGAGGCGTTCGTGGTCCTCATCCAGCTTCTAGTGGGGTCAGTCAGAGTGGACTGACACGGGGTCAGCTCCGCTCTCTCCGGCCTTCATTAATAATATTTTCCTGCGGAGCCCGGTGGCTGCCTCGCTGCTCTCCTCCATGCTTCACATTTCAATGAGGGGTCACCTTGTTGTATTTTTCAGCTGTAACTTTTCTCTTCTGTTGGAATTATTCACAGTTTGATGGAGAGCTGTGATACAAAGCCTGGATGGAGAGATGACGCTGGGCTGGACCTGAGGACTGGGAGGGTATGGGTGGACTCTGTTATACAAATAGTCCTGTTAACTTTACAGAGCCTTTCTTAAAAGACTAAAAACTTTACACTTCTCCCTTTTTTCCAAAGCTGCAAAGAGAACCAAACATTTCTTCTCAAAATCTATTTTTTTTTTATTTTCCTTCACCAATTTGACCAGTGACCAATTTATTTCATTACACCTCTTTTTGTCATAAAGTTGTCAATCAGGACGAACAGGACGGGGCTCATTATGTGATTGGCTGTCGGCTCATCCAGAACAAAGCACCATCCAATTACAGCCCGTGACAAAAAGCGAACCCGTCGCCCTCTGAAGCCGTCCGTCTCCTCTTCCTCCTTGTCGCCGTCACGCCGCGCTGCACCTCCGTGCCTCGGCAGGTGAGACAGGAAGCAGTCGCATGAAGCTCAACAGAAAAATAATAAGCGTCAGGCGTGTTCCTGACGACGAGGGTCACCAGAAAACACTCAGGCAACACAGAGTGGTGGTTATTGTTCGGTTCACAAAAGAGAACAGCTGCTCAGAGAATCATGCAGCCTCACGTCGAGGGTTCATTATCGGCACTGAATCACTTTCAAGGGTCAAACAGATTCAATATCAGATAAATCTTTAATTAAATATAAAACACCTCAACCCTCACCTGAATGTGTCGACGAGGAACCACTCACACGTTCCACTGCTCAACCGTGGAAACATTTTCTACTCCATCTAGAGGTCTCTAATTTTAAAAACACACGGCCAGTTTGTGTTAATTCAGCCTCCAAACCTGAATCTAGATAGAAACAGGAGCTGGAGATGAAGTTTCTGATCAACTCTGGGATCAAGCTGTGCAGAAAATACCATGCATCTGGTATAAATCCTAACATCTGACACCAGTGTGACAAACGCCTGTATACATTATCCTCTTGTCCCCAGATTCTGAAAATATTTTACTGTAATGTTTGTTCATGGTTCTCGATATTCAACTAAAAACTGACCCTTATGTTTTCAGTATTAGGAACTAATCCGTCACATGTTAAAAACGTACAAGCAGACGTACCGTCCTTCACTTCTCTCCTGGCTAGACGTTGTGTTATAGTTTATAGAAAAGATAAGGTTTTATAAATTCTCTCAGTTTCTTGTCAACCCTTGGATGCATGCACCTTTTTATTTATCTTGCACTCTTTTGTGTATTTATTATTTCTTCTTTTAATCCACCATGTTCCATTAAGTGTATGTGTGTAATTTCATTTTGTCCAGTGACATGTTCAGTTGTTCTAATGTCTAATGAGAAAACACAGGGTTGGAATATATATTTAATTCCTTTGTACTGCAATTCCCCTCAATTAAAACAGAATTAAAATAAAAAGGAACTCTTAACCGTGACAGCGTCCTTGTTTCTTTCTACTCTGTGCAGCTCCAGACATCTAGAGGTGGGGGAGTTCCTCCCTGACGCCTGAAAAGCCCCTCTGACGTTTGACCGACCCCTGATCAAGTCAAACTCGAGACGCCGTGCAGCCCAGGAGCCGGACGCCTCCACCAGAGGCTGCTGTTGCACTGTGCAGCGGCAGCGTCGGGGGCCGCGGGAGGCATGGGAGGCGTGGGAGGTCCCTGTCAGCGCTCGTCTCGCCTGCCTTTCTGCAGAAAAGCAAGTTAATGAAAGTGGAGAGAGAGATTATGTTGAGCATTATGTTTAATTGGACTTCTTTAAATAACACTGGAACATTTGTGCTCCACTGACAGTACGTATGTGTTTGTGAGGCCTGTGTACTACATGTCCATGTCGTCTCTGACACACAAATTTAAAATATACATATACATATATATATATATATGTGGATTAATTTCCCTGTGGACACAGTGTGTTGTTGAAGCAGCACAAGAAAGGAAAGGTAAGAGCTTAAACATGAACTGTAGTCGTATCTGAACACGTGCAGCAGCTTAAACTATCAACGTGTGCTGCTGCTGGGTGATGTCCACCTCTGTGAAATATTTAAATTCATCGAGACGCATGACCTCAGCTTTCAGGAACCAAAAGCCAAGTAATCTGATATTTTTTTATTATTTCATAGACAGATGTAGTTCACAGGTACAGCGTCGTCCTCAAACACATTTACACCTCAGCGGTAGAGTTTCACACAGAGCTCCTGAATATTTAGCAACCAGCTGCAGGAGGAAGGAGGATGCATCGGTATCTTTGGACCGAGGAGAATAATGCACCAGTGGACCAGTGTCTTCAGTAACAGAACATCAACAACAAACTGAACAAGTACGCAGATGATTTACTGACCTGCAGTAACACAACATGAACGCAAGAAGGAAATCTGTTCAGTTTAAATTTGGTGTAAATATTCATCAGCATCTGCAAATATTTTAGGACTAGAATGTAAATGTAAAAGAATAAATAAACCACATAAGGATGGAAAATCAGAAATCATAACTTTTACTGTATTGATCACACACAGGGAAATTCCTTCTCTGTATTTGAGCCGTTCATTCGTTCACACAGTTTCATGTACAGGCTGCTACCTGTGCAGCAGTTTGGGGGGTTAGGTGCTTCCTCAAGGCTCCTTAGCCATGGATGCAGGAGGGATGCAAACCTATGACCCTTTGGCCCCAAAGCTGCTTCTCTACCTCCACAGATCTCAAGTTTTGCATGTCTGTATGAACAAAAACTAACCTCAGGCTGATTCTATTTGCGAAAGCCGTTCTTAGGGCGTATAAAATCAACGTTTTGCTAAGTTTGAATAAAATAAAAGTAAAAGAAGATGAATCCCAGTTGGGTTTGCATCCCCAGTGTGACATAAATAGTATATCTGCTACCAGAGGAACACATTTAGTGGAAACACAGCGATACGACTCTCTGATTCTTTGTCCTGGCTTCATGAAGTTGTCACTGTAAACGCAGCGTACATGTTGGTGCAGTTTGACCCAAGTGAGCGACACACACAGATCATATTGTTTCATATCTGTCTTATTAAACCAGCAGCTCCCTGGGTGACTCTTCTAAAGGCAGGTCATTGTGTACCAGCCATGCTTCTCACAGCTCTGTGTGTGTGTCTGTGTGTGTGTCTCTGTAAGAATATTGTGTTTGTTTTTGGTATTTGAAAAGCTCTGACTTGTGGCTCGAGGGCTCTCCGATCAATTCTGTCTCTTCCTTTTCCTCTAAACAGACAAAAGTCCCGGCTTTAATTTCTGCAGCGCACACAGACACAGAGTGAACCTTTAATGTCACCGTCTGTCAGGGTTTGAGCTTTTTTTCTTCTTCTTCTCTTTCACAATTAATCTCCTGCTACATCTCTCTGCATTTTACCTCCTCAACCTCTGCAGAGTTTCTGGAAGTCTAAAAAAAATAAAATAAAATAAAGCAAAGAAAAGCCTTTAAGGGTAATTCCAGTTAGTCACATATTTCTGCTTTTGGCCATTATGAAGATTGCATTTTGAAGGTTCATAATTTCCCTGTCCCTGCCAAGCGCTACGTACCTGCAGCTCTGTGGGAGCGCTAATCTCCGGTATACACCCACAGGGCAAACACAATCTCCCACAGCCGAAGCCAGAAAGCAATTAAAACACACTAACACTTGGACAATCCTACAGCCAACCTGTCTATTATTTAGTTCAAGAACACTGAGGCTGCATTCAGCTGATATCAGATGCTCTGGAAACACAAACGACGCCGGCAGCTGAACTCTTCTGCTGCAGAGTGTTTCCTCTCCAAGCAGGTGAATGACGCCAGGACAGCCGTCACAACGTCTTTGTTATTTTTATGAGTGAATCCAATTAAAGTCTGCAGCAACAGATGAAGCGCTGGGGGGGGGCATGGGGGGTGTAGGGGGGCATGCTGCTCGTGCTAAACGCTTCATCATGTGATTGGCTGCCACACTTTTATAAAGATCTAACTGAAACTCTGCTGCTTTCTGTCTGAAGTAGATTCCTAAAGCCGTGGGATTTTCCGCTCACACTGAAGCTTCCTGGTGATCGTGTACCGACTCACCTCGGCCTTTCTCGCTCTACGCCCAATTAAGTTGAACATTTAACTCAAGTTCTGTCTAAACACACAGTACTCTTTCCCTCGTACAAAATTCTCCCGCTTGTGTTAAGATATTAGCAAATAGGCTTTTGTTAAAGTTTCTGGAGTCTTGTCCTTACTCTGCAAAGAGTTCAGCAAGAAAGTAATTGTAATGCAGAGTTTCCATCCATGGTTGACATAAATGCAGTTCAATATGTTAATGAATGAGCTGCAGAAGTCATGCTCTCTTAAGAGGGTTAAACACAGCTATGTTGTGTTATGGACGGAGGACACAAGAGGAGGACGGAGCAGGAAATAAAAGAACTTTAAGTCAGAAAGACAGGATGAGCAGATGAAACACAAATCTGAAAACAGATGAAATCAACCAGTGACTCTACAGACGCCCTGATAAAGGTGAAAGTCACGGTTATATACAGATATGGGCTGATGGACTAACGACAGACAGGTGAAACCAATGAGGGGAGGAGCATGTAAGACAGGTGAGTGTAATCACAGTGACCAGAAAAGACAAAGACATCACTGCACAATGAAAGAAAACGCTAACAAGAAACAGAAAGGCACCAAAACACAAAGATCATGATGAGCAAATATGAACTTTGCTTTAGTTGTTTCATTAATTTAAAAGCATACGTGGATTAGAGCAGCGACTTTCTCCTGCTTTTGAGGAGAAAACTATTTTTATCGACATTCTGATGGTCAGGGTTGAGTCTGGATGTAAATCTAAATCGTGGCGATGCTTTAAAGGGACGACGGCTACAGAAGACACTAAAAAACTCTTTTAAAAGCACATAATAAATGTTAAAGCTGTTTATTGTCACACATATAATAATATATAAAACACGGTGCAAGAGAAATCTGTTATAATAAAAACTAAAAAGCTTAAAACCTGAGTTTATAAAGCGGTAAAGCTGTGCTACTGTGACGACACGGTGTCGTTATAATTACATTAAAGTTTGTGAGATGAGGACGGAGCGAGTGAATCCACAGAAACAGACGACAGACACTCTAATAATGATGCAAGGAGCTAAACTGCTTCATTATGGTGATATTAGACATTATGGTCTGTCTCATGGCCCAGTGGTCTGGTTATCAGAGCTGGAGACGCACCAAAGAAGTTTTTATTTTTGTAATTTATTGTAATTTTCCAGCCTTTTAAAGATCTGAGGATTAGATCTGAAGACTCACGTTCAGACTGTTTTTTTAATTTTTTTTGCCAAACTTCAATTTTGTGCAAAATTTGTGCACATCCAAGAATATTTATATACAAAAAGAAAAAGACAAAATAATATTAACAATCCCTGAGAGTGGAGCCACGTTATCGTTATGGAGCAAGACTCACTGGTGATTGGTTAACTCCTCCTCCAGTTACTAAAAAATGTTGAATTACACACTTATAACTTCCTATGGGACAGCTTTGCAGAGTGGTTGTCAGTGGCAACTGTCAATCATCATGACCTGACATCCTGTTTTTATCACGTCAAATAAACTAAAACGAAACTTCTCCGATAAATGGATGCCTGAATGTACACCAACATTATATTAACTACTGAATATGTATTTGACGTGTACGTTAGTGTTTTGCCCCACCCACTAACATGTAGGGGGCGTGGCGTATAATATATTCTGCAGCCAGCCACCAGGGGGAGCTCTACTTGCTTCGGCTTCACTTCAGAGGAGCTGTTCTACCGTCCATCTTTATACAGTCTATGGTTGGATCTCTAAACAATGATCCAGCTGTTTCTCTCTTTGTTTTAGTGTAAAGAAGAAGAAGAAGTCACATGACTCTGTGTTTGGATTACAATGTAAGAGCTAAAGGCTAGGTTAGCGATACGTGGCAACGCTGAAACCTGACAAATTCACTCCACGAGCTCCACGTGATCTGGATATAATACAACATGGCTGCAGATGGCACCACACCACTAACAACTGTACTGTGTTTTCTGCAGAGACTTTGCAGCTGCAGAGAAGCGCTCATGATCTACTACCCAGAGAACACACAGGTGACCTTTTTCACAGCTGGATAAGCGGAGGTGAAATAAATTTTGTTTGGCTCAGCACGCACCATAGCGGGACCCTGGAAGCGGCTCGCCACCACAGAACACACGGCCTCTCCTAATGTCGCTAATTACACCTGCTCCTCTGTGCACGCTGGGACGCGCCACGCCGTCCGCTGTGAAATAAGCTCTTTAATACCAGGCATCGCTCACCATCAGTCACAACCCAGAGACGTATCAAGCGGCTGCTCACAGTGTGAGGGCAGATTTACAGTGTTGTCTTTAGACTCTCTCCCACTGATTCATCTTACTTTCATGTGTTTGGATCCCTCCAGTAAGTGAGATCAATGAAATATGGAACCAAGAAACAGCCAGACAATAACGTGCCCTGTCAGTTCACTATTGGTGCTGCTATTAAATTAGGTTATTTTAAGAGTATGTCCTTTCTGAAACAGAATTATCATTCTCACATGTATTGATTGCATTCTCTGAGATATTAAGAAGGCCTCCAACACGTTACCCTCCACCAGAACTGGGCTAATACTTCTCAGTGCAGTAGAATGAAGTGTGACATATACCTCCAGCCTTGCACCGCTCAGTGTATGTAAGACCCCCACCTACCAGCAGCTCTGGGGAAAGAGCTGATAGACTTCTCTTAATCCCCCGCGTAGGCTTCAAGTTTGCAGCGAGCCACGGAGCTGCAGGAGAAAAGGAATCGAATGTGAAAGGCGGCTATTTTCCTTGACGGGCAGAGAACAGTCCAGTCAGAGGGGGCGTTTTGTTGGTGTCAGGGGCCTAACACCCCCATTAAAGGAAGGAAAGAATACCCCAGAGCTTTTGCCCCGGTCTCATAGGCTTTAACGTTTACTGTCTGCTGCTCAGACTCTAGTATGACTGACATGTGAACATAGACGTGAAGGTTCAACCCGTAGCCCCTGGATTAGTGATGTGAAATGTTCATCTGAGTCTGTGGTTCAGGAAAGTCCCCCCAGTACCGGTCTAATGTCGGACCAGGGTCTGAGTCTGAGGATTTACTAAACCAAAGAGAAGATGCAGCTGACTCGTTACTTTTCACTTTCAGTTTTTACCCCGATCTGATCCTAAATGTCCAAGAGTTGGTCTCCTGTGTCTTCCTAAAGTCTTTCCTCGTCTTCCTTGTCTTCTCCTAGAGTTGGTCTCCTGTGTCTTCCTAAAGTCTGTCCTCGTCTTCCTTGTCTTCTCCTAGAGTTGGTCTCCTGTAGCTTCCTAAAGTCTGTCCTTGTCTTTCTTGTCTTCTCCTAGAGTTGGTCTCCTGTGTCTTCCTAAAGTCTGTCCTTGTCTTCCTTGTCTTCTCCTAGAGTTGGTCTCCTGTAGCTTCCTAAAGTCTGTCCTTGTCTTCCTTGTCTTCTCCTAGAGTTGGTCTCCTGTAGCCTCCTAAAGTCTGTCCTTGTCTTCCTTGTCTTCTCCTAGAGTTGGTCTCCTGTGTCTTCCTAAAGTCTGTCCTTGTCTTCCTTGTCTTCTCCTAGAGTGGACTGGATTCAGTCCAATAAATCTTTCAGTCAGAGTTAATGTAGTGTGGAGAGGGTAGCTGGTACCTTGTGTTCTCTACTCCAGAAATGTTCTGGTCATCCAACGCTGCCATAAACTCCCTAACCCTCTCTGGAAGATGTTTCTCCTTGACGCTGTCTCCAGGAAACTTTTCTCTTCTTTTAAACGTTCAGTGTTTGTTGTTGTTGTTTGGGTGCAGCCTTTAAACCTCGTAGAGCCGAAGACTTGGATGAAACATCTTCTAGAAACTTCAGCGGTTAGTGGATACCCTACTGTACAGGAACTCATCCTGGAATAGCTGACATTTCATCCTTTATTTTTACCTTATTTAATTTAATTCCTAGGATCTCGCCAAATTTGCACAGTGTGGGTTGTTGCAGTTTCATTTCACTGCTGCTGTACCTGTACACCGTGCATGTGATGAATAATAATCCTTGAATCCATGCTGTATTTTAAAGCTCTGATAGAGATAGTCTGACCGTAATGCAACTTTCTGTTTATAAGGAGGAGGAGGTTTAACAGAACTATAGCTGACTGTATTCTGTGCTGATCTATATCTCCAGATCTCCCAGTAGCATCATTAAATGTCTTTAAATATTGTTAATTAGAATAAGTCAGTGTTCAAATACAGTGGTTTCAGGTGCAGTTCTAACAGTTTATATTATTGCTGTAAGATCAGTGAAGAATCTATTTCTGGAACAAACTGTGGAGTTGCGTCAGTCCTTCAGTCTTCCTTTAGCCTCCCTGAACATCCACCATACACCTACGTGGACATTTTTAATTAGTGCGCCTGATTAGAGCTCAGAACAGAGCGGGAGCCGGAGCAGACGTGCACCACTGACCTTTTCCTAACTCTCCTGTTAGTCTGCTGTTCCTTCTTTAAAGCGTCCGTGGAGTAGCATCACTAGGAAAATAGTCTAAAGAGGTCAAATCTCCTGCAACACTTAAACACAACCCTAAACTATTACAGACTCATGAAATATAGAACAGAAAACAGGCTGGTTTAAAGATGAAATGCTGCATCGGTTTCATATGAATATATTCATAAAGAAGAACATCAACAACAACGATTACATGATGGAACATTGGTTGATTTTATTCCTAAAATACTAATACTGCAACTACACATAACATCTCTACTACTACTTCTCTGCAGAAACTTAAAAATCAGGAACATTTGACTCCCCAAGATTTATTTTAAATCAAGTAAATGTGTGTCTCCTCCAAGAAGGCCCAGCTTTGTCCAAACTAGAGTTTCAGACTAAAACCAAGTGGATTTGTGTTGATCCAGAACAGTTTAGTCAGTAGCAATAGTTTCTACTTCATAGAGAAAGAGACGATTTTTTCCAGCCGACTACTAATAATATTAATTGCTCTAAAGTCTTCATCACACAACAAATGGTGTCTGAAAGGCGTTCCAGACTGTGGCCGTGCTCGCTGCAGGACGCAGTCTGAGCCTCCCAGCAGGAGTCCTGAGTCGTCTGGTGAGAGGAAGAGCTGCCGTCTGAAACCTGAGCCCCGGACGCCAAACAAGGCGAAGACAGGCTCACCCACGAAGACAGGGACAATGCAGCGAGTCCACAGCGTCATGCACAGAGAGGATAAATGAGATGATGTGAGGATGAGTGGAAAGAGACTCTGGTAATAAGATTGATTAATTATAATTAACAGCAGAGAAACAAATGAGTGAGTGATGGATTCTGAGCCCTGGAGAAATAGAAACTAATTACATGAAGCCATATCATGATGTGTTATATTAACACGTAGTATGGGATATTGTTTTACATGCTGGGTGCACAGATAAATACTGGATGCATTCATGAAAGTATGATTTTTAAAGAATCATTTACGGAGCTATAACAAGATACCAAGGAGCCTCCAGCTTGGTAGCTTCACCGTCCTCTCACTACAACGTCATAAAGACATGGCAGCTAAGTAGTGGATCGAACTATCAGATAAAAACCTGCAAAGAGCCACTGGAAGGTAAAGACTAAACACAAGGACTAAATGAACGAGTTATCAGAATGAAACCTTCCCTGTCACCTCACTGAGGATTTAGAAAACACGTACTGGAGACAAATGAAACTAAAACTGAGTCCATGGACATAATGACCAGAGATAAGTTTTTAGGACCATTCATGCAGCATGAATGGTCCTAAAAACTTATCTCTGGTCCTTCTCCTATATTTGTTTTCACTCAAAGCAAGAAGATTAAAATAAGAAAATCCTACGTGGGATTAACCCTTGTGTACCCTTAAAAAACACTACCCTTTCATAGCGTTGGTGGCTGAAAACAGCCACTAACTTTTAACTGCTGTAATAATATATCATATATATTTTTTTTCAACTTTTTTTGCATAAATCTGTTAATCCACCTCAGTCCTCATCAAAACTGCAAAATCTTTAAAAAAGCATCAGGATTTTAACCCTTTAAATGCCAATTTATAAAATAAATTCACTGATTTTGGGTAGGGAAAAACACAAAATTACATATTTCAAATATAAAAAATGATCGGAGACAGGAGATTTTTTACCTGTTATGACAGTCTTGGATATGTCAAAGGTTAGTAACATCACTGACTTTGAAGCATATTTAGTTTTTGTGCAGCATCAGATTTTCAATAAAACTTCCTTTCATAGCGTTAGTGGCTGTTTTTGCCCCATTGACTCCCATTATAACCACATTATTTGAATGCACAGACATAACACTATATAACAATGCATTTTACAATCCTGGTGAGAACCCTGTTCAGAAGGGCTCAGATTTGGCAATTTTACTGTTGACCACCAAATCGCACCATTTACTCATTACATAGGCATGCTGTATAAAAAGCTTAGTTTCTGTATTTGATATATGGAGTTTATGAGAATATTAGTTTGTGTGTGTGTGTGTGGGTGTGACTCCAAGTGGCTGTTTTCATCCCCAACGCTACACAAGGGTTAATGAAATGTGCATTTTGCAGAGTAAAATAACGTCTTCTTGGATCTTCTTGGAGTTTTGGCAGCTTCTTCTTGTAGCCAGCCGCCATTAAAACTGAAGAAGAAGACGTTTTGACGCTATGGTTTAATAAATAACTACAGAAGATTGGGACTGAAGCCTGATACCGATGTGATCACTGGACCTAAATACAACGGTACAATATTGACCTCTTTGTTCTAATTTTAATTCTAAGGTGTATGATCACCAACAGCAGAAGAGAAATTAAAAAGTCAAAAGTCGATGGACGGTACATTCCAAGTAAAAACAGATGTTCTCTTCCAGGTTAAACCCTCTGAGCTCCAAGCAGCAACCTTTAGTGATCATTTAGTCTCATTTAAAGATAATTCTCTCTCCAATCCCCACTCCCCGCCTGCACCCTCTCCTCTCGTCTCCCTGTGGATTTTCTCTCGGTCAAGATTACCGGGCCGGCCTTTAAAAGCACACCTCTGCTCTTTCTTCTTCCAGTCCCATTCCCTCCCATTAAGCCCTGAGAGTCCGGGGCTCTGCTCGTCTCCTCTGCAGGCTATTGATCAGCGTCAGCGTCGGGCCGGCTACGACTCCTCTCCCACAGATGGATCCGGAACGGGCTCAGCCGCCGGCTTTTCATTAAGAAAACGGCACAGACGAATGGCAGGGAAGAAGTGAAGGGCATCAGGGCTAAGAGTCTGATAATCAAACCTGATGGTTCTCGGCCAGCCCCGTCCTCTTTCCTTCCTGTCGGTTTATTAGTCAGGCTGTTTGTCTGCTTTCCCGACACGTCCGGCTCGCTTTGATTGAGGGAACTTGTGAGGAAAAGGTGGTGAAAATGAAGTCGCTCATCAACTACAGGGAAGGTGTTGAGGACAGGTTATCAAAGACTTTATTTTCTTTCTATCTGAAGGTCCGTCTGTTCTCCATGACTCCAGCAAACATTTCAGTCCAGATGGGACTTTGATAGAAGCAGATCAGCTCTGTGGCGTTCCTTTTTGAAGTGCTAAAAACATTGTGCTGAAAGGAAAGAATCTAACCTGCAAAGCTAATCCTTAATGACTTTGCCCGTATCAGATCCTCCGTTTAATCACAGCCAACACTCAGCTCTAATGTGTAAATAAGAATCAAGAATAAAAAGTCAGACATCAATCTGAGAGTTAGGAGCTGAAATGGGAAATTGGAGGAGATGATTGTTTAAAGGTAATATCAGAGATGCAGACAGTTTGCACTCTAATAACTTCCTCCCTCCGTTAGAGCTAAGCCTCTTGGGATTCATTTGAATCACACTTTTTCTTCAAGCTGACACTGCTCCATCACCGACCTGTTTGCATCCAACCAGGGATCTGACTTTCTGTTATTTCTTGTTATTCCTTCTCACTGATCGTCTGCAGAACGATAGTGTCCAAAGAAGGCCATTCGTGTCCTTTAGAGACTGGAAAACAGATGAAAACAGAGAAGGATGTCCCCAATCTGTTACTGATCTTTAAACACTGAGTCCCTCTCTGATCCTAAATGTCCTAGAGTTGGTCTCCTGTAGCTTCCTAAAGTCTGTCCTTGTCTTCTCCCAGAAATGTTCTGGTTCTAACCCTCTCTAGTACTGAATGATGATCTCCTACTACCTCCTCACCAAACATCCTCTTCGTCGTCTTTGTTTTCGTGGCAGCTTTGACGCTGGCCATCCGACTCTACAGAAGAAGAAGAAGACGGTTTGATGTTACAGGGACGTGGTTTGGTTTATGAAAGACCTGAAGTAAATAAGTACCAGCCTGATACTGAGCCAGTCATTTTAAAAATGCCTGGATCAGCCCTGATACTGATCAGGACATCCCTAGTCACGACCAGTTAATCACAATATAACGTACACTATATGAGTGTTAGATGCTTTTGCAGCTTTACCTGTTTGTGTGAGTTATAAATAAACTCTTGTTCATTTGTCAGTTGGGTCGGGCGGCTCATGTTGGAGTTAATAAATGTTTATCAAAAGTTGCTTTCACAGAACTACAGAAGACTGTAAGAAAAGTGGACGTCATGACAGCTCTCCTAAAGTCACAGCTCCCCCTGGTGGCTGGCTGCAGTATATGTCATAAGCCCCGCCCCCTCCATGTTAGTGGGCGGGACTTGGTCCGGACTAAAACACTAAAATACGTCGTGTCACAGACATTTTAGCTTGTTAATAAAAGAAGTTTCATTTTAGTTATTCAATGCTATAAAAATGGCATGTGACATCATGATGATTGACAGTTGCTATTGACAACCACTCCGTGAAGTGTCCCTGTAGGAATGTGAGCAACTAAATAAGTCGTAAACTAACCAACCCTTAAGGATCTGAGTCGTATATATCTGCTCTTATCCTTTGTTTTTCAGTTTTTTTTATATTATGTTTATTGAGATTGAGATTTATTTTTTACACGTTTTATTTTTTACATTCTGTGTTTTTGTACAAGAGATCAAAAGTTACCGGAGTCAGATTCCTTGCATGTGCACACATACTTGGCCAATAAAGCTGATTCTGATTCAGTTTTTTTTTTTAAGTTATACTTTAGTGAGATTGTCAGTGAATTAATGTAATCGACTAGCGTCTAGCTGAAACAACACTCCAACGTTAGCTCTGTAAGTATTTACAGTCTGAATCCATAATGGTGTTTGCTTTCAAAAACAAACACTAAGTTCAGTGTATAATCCAATATGTCTTAGTAACTGGTGGAGGTAGGGCAGAGCGTAGTATTAACCAATCACCAGTGAGTCTAGAAGAAAAAACCGCCGTTCTCTCAACATCCTGGACTCGTGAGTCAGGTGAGATGCTGGAACATCCCACCTGTAAAGAGCCATGGAGGACTCAGTGAAGCCAAGCTGCTGTTCTCTTTGATTTATGTTGTGAAGTTGACCGATGAATAAAACAGTTTCCTGGCTTTATTTGGAGTTAAAGAGATTACAAAACAGATTCCCCCAGGCCTCATTCAGCTAAGGTTGAAGCTTCCCCAGTCTGAGTTACTATTATATTTGTTTTATTTCAGTACATACGCTCCCTGAGATGATTTTTATGGTCGACTCCTGAAAACACTAACTGACTGAACATGTTTCAGTATCAGACTTCATAATAAAAACAACAGAAAGGCTGCTTTATACTTACAGGCTGTACAGTTAATGAGGCATGGAACCATTTATTTCTGCTTTCACTTCTCTGCTGCAGTTTCTGTGTAGACACTGTGACACATGGAGGGGAAGAAAAAATAAAAAGCGTCTCTGAGAGAACTCCTGGCTGTCTGAAAGGAATCCATCTTTGTATTCTTCCTCACACCATAAAGTGCTGTATTCATTCAGCCATACGCCCTGAATGCCTATAAATCAGACCGGTCATTCCCTCACCCCCCTCCCTCCCTCCCTCCCTCCCTCACCTCACCTCCCTGTCCAGAAATTGCTCTATTTTGCTTCCTTTATATTGAAGCTCTGAGCTGTTATCTTCAGTTTATGTAAGGAGAAGAAAGCCTCTGCTGCCACGGCGGCTGTCGGCTCCAGACGTCCAGCTATAGGTTGAATCATTCATTCAGAGCAGCAGAATCAGTTTAGTTTAGTCTAATACAAATAAAACATTACAGAAAGTAAAATGTTGGTCCTCTATTCCACTAAGGCCAGGAACAAAACTGAAATATCTTAAATCAAGGCATGTTTTTTGACTACCAAGATAATTCTTCTCACTAGTTTCTTCCTGGTTCTTAGTTCAGTTGATTCAAAATTGAATATTAGAGCAAACAAAGCTCAAAGTCTGCAGCATCGAGCCAAAATGCCACCTTATATTACTGAATATTCAGCCTATGAATTCTAACAAACAACAGATGTAGCATCACCTTAACATAGACTCACGAGACAACATTTTAAAACCCAAACTACATCCACTACATCACTTGCTGCGACCGTTCTGAATTTTCCGTCGTCTAAAAAGGTCTCCGTCATTACAGGTGTGTCTCGAGCCATCCTTCGCTTTGCACGAGGACTCACCTCTTTGGTCGCAGTGTGACATTTAGCCGCCGGTGTCTAGCACATTCAGGAGATGATGTTCCTTTGCTTCATATATTTATAAATCATGAGAAATTCCATCAGGTTGACATCGGCTCCAGCTAAAGAAGTGTATTATGTTTTCTTTTCCAAATGTGTTTAACTTAATCTTGTGTTTCTTTTTTTCTAAATCACTGTTTTGGGCATTTTATGGTGTTATTAGAGCTACTGTGCAGAGATGGGACAGGAAATGAGGAAAAGAGAGACACAACAAATGCTCTAAGCTAGCATCGTCGACCAGCTCCTCTGCTCATGCTTTTTGTTTGTCTGACTTCTGGGAATAATACAGTGGTTGAAACCATACACTGCAGAAAAGTGGACACGGTGACAGCTCCTCTAAAGTGAGGCCAAAGCAAGTAGAGCTCCCCCTGGTGGCTGCAGTATAGGTCATAAGCTCCGCCTCCTCCTTGTTAGTGGGCGGAACAAACAAATTTCATTTTAGTTGTTTGACGCTATAGAAACAGGATGTGACATAATGGCGACTACCGGTTGCCATGCCAACTGCTCCGTAGGGGCGAGAATCAGTCCAGTGTATAATCCAACATCTCCTTGTACCTGGTGGAGGTAGAGCAGAGCGTGGTATTGATTAAACTAAAACATGAGTGAGTCTGGAGGAAGTGTGGGCGGGGCATCAATATCACGGCTCCACGTGGCTCCGCCCTCAGACCGTACTGATCAGACTCTGGATCAAAACTCACAAGATGGCGCGCCTGTATCCCCGGGAACATAGAGTCAGTTTGACCAATGAGAGGAAGAGGAGACGTGATGTCCATATTTATATACAGTCTATGCTGAAACATGCAGAAAAAGACCCTAATAATGAAATATCTCAGTCACAGCAATGAAACAATAAAATTTTTATTTTTTTTTATTAAACTTTTGTTTTTGCTCATCTCAGATGCAGATACAGAGCCGGAGCAAAAGAGATCTGGAAAAAGAGACGGAGACGCTGTGACTGTGACAGGCAGAAAGATAGAGAGAATAAGGGAGGGGGTCTGGCTAAAGGAGCAGTCAGATTTATGGTGGTGTGAAGGTGAGATAGATGGCTGTT
This sequence comes from Chelon labrosus, assembly GCF_963514085.1. NCBI lineage: Eukaryota > Metazoa > Chordata > Actinopteri > Mugiliformes > Mugilidae > Chelon > Chelon labrosus. The sequence goes on along the minus strand of NC_140351.1, from coordinate 1,577,777 downwards.
TGACCAGTGGGCTGCTGAAAATGGCCAAGCAGCCCTTTATGGTCCAGGAGAGAAAATGAGGCAGCTCTCCCACACCTATCCATCAGAGCCATTTAGTGGCTCGTTGGGGCCCGTAAATGGTTTGTGTGTGTGTGTGTGTGTGTGTGTGTGTGTGTGTGTGTGTTTGGATGTGGACATTAGACTATTATAGCCTCCTGTCTTAATGGGAGCTAGCGAGCTCTATCATGGAGGATGTAAGGCTGAGAGGTGAAAGGTGAAGCTTCAGTACACAAGTGGAGCATCAGCAGCATCAGCATCAGCAGCATCGGAGCTGGAGCAGATAGTTATGTTGCTGTTAGGATTTGTGGTCGGACAGACTGTAATCCACAGCTGATAAAAAACTGAAAACATCACAGTCAGACATTTGTCCGTCGATCCAGGTAAACAAGGAGCAGGTCAGGTTGATGGATTCACACTTTTCTCTCAGTCAAAGGAAAAAGAAAACCGTTGCAGCTCCGTCCTCTGATTCAGCTCGTCTGTGTCCGTGGAACATAACAAGAGGAGATGGTTGCACAGGATGAGAACAGGAAGAGAACATGTTTTTTTTTAAAAGAAAATATGAATTTACAGCCCCCCCCCCAGCAATGAGTTTCACACATGGACAATTTTGCAATTTATGCAAGTTGTACACCTGTAGTTATCTGGTGGTTGGTTACCTAGCTCCTCTGGGCCCCGTGTAAAGGTCCAGGAATATTTGTGTTTATCTTGTAAACTCCTCTAAACAAATTTCCCCCACTGCGGGATACATTAAAGGATTATCTTAAAGGATTATCTTATGTAGTGTAATGTACCTTATTTATATAGCATTTTACAACAACCCACAGGTGAACCAAAGTGTTTTACAAGAGCTCAAACAACGATTAAAAAACACTGAAAAACAAGTACATGAGAAAAAGTAAGATAAAAATTAAAAACAATAAATAAGATTATAAAACAGTGAAGTAAAATAAAAGTGTCACCACACTACCAGGTACTAAAAGCCATTCTAAATAAATAAGACTGAAGTTTCACCCCAGTGTTTAAGGTTTGACCTGGGCACTTCCAGCAAGAGTTGGTTTGACGACCTCAAAGCCCTGCCACACTCACAAACAGTTAACATCTCAGATAAATGAGACGGAGCGAGGCCGTTAACAGCTTTAAAGTTTAAGTTTAAAGGCTAAGACAAAGACTGTTAGACACCAGCACACAGAGCGCTGCAGTGATCCAGTCTGGAACTAATTAGAGCTTAGATAGTTTTCTCAAGGTTGTGATGACTCCAGAAAGGTTTGACTTTGGCCTGAAGACATAGCTGAAGGAAGCTTGTCTTGACAACATTGTCCACTATGTCTGATGTAATGACGTTCAGACTTGGTCAGGTGTTTTCGTCAGGTGTCTCCTACTGTCAACAGACCTTGTTTTTATTGGCTGTGGCTAACATGGCGTCCAGCAGAGGATCAACAAGGTTCCCCAGTTTATCAAGAGGGAAACATGAATTAGCTTCTACGTCGTACCCTGACGTCCACCTCCCCAGAAATGTAACTACGCGTCATACAGACCTCAAGAGCTGTGATTGGTCCTCTTGGTAGTAGCTCGTTTCCTCTTTAGTATTTCCAGCTGCTTCTCTATCTCCACAATTTTCTAATTGTTTTGGATCAATAAAGAATCGGTAAGGTTAACTGAGGAGGTTTGGAGATACAGACTTGTGTTTGGCAAAATTTTGGCAAAAGTTTCAGTCTCCATTTCTGAAAGTGAAGCAGGAAGTAGAAACAAAAATGAACCCGACTGGCAAAGAAGACACAGCGCCAACTAGTGTTTGGGTGGAGTTGTTACAGAGTGAGCCAGACTGATGAGGTACTGCTGTAGGCTACGTACATAGGTTACTGTGTTTAGGTCCTACAACACCATAGAAGTGTCTTTACTGCCCTGAAGCTGCTTCTCGAACCTTTAGAGCAGGGGTGTCAAACTCATTTTAGTTCAGGGGCCACATACAGCCCAGTTTGATGTCAAGGGGGCCGGACCAATAACACAATAGCGTATTTAACCTGTGAATAACGACAACTCCAAATGTTTCCCTTTGTTTTAGTGCAAAGAAGAACATTATGAAAATGTTCACATCTAATAAACAACTGGACATTTCTTAAGAAAAAAAAATGCAATTTCTGTTTAGTTCTAGGTCTCGGTGCTGTGTTATGTCCACAACTCTTACTAAATCTTTGTGAACCCTAGGAATAGCAATTACTTTATTGGAAAAATTGAAGTTAATGTCTCCGATGTAATTTGTGCAATTCGCAAATTCATCTTGCGGGTCAGATTGGACCCTCTGGCGGGCCGGTTTTGGACCCCGGGCCCTGGACCGGTCGGTTCATTTCGTTTCGGCTAGTCACTTGTGATTGGATTCCCCAGGATGAGGTCTGATAGAGTCTGAACTGGTTCTGCTTGAGGCCAGCCAGGTAGAGAAACAGAAAGTCTACAGACCAGCAGTTTTCTAACTTCTTGTCAAAGAATCTGACCTCGAGTGGAGAATGTTTCATGAACTGACTGCAGCTCTACGGTGGAAGGTTAGGTTGACTCATTAACTCTCTATTCATATCAAAACACAATGTCCACATTGATGTTTAAGCTGCACACGTTCATTCATTCTCCAGATAAACTCAACATTTAGTCATGCTCATGTCCCACATTGTGAAAGCGTTGTGATGTAACAGCAAAGCCTTTATTGCTTAAAAAATAAAAAAAATCTTGACTATTGAGCGCAGCCTCCACTCGTTTGAATCACCAATAGAGCTCCACACAAGGACAAGGCTGTTTCCTGGTGACATGGGAATAAAGCGGGAGGCGCAGGCAGAGGAAGTGAAAGGAGGTTGGGGTTGACTAGTGAAGTGTCAAGTTGATTGACTGGCTGAATTGATGTTCAGTCTGTTATTCTGCTGTGTCGGAGACCCTTGTTCCACTAATAGTGCCATTTGTTCATGCAGGCTGTCTGCCGATCAATAGATGGAGAGCAATATTAGCAAACCCCCCCACCCCCACCACCACCCCACCACCCCCCTCTGATCACAGGGGACAGCCTTATACAGCACTACTGGATTTCACTGGAGCTTCATAGAGGGGATAAAAGAGAGAGTTAGTAATAAAGGAAATGATAAAAGGAGAGAATGTGAAGGAATAAAATGTGTTGAGCATCTTTATGGGCGATAAAGTCTGAGTTCATCTCATACAATAAGATCATATATATTTATCATTACAGACTAATTATATATCACAATATCTAGGATAGATTCATTTCTACACCCATCAGCCACAACATTATGACCACTGACAGGAGAAGTGAATAACATTTAAACCATCTTGTGACAGTTCAGTGTTCTGCTGGGAAACTTCTGGACCTGGCATTCATTGGTGTGGATGTTACTTAGACACGTAGCACCCACCTAGACAGTGTATAGAATAAATAAAATGTTATTTCACTATTTATTGCAGAGTTTTGTGTTAGCGTAGCCACACATTTACCGCCGCCTCTAATTCCTTTCGTTGAAATCATCTCATTTAACTCCTCGTAACCGTCGAGCAGAAGCTCTCGCTCCAAGAATTCACGCCTTCCCTTCCGTCCTTCCTTGAATCCCACGTTGTTGATCATGGTCTCCAGTATCGATGCAGCCTGGTCAATGACCACGGGAGCACGCATCCATCCCCAGCATGATTGATTTCTGCTGCTCTAATCTAAATTCATCTTGTGTTTGAAGACGCAAACAGACTGGATCAGCAGCGTTAGCGGATCCTGGGTCAGACTCTCATGTAAAATACTCCTGTATTATAAAACATCTTTCTGCACAGACGCTTCAGGATGTGATCCATGTACCAAGTCCACTCTACCTCCCCCATTTATAATTAACACAGCTAGTCAGCCTTCCATTGGTCAGTACTGATGCAGATTTCATTCTAATAGTTTAACAGCTGCAGCATCAGGACGATGCATAAGTATTTATTTGTTAAACATTTGCTTTATATTTTAAATTTTACAGGTTCCTCTAGAGTCTAAGCCCAGAATGTCTGTCTCTACATTAACATGTTGTAAGGTCGAGTTGTGTAGAGACACCTTAATTAATAGTCAAATTAACCAACTATATAAACTATATATGTGTTTAAAAAATGCTTCTACTCAAGTATAATCACAGCCGTCCCCTAAAGACAGACAGAGCAGAGCGTCTTTAAAGTGAAGCTGTATGAGCTCTGTGTGTTACCTGTGTATGTCCTCAGTTAGAAGAAGCAGAGAGGAGACAACAACAACAACCTTTCCACCTAAAATAAATAAATAACTGACAGATCACGGGAGTCACTGGTCCTCAAAATCAACCCAGTCCTCTAAACTGCAGAAACCAGATGTAACACGCGTATAATTCTTTCTGTTTTACGACCTCATATGTTCTAACAGCTGTGAATGAGTGTGTTAGGAAGAATCACAGTCTCATTACAGGCTCCGCTTTAAGTGTAACGACCTTTTTATTTCCACGTGAAAACGCCGACATAAAAGATTTCAGGATTTTAGAAACGAGCACATTTCTGAAAATTAAAGTCACGACGTGAGCGAGTCTCCTTCTCTCTCACTTGATCAAAAGCATCTGCATCTGTTCTCTGGATGGAAACTCCTGACAGGTCACCAGGATCTGAGAGAATAGATGCATGCTCTGTGTTCCCTCTGAACCTTAAAGTGTAGTTTGTTTCTGGTTTCAGGAGCATCAGCTACAACACAAGGCTGATATTTAAAAACACTTACACAGCTGTCTTGTTGTTTTAAGAAAACCAGTTTTATCTTCTGTGGTAGTTTGTTATTTTAGTTTTTGTCTTGACAACTTAACAAACTCAAGAAAACAACCTCTGCATGCAACAGATATCCATCCATCACCACATTAAGCCCCGCCCCCAAGCGATCTGATTGGCCCAGCAGATCTTTGCAGGAGCAGAATCAGTTCCCAACAGACAGACTCAGGACCAGTGTTAATAATAATGTCATAGATATTAAAGAATAGTCGTTAAATTTCAGTCTCATCATTGCGCTCAGTGAAGAATCTGATAACGTTGTGTTTATTGTCTGTTTTGTGTCGGTGCATCCAGGTGTAATGTTCTTATTACACCTGTAATATGTTAATCTGTTCAGGATTCATCATCACAGGACACTGAATATAATAGTTAAAGAGCCACAGTATCGTGGCGTCATAAATCACTGGGTTGTCTGTAATTCCTTCAGCTAACCCTGTAGCTTCTACATTTTTGCATTTTCACAATTATTATTGTTATACACTGATCAGCCACAACATTAAAACCACCCGTGTAGGTCTCCCTTGTGTCTGCTAAACAGTTCTTATTCATTAGGAATAGATTCAGGCTCCAGGTTTCTGTCTTGTGTGAATACTGAAGTATTTCATCCATCTCTCACTCTGCTTTAACCTCTTGATGGCGAGTGTCACAAATACGCACCGCTTCCGCTTCAGACTGCAGCTGAAATAACGCATGTAATCCTCCAGTGTCGGTTTGTGCACATTCATTACGTACCTAGGAACCATTTGCAAGCACTAGTTTCTCGTAGGACCAGTCGGAGTGGGAACTACATCCGGTTAATGGAAACTAACAAATAGGAACAAGCTCTGTGAATGAACGTTTTAAAGTTTAGAAGTCCTAAGTGAAATGCTTGAACTCTGTTTCAAATTGGATCATAACAGTTGGTGTTATGGTGTATAGTGTATATTCATGCCTGCTGTATAATTTGCATCATTCCTAAAATCATATCTATACTGTGTACTTGACAAATGAAGCATCAGCTTCAAAGCACAAACACAAATAATTAATTTTTTTATATAATTGTAAATCAAATCAGGCGTCAAAGTGTTAAATGATTGTGTGTTACAGAGAGAGTCTCTCTCCCCCCGACCTCCATCATTTTGGTTTTTCCTTTTCATCCTCTAGTATTTACTCTTCACTAAGGATTACTTTTTGTACTTATTTAATGTTTATGGACTTTCCTTAAAGGTCTGCTCCTGCAACACTGCAGGTTTCCCAGCTTTGAGATAAATAAAAGATTATCTCATCTTATTTTATTTGACATAATTGAATCAGATTGGATTGTGATAACATTTCTGTCAACGTGTTAATCTGCTTTTTAACTTGGTGAGGTGATTGAAGCTCCATTTAGAAAAGATTCCCCCACGTCAGGTCATCAACAAAGAGCCGACCACAACAGTTACTGTACCTAAAGGTTTTGCTGAATGTTGCTGCTGGTATGAGATGAGACGTGACCGACTGGTCCACAGCTCTGAGGTTAAATGTGGTAAATATTGTGTGAATGGAAATCGGCCTCGCAGATTAGTTGCATATGAATATAATTTGTATGAGACAGGACAGGCTGGGCGATCGTCTCTCTCCTTTGCTATTTGATTGCCGTGAAGAAGGATGAGCCGATGAGGCGAGGTAGCGCAGCACCACCCCACCAATTGTCTGGCGCTCAGTCGTCCTGCCCTTCTAAAGCTAATAACGCAATAAACCTAATCTATCCTTAATGCAATCACATCTATTCAAATCTAATCCTATCCCATACTCCTAATTGGATCTGGTGGATCATGTTACACCCTCTGGCTGCCTAGTTGTCATGGTGATGGGTGGGAGATACTTCCAGGGCTGGCTTTGCTGAGGGAGAAGATGCATTGCATTCATTGACTTTAAAGACAACGTGTCCAACAAGCTCTGTTTAATCTGCCTGCAGACATGTCTGCTTGTAAATGAAGGACACAGCATGCTCAGAGGAGGAGTGGTGCAAAAGTGTTTAAGTGCAAAGAGCAAAGTGCAAAAACTACTCCAGTAAATATTCCTCCTTTACTGATGCACGCTGTGATAAACGTTAGGATTAAAGTCTGATCAGTATCCAAAGGTTCTGATAGATGAACTGATATTAATATTTTTAAGACAGAAATTTACAAAAGGTTTAGTTTTATGTTTGGAACTTGATTTAACTCAGTATTTAATAAAATAATACAAACATAGCAGCCGACTTTCAGCTGCGTTCAAGAAAGTGAAATGTCAGCACTGTAATTTATTTCCTCTAATAATCATCCAGGGTGATTTTGTTTCTTTTCTTGGAGACACAACCCCATGCAACTTTTTCAACTGTTTATTACTGTAGTCATTAGACTAGACATTAGAACCTTAGAACCTTTGCACAAGTAAACACAGACAACTTTCATTCTTTCATTCATCTTCTGTAACCACTTGTCCTCTGGACGGGCTGGAGCCTATCCCAGCTTCCATTGGTCTAGAGGGGGGGGGGGGGGGTCCACCCTGGACAGGTCTCCAGTCTATCACAGCTTCCATTGGTCTAGAGGGGGGGGGGGGGGGGGGGTCCACCCTGGACAGGTCTCCAGTCTATCACAGCAGCAAAGAGTTCTCAGTGTTCAGTTACAGGTTTGGGAACAAGACAGACGTAGATACTTTATATTAAGTAGGCTCTAAGGATGGACTATATATATATATATATATATATATATTAAAAAAATAAAAAAATCAGCTTGTATCTACAGAAATACGTCCATCGGTTGCCATGGTAACATCTCTCCGTTCTTCCTCTCCAGCCTCAGACTGGTGCCCTCTCTCTTGGCCCCAAATATATTGTAAAATTTCCCAAAACCTCTGTCTTTTATAATCTATCCACCAACCAGGATCCTATCTATCTATCTATCTATCTATATATATATACACATACACTGGCAACTTTCTCACAAAGTGCTTTTTATTTTTTTTCTAACATCTCAGCCATTCGTAGCTGTCTGTGCCTTCCTGCCCGTCATATATTACAACAAATGGTGCTGCAGTGATGATGAGCAGGGAATCCAAATAAATCCAAAACAGGAACAAAACCACGACACATGAAATACAGTGAGGAAACACAAACAGCTGATGAGCAACAAACAAACTGACAAAGGGAAACACGGGGTCATATCTAAAACACGAAGGCTGAAGGGATTAACGGGACAAAGGTGAAACTAAAGAGGCCGATGCAGGGGGGAAAGCTACATGAATGTTTTATGAATGAATGCATGAAGAAAACCCAAATTAAATAAAAGCTCCAAACTGAAACTCGTTGAATATTAACAGAAAAAAGCTGAAGAACCAAAGGACGACCAAACGTCTGCATCAGGACAGATTCTATATATCACACCGTGAGTTTTCATTACCTGTGCTCCCAGAGCTGGAGAATATTTCCCCTCAGACTTGTTACCTCCTGCAGCCTTGATACTTTCTATTTCCCTGGAGTCTCATGGGTTTACGCTGTATTCATGACATGTCTGGGAAATCTGGAGAAATGAGATGTTTGACTCCTTGAAAGTCTCTTATCTGCACGGAAAAAGGGGAAAGTGATGTCGCATGAGGTCGTCACAAAATGTGTTTCAGTATTGTTTCTAATATTATTATTGAATTATGAATTAATACAAATCAAACCAGTCATTGCTAACAATCCAGAGATTTTACTTTTGCATAATCACACTTATACAGGAAACCAAGGCCCTGTCAGTCTGTATGAGTCCAGGAGTGGTCTGATATAACGAGGTGACCCTATCGTCCATGTTCCCTTTTAATCTATGCAGCATAGACTTATCTAGACTCTCTAACATTACATCAACCCAGTCTTTCATTTTTCCAATGTCTCAGACTAATTCTGGACGCAGTGACTAGTCTGATCACAGCATTTAAGTTTTATCGGCCAAAAGACTCAGGTCTGGGGTCAGAGGAATCGTGGAGCCACCCAGAAAGGTGCAGGACTAGAGGACGTCCCCAGATACATCCAACACTTCCAACAATGTGGCTGCATGAGTGTACGCACCCTCTTATAACTGGGGATGTTCAGAATTATCCAACCACATTCAGACTCATGTTAAATAGGAGTCAGTACACGGCTGCCATCATTTAAAGTTCCTCTGATTAACCCCAAATAAAGTTCAGCTCTTCTAGTAGATGTTTCCTGACATTTCCTGAGTCACATCTACCAACAGAAGACAGTCGTCATCGAGTGGAGAAAATATGGCACAACAGTGGCTTTACCAAGAACAGGACGTCCCTCCAAGACTGATGAACAGATGAGGAGAAACTGGTGGTGAGGCTGTCAAGAGACTTACAGCAGCATTAGAGAAGCTGCAGGAATTTCTGGCGAGTACTGGCTGTGACAACAATGTCCCGTATCCTTCACATGTCTGGGCTATGGGGTAGTAGGGTGGTAAGATGGAAAAACATCCAAGCCAGGCTAAATTTGCAAAAAAACATTTGAAGTCTCCCTAAAGCATGTGTGAAAATGTGTTACGGTCTGATGAAACCAAGATTGAACTTTCTGACCAAAAGGTAGATTTGGTGCAAAGCCAACACTGGACATCACCCAAAGAACACCATACCCACGGTCAAGTTCTTCAGCTGGAACCTTCAGGCTTCTGTTAGAAAGATGAAGATGAAAAGGAACTTCATCTTTCAGTACGACAACGACCCGAAGCACACATCCATATCAACAAAAGAATGGCTTCACCAGAAGAAGATTAAAATTGAGGAATGGTCCAGCCGAGGGCCCAGACTTCAATCCTACTGAAAATGTTAGGGTTAGGTGATCTGAAGAGGGCTGTGCAGGAGATGAACTCACAATCTGACAGATTTGGTCAGGTCAAGTCAAAATGCGCCATGTTGATCGACTCCTACCCAAAAGGTGCTTCAACAAAGGATTAGTTTAAGGGCGTGCACATTTATGCAACCACATTATCTTAGTTTTTAGTTTTACTTCCCTCTGGTCAGATTATAGGTCACATTAAAGGTGGAAAAGGTTCTGAAATGATTGATTTGGTCTTGTTTTTCTTTTACATCACACTTTCTATATCCACCTCATGCAGCTCCAGTGCCACTGCTTCCTGTATCCAGGTGTTTTCACAGATCATTTGTCGTTTCACATGATTGCACACAGCTCTACATAGTGGGGCAGTTTCAGAACACGGTGAATACGGTCTTCACCCAAACCTTCTCTGGAGTGACTAAGAATTAGACTCTCTGTGTTCTCAGTATTTCAACAGTCTACTTCATCTTCATTTTAAACTGATAATCCACGTCTAATCAACAATTCTTCTGGAACAGGAGGGAAATTAACTCAGTTTGATTGACAAGCATGTTGGGTTTTGATTGACCGGTACTAAATACGTGATTTGGCCTAACACAGACCGCCGTGACCCGACTGGCTTCAGCTGCGTCGTACAAATTGACAGCATCACATGTCCTGCATTTTCCTTGAAATTAATTTTTGGATTTCTCCGCAGGGCCCCGTGCGTGCCCTCTGCTCGCCAACAGTTCCACACTGCACCGGATTGATTTTCAAGCTGAACCTGAAACAAATGTAGGTGAGATTTAAATCTGCCCAGGGTCGCCACAAACCCTGCAGCCCACTCCTTCTCTTTCCTTCTCTCTGAGCATCTCTCCTTCTTCTTCTTCTTCTTCACATACGCCTGTGAAACCACATCTCGAGCCTGGTAAATAATTTAAGGTTCAATATGATGTATTTAATTCTGCTCAGAAAGGGATATGAAAATGTAATAACATTTGCATAATTGTGCATTAATTATACATCTCAGTAGTTTTTAATGAGTTAAGCAGACTTTTGGAGACAGCAGATCCCATCTACAGCGTGAGGTGAGGTCAGCTGCTAATAAATCAGACGAAGGCAGAGCTGTAATCTGAGAGAGGAGCCAGAAGAGGAGGAAAAATGATCCCAAAGAAAACCGTATAACACGCCTTCATCGGATATCTGTGCAAGAATGAGAGGTTTTAGCTGCTGCTATGAAAAAATAAAATAAAATAGATATAAAACATGAACTGGTGTATTTTCTGATATTTGTAAAAAATAAAAGTGCAACAAATAAACAGCTGTATTTCTCTTCCATGAAACAGGAAGGTGTCTTCAACATCTGGAGTTTCCAGGTGACCACTAGTCCAGGAAGTAGTCTCCATGATGACCACTGGTCCAGGAAGTAGTCTCCATGGTGACCACTGGTCCAGGAAGTAGTCTCTGTGGTGACCACTGGTCCAGGAAGTAGTCTCTGTGGTGACCACTGGTCCAAGTCTCTCTGGTCCAGTATTAGTCTCCATGGTGACCACTGGTCCAGGTCTCTCTGGTCCAGGAAGTAGTCTCCATGGTGACCACTGGTCCAGGAAGTAGTCCCCATGGTGACCACTGGTCCAGGAAGTAGTCTCTGTGGTGACCACTAGTCCAAGTCTCTCTGGTCCAGTATTAGTCTCCATGGTGACCACTGGTCCAGGTCTCTCTGGTCCAGGAAGTAGTCTCCATCGTGATCACTGGTCCAGGAAGTAGTCTCCACAGTGACCACTGGTCCAGGTCTCTCTGGTCCAGGAAGTAGTCTCTATGATGACCACTGGTCCAGGTCTCTCTGGTCCAGGAAGTAGTCTCCACAGTGACCACTGGTCCAGGTCTCTCTGGTCCAGACCTGGATCATTAATGTTCAGCTCTAACTAAACCTGGTTCTTCTCCAGATTCTACGTTTACCTGCTGACAGCAAAGGTGGACACACCAAATAAAACACAAAACTTTAAAGTGGAGAAACTGTTTTACATTTGTGTTTTATATTTTTGTGCAGCTTCTCCTAGATCTGTGTCATAAATATGATGCTGAAGATGTTAACTTTAATAATATATGAACATGATTTCTAGGAGGTTGTCTATTCAAATGAATGAGAAGGTTGTGATTCAGATTCAGGTTAGTGAACAGGACAAGATGAGACACTAGGAGGTTTATAACATGTTCCGCTGTGGTGCATTTAAGTTTTCTGTTCTAAAGATTTCTCAAACAGACCTATTGTGTGTTCCCAGTCTGCAGGCCGTCGTTATTTAACACATACATTCTGCTGCTTTATGCGTCACATAAATCACGGCAGCGTAAACAGGAACAGCTCTTGCTCCTTCTCTTCACCTTTTTACCCGGCCGGCGCAGAGAAGAGACTTGAGATGGGCCTTGGGGGTAACGGTGTCAGCCCCAGCAGAGGCCCTAACGTGACATATGAAGCAATACGTCTTCCACAACAACTGCCCTTAAATTATTCAGCAGCCACAAACAAAGTACCTGGTACATGGTGCATGGTACTTGCCGTCCTGGTACACAAAGTACCAGGACGGCAGAGTTCTCAGCCATCACAAGCTTCACACATTCTCCTCCTCTCTCTTCCATATTTTCTCATGCATACAGTACATCCACCTGTTCTTCATCTCACACAAATCACAGGTATACAATGATTATAAGCATGTTTTAATTACCTGTAGACTGTAGGAACGTCAGCTGTTCTCTAAATGGAGACAAAGAGCAGCAGAACTTTGACATTCAGCGCCCGTCAGGAAAGTTAATGTGTCTGTGACACCAGAGGGGCTTAAAACCATTCCCCCACTTGTTTATCTGGCCCATCTCCATTTGGTGTATTACACTACTTTTCACTGATACGTAGCTCGCCCTGGGCTCTGGCCAGCAGACCAATAACACCTGGACCATTCCTCAAAGCCAGCCCAGATAGAGGCCGCGAATGAGGAAACGTCAATGAATCAATGTCAGTGCTGAAGCACATGGTGATGCTCTGATTGTTTGAGCAGGATTAAGAGGCCACAGGCTGCTGGGTTTGTGTGAGTGTGAGATAGACATGGAGGGAGAAGCAATAGGACTTGTAGTCTGGATGGGGACTGAGATTGTTGATTGCAGGTCATCTTATCTGATGCTGAGGCTGGATGTGACTGAGGACAGGTGGGTGTTTGGTGAGTGGCTATATATATGTATGTGAGTATGTGTTTGTTCTGTAATGACACAATTAAAGATCAATAAATGTTCAGTTTAATAATTCTGTAATAAAAGTCAACACCGACTAGTCTGACGTTGTCATTGATAAAAACCCAGTAGAGAGTAATAAATCTATATTCTAGACCTGAATCCATCTGCTGAGAACAGACAGCTCATGTGCTACATACTGTGAGCTGCAGATATGTATAGCCTGTATAAAAACAGGCAGCTCCTCAGCAACATCAGTAGCATTTAATAGTACTCCACAGAGTGTTGTTAGATGGGATAGCGTAGCAGCTAAAGGTCTAATAACTTTATCAGGTAGTTGATGTGCAGCCTCCTTCTCTCTGTTACCACAGGACGTTTGCCTTAGCGTTAGCATTAGCATGTCTTTGTTGCAGTAGTACTTTAGTTGTATTTCAGGACTGACATGTCACGGTAGTATGGGCTTCATCTTTAGTAGTTCATCAAGTGTGTGAAGTATTTCCAAGCACTTGATGAACCAATGACCCACTGGGCTCCTCACCTGTCTTCTAGGAGGAGTCCATGACTAGTCACGGGGGTCTGCTGGAGCCTATCCCAGCTGTCACTGGTCTAGAGGGGGGGTCCACCCTGGACAGGTCTCCAGTCTATCCCAGCTGTCATTGGTCTAGAGGGGGGGTCCACCCTGGACAGGTCTCCAGTCTATCACAGGGCTAACACAGAGAGACACTCACACCTACGGCCAATTTAGAATCACCAATGAACCTAACCAGCATGTCTTTGGACGGTGGGAGGAAGCTGGAGAACCTGGAGAGAACCCATGCAGACACAGGGAGAACATGCAGACTACACACAGAAAGGAACCAGTCGGCCCATGTTAACATAACTGCGTCCATAAATGAACATGTTTGTATTCCAGACTTCTTTAGATACTCACAATAATAAAAACCAAAACTATAATAACTCTGCTGCACCTCTCCTGTGCTGCACAGTGAGTCACCGAGACACAAAACCACCATGTGAAGGAAATAACCTCGACATATCCAGGAAACTACCAGAGCAGCGTTCATTTGTGCTGCGAGCAAACGCAGGGCCCGAGGTCCTTTCATAGAGTCCATTAGGTCTAAAGCAGGAGCACGGACCAAATGGCTTTTCAGTGACTGCTGATATGTTGGTTGCTCAAAAAAAACCCATCAACACCAACACACTAGTTTGTTGCCCAGCAGCTCACACTGTCAGGTTCTCCAAACACTGAGGCGTACTGTGTGAAAAGCTCCAGCTACTTACAACACATCTGCTGTTTGACAAGTCTTAAGAGGAGACTAACATGACAGCATTTGAATGTTTTCAGTCGCCAGCGCCGTCTGACTATAATAATAATCATTTCTAACCACCACCACCGTCCCCATCACCTGCTGCTCTGCCCATATCTTCTCCTACATGTTCAGGTTTGATAGATGAAATAAAAAGCCAACAGGATTCTGTCAGTATATTATTCCTCTCAAGATAACCCATTTTTCTGCTTTATATCGTGTGATATAACTTTCAGGCGTTTATGGCAGAGAGAAAAGGTGGAAATGGGTTCTTTTTTTTTTTATGATGATGGGGCTGCACCAGTCAGAACTATCTGCTGTGAGTTAAAGATCTTGAAGTACGGCAAAAATTACACACTCCAGGAAACAGTAATTACAGTCACAGGGTCATGCATTTGGAGAAGGTTTGCATGCACGTTTAAGTAACCAACAGTTTACAGCTGCTCTGACTCTGATACTTAGCAGAGACAGAACATTAGTTCATCAGTGGCTGCTGCTGGTTCGGCTGCTGCATTATATTTTAATCCTGAGCATGGTAACATAAAGAGATTGATTAAAAAAATACACAGTGTGTGTTGATATTGGCATTACTCCTCCTTCGATCTCTGCTGCAGAAATAAAAAAAACAAAATAGATCCAAGAACCCAGTCCAGATATGTCCGTCTACTTTCAGGACTTGTGCAGAAAATTGTTTAGACGGATAGGAAGATATTCTCCCGTAGACTCATAGTTCCCACCTCTCACCCAACAGGAGCAGCTTCTGACTTTGTGCAAATTGATGCAGATATTGTGACGTGGAGGTAAAGCCAGATTTTGAGGAGATACTGTAAAGCATGCGAGCTAATTAACACAGTTTACGTGATGAGATGTGAAGATTTGAGGGAGATGTGGAACAGGCAGAGGGTTGAAACAGATCCATCCCCATGATATATAATAAAATAAATGAAAATAAAAGACAGTTCAGAACCTGAGAGGAAGCTGAGAGACAAATGCTTCTGCAGATTAATTAGCATTAATGAATAAATACTGGATATCTAAAGTATTATTTCAGTAATAGCGTACATATATTTCTCATATCCATACCGCCCTCTTGCCACCTATTCTTTTCCACTTATAAAATCATCACCATATTATCTTATTATTATCTTAAAACCAACATTAAACACAAAAAAACACCAGATTTGTATCATTAAGAATAATTAAAAAGAGTTTATCAGCTCTAACGTATTAAAGTCTTCTGCCTGAGCATCAGCTTTGTTTATAGATTTACCTGGAGGTGATGCATGTCGTCTAATATCTTCATACCTGCAGGTGAACTTACTTGAGCTCAGTGCTAAGGTGAGATTGTGCCTAAATCTCTATGTAATAAGGTTTTTGTCTTTTTTAAGTGATGCCCTCATCTCACTCCTCCTGTTCTTGTTCCGTGTAAACGTGAAACATTATTAAAACGAGAGCGATGAGGAATGTTAGTGACAGGTTTTTGGGCTTTGGGTAATTGTGCCCTCATTGGAAGCTTTGTCAACACTATGTAAGAGTCACAGAGAGCACACACAGCGCTGCCATATTTTACATTTAGTGGAGCAGCCAGCAGTGGGAACAATAGCTTTATGTCTTCTCCTGCCATCGGAAATTATAGCAGGTTGGCGGGGAAGTGTAATCAAAGGCAGGCGGCCTTGTAAAGTCAACAAGCAGCTTTATCTGCTCACACTGTTCTGGGATTACACTCCTCTCTACACCACATCAGCAGCTGCTTCCACTGCCCGTGATCCAGTAGTCGCACAGGATCAAAGCATCTCTTTGGAGATTCTAATGTACAGACACACAATCATACACATGACTGAGATAGAGCTGAGGCAGCGGCACATGTGGAGGTCATCCAGAGATATCTGCTGCTCATTCTGGTTCTCAATCTGCTCTTCATCAACTTCCTGATGGAATCAACACGTCTTCAGTTCACAGCTCATCTGTGTTTCATGCTAACGTTGCTGAAGGCCTGACACATTAATCCTGAGACGTTAGTGAGGAACTCTTTCATGAAGTCACCATCTGAGAAAGGTTTCCATGTCGGTCAATGAGTTGAGGACCTCAGATCTGAACCTGTGTTGGGTTAGCATGGTTGAAACCAGCTGGAGAGCTTCACTTCATATCAAACAGAAACACTTCCCCTCGTTTTCTGTCAACAGATATTCTGCACTCACTTGCTATCTTGTGTTTCTTTATTCATTCACTTCCTGTAACCGCTGGTCCTCAGGGAGGAAGCCGGAGTACCAGTCGGCCGATGGATTCGAACCCAGAACCTTCACCACACCACTGTGCCCCACCCTTTGGTTCTAATATTTCTGGTCATCTGTGGTAAAAATCATCGTTGCGCCAACTGCTGTTAAAACTAAATTAGTACAATACAATCAAGTCTAAGTCCCATGTATGGGCCTTTGCTGAAGGCTGACTAAAATGGACCACAGACACCCGTGGTCTAAAGGAACCAGTGAGGTTATAAAGGTTGTGAAGCAGCATACTCCTGTATTTCCAGTCAGTCAGCAGCTGATGCAGGTCAATATTCATTTAAGTGCAAAACAGTTAAAGAGTCAGGTCCCATGAAGGTGTTATCAGGAATATTCATGCATACTTGCATTCTGTTAAGGTTCTAGTGACGGCCACTGTAGCCATGATCAGTTGTATAATTTTGCAATTTAGAATAGTCATGATCACAATTTATACGATCAGCCAGACCCATCATGTGCGTCCTATCAGACACGGACCATAAAAAGGCCAATGCCGGCCTCATATATTGGTCTAACCCCACTAATAACCTGAGCTCTCTCTCTCTCACACACACACAGGCTGAGTAAAGCCGTCCCAGGGCCAGCCTCAGGCCATCGATTGTCTGGCTGTTGCCTGGGATGAGAATCCTAGATAAAGCAGCGTCTGAAGAGGCAACAGATTGACACTGACCTCTCCCTCCTCAACAACAACGACTCCCTCTTCCAGCCACAATAAGATGTGCCTGTTAGCCACACTGTTTGGACAGATGTGGGCTTTTAGCTTCTGGAATCTTAAGCGACAACATTCCTTCGATGGTTTCACGACAATCAGGCAGTAAAGGTTCCTGAGGTAGAAAGGTATCAGGGTCTGTGGAGCAAGTCTCTACAGAACATGATCCTGTATTTAAAATATTCTCTGTTTTAATGATTCTTCATTGCAGCCACTCTTTGACACTATGGGCAAGAGCATTTCTGCAAAGTGCAAAAACCAACACAGAGTTACTAGTAACAACACCTTTAAGATTAGAGCCACTCGGTGTGAAAGTAGCAGAAACATCTCAACATCAGATGAGACTGTGTGAACTGGGCCTTCATGGCCTTCTGCAGCAATGATGCCACTACTGAGGGATGATAATGAGGAGACAAAGAGGACAAGAGCTGGGGAAATCTGTACTTAAGTTTGACAAATCATTTTTGATTTGGAGATGGTGTGATATCTGCATGTGTGGTGACATTGCTGGCCAGTTAATCTGAATTAAAGGCAATTGAATCACAACAATCTGCACCAACGTTGATCTTAGTGGGACATTTAGATCAGATCCTGCTCTATAAAGGCTACCTGACAAAGAGGTGCTGTATCAGTGACCTAAACCCAACTAAGCTGGTCTGGATGAACACATTCATTCACACATTAAAGGGTCATGGGGTCTGCTGGAGCCTATCCCAGCTGTCATTGGTCTAGAGGCGGGGTCTACTCTGGACAGGTCTCCAGTCTATCACAGGGATAACACAGAATCACCAATGAACCCAATGAGCATGTCTTTGGATGGTGGAGAACATGAAAACTCCACATAGAAAGGCCTGGATTCGAACCCGGAACCTTCTTGCTAACCACCACTCCACTGTGCCGCCCAGGGATGAAAGCTCCAGGTCGTAATTAAACTGCTTGAGGGAATGAAAGATGTGCGGTAGTTGCTTTCTAACAAACCCTATTGGCATTACTTCATAATTTTGATAACTCCAGTTTTCTCCTAAACAGTGGAAACAAAGAGTTGGTGCATCCAAACTTGACTAAATGTATTTCCAGTGTGTTCTTCTTTATTATTTTCATCTTATAAACTGTTGCTCGTAATTTACAATCATCAGACATGAATCAAATGTGCACAGCTCTCTTGCAAGCTCTCTTGAATCTTCCAGATTCAGTATTCATATACGTCTGCATCAACTGGATAGTCCTCCAACCAATCACATCCATTTTTCTCAGATGGTGCACATGTTGCATCAGTTCCCAACAGACAGACTCCAGATAAACCCTCTTCCAGGTAGAGCTCTCTGTGCTTTCTCTCCAAAATATTATTATTGACGTTCTTTTTGAAGAAGATCTGTATTAAAGGCAACGTGTTTGATTTCCCTTTTATCCGTCTGTGCTGAGTGGAGGGAAAAACAACGAGTAAAACTATGAGACCGAGGCTGAAAAATCATGTCCAGCAGCTCTAACGAATCCTAATTGCCGGCTGGTGTTAAGAATCTGTCTCCTGATAAACTCTGCAAAGCCAAACTGTCTCCCTGTGTCTCTTCTTCTTTCTGTCTCCATCCAACCCTTACAGATCTAATTCGGTGGCCTCAGTCTTTCTCATGGCTGCATTAAAGGACTTTTCAGATCTCCACTTTTCTATTACTCTGAGTGCTTCTGCTGCACAGGCTCAGGCTGAGGCCGCCGTGAATTACATGACTTGATATCACATCAGACCCAATGAAGATAGACCCTGAACAGCACGCAGCCCTCCTCCTCCTCCTCCTCCTCCTCCTCCTCCTCTCATCTTGTCTGTTGTCGTTCATCAAGCCCCTAAAATCAGCGGCGGGGAGAAATAATAGGCGCCTGATTTCAGTCACTGGCCGAGCTCTTTAAATGACGTGCCGTCCTTCAAACCCAGCGGTTTGATAAACATTTAGATGAAAGGAGGGTGAGTGACGGCCGGTGGGGAGCTGCCTGATCCGGGTTTCATTTCACTGCACACCAAGCGTCCTGTTCTGAGCAGAGGGAGGAAATAATAAGATCTGGGTACAGTTTAATTTGGATGAATTGGTCTTGTGCCCCGAGGCTTTTTCTGTCCGGATCACAGTGACACAGAGAATCATCTTATTTTAGAGAACAGATGAGTGATGTGCTGTAGAGAGATTATTAATAAAGCTACACTCTATTTAACTTTTATTTTCTTATTTTAATTGGGTTAAAGATCCTCTTTAATAAAAAACATACACTACCTTCACCCAATATCTCAGCTTCATCTTACTTTATTCAGTGTATTTGTCAGAGACCATGTGCAAATGCATGTTATATGTTTAGTGTCTTACAGTTTTCCATCTCCAGTCCCCGTGCACAATATTAATCCACATTATAGTTCATGCATGTGCAAAATGCAGTAAATAAACTAAGGAAGATGTTGGCCACGAGCCGTGCTCTTCGATAAAAACGTATTAAATCCAGAAATAAAAAGAGCTGCAGTCATGAGGCAGAGTATCCAAAGCTAAAAACTGGTGAAATCCAAAAATTAAAAGAAACTCAGGGAACAAGGAGCAGAACAGAAACACTAGGAAACATGAACAGACGTAAATCTACAGACGATTACACAAAGAACTAAGAGAAAGGCAGGACTTTATATATATATACACACCTGACGGCTGAGGGTTGACGAGACACAGATGAGACTAATAAACTAATGAGGGAGGAGCACACAGGGAGAAACCAGTCATGACCAGGAAGAATCTGAGAAAATTAAAACAGAAAAACACAAGAAAAACCAAACCGGGTCAGAGAAAACATTCAAGAGTCCATACCATGACACCAAACCCTGTAAGGAGACGAACAGAATCTATTTACATCCAATGGAAGAAGTCAGTTTGAGTCTTTCCACAAAGCAAACACTGAACCCAATCTTACAAAATACAAAACGAGGAGTAAAAATGAAGTTTGTCCTGTTCCTATATTTATATCTATATTCAGTTGATCTGATCCAGTATTATTCCATCGGTGCATTCATGTTAAAAACATTTATTCTTTGATTGACGGTCATCACCTCTGTGCTACTGAACGCTGTGATTGCAGGAATATTGATTTTAACCAAATCACTGTATTTGAGTTATTTCATTATTTCTCTCTATATATTCTTACTTAACTGTATTGTGATATACTCTGAATGACAGTTGTCCTGCACGCTGTGATTGCAGATCAATCAGTAAAGGAGAGACATTTGTTCTTTATCAAGTCGCTGCAGCATCGATGGAAACCTTCCTGTGATTACTAGACTCTAGAAATGACCAAACATAACGGGACAGAGAAAAGTCTCTGAGCTTTTGAATACAACCAAAGGGGCCCTCACACCTGGACCAACAATTATACTTCAAAGTATTTGCAATGATTAATGTGTAAAAATGTCCTTAAATGGAAATTCTAATTTTTTTCCTGAGTTTTATAATTTGGTTATTTAGACAGTAGGACAATAAAAACCAAAACAATCAAAGTAAAGAACTATACACTTAATAAATATACACCTTGTTTCCAGAAGTATGTGGACACGTGTGCATCGGTGCAGGAAGTAAACTATATCTTCGTTCCAACATTTAAAAGCTGCTGCTCCTGGCTCAGTGCACACCAGACTATCAGGCCGCTCCTCAGACAAAGAGAAATCACACTGGTGTAGTGTGAGGTGAAGTATAGTAATAGTATGAAGCAGGCCGTGAGAGACAGAGACGTCCTCAGGGAGCTCTGAAATAGAAATAGCTTCAGTGAAATAGCTCATTCTGGTCCATTATCACTTCTCTGTGCTGACTCAGGTGAAGACCTCACCTCATCTTTCTCTTATTCGCAGGAGTTTTCTCTCTCTTTTTTAATAAATTAACATTAGAACTGAGTTGATGTGAAGTTTATTTGTATTTTTTTCACTAAAGCATAAGCAGTAAATAAGGATTTGCTTCACTTCATGAGGAAACATGAAGGGTCATGTCTGTGTCTCATTCACATTTTGAGCAAATTGGGACAAAAGTTTAGGAAACTCGTCAAAAGATGCTGAAGTCATGTGATTATTGAGACTTTATCATCCAGATAAAATAAATAAAGGTGTGTGCGTTAATTCTTAGACTTGGTGACGTTACAGCTTTGCAAAGAGTTTCAGTCAAAGTAAAAATCCACCTGTTAAAAGGTGAAGTTTAAAATGTGGACAGTCCTCGTGCTTTATTCTCTAAACACCAGATACCATGGTACTTGTTTAAATATAAATACTCCAGAGTTTCACGTTTCTATTCCTGCACCATTAAAAGATGGAGGGAATCCTCTTGTGTTTGTGCTGTTTTCTGTGTTTTTGATGCATCCTGTGGCTCAAGAATTTCCTTCTGGATTAATAAATGTCTTATATTATAATGTTAATATATAATATTTGCAAGAAAGATTCAACCAAATACCACGAGGCAGGCTATGCACATTAAGAATGTATAGGAGCTCTTCAACAACAGTGGAAATCCACAAAAGAGGATCCATACATATAGATTTGGTTCTAATATTCAACATGTTTCTTTATATTAACACTTTTACAACCTGTTTTATGCTGTACGTTGTTCTTTACCATGAAAAGAGACGTCTAACTTAAAGATCTTTTTTAGCAGAACACAGTAAATGAACTGAAAAGTCTTTCCTCTTTGTCAAAACTGTTGAGCCAAGGAAAAGAAATACACGTTTTCTTTTTAATTCTTTACTTCTTCATCTTTTTCCACTTCTTGACTTTGAAATTAAAGTTTGAAAAGGTGATAAGAGAGAAAAAATATTTTACATTTATTATATTCCATGACCTTTTTCTTGATTGAAGTAAAGACATCCATTCAGGCCGAGGCCGACGAGGTAGGAGCAGAGAGAGAGAGAGGAGCTTTCTGTTCTGTCAACATAAAAGTCAGTAGCTACTGTAACTGTTGGTATTTCAGAAATGCACAGCGAGGCGGCCGGCGCAGCGCGGCTAAATGAATGTTGTGGGCAAAATATGAAAGGTTTGAACAAAGCTTAGTTCTGACATGTTTGGAGAATTACATTTTATTTCTATTTCAGAAATGTCCCTTCCTCTCAGCGCTGTCATCTGCTGCAGTCACACTGACACACAATTATTACAACTTGTTTACAAAAAAATATTTGCAGAAACATTTTGTCTTCATAATATTTGCCTTTAAATGTATTTATTTGAGTTTACTGTGGTTTGCAGCTTGTTTCCAGTGGTTGTTTACAGCCTGTGTGCTGATAATAAATAACTGTGCATCTGTAACTAGGATTGAATGCGTCTACAGTTAAAGGCCAAAGACTGAGAAAGGTGAGACGTGACCTTTGTGAAGATTTACACATCCAGTCATCACTCAACCAGAGTCATTGATTAAAGCAGCCAGACTTTATTCATCAGGCTCAGCTGTGGGCTACAACCACACCTCTGGATATTTAAAGACAGGATTAAAAGTAATTTGATTTATCTGTTATCATTTTGATCATTTTCATTCCTGACATCATGCATCTGCTTTGAGCCTCTTGCCAGAAGCTCTGTACACACCTGGAGCAGTCTGGGGTTGATGTTGTCTGGTCCTCTGGCCTCGTTGATCTGGGTCCTGATCTAGGACCTGGCAAAAACCAGTTGTCGTGGCCGAGTGGTTAAGGCGATGGACTAGAAATCCATTGGGGTCTCCCCGCGCAGGTTCGAATCCTGCCGACAACGAGAGGCTTTTGACAAAGATCTTCCTCACACAGCTGTTAAATGTGAGTCAACAAAAGATGAAGAAGATGAGTCACAGCATCATGTCATGTTGTATCGTCCCTCTTTTAGGAAGTGGTTTGGTTCTTTACATTCTGCAAAGGTTGAGACAGTCATTCAGGTGTCAGTGCATCTTTATACTTTTGCTCACTGAACGCTGGCTAGTTTTTTGTACAATGAATGCTTAGTCTGGAGTCTGGAGTTGCTAACCACTACTTAGTAGCCTGTTACACTTTGTCACTCCAACTCTTTAGCTCTGTAAACTAATTATGAGTGGAAGCTTACGGTCCCCAATCAAAAATACTTCTGTTGGCCAGTTGACCTGGGTTCGATTCCCGGGTCGACTGCTTGGAAGGCTGCTATGCTCACCGCTGTACCACCAACGCCACATAAACCTAAATCTTGGAAGTTCTGATACTTATTAGTTCATTGTGATGTTTAACATGGTCACATCCAACATTGACGGGAGAAAATATAAAAAAAGAATATATTAAATATATAATTAAAACATATTACGAGCTTTAGTAGCTCAGGTAGTGTGAACATTTCACTGTTTCACCGTATCTGGCTACTACCGCATCTGGAACTGTTCAGAAAACGTTCAGGGACTTCAATAAGTCTCCATGGAAACACTTCAGTCCACATCTTATCCCTGCATGACACGAGTCTGTGAGGGCTCCACGCGTAGGTTCGAATCTTGCCGTCAACAGGTGGCACTTTTGACCAAAAGCTTCCTCACAGCAATGTTAAATAGAACATCTGAGTTAACAACACATGTGAGAGAGTCTTTATATTCTGGTAAAAACTGAGGCAGTCATCCAGCTGCCAGCTTGGAATGGCCTCTAATGGATCATTTAAGACGTGACGTCAGGCTGCGTCAGGCTGCGTCAGGCTACAGCGTTAGGGTCTACGTAGGGTCTGGGCTGTTGCCATAGCTACAGCATCAAATGGACGCAGAAGCCTAAAACACCTGTTAGCCTGTGTTCCTGCAACTTGCTAGCTACTTCTTCCACTAATTGCTAGCCTGTTGTCACTCCTAGCCTTTAGCCCTGCATGCTAATTCTAGGTGTGGATGCTGACTGTCCAAAAACATTTGTGTTGGCTGGGAATCGAACCCTGGTCCACTCTCATCCAACACTGATGGGAGAAAAGATAAATAAATATATGAAAATAGCTCAGGTGTCTGGCTGCTGCTACTGGAATTGTTCAAAAAAAAAAACTTAAGGATTTTCAGTGAATCTCCATGGAAACCCTTCAGTCCACCTTTAATCCCGTCTGGCCCTACGTAACAGGAGTCTGTGAGGGCTCAGTCCAGGTCCAGAGAATGAACATTTCCACACATAATTTTTTTTTTGCTTCTCAAAGAACCGACAGATTCACATGACATCACTTTGGACATTTATCAGACTCTGCACAGCTCCCTCTGGACGCTCTAATGGCTTCATACTACACATGCAGTTGTACTGCCTTACACCTGGAAACACATTCTGATGTATGAAATTGGTTTCGTCCCACCCTGTAATTCACCAGGACTCACCTATGGGGCTAATATTTGGAAGACAGAGCTTTTGAGATGGGATTTAAACTTCAGATTGAGAAGAGACTGAAAGTGAGTGAAAGTGACATGATGATATAACTGCTCATCTCCCTGTGTCTCGGCCTCGTACAGCCCCTCCCGCCCTCCTCAGCCTTTCTATTCTTCTTTCCCCCAACACTTGGTCCATGCACTGTGCCAATAGTGAGTACTGCCCTCCTCCTCCTCCTCCTCCTCCTCCTCCACCTCCTCCTCCTCCTGGCAGGCTGCCTGATGCTACAGGACTTTGATCTACTGCGACCTTTTAACAAATTCTCCATTTCCTGGTGGAGCTAAAGGGATCGAAGGAGTCTGGGGAGGGAGGCACCCACAGACGGAGACAGAAGGGTGGGTTGAGACAAACAGGCAACAAAGTAAGGATTGAAAGTGCGGAGGCGGAGGCCAAAAAAAATAAAAACAGGTTGCCATCAAAGCAGACTCCTTTTTCTTTTTTTTCCTCCCCTATCCTTTAGCCTCCTCCTCCTCCTCCTCCTCCTCCTCCTCCTCCTCCTCCTCTTCCCCCTCAGTTTCTCAGGGAGCATCTAGCCGGTGTGGCATCATTTCAGGCTTGGCTGCTTATTGGAAAGCTGTCTGCCCACGTTGACACATCACTTCCTTAACTTCCACCACACACTGGATGGGAAATAGCTGACTGCAGCTTCGCCCCCATAACAATCTGACGCAGAAACAACAAACAAACCCTAAAGCTTCACTTTGTTGTTGCTCAGTAAAGTGTTTAAAGTTCTCTGGTGAGGGTTAGTACTCCTGTTAGTATCTGACACCAGCAAACACTGACGGAAAGAAGTTTTTGAACTCTGGTACTGGAGATGAAACAGAACAACTAATATCTACCTGTTATTTCCTTTCTCCTTCTGTCTTTCATATATATCATATTCTAAATGCATCATCTACATACACATTCTGTGCTTCTTTGGCTTTTCTGTTTCTACTGGAGAATAGCTAAAGGACAGAAAAGTCACAGCCAGAAGGTTCTGGGTTCTAATCCAGGCCAACTGGTTCCTTTCTGTGTGTAGTCTGCATGTTCTCCCTGTGTCTGCGTGGGTTCTCTCCAGGTTCTCCAGCTTCCTCCCACCGTCCAAAGACATGCTGGTTAGGTTCATTGGTGATTCTAAATTGGCCGTAGGTGTGAGTGTCTCTCTGTGTTAGCCCTGTGATAGACTGGAGACCTGTCCAGGACCTGTAGACCCCGCCTCTCCAGACCCCTCCATGACCCTCCAGAGGACAAGCAGTTACAGAAAATGAAGATGAACGAATAAATGCACAGTTTTTACCTCAACTGCAGAAAAAAAACACACATGCATTGATTTAAAGTTGATCCACACATGTAGGAGACAAGTTAAGTTTTTTGATGTGCATATATTTTCTCACTTAATAATCCTACAAAAAAAAAAATACTAGAATATGTTTGTGTATATCTGTTCTCCCCAAGCAGCCTTGGCTTTTCTTCAGTGATAGAAACCCTGTTGAGAATCTTCAATCTTTTTAGTTCATTGTCACAAATATAATCTCTCTAGCCTTGTTTGTGCAGTTTGTTCCTGCAGCATATCAGTATTTCAGTCCTCATCCTGTCGTCCGTTTTCTCCTGTTTCTCTTAACGTTCTTATCTTTTGACTCAGCTGCTCCGTCACTTTTTTAACAAGCTGCTAACTTCTGCTGCTTTTTCAATCATAATTACGTTAATGACGACTGAATTCAACACTCGTGACTTTTATTTGAGGATGCATCAATCAAAACCTAACTAATTTATGCTTAAGGGTATTTCTTTATAAAATCATACATCATATTTCTAACAGAGCCTCGTTATCACACAGTTCTGATTAAGATTCATGGATCCTTGTAGACAATTCATCTGAAACATAGCAGCACTATAAACGTTGTCTGGTTCTCTGGGTGGACGTCTACGGCCTGGACTCAAACACTCACCAGCGGCCGTCCAGCCTGACACCTCTGCTGCTGTTTGTCCAGCGTTTAAAGGCAGCCACAACCTCTGCTCGGGTCCTCCACATATTTATCTTGTTTCTAACCGTCGCATATTCCATTTCACTTTCATCCTTCATTTGCCACTGGAGTCAAATCCATTTGCTGTGTCCCTTTTTGTCTCGGAGCCATTAGCAGGTGAAACCTTTCCCAAATAGAAGTGATAGATGGTGTGACCCGGCTTCCTCCTTTTATTTGGTCTGAGGTAACGAGAGAGCCGCCGCGGATTCCTCTTCGCCGTGCGTTTGGCCGGAGAGCAGAGAGGAGACAGATGTACCCCGGTGATGGGGAACTGTACTCTTCATAATTTATTGAAGCCGCCATCCGAGCTGAGTAAACATATTAGAGTCTACATTATTAATTTCTATTTCTCCTGGATTCTGTTTGTCGAGTCCCGACTCTTTGAGGTCAGATCCTTCTGCAGCGAACACAGCAAGCGGTCAGCTCACGGTAAAGAACGATAGAGCAGGAGGTTAAATCTAAACCCTGGGGTTAGCGTTAGGAGGTCCAGTAGAGGAGGGACGCTGCTTCCTGACTGTGACCGATCAAGTAGAGGAAGAATAAACATCGATTGAGGAGTAAACTGAACTTCCTCCCTCTGTAGAGGAACTGTAGATTACCACTGAGGGATGGATTCAAAAGAAAGGATTAAATTAAAGGATTAGATAGATAGATAGATAGATAGATAGATAGATAGATGCCTTATTAACTTCTTATTGTTGCAGCAGCACTCAGGGATCCGTACATAATCTGTACCAAAGCTGTCAGTGCTAATAACCAGCCGTTCTAAATCACAATAAAGGGACATTTTTATTTTGTGTTGCTCATAGGATTATAATAAAAACACCTAGAGGCCCCGTGTTAATGTGTGTTTATGTGATTCATCCACTCCTCTCCATCCTGAGCCAGTATCATTGTGTAGTGACAGATAATCCCTTCCCACCTCCTCAGCTCTTTCAGAAAGGTCTCTCCAGCGGCTCTCTGCTGCGAGCCCCAAATGAATCACTCACAATTAATTACTGTGCCAGAGCCAAGAGAGTCTGCAGTCCCCCCGCCACTGCCCACGGGGCCCGGTCCAACCGTGGTGGGTGGAAGGTCTCCAGGCGAGGGCCGGATCCACCATGTCCTGCTCAGAGGGAGGAGGAGGAGGAGGAGGAGGAGGAGGAGGAGGAGGGGAGGGGGGTTGTGTTTGTCCCACTCAGCTGGGACACCGCCGCCCCCGCCCTCCTCGCCCCCTGCTGTTCTGCTGCCAGATCTGTCTGTTAAGACAAGATAACAGATGATAGCGCCCGCTGCGAGGGGCCGCTCCCCCAGCCCCTCCTCTTCTAATTTGTCACCGTGTTTTCTTCCTCGTGTCGAAGCGCCTGAGATTTTTACAGAAAGTTCAAACAGAAGCGAAATAGAATCAGACGACAAATTGATTTAGAGGAATATTCACGCAGGACCGTGGGATTCATGCACACGGGTGGAGGAGTGAAGGTGTTGACTCCAGGACGGTTTGCTCCAGGCCTGCATGTCTCCATCCGTCGTTAGTGACAATTATAGAAGTGACAGTAGGAGCATGAGTGGAGGGGTGGAGAAGTGAATCACCATCACTGACCAGAGCAGATTATAGAACCCTATAATGTAAATTACAAGTTTACACATACACCGTTCATGTGTTATTGGAATTATTAACAGCTCAACGCTGCAGACTCCTCCAGGCAGGACTCATCCTCTACAGGACTCATCCTCTGCAGGACTCATCCTCTGCAGGACTCATCCTCTGCAGGACTCATCTTCCAGGCAGGACTCATCCTCCAGGCAGGACTCATCCTCTGCAGGACTCATCCTCTGCAGGACTCATCCTCCAGGCAGGACTCACCCTCCAGGCAGGACTCATCCTCTGCAGGACTCATCTTCTGCAGGACTCATCCTCTGCCTTCCACAGTCACAGACAGACAGAGTCCAGCTCCAGTGGTGGCATGTGATCACTGGTGAGGCCATGAGATTAATTTTTAATAACCCTCAAGAGAAAACAGAGTCACAGGGTCAATAATAATAGGATACAGCAAAGAGGAGAAGGAGTATAATAAGTGATGAGCATGAATGAGTCACAGCAGCGTAAGAGCACGAGACTGAGATGAATTCAAAACACAACCATCATCATACCAGGATGTTTTTTAATGTATGCATGAAGCATGAGCATTTCTGTCCCGATCCGTTCTCTCGGTGCAGACCCCCGGCGTGGGCAGTGCTGATGTTTAAAACACAAGGCAAGAGAAACAACAATACACTGATTTATTCTTTTGTGTCTGAATCCATCAACACAAACAAACTGAAAGGAGAATTAAAGGGAGAAGAAGAAATAAACTGTGGTTGGACTCCCTGCACCTCTGGGTCCAGGACAGAGCGGAGGTTTCACTAGACAGGATGACTTTCCTAAATAAAACCCTGGAAAGGCCCAAGAGAGAGATGGTTACCCATCACGCATGATGTTGGTGCAGATGTTAACACAGGTCTTTATTCCATGTGTGAGGTGCAACTAGTGTTATTAAAGATGTGTTTTATGACGTTATATTCATCCTAAGTGAGCGTTTGAACCAACCTACTGTACATGAAACACAATAAAGCTCTGAAATATCATTACATAAATGATCAAACATCGCCTGAAACAATTAGCCGCTCAGACACCCCAACTCCCTGGGAAGCAGTTGAGTACAAAACGACGGAGCCCAGCGTGAGGAGCGCCGCATCCAGAGAGCTGTGTGCAATGAAACCATCCAGCATGAACGCCATCACCGCCGCGCTCATTATATCAACATGTAAGAGCAATTAAACAAAAGCAAATGGTTCGACGGCAGATGATTACACAGACTGAATGACACGCAACTAAACACTGGAACACAAATGAGATTACAGCGACGAGGTTTAAACTCAGACTGAAGCAGAACAACAACAGTGAGAAGACTGTTTTACCTGATACAGTGCAGGTGACTCATCAGAGAATGGACATGGGCCTTCTGAGGGTGTCCTGTTGTTAGTGGGGGGCCTTTGAGGGGAGGGGCCTCTGTGGATCATCCCACAGATACTTGATCAGTTTGGGATCTAGTGAATTTGGAGGCCAGGTCAACACCTTGTGCTGTTCTTCATGGTTTTTTTTTAGTTGTTCCTACAGTGTTTTTGTGTGTGTGTCTGTGTCAGGCTGCATCCTGCTGGGGATGGCTGCTGCCATCAAGGAGTGTCATTGCTATGGGGTGGGGGTGCCTGGTCTGGTCTAGGTGGGTGCTACATGTCTAAGGAACATCCACACCAATGAATGCCAGGTCCAGAAGTTTCCCAGCAGAACACTGAACTGTCACAAGATGGTTTAAATGTTACTGACTTCTCCTGTCAGTGGTCATAATGCTGTGGCTGATCGATGTGTATCATAATTAACGTGCCTTAACTCTAGACTATGTTCTATAATACTCCATCTTCATGTCTAGTGTATATTGTACATTTACTTGAACATGATCTACACTTATACAGTCTTTATTGCTCCTCTTCCTCATGTTTGACTCCTATGAACCCAGACTACATGAGCATGTGCACAAATGGCAAATAAAGTTCTTGAAATCTTGATTAGTCCAAATTATCTGAACTTAAAAATAAATAATAATTAAAAAAAAGTTTGGTAACTCGGTCCACATCGACAGAAAATTCAGATTAACTTTGTTCTTGTCAGGAGAACCATCTGTTTACCTGTGCAGTAGCTCTCATTATAACATCTACCTGTATATATATAAAGGTTTAAGGCAGATGAATCATTTCCCTTTAAGTTATAAAAATAAATAAATACATATAAATACTCCGTCCTTTAATGATCTTCAGCTTACTGTGAATTATCATCTCAGTAGATACTCACTGTATTTCCTCCCAGACAAACCTCCTAAGATTTACAGCCCCCCTCCCTCCCGGTCTCACCAGTGTCTCCTTCCACCCCCGTCTTTTATACATCTGCCTGAGACTCAAACACACAGCAGGTATTTATTTCCTGTTGGAGATTCATTACTTGTTGCTGGTGTACTTTGAATGGTTGGTGTGGGCTTAATAAATTCAGACTGTCTCCTCCCGCCCACTTCCACACAGCTCCCTGCCTCAGCTTGTCCACAGGGGCTGTCTCTGTGTGTGTTAGAGGGGGGGAGGCTGGGTGGGACGGGGTGGGGAGGGGGCCAAGGACTAAGACGGTCCATACTGACGTCATATCATCATTAAGTTTGAAACACAAGCAGCATCACAGACGAATCCAAACACAATCCACACTGTCCTCCTCACCCCAAGCTATCACTGTGATCATCCATATAGTCTGGATGATTGTTGTTCCTGGTCAGTGTCTGACTCTGTTCCAGTGTTTAGTTCCTAAATGATCTTAATCATCTGTTCTAACTTGTTGTTGAGATGTTCTTCCTGGTTCTTAGTTCAGTTGAAGCTTCAAATGAGAACTAGCACAACTCTAAAGCTTTTAGATGAACACAGACAAGAGCAACAACTACTTTGTCAGAGTCAGAGTTTCTTCTTTCCAGCATCTGATCCTTTTCATGTGTGAACACGTTCAAAACAGATTCATTGATTCATTGTCAGTCTGACAACACAGCACAGCAACTAACATATGTCCAGAGATGAAATCCAGTCCAGAGCAATGACAGCACTGACTGGAAAGTAGAAACTACTGCTACTGACTAAACTGTTCTGGTCACATTCTCCGTGGATCAACACAAATCTACTTGGTTTTAGTCTGAGACTCTAGTTTGGACAAATCTGGGCCTTCTTGGAGGAGACACACATTTACTCTGTTCTGCTGGAACATACTTTACATTATTTTATTTTAAGTAATACATCTCTCATTTTAAAGCTTATATTATAAAATAATTTAAAACCTAGCAACTACGACTGTGCTCTGTCTCTAATCTTTGTGTTTTTTTGTTTTTATACTCCTTCTCATTTTCAACACATCCCCTGTAAAGGACTGAAACCAAACATGAACCAGTCCTTCTAACAAGTGTTTATTATGTG